>NC_133666.1:627829670-628465531 GCF_037893015.1 Macrotis lagotis | reverse complement strand
ATCTGTAAAATGGGGAGACAACAAATACAATTCTATGATGGGGCTGTTAGCAACGAGCTGTGTGAACCTTAAAAACACAACAGAATTGGGAGCTGTTCTTGCCCCATATCATGGCTACCTTGGATCCCACCTAACACAGGAACCCATGCTGGTCGACAAGGACCTCCAGACTGAGGCTGGTCAGGATCCAGTCCAGTCCCCAAAGCCAGTCAGGAATTGTACCAGCATCTGGGGATCCGGCATGGTAAAACTGTCTGGGGCTCCCCAGAAGTCACCTCCCCTTTCAGACTTGGAAAGAGATGGCAGAACATGGAGGGAGGATTCATCAATATGGCCAGTTTGCCATCCTTCCAAGGTCTCCCACTCTCTTGGGGTCCCCCCCTTAAGAAGGGCCGACCCCCCTGGCAGGGGATGCGGGAAGGGGCTGGGCTGCCCGGCAGACCAGGGAAGGAGCCGGCTTGTCTGCTATCGACCGGTTCACTGCCTCGTGGCGAAGCTTTTAAATCTGCCCGCCCCTTTCCCTTGGCGCTGGGGAGAATTCCCTGGCCCCCAAACAGGCAGGGAAGAAATGAGACTGAGGGCTTCCCTCAATCGCTACCCCCCCCCCAGCTCCCTGGAAAGAAAGAGAGCTCAGGAAAAGGGGGGTGGGAGGCAGCAGGAGAAAGAAAGGGGAAAACCACCCAGCTTGGATTGTTAAGGCCTGGAAAGAAAAACTGGCCCCGCTGGGGCAGGAGTCAGTCTCAGACTTCTGGAGTTGGAACCCCTGCCTTCCTACCTACTGTGACCTTGGGTGAGTCATTTGACTTCTCTGGGCTCAGTTTCCTTAACGATAAAACGGGGATTATAATTCCTGTACTACCTTTCTGAGAGAGGTGCTGCAAACGTTATACTTGCCATTTATTCAATCAATTAGACAAACCGGGCAGTTGTCACTGAATTACACTTATTGGATTCTTTAGTGTCTACTGCACTACCACAGGCCACTGTCTCTGTTCTTTGTCCTCTGTTCTTGAGGAGGCCTTAACGGGGAAGTGATGCCATGACAGCTAGGGAATTGGATTCAAGGGAGGGCTAAGTCATCAAGCCTCGCTTTCTCCTCAGGAGCCATCCAGGTCCATCGGCCAGATATAGATCAGGATTCCAGAGGTGCCCTGGATATGAGGAAATCAGGGTTAAGTGACTTGCCCAAGGTCACACAGCTAGTCAAGGTCAAATGTCTGAGGCTGGATTCGAACTCAGATCCTTCTGACTCCAGGGCTGGTGTTCTATCCACTGTGCCACCAAGTGCTTAACATGCAAAGACAAAACCCAAACAGGTCCTGCACAAATGGAATTTACATCTGGGGTATATAATATCTAATCCCCTAGCAAAACTCTTCCCTTTCTTCCCCCATCCTCTCCCATTTCTCACATCCAATAGCAGTTGAATCCCCAGAGAGTAGACTACTACTCCCCTCTGGGTTCAAGAAACTGGGGTTACCCAATATGGCCCCCATGAGACTTTTCCCATCAATATCAACCAGTCAGACTTGAGTTAGCTTTTTTTTTAAGTTTTGTTGAGGTTTTTTTGGTAAGGCAATGGTTAGCTTTTAGAAAAGGGTTTTTATTTACCAAAGTAATATAGTAAGAACAATTGGTGCAAAATAACTTCTTCCTAATGTCTGAGGCAATTCTCCCACAAGTGCACAAAGAATGTACTCAATGGGAGTGGGGTTCTATTTGTAGAAAACACCTATATACAAAGGATAAATTTATAACTCTCTTGTAACTGAAAGTATTTTCTTGTGTTCACAGCCAAGGGGTGATCCTTAAATTTTCTTCCTGTTATCTGTCTGTCTATCCATCCATCTATCTATCTGCTTATTTGTGTGTGTTCTTGGCATGTCCCACCCTGCCTCTGCTTAGATACATGGACTCCTACCGGTTCAGTCTCTTCAACGTCATAGTCAATGGGGGAGGAATGAGTGTAAGTCTTGATCTGGGATCTCTACCTCTCCTTGATTGTCTCTCAACCCAGCTGCCCTCTCAAGCAGCCACAAACTTTCTCGAGGCACTCCTAAGCCAAAAGCCTGGAGTTCTATTTCAAATTGGACATCTCAAACTGGATGTCTAATGGACCTCTTAAATTTAAAATGTCTAAAATCTTCCCTCTTCTCAATTTCCCTATTACTGTTGAAGATACCACACCATCTCCCCTGCAATCCAAGCTCAAAAGTTAGTTGTCATTCTTGATTCCTCACTTTCTTGCACCATCCTGCCCCCCCACCCCCAACCCAATCTGTTGCCAAATCCTGTCAAGGAAACCTTCACATCATTTTTCCCTTATAAGTCTATTTCTCTCCTTGTACCCTGCCACCGATCTGGTAAAAGTCCTCATCACATCACACCTGAACTCTTAAAATAACCTGCTGGTTGGGCTACCTACCATAAAAATTTCCCTATTCTAGTTCATCTCACTCTCAGCTGTCAAAGGGAACTTCCCAAAGTGCAAGTCTCTATCACCCCCCTACTCACTATAGTCCAATAGCTTCCTAAGACTTCTTCTCAGCTTTCAAAGCCTTACCCACTCCTCACTTTTCCAGGCCCCTTATATCTTATATCTCCCACACCCACATACTTCTTGATTCATCCGCATTAACTTCCTTGTTGTTCATCGAACAAGAAACTATACTTACAAGTGCCTGAAGGGAAATAATGTATAAAAAAGTCTGGAAAGGTAGATTATGGCCAGATTGTGAATGTCTTTAAATGCCAAACAGGAGAGTTTGTATTTGCTCCTAGAGGTAATAGGAGGCTACTGGAATTTTTTTGAACAGGTAAGTGACTTATTTGTGGATAAAAATATTCATCCTCTGATGGTGAGCCTTCCTGAACCCACAATAACTAGCCTTGGTTCTCACTGTCTGGGTTCTGTCTGAATCCTTTCCATTCTGGGAGGACCTAGTTTAGCTTGTGTTATTCTGATAGAACTTTTGAGAGCCTGAGATCACAATGAGGTACCAAAGAAGGATCTGGATAAAGGGGCCTACCTGATATGTTCCAAATATCCCCTCATCTTTTTTTCTTCCTACTCCCTTTTTTATTTTCTCTTTCTCCTGATATTTCCCAGGATCCATCACTGGTGACAAACCAGATGGAGAACAAGCTGGCCCCGAGGGAAGACTCTCTCCATATGGCTGCCCTGGCAACTCCCCCCTCTCCTAGGGCCTGGGTTGGGCTCAGAAAGGCAGTATTCCTAACATGATAGGGAGATCCTGTCTGCCAGATCAGAGGACCTTCTATCCTATCCTTAGTTTTAGGATTAGGAAACTTTCATGCGTCTCTGTGGAAGCAGCATTCTTTGTATACACAAGACTTAGCTTGCCCTACAGAAGCTACTTAATAGATATTCATTGACTGGCTGACATCAAAGCCACCCTATCTTTAGAGGAACATATGTACCAAACCTGTTGACAACCCTCTCCAGGGGATGGGGCAGCATTAGAGGAAACAGCAGCCTATTGACAAGAGTGATACCCTTGTTTCATCTTCATCCTAGCAGAGAAGGCAGGCCAGATATGGTGATGCTGGGAAGAACTTAAGTTTCAAACTGAACTCTGGAGCGATTTGCTAGTTTCTAATCCCTCTTGTTGGGGCATCAAACTCCTAGACACAAACCCAAACCTGAGCAAAATCTAGCTGAGGATCATTTGGGGAAATTTCTCTCAGTCCCTCACTTTCCTTGGACAATTAGTTGATAAAGACTTGTTGTTATTGTTGTTAAAAAGTCTTCCTCATTTGACTCTCGTCCCTACTTCCACTATCTGAATTCTGGTTATAGTAGTCATTCATCTTGAGTTTCTCCCTTCTCCAATTCATCCTTCACATGTTGCCATAAAAATTTTTAAACATTCCACTGTGATCACATTACTCCTCTGCCCAAAGTTTTTCATTGGATTCCCATTACCTGTCAAGTGGAGATAGGTATATGGATAGCGATATACATAACATATGAGGGGCGGCTAGGTGGCGCAGTGGATAAAGCACCCACCCTGGAGTCAGGAATACCTGGGTTCAAATCCGGTCTCAAACACTTAATAATTACCTAGCTGTGTGGCCTTGGGCAAGCCACTTAACCCCATTTGCCTTGCAAAAAACCTAAAAAAAATGCAAATAACATATGAAAGATGGATAGGTAGATAAATTGTTCATGAAATTCTAACTATGTTCTAATTTCCAGTGATACACAGATACAAACAAGCAAGATAGTCTCTGCCCTCAAGGAGATTACATTTTAATGGAGGAAAGTAACACAAATGGCTGTTGGAAAAGATAGAAAGGGAAAATAGCATCATATGGAAGTTGTTTTTTAATTCCACAAATATTTAGCTCCAAAAAGGTAAGGTAAAAATCCACCAGCCAGTGCCAATGGACCAAAGGTAGAATCCAAGTGTGGTTGGAGGGTGAAGAGGATGATGATCAGTGTGAATCAGGAAATGTCATAGAGTCCTGGTTCTGGACAAACTCATCTATTAGAGCCAGGGCACTATTTATCCTGTCATTCAAGGTTCCTCACCCTCTGGCTCCTATTTACTTTCCAAGCTGTATCTTATATTCCTAATTCCTACCAAACTGGACTAACTGACCTCTTATATTAATCCTACTCTCTTGCATCTCTTGCCTTTTTTTTTCTCACATTGTCCTTGAGTCTATAACAGAGGTACATACCCTGTTCCCTCTTCTCTGTCTTTTTTTTTTTTAAATCTCTTCCTTTTGAAATTGCTCCCTCCTCCAAAGGCTCAGCTCAGGTGCTACCTCAACTGTAAAGCTTTACCTGACCCTAAGGCTGAAAGGGATCTTTCCCCCCCTTCTCTGTTTTCACAGTACTTTGTCTGAGAGAAACAATATGGAGAAATAACTATAGAAGGAGGGTTCATTTTAAAGACACATTGATATCGATCATCTTCAAGTCTGGACTGACATTTACAATCCGTGTGGCCATTTGGAAATCCTTTCACACTCAGATACAGATAAATGTCCAAGTAGATAAAGTACTGATCTTGGAGTCAGGATTCAACCTCAGATACACACTGACTGTGTGGCCCTGGGCAAGTATCTTGACCTTGTATTGCCTTAGATTTCTCATCTGTAAAATGTAAAAATAGCACTTAACCAGGGTGGTTGTAAGAATCAAATACAATAATTTTGTAGAGTACTCATAGCATGGCACATTGAAAGTATTAATAAATTTTTATTTCCTTTCCCTTTCTTCCCTTAACCTCTCAGGTATACCATGCCTTCTTTCTTCCTACCCTCCCTCATCCCCCCCCCAACAAAAGCTCTTAAGATCATAATTTATAGATGAGTTGTTGATCTCCATTGGTGGAGGGAGTTTTCATATCGACAGTCCCTTATAGATGAACTCTCAGGTCCAGCTCTCCCTTCCAAATAACAGTAACAAAAAAAAAAAACCTTGTTTATACCTCTCTTTCTCATGTATCGTATCCCAATCTGCCTTGTATCAGAGTTATCTGTATAAGTGTCTTGTCCTCCAAACTAGATATTCCTTGGGGGCTAGGATTGTATCTCCTTTCATTATTCTACTCTGAAACTATACCAGTCTTTCTTTGTCTCTCTAGGGTTTAGTCCAGTGTCTGGGACACAGTAGGTCTTTAATAAAAGTTTGTTAGTATGATCGAAGGGAATTTTACAGAGAGTGGCCTCAACTCCCTGGGGAAATGCTGTGCCTCAATCTTCTCTTCAGAGAAATGGGATCAAACCCTCTTCAACCCAGGTTTCCTTTTCTACCTCCCAGGAATTAGCTCTGAAGAGGAATAAATGTTTGGAGGTCTCCCAGAAAAGTAAGACTGGGGTTGGGGTGGGGGCACTTCATTCGTTCTCTGAGCCAGCTGCAATGATTCCCAGTCCCACTCGAAGCAGAAAATGGAGACAGAGGGAAACTACAAGAGACTTTCTGGCCAGGAGTCTGTAGGCAGTTTCTTCCCATTACCTTCCCCAGCTACCCAGTTACTACTCTTGCATTGTTTCTATTGATAAACATTTGCCTCCCTAGGGTTCCAAGGGCCTGATGAAAGATCTTATTAAAAATCCCAGCAACTGTCAAGCCAGGAATGAGAGACAGCATGCAAAGAGGCTTGGATCCCGAGGCAGGAGACTTAGTTTCTAGTTGGGTGACCTTAAGGAAAGCTCTTTTTACTCTCTGGGCCTCAATTTCCTTCTCTGTAAAATGAGGGACAAGATGATTTCTAAAGGTCTCTTGCATCTCAAAATCCAAGAAATGCTCTAAAGAGATTGATTTATCAAACAATAATTCATTCCCCCTCCAGTTAAGCTGGGGAGAGCCTTGAATATCAACTAAGAACACTGGATGGAATTAGAACCCTGACTTTGCTGATTCCTGACCTGGGTGACCTTGGGTAAGTCCTTTCTTCTCTCTATGCCTGTTTTTTTTTTTCCCTGTAAAATGGGGGTGGTGGAGGAAGCCTACAAATCAATGAATTCTTAGGTTTCTGCCCAGGGTTCTATGGGTCTATGACCACATCTTTCCAACCTTAGTACAGATACCCCCCTCCTCTAAATGACCCCCCCTTTATCCTGCCTCAAGGCTGGCAGCAGTTCTTCTGTTTATAGAATGAGCCTGGGGTGTTGGCAAGTTTAAAACGCTCATTAAGGCCGGAGTTATTTTTATAGATTAGATTTCCTGCTTCTTTGCTTTCCCCACCCTCTCTGGCCCTCCCCCTTTTCCTCCCGCCGTATTTATTTGAGTTAGGGAAATAATGAGGTCCCTGAGGTCAGAACAACAGAACTGCATTCTAATCAAAGTATTGCTGTGGAATTAAAAAAATATAGAGATATCTGTGCATGAGTGAGTGTGTGTGTGTGTGTGTGTGTGTACATATACTGTTTAGCTAGCCAGCTAGCTTCCCCCCTTCTTCCTCCTTACTCCCCCCACCAAAAAAGAAGAAAACACACCATCATATAATCCCTGGCTTTTTTTTAAAGCTGCTACTGACCAGCTTCTGCAGAAGAAATAAAATTAGGTTAGGCTTGGATTTTTTTGTTTTTGTTTTTTTCTGTTGGTTCCCCCCCAAAAAAAATTTCTGGAAAGGGAGAGTAGGATTGAGGGATGTTCTGATCTCTTGCAATGGATGGGGGAAGGGTCAGTGTATCTCCTTCCCTGTTCTGTTCCAGAGGCTCTGGCCAATGATACCAAGGCTTGCCAATCCCCAGGTGCTCTCTGGAGCTGGGGAGTGAGGGAAAGGCTCCAAACTACCCAGCAAGAAGTCATCAGTTGTCATAGAACATAAAAGTTTGCCCATCTGAAAGGACCTGAAAGAGACCTCTCTGAACCTCAAGTCTCCTCATCTGTAAGATGGAGCTAAGAATCTTTATCTCACCTGATCGACCTCTCAGTGGGTTGTTGTTGGTATGTTGAGGCATAATACGAGTTAGTGGTGATAGAATCTGTATCATCATCATCATCACTTCAGTCCAGTCTTTGATTGGCAGTCACGGTTTTGAACATGTCTGTGCTTCAGGGCTCTGACACATCCAGGGCACAAGAGAGGGGTTGCTTCATCTAGAGGCAGACTGGGAAGAATTAGCTAAAGAAACCTTCCTTATTAGCCAGGTGTGTATGGCCAAGCTGCTTCACCACTGACTTCAATTTTCTTATATGAAGGGAAATAGGATAGAGCAGAGATCAAAAATAAAACGGAAGTAGTCCTTCTCCTCCCCATGGAGACTGCCATCCCAGAGCTTTACCTCAACATTCTCTGGAGGTATGGAGGCTTTCATTCCTATCCCTACCTGAGGTAACTACACCTGAAGTGGGGCTGATTACTTTCTCCTATGCCTTTGGATGATCCACTTCTGTCTCCAAATGGCCATGTGACTCTGCTGCAAGATGCTAAGATGTGGGTGGGGTTTAGAAAGGAGAGTTCCCCACACTCTCCTAGCTATATTCTTCAAAAGATGCAAATCACTCCTCAAGAGCTGAAAGCTTCCTTAAGAGCTGAATACTTCCTCTATAGGTGGCTCTTTACTTAACTTTCCAAGTGACTAGCAATAACACACTCTGAAAACTGCCCAATTTTTATCAGAGGCTCCCCCCACCCCACCATCCACCTACTCTGCCTGTAAATAATTGCTTGGCTCCCAGAGCATCCCTTAAGTTGCATGGAGGTGTAGAAATACACCAAGGTCCCCAGTCTGGGTTAATGGGTTCTTAATAGCTCACATTTCTATAGTATTTTAGAGTTTAAAGGCCTTTACTTACCACAATCTTCTGAGGGAGATTAGTAACCCAGAGAAAAGACATTTAAAATTTGCAGAGTTCTTTACAGATTTTATCTCATTTTAGCTTTCTCATTTGGGGTGAGGTAAATTACTCTAGGTCTTGTTAATCCCCCCATTTTTCAGATAAGAAAACTGATGATTCTCACCTTAAATGACTTGTGCAGGAAATCACAGAATTAATAAATGGAAGAGGTGGTATTTGAACCCAGGTTTTCATGCCTGTAAGCCAATCTTTTTGTCAACTCTTGCCTGCTGCCTCTTTTCACATGAGGCAGGAAGTGAAGCAGCTTGCCCATGGCTACTAAAGGAGGTCTCTTTAAACCTAATTGCCTGGCTCCTGGACAAAGCAGACCCAGTAGAGTTAATAGAGAACCATTTTCTCTATTGTCCCATTTTCTCTAAGTATTTTCAGAATGACAGAGTATTTTCCCCATAGAACAAATATAATTACTATTCCCATTTTATGGGTGAGAAAACTGAAGAATAGAGAGGTGAAGTAACCTGTTCAGTCAATTAAATCACCAAACTTGGATTTGAATCCATGCTTTCTGACTCCAAATCTAGAACTCTTCTCATTATGTCACTTTAATCAGAATCAAAATTTCTGGGATCAATTGACCTTTGGCCCTTCCCTGAATCTTTTGAACCTCCCCCTCATCAGTTCTTTGGGAATTAATTTTTTTTTTTGATCAAAGGAAATTGTGTGATGGTAAAAGAGAAGAAAGAAGAAGCAGACGAGGAAACAGAAGAAGAAAGAAGGGAAGAAGAAGAAGAAAGAAGGGAGGAAGAAGAAGAAGGAGGAGGAGGAGAGGAAAGAAGGGAGGAGGAAGAAGAAAGAAAAAAAGAGAAGAAGAGGGAGGAGGAGGAAGAAGAAGAAAGAAGAAAAGTAGAAGAAAGACGAACACTATATTTGAAATCAACAGACCTGGGTTTGAAAATTCCCTTCTTACCTAGGTGACCTTGGACAAATCCTTTCCTTTCTCCAGGTCTCATTTCCCCACAGTGTAAAGAGAAGGTGGAACAAGATGTTGTCAAAAGCCCTTCCAGCTCTATGCCATATGACCCAGCGAGGAAGGGGAGCCCAGGGGGCTGCTGACTCATCCAGCCCCTGCCCCTCCCAGCTCAGCTTCTCAGATCTTGCCTATGGATTGAGCTCCATAGCCCAGTGACATTTACAGAGTCTTAGGCCAGGATTTGGCGGCCAGCAGTGGTGAGGGGCTGGGGGCCTAGATCCACGGAAGCTGCTAGTGTTTGCTGTGGGGGGCTGGGAGCTGCAGAGCCTTGCCCTCACCTACCCTGTGCTGTTCAGTGCTGGGGGCTAACCTATTTACCCAGAGCAAATATGACACTAGGCTGGTCCACTCACAGCTCCCCCCAAGCCCAGCTAGCTTCTACTCTCAATTTATTGCATCTCCCCTCTCCTCCCCTCCTCCTTCCCCAAGGCTTCCATTTCTCTCCCTTTTTTCTCACTCCTCTCTCCTTTCCAATTTTTCACTTTCTCCCCATCCTCTCTCCACTTTCTTTTCCAGGCTTCTCCAATATTACTATCTTCTTCCTTTCTTTGGTAAACTCAGCTAAACCCCGAAGCCCTAATTCATTCAATTAATCTGTGATCTATTGGGTATTTATGGAATGCAGCCTTTCACTAGCTATGTGGCTGTGGGCAAGTTGCTTAATCTCCATTCCTCAATTCCTTTTTCTGTAAAATAGAAAGAGCACCTATTATTGTGAAATTCAAATGAAATTATAGCATTTTGTAACTCTTGAACTCTATAGAAATATTAGCTATTATTGTTGTTGTTATTATTATCATCATTATTAAAAATAAAATAAATAAATAAAAATAAAAATAATAAATAAAAAATAATCATCATTATTAAAAATCAATGTAGGGGGAAGTTAGTGGATAGAGCACCGGCCCCAGAGTCAGGAGGACCCGAGTTCAAATTTGACCTCAGACAATGATTGCCTAGCTGTGTGACCTTGGGCAAGTCACTCTTAAAAAAAAGATTTTGAGTTTTATAATTTTTCCCCCTAATCTTACTTCCCTCCCCCCACTCCCACAGAAGACAATTTGCCAGTCTGTACATTGTTTCCATGGTATACATTGATCCAAATTGAATGTGATGAGAGAGAAATCATATCCTTAAGGAAGAAACATAAAATATAAGAGATAGCAAGATCAGGCAATAAGATATCAAGTTTTTCCCCCTAAATTTAAGGTAATAGTCCTTGGTCTTTGTTCAAACTCCACGGTTCTTTATCTGGATACAGATGGTATCCTCTATTGCAGACAGCCCCAAATTGTCCCTGATTGTTGCACTGATGGAATGAGCAAGTCCATCAAGGTTGATCATCGCCCCCATGTTGCTGTTAAGGTATACAGTGTTTTTCTGGTTCTGCTCATCTCACTCAGCATTAGTTCATGCAAATCCCTCCAGGCTTCCCTGAATTCCTGTCCCTTTGGGCAAGTCACTCTTAACCCCATTGCCTTGAAATAAAATTTAAAAAATAAAATAAAAGGCAATGTAGAATAATGACTAGAAGAACTAGCCTTGGAGCCAGGGAGACATGATCAAATACTATCTCTGCAACCACTGACTCTGACCTCTGCTATTGCTCTAGGGAACTCTCTAAGATTATGCTTCAGAGGGCAGTTAGATGGTTCAGTGGATAAACCACTGGCTCTGGAGTAAGGAGGACCTAAATTCAAATCCAGCCTCAGATACTTACTGTGTGACCTTAGGCAAGTCACTTAATCTCAATTGCTTCCAAAACAAAAGCTATAGAGAAGGTGAGGAATTGCACTAGCCCTGAGAGTTTCCTTATTCCCTGCCAGGAGTCGAGTTCCCTAGACCTGCCCCTGTTTTACACGTGTCATTTTATTTAAGTCTCACAACCACCTGCAAGGTAGTTTCTATGAGTATAATTCTCTCCATTTTATAGATGAGGAAATTGGGACTCCAAGGGAAAAAAGACTTGCCTTCAGTCATTAGAATGCTGGACTTGGAATCAAAGATCCAGAAGCAGCTCAGATAGGGGCTCCTGTTCCCCACTTTCAGAGCTCGATATGGAATCAAGGATCCGTCTTCAAAGAGGAAAGAATAGTATTTACTAGGAGCAGCAGCCTAAAGGGATGTGGTTGTTCAGTTGAATCTAGGTCTTTGTGACCCCATTTGGCATTTTCTTGGCAGAGATATTGGAGAGGTTTGCCGGTTCCTTCACCAGGTCATTTGACAAATGAGGAAACCAAGGCAAATAGGGTGAAGTGACTTGCCCAAGGTCCCACAGCTTGTATGTGAGGTCACATTTGAACTGAGGTCTTCCTGTCTCCAGGTCCAGCATCCTAACTACTAAGATATCTAGCCGTCCCAGGAAAGAGGGCCGCTAAACGAGTATCCCCAACAATTCTCATCATTGGGGGGGCATGGGCCATCACATTCCACAGAAGCTACAGAGGATCTAAGAGATTGAGTCATGAAGGGAGATGGAGGAACAGAGACTTTGTAGGAATTGGGGAAATCAGGAGGGAAGGGCAGAGCCAAGGACCAAGGAGATCTCGGGTTCGACTTGTAGATCCAGAAGGAACTTGAGGAATGAGCGCATCCAAGCACCAACTTTTGCAGGTGAGAGAACTGAGGACCAGGAAGCACAGAACCAGAAAGGACCTTAATGGTCCCCCACTCCATCCCTCTCATTTTCCGGTTGAGGAAACCGAGAGTCAGGAAGATTAGCTTTGCTGAGGGTCACACAGGCAGCCTGGAGCCGGAATCCAAACCCAGTTGCTGGGAGCCTGAAGGGATGAACCCACAGAGCGCTGGGCTTGGCCTAAATGCTCGCGTCCTCTGACTTGCATTTGTGAAAATGAGCTCCACCTGCATCCTCGGCAGCCAGGCCCAGGGCTAGAGATTAAGAATCAATTAAGAGGAGGAAAGCGGATTTGCCAAGGGGGTGGCTGGCGCTGAGCTGCTTAGCTGTGGGTGAGGGCAGTGAGTGACTGGTGGAGGCTCAGGAGTGGGGACTGAGGCAAGGATTAGCGGGATGGAGGGAGAGGAAAGACACAGAGCTTGAAGGGCTTTGCACAGGCCAGGCAGCTGCGAGAGGAGCGCATGGGGGGGGGGGGGGATGCTCATTTGTTTAATCAGCTCGATTGAAAAAGCGCCTACAATGTGTGGGCAACTAGGTGGGGCAGTGGATAGAGCACCAGCCCCAGAATCACGAGGGTCTGAGTTCCAATCTAACCCCCAGTCACTCACTACCTGTGGGACCTTGAGCAAGGCACTTAACCCCGATTACTTCACATCCAGGGTCATGTCCAGGCATCCTGATTCCTAACTGGTCATTAGACCCAGATGGCTCTGGAGGAGAAAGTGAGGCTGGTGACTTAGCATGGCACCCTCACTCAAATCCAATTCAGGAACATATCATGACATCACCTCCCTGATGTCATGGTCTTTTTTGAGAACGAAGGACAATTGTGTGTGTGTGTGTGTGTGTGTGTGTGTGTGTGTACACACACACACACACACACACACACACACACACACATATATATATAATGCCCTCAAGGCACTTACATTCTATGATGGGGCAATGTTGTATTATAGAGAGACACACATTAAACTATATATATAAAATCTACATAAGGTATAGAAATAGAATATATATATATATATATATATATATATATATATATATATATATATATAAATTTCACATACTGAAGAAAAGGGAGAGGACAATGGATTTGGGGGGGAATTAGGAAAGGCTTTCTGTGAAAGGTTTTTGTTCTTTGTCCTTCATTTCTCTCTCTTTTTTTTTAGTTTTTGTTTTTGAAAGGCAGTGACTTGCTCAAGGTCACACAGCTAGGTAATTATTAAATGTCTGAGACCAATTTGAACTCAGGTCCTCCTGACTCCAGGCTCAGTACCCTATACATGGCACCACCTAGCTGTCCCTTGTTCTTCATTCTCAAAGAGGTCCATGACATCAGGGAGGTGATGCCTTGAAGGAAGGTCTGGATGCTGTTAGGAAGAGGTGAGAGAACTATATAGAGAATCTTAGGGGTCCTAGAATTGGAACTAAATGTGATTTCAAAGGACAGGACTTCTAGTCTAAGGGCCTCATTTTTACAGATGAAGAAACTGAGGCCCTAAGAAGTGACTTGTCCAAGGTCACACAGGTGCTCTTTCTATTATATAATACAGAAATCCCGGAGTTGACTTCCTTCATCTCCTACAGGTCTGACCCCAAAAGAGGAGACCTGCGCCCAGGTATGGATAATAACCTTCACCACACAACCCAACAAACCTTCTGTACTTTTGCAGACACACTCACTTGGGGCTTGGGACCAGCTCCTAAAAGTTGTGATCTCTGAAACTTGGACCCCATGTCCTTTCTTGTTTCCCTCCTTCCTTTCCTCCCTCCCTTCTTCTTTGGCTCATTTCCTCCTTGTGTATGTTAAACTCTGTGGGGGAAATGCTCCTGGAGCTCATGCTAATAGGGGAAGAAGACACAAGTAGAGATTCAGCATTGACTCAACCTGACTAAACTACAACTGCCTCTAAACTACAAAGTGTGTGTGTCTGGGGGGGAGTATTGGAGGCCACCAAGTCAGGAGGCTACAGTGGAAATGGTCTTGAAATTAGTCATTGAAAATTCCAGTTCTGTCCTTACTGCCTCAGTGACCTTGGGTAAATCACTCGGGTTCTGTAGGTCTCCTGATCTCCAAAATGAGTCATCCGGACTACACTGTAATTTTTATTGACGACAGCTGCTTTCACATAAGACCTTAAAGTCTGAAAAGTGGCTTGAGTGTGTTGTTCCTGTGAGGGAGATATTACTACCCCCAGAGGCAGCTACATGTTTTAGAGGACAGAACACTGAGATCAAATCCTAACACTTACTAGCTTAATCACTGCCTGCCTCAGTTTCCTCTTCTGTAAAATGAGCTGGAAAAGGAAGTGGCAAACCACTCCAGTATCCCTGCCAAGAAAACCCCAAATGGGGTCATGAAAAGTCAGACATGACTGAACAACAAAATGAAGCAATGGTTGTTAGGGTTCATCCCAGCACAATTGGACTCAGGCAACAGGGTAGAAAATTGAAGTTTACAATTCCGTCTCTGTTGAGTCCCTCTGCTACAGTTCAAAGTCTGGCTTTCCTGGCTTTTAAAACCACTGTTCCCAGGATTCAGTTCCCTTCTTTCTTACAGACTGGCATGATATCTTAGGCAAAATGTATCAAATATACTTCTCCCAACAACACTCAAACCAGATCAAAATGAAATTGGAAAATATTCTACAAAATAAATAAAAATACAATAGAATATAGTTAATGTATTTTTAGAAAATACTTAGAAAATTAGAAATTAGAAAATACTTTTAGAAAATATGTAATTTTCAGGGCAGCTAGGTGGCGCAGTGGATGAAGCACCGGCCTTGGAGTCAGGAGTACCTGGGTTCAAATCCGGTCTCAGACACTTAATAATTACCTAGCTGTGTGGCCTTGGGCAAGCCACTTAACCCCATTTGCCTTGCAAAAACCTGAGAAAAAATATAATTTTCTAAGATAATAAGTTGCCCAGAGAATCTTATATATGGTTTAGTGACTCCATTTGTTTTGGGGTTGGACATCATTGCTAGAACATTCTTTCATTACACAAATATTTATTTATAAATTTATAAATGACTTTGATAGGTTCTCCATGAGACTGAAAGGGTTATAAGCACAATTGCTACCTCTAATTCTTAAATGGATTTGTGATCTTATTATTTTTGGAGTTTCCTCCAATAATAATAGTTCAAATTTATTTTGAGTCTACTAAGCTAGTACACAAGTAGTATTTTATTTTATATTCTTGACAATACTGCAAGAGGAAAGTGCTATTGCAATCTTCATTTTATAGTTAAGGAAACTGAGGCAAACAGAAGTTAAGTGACTGTATTTGAACTCAGATCTCCTTGACCCCAGAGCAGATTGATAGTGCAACAGATAGAACACTGGACCTGGAGTCAGGAAGACCTGAGTTCAAGTCAGTTTGACCTGAGACCAGCCTCAGGCAGTTACTAGCTGTGTGACTCTAGGCAAGTCCCTGAACCCTGTTTGCCTCAGTTTCCTCATCTGCAAAATGATTTTGAAAAGTCAGTATCTCTGCCAAGAGCATTCCAAATGGGGTCACAAAGTGTGGACAAAACTGAAAGGACTCAGTAAAACTTCTTGACTCCAGATCTTATTCACTATATAACACCATCTAGCTTCCTTCAAAGATTAAGATTGAACACAACCACACTTATCCATCCTGTGTGACTCTTGTCCCTGTTCTCCCAAAAGAACCCATGAAACATTAATAAGATCATATATTTAGGTTTGCAAAAGCCTTTTGAGATCACTGAGTCTGACCACTTCTCTGGAAATTTATGGTGTGGTTGACAGGTCCATAATAGCTTTACTAGAGCGCTGTGTGTGAGAGTGCTTCAGGACCAGATATACTAAGTGCTTCAGGAAGAGAAGGGAGGGACCACTTTTGCTCAGACTGAAGAAGACGGCCCTTGAACTGAGTCTGGAAGTCAATTAGAATTTCTTAGAATCTCCAAGTTGAACCAAAGCTCAGAGTTCACCAGGACCCACCATACTTGAAGGAAGATCCTTTCTACAACACACAAGGGGCCAGCTAGCATTGTCTCAAAGACTTCTGAGGAAGGGAAAGCTTAGACATATCATTCATTCTACTATGGGACAACTTTGACTGTTACAGAGTTTTTCCTAACATTAAACCTATTTTTTGACAAAAATGAATACAAAGATAAAAGAATAAAAAATGAGAACAAGATATAGTACACAACTAAAACCATTCCAATCTGATCTATTTCAACAAGTTAATGGATGCTCCCCTACCCCCATTGGGAAATGGAAGAAGAAAAGACATTAGTATTGATTAAAACAATTTCATTCAAAAGTTTAACTGGCATAAATCGATCGCTCAACCAGAAATCCAAAAGAACCTAAAAACCACCTCTCTCAGTAAATCCTTGTCCTATTTACCAAGAGGAAAAATATGGCAGCACAGTTGTATAAAATATAACTTTGTTTGCAAAATCTTTTCTGAGGAATATGTTACAAGATTATGAGCAACTTTATCCCTTAAAACAGTGAAGTGTAGTAGAGGGAAAATCAGTTCAAAGAAAACTTGGTAAAAACTCATCTAAATAAAGTCATCCCATGGGCATTTAAGGATGAAACTGGAAGACAACAAATATGAAGCAGATTTTTTTTCAAATCTATTGAAAATATTTCTCCAAAGATGAAACATATCTATAAAAGTTTTTTTTATAACAAAATCTTTTTGCTGTTAAAGATAGTGAGAAGCAAGATATTAGGATACTAATCTCACAGTCCTGGTTGTGTCCAGAATGGAAAGACCCCTGAAAGAAATGAAGATAAATGGCACAATGGATAGGTCCCTGGAGTCAGGAGGACCTAAGTTCAAATTCGACCTCAGACACTTGACTGTGTGACCTTGGATAAGTCACTTAAACCTGATTGATGAAATGGAGAAGAATATCTGAATTAGAGTCCATGGAGAAGGTCCATGCTAGAGGAGACATAGAAATTAATCTCAAGCCAAATCATTTCTAAGTTCTATCCATTGTTCAGCTTCTCCCTCCGCCCCCCCCAACAAATGACTCTAAGTTCACAAAGATCAAGTCTGTTTTAAGAGACTGAGATCCTTTACCCCCACAAAGAGTCAAACTCTTTGGCTTATTAACATCCCTACCTATATTTCTCCAGAAAGAGGTTTTTTTTTTTTTTTTTTTTTTAAGTCCAAGCTTAAGTCTGGTTTATGTGTAGGGTTTCTCCAAAAGTGAATAACAGGCCCCTTTCCCACAAAAGTATTCAGTGAATGAATGTGGGTCAACTTTTTATTTCCTTCACCGCAGAAAGTACAAAGGATCATAAGAACTCATAAACATAGAGAAACCAAAAACACTCAAGTAAACCATTTCACTTAGTATCAGGAAATCCTTGTAATGTGTTATAATTTTAAGAACTTCCTCTCCCTCTCTCTCTCTGAGCAACTGATGCCCAGCTCTTGATCTCAGGAACTCTCAAACTGTGTATAACTCCCCAAATATTGGCAAGCATAGATGAGTTTCAATTTATATTGTTGGAGGGAGTTGTAACATTGATGAGATCAAGCAATGCTACATAAAGGGGAAAGGACTACTAGCTAGGCACTCCCCCCATTTATATGTTGTGGTTCCTTTGAACTCAAATGTGAGATTTTATCTTCTGGGGTGTGATTTCTTCTTTTTTAGGTTTAGCCCAACATTCTAAGCTTTGAGATCTTTTCTGTATAACCTCCTAGCTTTATATCATCTAAGATTTAATGTACCTAATATCTTTGCCTTTATCCAAGTAATTGAAAAAACACTAATGATCCCAGGGCGAACTCAGATCCCTGGGAACCTCTTCTAGAGATTTCCTTCCAAGTTGATGATGAATCACTAATAATTATGTTTTGGGCCTAGACATTCAACCTGTTTTGACCCTACCAGATTATGTCATCTCCCTGCTCACCTGTCTACATTGTGTCCATAAGAACAACATGAAAGGAAGGAAGGAAAGGAAGAAAGGAAAGGGAAAAAGGGCAAGGAAAGAAGGAGGGGAGGGGAAGGGAGGGGAGAGGAGAGAAGGGAGGGGAGGGGAGGGAAGAAAGAAAGAACAAGGAAGAAAGAGGGAAAGAAAAAGAAAATAGGGCTAGCCTGATCTGACCTGTTCTTGATGAAGTCACATGTTCAATCTTTGTCATCTCTACTACCTTTTTTAGATTATATCTTAGTGGTACGTATAATAATGTTCTCAAATTTTACCAAGACCCAAAGTCAAGCCCATTGCCCTGTAGGTTGCATATTTCACCCTCTTTCCTCTTTCCTTTAAAAAAAAAATGGGAACATTTTCTCTTGTCCTATCCTGTAATAAGTCTCCTTTTCACAGTTTTTTTCAAGATCACTGACAGTGGTGTCACAATCACAGCAGGCAATTCTTTCAAACCATCCTGGAAAGTCTTTCCACTGGGCTGCTTCACAACTTGAGCATCTGAGAAGAAGCTTGGCTCCCTCTTCTAAGATTTCAAACTCTTTCCCTATATCATTTTCATTCTAACCTTTGCAGACTAAGGATCAAGGACCATTTCCCTCGGCAAAAAAAACAGTGGCAAGTTAAGAGTTGAGTATTTCTGCCTTCACACCATCCTCAGTTCTTCCGTCTTCTTTCCCTAACTAAAATCTTATTTTGCTATTCTTAGCTTTCCTCAACAACTTGAGTTTATTGGGAGTTTTAGCTCTCTAAGAGTCCCTCTTTGAGAACTATCATGCTTTTTTTATTATCCACTATTACCTACCCAAGCTGCCATTTTCTGTACATCTTTTAAAAATCTAAGTAGGTCAATAAGTTCCCTATGCACCCACATCAATCTCTTTGGAAAACTCACTTTCCTCCTCATTGTAATTGTTTCTCTTTGTGTCTTCAAACTTTCATTTTTGAGAGTTAACCAACCCTCCTGGGCTGATCACTTACCCCATAGAATTTTAAGCCTCTTCTTTCTTTGAATCCTTTGAAATGCAGGATTAGGGATAGGGACTGAACCTGCAACTTCATTGCTGTTGGGAACTCCCTGCATGTTAGTACCTGCTCTGCAATTTATTGTCTTTAAGGGTTGCCTGGGGGCAATGAGAATTTAGTGTAGCTTCAGGGTTGAAGCCAGTCGTCAGGGCTTGAACCTAGAGCTTTCTAAGAGGTCAACTTTGTATTTATTAAGCTGTGAGGCCACTTTCAAAAATCTTTTAAATGTGCTTTCCCCATATCTAGAGTACAAGCCAGGTTGTACCTGGCTTCCTCCTTCTCTTTCACAAATTCTTAATGGGAGTGATTTCCATCCATTCCTCCTTGTTGGTAAGAAACAGGTCTAAGACAGCTGTTCCCTTTATTCATTTGCCCCACTTTTTGAAGACTGATATTTTCATTAATGCCATCAACTGGACTGCTTTGGGCAGAAACAGAGTTTCAGCAGATGGATAGGATAATTCAAATCTTCCAGCATTATTGTCTCATCACTTCACTGGAGGCTGGTGATCTCTTTCCTAAATTCTTCATCTTTCTTCTCTGTTATTTGGTCTGTACTGTTATTGCTAGTGTTTAGTCCCTTTCAGCCTTGTCCAACTCTTTTCTTGGCAGAGCTAGTGGAATGGTTTGCCATTTCTTTCTCTAGCTCATTTTGCAGATGAGAAAACTGAGGCAAATAGGGTTAAGTGACTTGCCCGGGATCACACAGATAGTAAATGTCTGAGCTTAGATTTGAATACAGGAAGATAAGTCCTCCAGGTTCCAGACCTGCCACTTATGTGAGTGGCAACATTTCATTACCTATTAGCCAGGAAAAACTAAGTTCAAGTGTTACCTCTGACATACTGGCTATGTGACTCTAGGTAAGTCCCTTAAACTCTCAAATCTCTAGGCAACTCTTGAACTGTACTTTGAAAGAGGGCAATATAATCTGCCCTGATGGAGGAAGTTTCTCCCTGGGTTTCATTTCACTCTCCATTCTTTTGTCCAAAGGATCTTCTTAAAGCACCTGACCAGATCACTGCCCTAATCAACAAACTCCAATGGTTCCCTCTGGCCTCTAGGCTCAAATAGAAAATATTCTTTGGATTTTTCAAGTCCTTTATAACCTCTATAACCCTTCCTAACTCTCTAGTCTTCTACCCAACTTCCCTTTCCATCCTCTGGGGGGGGATGCATTGACCTCATCCTTCCTGCCATTTCATACACCACAACAATGTCCCATCTTGTGCCTCTGAGCATTTCCCCTGGCTCACCCCCCATGCTTCCTTTCCATCCACTGGTTTTCCTGGCTTCCTTCAAGCCTTAGCTAAAATGCCACCTTCTGCAAAAAAGCCTTCCCAGCATGCCTCTTCAATCTGAGTGCCTTCCCTCCGAGGTGATCTCCATTTGTCTGTAGATAGTTTGTACATAGGTGTTGGCTTCCTTATTCTCTCTCCATTAGAGTGTAAGCTCCTTGATGAAGGGAACTGCTTTGCCTTTCTATCCACATTATTTATCCATAAAGATGACCTTAATTTCTTTTTTTTTTTACTTAATGGCTTAATGGGAGATAACTATACCAATGAAATGACAAGTCTAGGAGGGCAATGGATAGAGATTTGGACCTGGAGTCAGGAAGACCCGAGTTCAAATTTAGCCTCAGACACTTACTAGTGGTGTGACCCCAAATAAGTCACTTAACTTCTGTTTGTCTCAGTTTCCTCAATGTGAAAAAGGGAATAATAGCAGCACCTACCTTCCAGAGTGGCTCAGTCTGCTAGGGCACTGGCCTTCAAGTCAGGAGTTCAAATACTGAGTACTTAACCCTGTTTGCCTCAGTTTCTTTAACTGGGAAGGAAATGACAAACTACTCCAGTATCTTTGCCAAGAAAACACCAAATGGGATTACAAAGAGCTGGACAGGACTGAAAAGTGACTCAACAATGACAACCTCCCAGGATTGTTTTGAGGATCAAATGAAATAATATTTGTAAAGTGCTTAGCACAGTATTTTTATCAATGCTTATTCCCTCCCTGTGTGCTATTCATTATGTATATATTTTGTATTTGCTAACCTGAATTCATATTGTCTCCCCCTTGTGAAAAAAAGAATTTTGTTCTTTTAAAATGTACATATTTTATACCATGGAAACCATGTAAAGACTAACAGACTGCCTTCTGTTGGGGGTCGGGGTGGAGGGAGGGAAGCGAGATTAGGAAGGAAATTGTAAAATTCAAAATAAATAAATAAATTTAAATTAAAAAACAAAATAAAATAAAACATACATATTTTAAAGTTATATTTTTGTAGGGGGTAGCTAGGTGCCACAATGGATAGAACTCTGGCCTTGGACTCAGGAGAACAGGAGTTCAAATCTGGTCTTAGACACTTGTCATTTAGCTGTGTGACCTTGGGCAAGTCACTTAACCATGATAGCCTCTCATCCAGGGTCATCTCCAGTCATCCTGATACCCAGATGGCTCTGGAGGAGAAAGTGAGGCTGGTGACTTAGCACAGCACCTCCCCACTCAAATCTAATTCATGTGCTTGTCATGGCATCGCCTCCCTGATGTCATGGTCTTCTTCGAGAACAAAGGACAAACACCATCCTATTTCTGTAACACAAGGATTAGAAATTCACCTTTTGCATAAAGTCTCCTTTTGAAAGAGATCAAATTAGAGAAGAGAGGAATAGGCAAGTCCCAACATTCACTTAGATACTTTAATCAAGTCAATTTACCAATTGAAAATCGTGCTTAGAGAGAACACCCTTAATTTTAAACAGAACAAAGACTTGCCTTCTTAATCACATCAAGAACCCATCCAGCTAAATATTTGCCTTGAAAATCTTTTAGCTGCTGTCAGTTCCCTCAGCCTCTTCCTACCTTGCCCCTATCCCATCCTAGGTTGGGGGGGGGGCCATACCCTTCCTTGATTGAAAAAACCAGAGGTGACATTTCAGAATAACCCCTTCTGATGAACAAGGCTATTTAAGGACAACAGTAGACCTCCATTAGGGGAATGGGGGTGAGGGTGGGGGGTCTAACTCTCTAGCTAGACATCCCCCTCCATGCAAGCTGGCAAAGTTCACAACAGAAAAATATCAATAAATGTGTTTGTTAACCTAATTCTCTTTTGCTTTTTCCAAAACATCTGGTAAAGTTGTCCCTGATTAGGACAAACTCTGCGAACATATTAACATGTTAATCTGGGAACAGATTCCTTGAAGTACCATTTCATTTTTGTCTCTAAAGACCCAATACTTAGTACATCGTCTGACAAAAGGTAGAAATTTGATGATTGTCCTTTGTTTTCAGGATATCAAGAAGGTGATGCCATGACATGCAAATGAATTTAGATTTGAGTGAAGGGGAAGCTGTGCAAAGTCACTAGCCCCACTTTCTACTCCAGAGCCATCTGGGTCCAGTGATCAATGAAAAGAACCCTTTTTTCAGGGATGTGGTGAATGTACATCTCACTGATGATAATGATTTTTGCCCTTCATTCTCGAAGAAGACAATGACATCAGGGAAGTGATATCATAACATGAAATCATGAATTAGATTTAAGTGGGGGGGGGGGCAAATGGCCATCTGCAAAATGGTCCTGGATGCAAGGTAATCAGGGTTAATTGAATGACTTGCTCAAGGTTACTTGCCCAGCTAGTAAGAATCAGATGTCTGAGGTCAGATTTGAACTCAGTTTCTACTGACTTCAAGGCTGTTGTTCTATCCACCACATCACATAGCTGTTCCTGCTAGGGCATCCAACCTCATTAGGATTCAGAGGATTGTGGGATTTAGAGTTGGTAAGAACTTTGGAGGTTCTACATCTTATCTATTTTATACAGAAGAAGAAACTGAGGCTCATTTGCTCAAAGTCGCCTAATGTTTAAAAAAGCAGAACTGGAATTTAAGGACAGATTTCCTGATTTCCTCTTCTATCCTCCATAAGGTTGATGTCCTAACACTGTTATATCTCAGCTCTGGGGACCTTTGGGCAAGTCACCTAATTTTTGTTTGACCATCTGGTAAAACTAGAGGGTTGAGCTAGATCAACACTAAGGTCCTTTCCTAAATGCTAGGCAGCAGAAGTGGTAACAGATAGGTAGGGCATTCCAAGACAGCCTTCACCAAAATGGCGGGGAGGGCTTTCCTCTTCCATCCTTCTTCCCAATTCTGCAGATTCTTTATCCCCATTCACTCAGATATCATGCTTGGTGGTGCTGTCTGTGCTGAGTTCTGGCTCTGGCTTTGTTTCCTCCTAGACTGAGGAAATCTTCACCTCCCCATTTCTGGGTTTCAGTTTTCTCATCTACAAAATGGATGTAGCAATGCTTGCCCCTATCTGCCTGGTTGATTGACCGTGGAGAAAGTGCTCTGTAAATACTAAAGATCTGAAAAAATGAGAGTTATTGTTAAATGCTCAGAGGAAGCTTCTCTATCAGGAAGAGCCCTTGGTGGGAAGGCCACAGCCCCTGGTCTTAGTTCCCACACGGTCACAAACCAGTTGTGTGACCCCTATCACATTGAGAGTAGTCACTTCCCCCTTTTCAGCTTCTGTTCCTCCATCTGGAAAATGAAGGGTTGGATTAGCTGACCTCTGAGGTCCTCTGCAGTTGTGAGAGTCTATGATTATACTCAAGGATGAATTAACCCCATAAGTCCCAAGTCATATAGCCCCAAACCCTGGCAATTTGGGACCTGAGAGATGGGACAGGTTTCTCTTTCCAGGACAGGTCAAGATAGAGCTGGGCTTCTTGAATTATTCACTGGGGGGACTCTTTGGGTCCCATGGAGCTGATCCAAGGAAGAAACCAGATTGATAGAAAGCCAAAGCCTAGGAGGTTGAGGGGGGAGGCAAAGAGAGAGAAGGACAAAGTGTCTCAACACAATGGGGGGCAACGAGAGGGAGAGAGACAGGGAGAGACAAGAAAGAAGAAGAAGGAAGGAAGAGCTTTCTAGAGTGATCTGTCAGCACCCCAGAGAAGAGGGAAAAGGCTTTTAAAGCAAAGAAAGGAATTTGAAGAGCAGCTGTCAAGGTGTCCTCAACATATTATCATACTCTTCCTGCTGTGAGCCTACACATCCATGCAGACAAGTCCACTTACTTGTTCCTGGATTTGTCCTCTGACTTACTCTCAAGGATTTGGGAGTTCTAGCTAAACAGTTTTAGATAGTCACAAACAGTGATAACCTTGAGGCTTTCCCTTGGATTTCGGGGACATAAGAGATTGCCAGGAAGTAGAGCTGAGAGTGCTTGGAAGTCCCAAGACCCAGATTCAAATTCTTCCCCTGGTATTAATTACAAGAGTGACTTTAGGTAAGCTACTTCTTTCTTTCTTTTGGGCCTTAGTTCACTCACCTGTAAAACTCACTTACTTTGGGGGAGTTTTGGGGGAAGCATTGAAGGGAAAATAGAAAAGAGAATTGAGGTATAGGCTGCTTTTCTAAGGTTCTTCCTCTCCCACTCCTAGGAGTTAGTGTAGGATTCCTTCTTCTCTAGGAAAATATTGGGAACTGTCACTCAACAGTTGCTTCTGGGATGATCCTGAGGGTGGATATCCATCTAGAACTGGGAAACAACTACCCCAAGTGCTCCGATCCTCAGTCCTGGGACAGCTGTGGGAACCTTTGGAGATACCTTCCTTGAATCCTGATCAGCCTCATCACTCTTCTACATGCAGTATTCCAGGACACTTTACAGATTCTAGGGGGCTGTCAGGAACCTCAGAGATCACCCTAATCTAACCTCTTGGTTTTACAGAGGAGGAAACAAGACCCCAAAAGGAAAAGGGATTTGCCCAATAATAGGAACTTAGAAGGAACCTATGAAGTCTCCTAGGACAAGGCTCAGACCAATTAAGTGATTTATGCAAGGCCATATCTGTATGATCATATTCAAGGATGAATTAACCCCATGAGTCCCAAGTTTGGAGACATGCAGATTTAGAGAACCCACCCCAAAGTGTTCACTTGGACTAGTTTTACCCAACCTGTGATAGAGCATTCTGAACTCATACCAGTCTGATCAGCCACAATCAGACACATTTCAACTTGACTCTAACATAGGGATGACATTTTGGTCCTCTTGGAAAATGAAGGACAACCACCAGGCGTGATTCTTATCTAGGGTTTCACCTAAAATAGATAATGGGTCCCATCTAGAAGAGGGCACTCAAATGTACTAAGTAACATCAAGTCTAGAAGACCTATTTCCTTCACCACAGAAGTACTCAAAACACAAAAGATTCATTAGGGTGTGTTAACACACCTATTATCTGCTCCAGAAAAGTAAAACCATTCAGTGAGGCTGCTGAATAGATACTTCAGGCTCACCTCTGATCTGCTCATACAAGCTATTCACAAGGTTCATCTCTGCCAACTATCTTTGGTTTTAGTTCTGCGGCTACAAAATCCTCCTTGTGGTGGTATTCTTCCTATCTGAGAAATATAGTTTGCTATACTTCCTCATTTGGAATATGACTTAAGGGCCATTCCAGCTCAAAATTAGAAAATGATCTTATGAACTAAGGATCTGAGTGCTGACATTCCCAGTGTTAGATAATGCAAACATTCTCATCCTAGCCTTCTGTTAGGCAATTGGCCCAACACAAGACACTCAAAACTTGAATCTATGAGGCTGGAAATCAACATCTCTCAGTATCACTGTTGGGTTACCTTGTGATTTTTTTTTAAATTTTTGCAAGGCAATGGGATTAAGGGAGTTGCCCAAGGTCACACAGCTAGGTAATTATTAAGTGTCTGAGGTCAGTTTTGAATTTAGGTCTACCTAATCCAGGGTTGTTGCTCTATCCACTGCATCATCTGGTGTTTGAAGAAAGAAACACAAAGCAGAAGAGGTGACCAGGGACTTGAGTTCCAATCTCAGATGTGTCTAGGCAAGCCCATATTAAACATCATGGCCTTAGTCCATGCTTTAGACCCTCACTCCTTTGTCCTTCCCCAAATTCTCAGATAAACAAAGGGAGAGTTGCATCGTAAACCAGTCAGGATCCAAAAGAAGAGGAGTCAGACCTTTTCTGCAGCTTTTGTAGCCAACTCTTCCTGGCTTGGTCAACAGTTATCTTTGAACACAATCCCAGTCCTGAGGGTACATGGGGGACAAATGAAGAACAACCATTTATAGCACACATCCTTTAGCAATGGACTGGAACACAGATCCTGCCAGAAGAGTGAAGAGACCATGGTATATGCCCCAATCTGGCTGGTCAAGGTTTCCCTGATCAGTCCATTACACAACATAGTTATGAGCGAACCATTATCATTCCCGTTTTGCAGATGAGGAAACCAAGTCCAGGAAAGGACTTTGAAATCTGTCCCCTCTTCTACTTCTAGCCCTGCTTAGCTATACCAGAGCAGCATATAGAGCTTATCCAGTTTCACATAGACACAAGACCCTCAGGTCAAATTCGTAGTGCCTCCTTATTCTCCTGTCTTCCTGTCCTTCCATATCCTCCCAGACCCCAGTGAGAGCTGCTCCCTCACCTTTCAATTAAAATTTTGCATCCAGGTCAATCCTTATTTTCCATATATATCACTTCTTGGCCCAGAAAGGGAACTCCAGGTCCAGGCTTAATACAACTGGGCAGGAATTTCTTTCTATGGCATCTCCAATAAGAGGTCATCCAGTCTTGTTGGCCAGCTTCAATTCCTACCTGGTTCAGGTGTCTGGCCAGGAAAAATAGGACTAATACATAGCCTCTCTAGGCCTCAGTTTCTTCATCTGTAAAATACTCATATTACCTGATATTTACTAATTGGACTACCTCTTTAAACCTCAGATTTTTCATCTACAAAATGAGGGTGAAAATAAGCAAACAAATAAATGAATAAACAAACGAATGAATGAATAAAGATGAGGATGAAAATATTTGCACTAACACTGGATATGTCAACACTCAGAGATCCTTAGTTCATAAGATAAATTATAATTTGACTTGGAATGGACCTTAAATCATATTACAGATGAGGAAATTGAGGCAGATAGCAGCCCTAGTTCACACAGGGGTGCAAGACAGGATCTAAGACCAAGTTGCCTTTATTTCAAATCCAGTATTCTACCTACTAATCCATATTGCCTCATGTTTCCTCAGCTATAGAATGGGGGAAATGATACTTCTATTACCTAATTCACATTACTAATATGAGGACTTCTATTTAATTCAATAAACATTTTCTATGTCCTTGTTAGTTTCCGAGACACAAAAATGACAAACGTCACAGTCCTTGTCCTCGAGACACTTATGTTTACAATGACACAGGTATATTCACTAATAATAATAATAATAATAAAAAGAGTATAATTTGGGGAAAGGTAAGATCTATTGAGTTTTGGAAAAGTTCTCAGATGATTTCTCTTTCAACTGGAAGAATTAGAGAAGGCTTCACAATGTAGAACAGACTTAAGAAAGCAAAATATCGGGGTGGCTAGGTGGCACAGTGGATTAGAGTACTGACCCTGGAGTCAGGAGGACCTGAGTTCAAATGTGACTTCAGATACTTAATAATTACCTAGCTGTGTGGCCTTGGGCAAGCCACTTAACCCCATTTGCCTTGCAAAAACCTTAAAAGAAAAAGAAAGAAAGAAAGAAAAATATCTCCTTAAGAGGAGATGAGAGGGAGAGTGTGTCTTAAGCACAAGCCTTAGGAGTTCAGAGCACAGCTAGTTATCCACTTAGACCAGAACATGAAGTCCATGAGGAGGAAGAGGGTGAAACTGGAGGAAGAGGTGAGTTAGGATATGCCAGATGAGAGAACCTACTTGAATGCAATACATTTGGGGAACAATTAAGCCATCCAGTTTGTGAAGTGGTTAAAGGAGGGTTAAGCAGGGCAGTTAGGTGGCACCAGCCCTGCAGTCAGGAGGACCTGAGTTCAGATGCAGCCTCAGACACTTGAAACTTACTAGCTGTGTGACCTTGGGCAAGTCACTTAACCCCATTGCCTTACCAAAAAAAAAAAAAGCATTTACTAAGCATCTATCACTGTGGCACACTTTCTGCTAAGGTTAAAAAATAAAAGATTGCTGCTGCCCTCAAGAAGCTTATTCTCTAACAGGAGAGACATGTAAATAACTATGTCCAAACAAGAAATATACAGAGCTGCATATTACTGTAGTTGAATGGGAGGATGGATTGAAGAAGGGGAGAGTCTGGGAGTTTGAGGGAAGAGGAGAAATGAAATGAGAAAACACATATTAATCCCTAATTGTAAGCCAAGATACCAAGGCACCAATTGCTGGGAGTGCCAACAGAAGCAAAGCAAGATGATCCCTGCCTTCAAAGAGCTTATATTCTAATAGGGAAAGACAATACATAGATGGAAGCAAGAGCTGTCCAGGGATATTAGGAAGAGTATGAATGAAGCATCATGGCTTGGAGGTGGCCAAGAAGTGGCTGAGCTCAGGGATTGGGTGAGAGTTCATGAATTTGAGCTCAGCTCTCAGAAGTGGGAAAGACTAGTTAAGAAGTTATTACCAGAGTCCAGGTGAAAGGTGATAAGGACATAAACTGGACTGCTGTCAGGAGCAATGAAGAGAAGGGGAAGAATTTTGTTGTGATCCAATTGTTTCAGTCAAGTCTAATTTTGTAGTGACCCCATTTAGGGTTTTCTTGGCAAAGATACTGAGGTAGTTTGCCATTTTCTTCTTCAGTTGCTCAAGAAATGAAAGTTATTGTTATATTTGTTATTGTTCAGATCCAAGGGCTAGGTGTGTGTTCAGGCCCAGATTCAGAGTACAGCAGAAAAAGAAAGGGATTGAGAATCAGAAGACATTGCAAAATCTCAACCACTCTTGAGATTCAATTTTCTCATCTGTAATAATGGGCTTGGGACAGCTAAGTGGTGAGGGGACCTCAGAGATTATCTAAATTCAAATGTTATGGATGAGGAAACTGAGGCCTAGAAAAGTTAAGTCATTTTCTAAGTCTCACAGATAATGCAAAATTCAAATTTGAACCCAGACCTTCTGCTTACTGAGTCTGTCTGTGCCTTTTGAGAACAAAGGACAATAACACTAGCCTTTCATCACTGACATTTCTATGACTTAAGTTTTTCAAAATACATGTCTTGCCTTATTTTAGCTTCACAACAGCCTTGTATTATGATTCCCATTTTACAAATGAGAAAACAGAGGTCGAGTGAAGTCCAAAATCATGCAGTGAGTCATTGGCAAGATTCAAACCCACTTTTTCCTGGCTCCTAGTTCAAGGACTCTCACCATCATTAGAGGTTGGACAAGCAGATGACCTTGGAGGAACTTTCCAATTCTGAATCTGGGATCCTCAGATTGCCAGACTTGGACCTCTCTGGGTCCACTCCAGTCTTGGGCCTCTCTAGGTACAAGCAATCTCTTCCTCAACTTGTTGCTGGATGAATACCCAGATGGATTTTTTTCCCTAATAAAAGCCTCCAGCCTGCTTCCCCTCCAGTGAAGCAAATCAAGAACTAAACTCTTCACTCCATGGCACCAGGTGCTGTTGCCTGAGTCTGGAAGAAGCCTGCATCAAAGAAGGAGCCCGTATCTGGTTCTTTCCCTTTCTCAAATCCCATTCTTCCTTCCTACCACTGTTCAGCATCCTTTGATCCTGGGCTCCCACGAGAAATCTTGGAGAGTAGGAAAAATGCCCATCTACACATAGCAAAATGTCTTTTTTGGGTGGAAAAAAAAGGCCCACCCCACAATTCAAATGTTTCTCTTATTATCTTCTGCTGAGGGGAAAAAATTAATAACACGGTGCAATATAAAATACTAAATTAAAGGCATTTTGGAACCAGCAATTATTTCATAAGCTCTTCTTTTATTGCTGCTCTAATGTGCCTAATTGCTGTCTTAATGAGGACATTAATTTCCTGCTAATGTGATGTTATTATAGAAATTGCAGTCAATCTTTTAAAAAAGGGGGAAAGTGCTGGAAAGCTGTCCCGAGAGAAAGGGGCTCTGGTCACCCTAGGGGCTGAGGGATGAGCCAGAGAAGGGAGACTTGGCCCAAGGCGAGGGCCTGGAGGGGAACAAAGGAGGGCATTGGGAAGACAGTTGACAGGAGCTTGGTTGTAAGTGGCAGTATAAGTTTGTGCCCAGGGGCCACTGAAAATGGCTAGCCAAGGGAATAGGACAAGGTTTCACAGTCATCCTACCTAGCATGGAGAGAAGTTGAAAATAATGAGCAATCGGAAGGGTGTCTCTGTTTAGAGAGAGTTATACAGATGGGCTTGTTCACCCAGAAAGTGAATCCATATCGTGATCCACCCACATATCCATTTAGCCATAAAAGGCTTCAGGGGATATGGAGAGGGGGAAGGGGCAGGCTAATGGATGGGGTTGGGAATCAGAGCTCCCAGATCTGCTTTGCAACTTGGCCTTGTTCTAGGGTCAGAAGGCTTGCATTGACTTGAATTCCACCTATGATACATACTTACCAGTATGACTTTGGGCAAGTCATTTAACCTCCTGGGGCCTCAGTTTTCTTCTCTATTCAAATGAAAGGTTGGAGCAGATAGCTATTTTGAGTTCTCTTCCAGCTCTATACCCATGAATCTATAAAAATGAAAGTGCAGTTTCTGCCCTTTCCCACTCTCTCAGGCTTATAGGATTGGGGGAAAGCAGTCCCTAACCTCATGGTACAGAGGGCCCAAATCCCAAAGGATAGGATAAGGTTTCTTATCCTGAGGACTATGAATATGCTGTTATTTTAATATTTTGATGAATACTTTCAATGTAGTTGTCTTCCTTTGTAATACCACATATCTTACTTGGTGCATTCAAAAGCATTATTCTGAAAAGGAACCCACAGACTTCACCAGGCTGCCAAAAGGGTCCACAGAATGAAAAAAAAAAGGTCAAGAAATTCCAAACCAGGAGGCCATACTTGGGGATAAGCTCCACAGCTTCTCCAAATATGAACTTTTTTGAACCAGAGCTTCATTCCAGTCATTCCTAGAACAAGATGAAAGGCATTTTCCCTTGTGCCTAACTACAAATATCTGTTTTCCTCATCCCTCTTTCCCCTAGGGTACATTGTCCAGTTCAGGACTCAAAATTCCTCCTGTTTTATCATTCACAACTTAAGTTACAGACACGGCACTCATATCAAAGACTTCTTCCCAAAGAGAATGGATAGGTACTAAGGGACAGGTACAATGAAAAGAATGAGAGGGAAAAACAGGAGAAAGAAGAAAGAGAGAAAAAGGAGAGGAAGAGAAATGAGAAAGGGGGGGGGACACACATCTGGTGGTGTCTCCATCCTTAGTAGACTCTAGATTATGGAGACCATGATTCTTGGGTAACATATTGAAAAGGAAATTGTATAGAAATGCAAAGGGACCATAGGAAATCAATAGAGTATAAGGGAAAGAATTCAGGGATTGGAACCCAAGGATCCTGACTCGTCTAAAGTTCTCCTAAACACCATTGTTATCACTTTAGGTGAGTTACTTTCTCAGGGCCTCAAAAATCCTTCCTTCAAAAAGGCACCCTTGTACTAGTCAACTTCTCAAGTCATTTCCAGCTCTAAATCCTGGGATCCACTTTCTCCAAGACTTTTCTTGAGTACTATAGTTGGGTGTACCTCTGTTCTGAGCCCATCTATATCTCTGAAGCTGCTCTGGGGGAAGGGCAGAGGAAGTATGAAACATTATTTCCACTTCAGGTTACCACAGAGTTATTTCTCAATTTCCATGTAGTTAGTCCTTCACCACTTCCATAATTTACTCGAGCAGTTACCAGACTTTTTGGCACCCATCACTTCTTGGAAACATCTTCAGAGTTTCTTTGTGGTTCCCCCAAGTAGCTCCATTGGGGGGAACCACAAAGGAACTCTGAAGATATGTCTCCAAAGGAGACAATGATTTGGGTACTTCCCCACTGCAGGCCTTGCTGCAACATCTGGAAACTTCTTGTTCCATAACTGGTTTATAAAAGTTTTCCTTCTAACTTGATTTTAAATCCACTAGCTCCCTGGTTATTAACAATTCCCAGGTTGCGATCAAGAAAGGAAGTGCCATTGAAATAATACTTACAGGAGCAGCTAGATAGGGCAGTGGATAGGACACCAGCCCTGGAGTCAGGATGACTTGAGTTCAAATTTGGCCTCAGATGCTCACTAGTTGTTTGACCCTGGATGAGTCACAGTCCCAATCACCTCCAAAAGAAAGGAAAAAAAATAATGTTTGCCTACTCTGGGCCTCAGTTTTTCTTTTCTAATGATTAGATTAGATGTCTAAACCCCTTTCAGTAGGAAGACACAGCAAAGCAAAGGATTTATAGTCAGAAGATTGCCACTTTGACCAGTCACCTGGACCTCTAAAACAAAGGAGTGGAACTAGATCACCTTCTAATGTCCCTTCTAGTTTTAAATCTAGGGTCCTGTTATCCTTCTACATGAAGGTAGAGTAATTCCTACCCTGGCCTTGTAAGTCCAAGAGCCAGGAAAGTACATAGGGAGAACATAATCTCCTCTTGGAGGGAGGTATACTGGGATGAAGAAATGGCTGTGCATCTGCAAGCATATGTTCATGGGATTTAGAAGATGATCAATCAGTCAATAGGCCTTTATTATGGGCTTGCTAATGTCTGACGGTGCAAAATAAAGGTAAAAAGCATTCCTCTCCTTAAGGAACTCACATTCTACTTGGGAAACAAGGTGCAAACACCATACATACAGGATGTACCTAATGAAAATAGGAGGTAATAACAGAGAGAATGTGCAGGAGGAACCAGGAGAGGGCTCTTACAAAAGGTGGGATTTGACCTGAATGAACTTGAATGGCAGACAAAAAACTGAGATTCAGAAAGTTTGGTCACTTGCCCCAAATCACCCAGAAAGATGTGATTCCATATAGATGTTTAGATTCCATCTTAGATGTTTTTCCCATTTCACTAGAGCTATCTAGGTGACCATCCTTGACCCCTTAGTCTGCTGCTAGATCCCTGAGATATTTCCTCCTTTGCTCAGTGGCCTCAAATTCCTTCTCCCAGGCCTTAGATCTTCTCTAAAGTAGATAGAAGAGGCTACTGCCTTTGTACCACCTATGCTGTGGAGGATCTGGGGGAAGAGAGTCTATAGGCCTGAACTAGGGAAGTTACAGGCTAAGGAGAACATGGGGGTAAGGGTAGAGGTCAAGGAGCCAAAGGATAAGAAGAGACTCTGGAGTGGGTGACACATGAACCTGGGCCCCTTCTGCATCTACCCTCCTGTATCCCTGGGAAACTGAAGAGCAGCTTAGCTCTGGGTTACCATGGCAACTGCCACAAAGAATTTTGGGGAATGACACCCCGGGGGCATGAAGACCAAGCAGTGAGCTCTCAGTTCTGGGCTTTTGTCATGCCAGAATGGGGGTCTGACAGTCTGGGGAGGGAGAATGGATCCCAGACCCTACTTCCTCAGAAAAATAAGAAAAGTCTAGGCAGTGCCCACTTCCCCTTGTCCTGAGACCTAGCTTTCCATCAGCCTTGGTGTGTACCCCTTGCTCAGGGTCAGCTGACCCTTTTTTGGTTTCTGGATGTGTCCAAGCCTAGACAGTGCCAGCTGTTAACCATCGATTTTCCTGCAGACAGAACTTAAAAAAGGGGAAGGGAAACAGAGACAAAGGAGAACAGAGGGAACTGAGGGAACTGAGTCTCTGGCCCACCTAATTTTATTCCATCTTTTCTGAGATAGTGAGCCTATCTCATGATAGGCTCCCTTTCCTTTTACTCCTCAAAAAAGTTGTTGGGGGAGAGAATGTGGCGAGGGAAGATTTAGGAAACATGATTCCCATTTTTCCTCCAACCTTTTCCAAAAAACCCCATGGGAATTGGGGGTGATAGTGGTGATAGCTGTCCTCCCACCCAATTCACTTCCTCATCGATTACTTAACCTACCCCAACCTCCACCACACACAGACTAGTTTAGCCCCATTCTTCCCTCCTCCAAGAGTCAGGCCTACCCCAGAGCTGTGAGGCCTTGGCAATTGATGGATGAGATGGACAAGACTTTATCACCAGGGAAAAGAAAAGAAATAAAAATCCACAAGAAAGTGTGCCATACAGCAGGCCCCCCCCACTTCTCTCCCCCCTTGTTTTCCCAACATCGCCAGGAGAGCTGAGCAGCGAGTGTGTGGTGGCAGCAGATTTTTTTTTAATCTGTTAATAAAACGCAAGTGAATCAAATCCGCTCGGAGGGAAGAGGAGGGGGAGTCAGGGGCTGGGGTGTTTGCAGAAGTTGGAAATTTAATAAGAAGAAAAATAAAAATAGCCACTGTGCTCAAGACAGAGACAGTGCTCTGGATGACTGGAGAAAAGAGGGAGAGAGAGAAATGTTACTTTCAGAGAGAGAGATCAGGTATTGGGATTTTATGAGCTAAGCCAAAGGATGACTGAAGAGATGGGATTGAGAAGGAAATGGATTAGAGACCAGGATAATAGGATTAATATCTTTGAGGGATATTAGAGATTATTTAGTCCAATCCTTCATTTTACAGATGAGAAAACTGAGTAGAAGCAACATAAAAGAATATAGTCCATTGGGGAGAGGATAGATACATAGATATCGATCATCTATATATCAATACATCTATATATTTATATATAAATTTGTATTTATATATTTATAGATATATCTATATGTTTATAAATAGATATCTATGTATCTCTAAATCTATATATGCCTATATTATATATCTATATCTATAGGTAAAAGAGAAAAGTCATGCCCTGTCCCAAAAGTTTCTTGGCATAAGAAACCCCAGTTCCTCTTGGGATGGGGGTTGGGAGATAATGGAGAGTTAGCCTAAAAAGTCACATCTTCTCTTAAGACTCTGAGAGGGAGCTCAAGGCCTCACACTACTATTAGAGTCCCAGATTTTGAGCTGGAATGCACATTAGAGATTATCTGGTCCAATCCTCTCATCCTACAGATGAGGAAACAGGCTCAGAGCAGACTTGACCTAAGTCATATAGGGAGTAAGAGGCAGAGTCAAGGGACAGTCCGGGAAGGTGAAGAACAAATGACCAGCTGGAGCTGTCACTCAGAAACTGATTTCGGTAGGGAGAGGCCCCAGCTGTCCGATCTCACCAGATACACTCTAGCCCTTGGGTTTCCTAGTGTTTTCTTCATCCCCCTGAATTCCCTAACCATTCAAGGCTGAGGATCCGGTGGGCTTCTCCTCATTGACATTGAGGTCCTAGACAGGACTGGGGCAGCACCGCCCTCTACTGGCCCCTCTTGTCCAGCACACCGGGGTCAGGGGTTGAAAAGAGGCCCTCACTTTGATCCTGGGATGAAGAGTCAGAAAGGCTTTTAGAGATCCTCCATCTTTGTTTTGTTTTTGTTTTTTAGATTTTTTTTCAAGGCAATGGGGTTAAGTGGCTTGCCCAAGGCCAAACAGCTAGGTCATTATTAAGTGTCTGAGGCCGAATTTGAACCCAAGACTCCAGGGCCGGTACTCGGTACTCTATCCACTGCGCTACCTAGCCCCCCGAGGTCCTCCATCTTTGGATCAAGACTTTCTCTTTAGGAATAAGGAGATGAAGACCTAGAGAGATCAAGGGACTTATCCGCGGTCATACAGATGGTAAGCAGCAGAGTGGGGATTAGAACCAAGGATCCCCGACTCCAGATCTTTAGGAAGAGGGATGATTAAAACCGGCTTTCCGCTTTTCATGGCATTATCTTTATCATGTGTGCCCTTGGGGAAGCCACCTCTCTGGGCCTCAGTTTCCCCCTCTTCCTCATCCTCTCTAAAGAGGGGATGCGGCCGGTTGTCTCAGCGGTCCCTTCCAGCTGTCAGGGTCCTCATCCTCCATAGGGACCCCGGCTGGGCATCCTGGCCTCGGGGCGGCCTGCGTGACCTCCCCGGTGAGCTTCCCTGGGGCTGCCAGGGCCCAGCCGCCTCTGGCCCCGGGTTGCTGCTCGGCCTCAGGACCAAGGGACCGGCGGGGCAGCTGCGCGCGGGGCCCGGGCCCCGGGGCCCGTCCTCTCCCCCGCGCCTCCCGGATCGCGGGTCCCGCGCCTCCCGGATCGCGGGTCCCGCACCGTCTCCGCCCGGCGTGGCTAGAACGCGGCGCTGCAGCCTCGGCGGGCCCCCCGACGCGGGGAAGGCGGCGCAGGCGGTGTGATTGATGGTTTAATATCGCGAGCTGTGACCCAGCAGCCCCCTCCCCACCCACGCCGCGGCAGGCGGCCCCCAAGCGCTGGCGAAAGCGCCGAGATTGAATAATTCAGTTACCAAAAAGGGAAAGAGGAAACCGGGGGGGAGACGCGCATGCTTCCAAGGGAACCGGGGGAGAGCTGTGCTGGGGAGACCAGGTCGAGTCTGAGATGGAGTCTTGGCTTCCTGGGATTTAACACTGGGGACAACGTGGACAACAGGCAGATTGGGGAACTGAGGCTCAGAAAAGCAGCAGGAGTAAGTGGCAGTCCACTGTGACTTGGACCCAGGTCCCCAAAGCCACGACAAACTGCTAGGAGGGGCTGCACATTTTGTGGGGACTTGAAAGTGGGGGAGGGAGAAAAAGGAAAACCCAGAAGCTCAGGTTGCCAGCTCCCCTGCCCCCACCCCCTTCTTTCAAAAGCAGACATTCCTGAAGCTGGGAACTGGGTCCAATCATTCTGCTTCCCAGCGGTTGTAAATGGAGGAGACCAGATGTCTGAGCTTCCAACCAAGTGCACTGGCAAGATCTGTGATTTAGAGATGGGGAAGAGAATGGGGCTCTGGCTACCTGCATGCAAAGCCAGCTTTGCTCTGCTTTGGTGAGACCCGGCAAGGGTTAGGGCGAATAGGGCCGATGGAAGGGAAGACCGAGCACATCAAGAACCGAGGGAACTGAGTCTCTGACCCACCTGGAACGACAAGGAAATTGAGCAGAGGCAGGGGTTGAAGGGTAGGGTAACCTCAGAAGACATAGTGATGGGATCACCTGAAAGATAGAAGAGAAGAGAGAAGACAGAAGGCTAAATGGAGAGGAAATCATCAGAAGGGACATCATTATATGGCCTAAAAGAAAAAAATGCCATCTGATGGAAACTCAGCCTTTTCGCTTTTTCATGGCTAGTTGGGGGGTCATAAGATTAAGAATGGAAAGGGGTCTTAGTTCAACTCCCTTATTTTATGGGCAGTTAGGGACACAGTGGATAGATAGATCAGTCAGACCTGGAGTCAGGAAGACCTATGTTCAAACCAGCCTGAACATGAGACCCTGAGCAAACCACCTCATTCTGTTTACCTCAGTTTCCTCATCTGTCAAATGAGCTGGAGAAGGAAATGGCAAATCATTGCAGCATCTTTGCCAAGAAAATCCCAGATGGGGTTACAGAGAATCAAACACAACTGAAAATAGCTCAACAGTCTTAGAGACAAAAGTCTGGAAGAAGGCATGTGGCTTCCCTGAAGTCACACAGAAGGCAAGTGATAGAGTCAGAATCTGAACCCAGTTATTCTGACTCCAATTTCATTCTAGCAATTCCACATACTGTATATTTTAGTTACTTTTGTGCTTTTCTCCCTACCTAATGGGTAGGACCTAAAATTCCCCTAAACCCTGGAGTAACCATAACAATGAACCTTTAGAGGCATTTATATGAACTTTGTGAGACTAGAGAGCCAGTGGCCAGGAAGATATGGATTTAGGTCCTTTGGCAATACAGACTATGTGACCCTGAGTTATTTCCTTAACCTTTCAATGTCCTAGGCAACTCTCTAAGACCTTAAGTTTCAGAGAAAGGTGCTCAATTGCCTTGGTAGAAGGAAGCCCTATGCTGATGAAATCATCTGTACAGACCCTATTCTTTTATTCCCTTTACATAGTTCTTTTCATTTGGGCTCCAAAATGACCTTGTGAATTGGATGTTAGCTCCATTTTACTAATAGGAAAAATGTAGATCAAAGGTAGAAAGACCTGTCTGAGATTACCCAGAGGGCTGGATTTGGAGTCAAGGGATTTAGGTTATACTCTTACCGTATGACCTTGAATAAGTCGCTGAACATCCTCAGGCCTGATTCCTCATCTATAAAATGAAGGTGCTGGATCAGAAAGTTGCCAACTATAAATCCATACTTTTAGTATTAAAAAGCAATTAAGGGGGCAGTTAGGTGGTGCAGTGGATAGAACACCTGCCCTAGAGTCAGGAGGACCTGAGTTCAAATTTGACCTCAAGACACTTAATAATTGCCTATGTCACCTTGGGCAAGTCACTTAACTCCATTGCCTTAAATAAAAATGAATAAGATTTTAAAAAGCAATTAAGTCCCCCCCCCCCAATCTGTGAACTTCTGATCCTAGGATCATGATGCCAGTTCCAAAGGCACACCTCTGAGCAAAACAGATGCTAATCAAAATTTCTTCTGTCTTGTTGGATGAGGTCTTATGCTGCAGAGAACAATCATATCTTTTACAGAAATACCAGCTCCTTTGGAAAGTCTGCAGAGCATCAGAAGGGGTGAAAAAGGAGGTCAAGGGCATGGCAGCAGGGTAAGTCATGAAAGGGAAGTACTCTAAGGAGAAAGTTTTCCTGTCCTGAAAGAACCTCTTCATTCCAAAAGCTCTGACTCTGGAGTTCAAGGAGAATCTAGCTTTGGCTAAAGTGCTTAGGGGAGAGAGATTATCTCTGATTTCCAGTACCTCAGCAAGGAACAGCATGACCTCTTCCACAGACCCAGAAGGGACATCACACTGGAACAAACAGTAAACTTGGATGCAGCCAAGATGTACTGCTGACAGCACCAGGAAAAGTGAGGGTGTCCCATGGTACCCAGACTCAGGATCTGTGCGCTGAACCAATGGAATGAGGGAAGGAATAGGGCAGGTGGAAAAGGTGAGAGTGAGCCAAGACCCAGTAAACTCAGGAGGCAAAGAGCTAGAGCAAACAGGTGAGATTGGTGTCTGTATTCCTGGGTAAGAGGGGAGGGAACAGGGATGTTTGGGGCCAGGACTAGTGACAGCTTCCTTGGTGAGAACTTTTTATAAAACTATCTCGACAGCTAAGTGGTTAAAAATATACACTCCGGCTATGCAATTTTGCAAAGCTTGCGTCAGGGGGAGAAATGGAGGTGCTGAAGAGCTCACAAATGAAGCAAATTGCTGAAAATCGGATTTTTTCCCTGTCTTATCTTGGAGCCACATGAGAAGAGAAGAGATTGCAATTTCTGCCTGTAGTTTCTGCACATTTCCATGGTCAGGACAGGAGGGATATAAAGTAAGAGAGAGAGAAGAGTGAAATAGAAAGGGAAAAGGACCAAAAAGACAAAGAGGAGAGAGGGAGGAAAATGGAGACACAATTGGCAAAGTAAGGTCTGGAATTGCAGAACCTTAATGCTGAAAGGGGCCTCTCAGGGTCCTTGGTCCACCCAACCAATAACTAAATGGGAATCCCCTTCAAAACATGGCTAGCAAGTTGTCATCCAACCTTTGCTTGAAGACCTGCATTGATAGGGAACTTATTACTTTGACCATTCCACTTCTGGATGACTCGATATGCTAAGATATTTTTCTTCATGTTGAGTCAAAATCCAGATCTAATCATACTCTAACCCCTCATCCCCACCTCCCCCAAATTCCAGTTCCATTTCTCTCTGCAAGGCAGCTCTGCTGAATGGCTCGTTGGCATCTCAAACTCAGCCTATCACATCATATTTCACCATACAATTAATTCCCTGCAAATGTCGTTATTTTTGTTGAGGATACCACCATTTCTCTAATCAGCTAGATTTGTCATCTCCTTTGCTGAGTCTTATTTCTTCTACTACTTCTACCATTCTTCCATTTATTCCTTCTTTTTCACTCAATTGGGCACCACCCTAGTTCAGCTCTTTATTACCTCTTGCTTGGAGTATTTTAGGAACTTCATCATTTGTCTCTCTGCCTAAAATTTCTCTCCTCTCTCATCCATCCTATATCCATCTGCCAAAGTACAAGGTTTGACTATGCAGCCCTCACACTTAATAGCCTCCAGTGATTCCCTGTTGTGGTTGTTTGTTGTTGTTCTGTTGTTCCTGATTCTTCATGAATCCATTTGGAGTTTTCTTGGCAAAGACACTGGAGTGGTTTGCCATTTTCTTCTCCAGCTCATTTGGTATAGGAGGAAACTAAAGGCAAACAAGCTGAAGTGACTCATCCAAGGTCACACAGTCACACACTGGAGATAGATTTGAACTCAGGTTTTCCTGACTTACTGACCTGGAGCCACGCCACCTAGCTGCCCTGGCTCTCTATGACCTCTAAACTCCTTTTGATTTGGTATTCAAAGTCCTTTACAACTTGGCTACAACAGGTTTTTACACACACATATACACATACAAACACACGGTCAGGCTAAACGTGATACTGCCAAACTGCCCATCTTCTTAGTTCTTGACCCACACCACTTCATCTCCTGTCTCCCTGTTTTTGTAAAAGCTGGCTCTCAGCTCTCCCCACCTCCTTCTTGAATCTATCTTCCTTCAGATCTTAGCACAATCTCTTATGTAAGACCTTTCTCTATTCCTCCTAATTGCTAGTGTCCCCCCAAATTACTTTATATTTTATTCTGTAGATATACCTTGATAAAATGTAAACTACTTAAAAGCAAGGATTGTTTCATTTTGTCTTGGTATCCCCTGTACCTAGTACTGGATAAATACCTACTGATTGATTAATTGATCTTTAATTGTTCTCCCAAGCCCCCATAGCCCCTCAGTCACCAAGTCCAGTTGATTCTATATCTTCAGCATTTCTTGAATCCATCCCTTTTCCCCCATTCAAAGAACCACCATCTTAGTTCAGGATCTCATCAGCCTTTGCTGATCCCCCCCTCCTAACTCATGGCTCCTTACCAAACCACTTTGAATTTATTCTCATAATTTTTTTTCTGCACAAACTCAAAACATTACTTCTTGTTTCTCCCATTAAAATGTCCTTCTCAGGGGCAGCTAGGTGGCGCAGTGGATAGAGTGCTGGCCCTGGAGTCAGGAGTACCTGAGTTCAAATCCGACCTCAGACACTTAACTACCTAGCTGTGTGGCCTTGGGCAAGCCACTTAACCCCATTTGCCTTGCAAAAAAAAACCCTAAAAAAAAGTCCTCCTCCTTGAGAGAAGAGATTGGTGCCTTCTTTGCACTTGTATCCCCAGCCCAGTTCTTGGAGCATAGTAGGTGTTTAATAAATGTTTATGGATAGATTGATTTTCTCAAGTATTTGTACTCCCCCCACAAGCATATGTTTATTTTATTCACCTGTTTGTTACTTCTTTCTGTGCATGTTGTTTCTCCCCAGTACAATTTAAGTTCCCTGAGAATTTCTTGTTTAGTCTTTCAGTCATGTCCAATTCTTCATGGTCCTGAGGGCCATTCTGTCCAAAGGGTTTTCTTGGAAAAGATACTGGAGTGGTTTGCCATTTCTTTCTCTGGTGTATTAAGGTAAAGAGAGGTTAAATGGCTGACCCAGGGTCACATAATTAATAAGTGTCTGAGGCTGGGTTTGAATTCAAATCTTCCTGACTCTAGGTCAGTGCTCTATCCACTGAGTCATCTAGTCTGTAATCTCCTTGGGAGCTTTTTTTGGTAAGCCCATCACCTAGTGATTGACATATAATAGTAAAGGGCTTCATTAATGTTTGTTGAATTGAACTGAGTTGTTCTAACCTGTCAAGGTCTTTTGGGGATCTTCCAATTGGCATTGATAGTGCTGCTCATCTCTTTCAGCTTTAGGTCATCTGCAGTTTTGATAAAGGTCCCTTTTATGTTATATGAGGTCAAGCAGTCAATGATCCCTGAGGCATGCCATTTGAGACCTTCTTCCAAGATGGAGTCATTAACAGTTACTCTTTGGTTCTAGCTATTTAACCAGTTCTGCTTCATTCTGGTAGAACTAGCATTTGCTGCCCTTCACAATTTGGCTCCAACCTACCTTGTCAGTCTTATCTCATATTATTTCCCTTTATGTTACAACTTAACTGGATGATAAATTATCCTGGGAATTCAACATTCCATATCCCACCTCCATGCATTTGCTCAAGCAGTATCCCATGTCAGGAATGAACTCTTTTCTCTTCTCTGATTTAAGAATACTTATCCTTCAAGTTTTGACTTAAGTGCCAATTACTGTGTGAGGTTTTTACCATTCTCGATCCATTTGATCCATTTACTTCCTAGTATCTCCCTAGATCATAACTCATATTTATATACTACTTCAAGGTTAGAAAAAAATGTTTTGCACATATTATCCCATTTGTTTCTCAAAGCAACTCTTCTAGGAAAGTGCTAATACTATTATTATTTCCATTTTATAAGTGAAAAAATGAAGGTTCAGAGAGGTTAAGAGTATTGCCCAGGGGCAGCTAGGTGGCGCAGTGAATAGAGCACCGGCCTTGGAGTCAGGAGTACCTGGGTTCAAATCTGACCTCAGACACTTAATAATTACCTAGCTGTGTGGCCTTGGGCAAGCCACTTAAACCCATTGCCTTGAAAAAAATCTAAAAAAAAAAAAAAGAGTTTTGCCCAGGATCACACAGTTAGTAATCATTTTAAGATGAGCCTAGATCCTCCCAACTACAATACCATGTCCACTTTAATAAGCGTTACTCTCTCTATTTTCCTATTAATTCCATTCCTTGAATTATACATGGTCTTCCTAAACTTTTTGTAATGCTTATTATTACGTGGCCCAGATAGCAGAGTGAATGTAAATAGAAATTGTTTCTATTTTGACCAAAAACCCAAAGGTCTTCTCCTCCCAGATTGATTTTTTTTTTAATTAGGTAAAAGAGGCCATTCTTTGTCTCATCTCTTACTTAATCCTAATCTTAATCTCTTACTTAATCACTAAATGGTCATTGCCTCAGCCAAACTGAGACCTGTTAAAAATCTTAACTTAAAAAGGTCAAGGCCTCCCATGGTATCCAGGGCCGTCTCCAGAAGGAATCTAGAGAGGGAGGTAGAAAGGAATAAAAATGATGGAGAGTGGAATACCTCCATCTTGATCAGAGGGTAGTAGAAACATAGTAACGGGAGGGAGTAGTCCCAAAAAGGCCCCTTACTATGAGTCAGGTTGCCCCAGATAGTAATAATAATCATCATTCAACGTTAGGGAGAGAATCAATATAATTCATCATTTTAAAAACTGAAAAACCCAAACTGCATGATTGTCTCAATAGATGCAGGGAAAAGCCTTTGACAAAATAGAACATTATATTAAAAATCCTACAAAGCACAGGCATAGTAGAACCTTTTTAATGTCAAAAAATAATGATTGCTAACATTTATATGTAGGTTCAAGGTTTGCAAAGTGCTTTACATCTATTGTCTGATTTAGTCCTCAAAATAAGCCTGGTAGATAGATATTACTAATATCATTTTATATATGAGGAAATTGAGGTTAGGAAACTTTCTCGATCTCAAAGCTAATGAATATCTAGCATGGGTTTTGAATTCATGTCTTCCTGATTCTAAGCCCAGAACTCTATCCAAAGTGTTCTGGTCCTTAGCTTGATGTTCCCTGTTGTTCTACAGGGCTGGCCAGAAGGTCAGTACACAGAGGCCTTGGGGCCTGAAGCATCAGGAGATGACTGAAATAACAGAAAAATTCACAGCACTGTAGCACTATGATTCTAGAGGGTACAGTAAAGACTTACTCAATTTAACCTCTGAAGCCAACGACAAGGTTCCTCTCCTTTTGATGGTTCTGTGAAGTTCCCAGGAAATGAGGTGATGGGGATACAAAGAAGGGGGAGGAGGGAGAGGAGAGGGAGGAAGAAGAAGAGAGGAAGAAGAAAAGAAGATGATGAAGGAGGAGGAGGAGGAAAAAGAAAAGAAGAAGAAATAACTTTGCCTTCAAGGAGCTTACACTCTATTTCATGGTTGAAACAACATATACTTATATAAAATATGTACAGACTTTATAACCAGGACACTGGTAACTGGGGAATCAGAGAAGGCTCTGTTTAGAAGGTGGTTGTAGTTGAGTCTTTTTTTTTCTCCCCCCCCCCCCCCCAAGGCAATCAGGAATAAGTGACTTGACCAGGCTGTATCAAGTGTCTGAATCTGGGATTTGAATTCAGGTCTTCCTGACTCAAGCTTTATCCACTGTGGCACCTAACTGTTCCTTGAGTTGAGTCTTGAAGGAAGTAAGAGATTATGCAAGGGGAAGTGGGGAAGTGGATGGAGAGCACTTCTTCCTAGCTCCATAGACAGGTAAGAGTTCCCACTCTCTCCCTCCTCACATTCAATCAGTCCTTCAAACCAGAAAGAGCTGTCTAAAATATTCATTGGCTCCCTTGCTCCTCCTGTTTAATGTTCTAAAGCCTTTACCTGACTAGCAGAGTTCTCCTTAATCTGCTGCCAGCCTACCTTCAAAGTCTGATCTACTTCATTCACTGTAAATTTTTAAGCTATATTCTTTTCCTTAAATAGGGTATGAGTTCTTCTCACTTCCATGTCTTTGTTCACTGTTCCCTAAGGGATTTTATCATTCTATGATATGGTCCTTGGGGATCAAATATACCCTCCTCTGTTTGGTTTTCAAAACCCTTCACATCTGGCCCTAAGCTACCTTTGCAGCACTGTCACATTACCACCCCTTCTTCATGGAACTTTTCCTGATCTCCCCAGCTGTTGATGCCACCCCCCCCAACCAAATTACCTTGTATATAATTAGTATAAATTTCCATATGTACATCTTGTCTCTTCTCATTAGGGCAGGGACTGTTTTCATTTCTCTCTTCGAATTCCCATAGCACTGTGTCTGACATAGATGTATGCTTATTGATTGACTGATTCCATCCTAAGAACTGGCTCCAAAATCTGAGAGCTATGTGACTTTAGGTAAATCACTTAATCTCTTCATCGTCTTTTCCCTCATTTGACTTATAACACACGAATTACCTACTTCTTGAGATGGAAAGGAGGAAAGTGCTCTGCAATTCTTAAAATCCTGTAAAAATTGGCTAATAAGACAAAAAAAGAAAAATGTTGAATGTTGGAGAGAATGTCAGAAAACTGGGACACTAATGTACAGTTTGTAGAGTTGTGAACTGATTCAACCATTCTGGAGAACAATTCAGAAGCATGTCCAAAGGGCTATAAAACTGTGTATTCCTTTTGATCCAGTAATACCACTATTAGGTCTATATCCCAAAGACTTCCAAGATAAAGGGGAAAGGACTTATTTGTACAAAAATAATTATAATAGCTCTTTTTGTAGTGGCTAAGAATTGGAAATCAAAGGGCTACTCATCCATTGGGAAATGGCTAAACAAGCCATGTATAAAATTTTAATGGAATATTATTGTGCTATAAGAAATGACAAGTAGGATGATTTGGGAAAAACCTAGAAAGACTTACCTAAACTGATATATAGTGAAATGAATGTTGTACATGGCTATAGCAATATTGTTTGATGAAGAACAGTGAATGACTTACCTATTCTCATCAATACAATGATCCTAGGCAATCCAAAAGGCCTAATGATGAAGCATACTATCAACCTCCAGAGAAAGACTAGATATTGATTGAATATAGACTGAAGCATGCTATTTTTCACTTTCTTTCATTTTTTAAAATTGAGTCTTCTGTACAAAATGACTAATATGGAAATGTTTTACATGATTGCATACGTATATCTGATTCCTTACTGTCCCAGGGATGGAGAGAGGAATAGAACCTGGAACTCAAAACTGCAAATAAAAATGTTTAAAAATTTGAAAAAAAAGCCATAAACATTCTTATTATTGTATATCAAGGACCTGTCATTTCATGGGGTGAGTTGGGGGGACCTTTTCCCCTGACATGTAGCCAGCTTTTCTAGCTCTTCTAGATAATTCCATAATTATCTTCTTGATAATTGATCTTTGGGCCTAAAATCATCTCTCTGCACAGTTTGGCAATGAAGCTCTCTGAATGGTCCTAGGCTTGTCCTTGAGCAGCAGGTGGAACGTTGGAACCCTTCTGAAAATCGGTCCAGCTTTCTGTAGAACCTACTATAGTTTTCTCTCTTACAGATAGCCTTAAGGAGTAAAACCTTCAGTCACCTACATGCCAAAGTGAGGCATCAGAGGAGGACTTTGATGGAAGTGTTATTATTAGGAGCTGGGAAAATTAGATCTTATTTTCCCCACTGAGTCAATCAGTAAACTCTTTTAGGTTGACAGAAACAAGCAGCTCTCTGAACCCAATAAAGGCAAGAAAATTTCTGTTCTACTTTGTCTACCATGACTCTCTGTCTCTCTTTGTCTCTGTTTCTTTCTGTCTCTCTTTTCTCTCTCTCTCTCTCTCTCTCTCTCTCTCTCTCTCTCTCTCTCTCTCTCTCTCTCTCCCTCTCCTCTCTTCTCCCTCCTCTCTCTCCTCTCTTCTCTCCTCCTTTTCCCCTCCTCTCCCCTCCCCTTTCCTCTTTTTTCCTCTTTCCCTCTCTTTTCCCTTTCCTTCCTTCCATTCTTCTCTTCTCTCCTCTCTACCTTTTTTTCCACTCTCCCCTCCCCTCCTTTCTCCTTGATTTTTCTCTTCTCTTCTGTATTTTCCCCTTCCCCTCCCTACCCCCATTCCTCTCCTCCCCTCTTCTTCTTTCCTCTGTCCCCTCCTTTTCCCTCCCTCCTTTCCTCTCCTCTGCTTCCCCCTCCCTCCTCTCCTCCCCTCTCCTCTCCTCTCTCCCCTTTTCCCTTCTTTTTCTCCTCTCTCTTGGTCAGACCACATCTAGAGTATTATGCTCATTCTGGATACTACCATTTTGGAAGGACATTGATAAGCTCTTTCTCTCTCTCTCCCTCTCTCCCTCTCTCCAGAGGGAGGGCAACCAGACAGTGAAAGGTTCTGAGTCTATGTCATATGAGAATTAAGTTGAAGAAACCGAGGTTGTTTTGCCTGAAGAAGAGAAGACTCATGATAGCTGTCTTCAGGCATCTGAAGGGCCGTCATCTGGAAAAAGGATTAGACTCTTTCAGTTTAGTCCCAGATAGAAGAACTGGGAACATGGGTGGAAAAAGCATTATGAACAGTCCCTATCCCCACCCCCACCCCAACAATATAGCAGGCTCATTCAGGAGATACCCCCCCTCCTCACTGAAGGCTTCTGGCTTAGGCTGGAAGACCACCTGTCAGGTGCAGTATTGTGGGGATTCCTCTTCAGGACTGACTAGGCCTGGCTGTATGCTGTCTAGGATGCTCCAAGCCTGAAATTCTATGGGCCTAATCAGTATTGTTGAACCTTTCCTGGCATCCCCACCTTGGACACATCCTAGCTCTGTAACCTTGGGCAAATCACTTAACCTCCCTCACCCTCTGTCTCCTCATTTGTAAAATGGGATCCATGTTTTCTTTTGGTTCAAATGAAAGAATCTGTGTGAAATGATTTGCAAACCTTGATGCTCTAAGTTCTTGCTCTTATTTTTGCTAGTTTTTAATCACAGAGATTGAAAGATCTGGGATTCTCTAAATTGCCCCAAGCCAAAGGACATGGATGCCCACCCTCTGCTCCAGGGGATCAGAACCATTCCAACACCACCTACCAAAGTCAGTCTGTCTGTCTCTCTTTCTCTCAATCTCTGCCTCAATTTTTCTCTCTCTCTGTCTCAATCTCTCTCTCTTTCCTCCTTCTCTCTCTGAATCTCTCTTTCTCTGTCTCAATTTCTCTTGCTCTCTCTGTCTCTCTTTCTGTCTCCCTCAATCTCTCTCTCTCTCTCTCTCTCTCTCTCTCTCTCTCTCTCTCTCTCTCTCTCTCTCTCTCTCTCTCTCCCTTTCTCTCTGGCACAGGCAAAGAGCCAGGTTCCCTTCCTAGGAAACAATTTGGTCTCACCTAGATTAGTAAGCAAGTCACTTGCCAGACGAGATGAGAGTGTTCCCGGATTTCAGAGGAGCAGACCCGCCAACGGTCTTGGAAATCGCGCCACCTTCCAAAGCCACTCTAATGCAATAGGCCAGGCCTGTAATTTACCAAAGCTTCATGGGGAGGTTGGGGAGGTTTTGTTGTTGTTGCCTTACAATAATCATGGAAGCAGCACACCAATGTTTTCCAAAACACGGATTTGCCTCTCTCTGCAGACAAACACAGCAACACTGGTCAGAAAGAGAGTCAGCGACAGGGGCAGGTTCGCCATTCCTCAAGTCCCTCTGTACCTGCAAGAAGAAGGGGTGAAAGGCAGAGGCTGCCTCTGACCTCTCTGCCCCTTCCACCATGCCTATATTCTCTCTTAAGGAGCCTTAGCAAGATGAAGGCTACCCAACTACCATTCTTTCCCTTCCCTTTGAATTGCTGATGGTGTCGCATTTATCCTCCATCTTTTCTTGTTTGTTTGTTTGTTTGTTTGTTTTTTCAAAACAGAGATCATCTGTGGACATAGTGATCTCAGTGGTTTGATTCAGTGGTAAAGGGGTAAAAAGCCCAAACAGGATTCTGTCCTGATTCAGGATTGAGTCGGAGTGGATAGGCTCCAGAGCAAGATCCTTTAGTCAGTTTATGTAATGTATTCCTTCAATGCAGATTCAAAATCCTCTACTATAGCCCTTTGCCCAGACTGAAAAATTCATTCCCTTGAGGCCAACCAACAGATCTAATCATAATGCCCTTCAGCTCAGGAGATTTCAGTGGCTCCCTATGGCCTCTGAGATAAAAGACAAACCCTTCAATTTGACACATAAAGTTCCCTCCAATCTGGCTCCATTTTATCTTTCCTTCCTGAATTCACAATATTTTCTCTTAGGTATCCTACATTCCATCTCTACTGGTCCAGTTAACTCAACATTCCCTCTCCTGCATCTCTGTACCTTTTACTCAGCTGTATCTCTGCCTTTTCACCTTTTACTAATAGATTGAGAGCTATAAGAAATTTAAAGGTCAAAACCAAAATTTTCATTTATAGATGAGGAAACTGAGGGTCCCATGGCTAATAATTGTCAGAGGCAACATTTGAACTCAGCTCTTTCTGACTGTCTAGCACTCTACCTGATGTGCTTACCAGTCACTTCTTGGCATCTCCAGCTCTCTCAAAGTCCAGTGAAAATTTCACTGCCTACAATAATCTGTTTCTTATTCCTCCAGTTCTTAGTGCTTTTCCATAGTCCTGAAATTACGTTATAGTAATTTTCTACATGTTTTATATTTATTTATCTGTGTGCATATTGTTAGGGAGCAACTAGGTGGTATAGCAGAAAGCATGTTGAGCCTAGAATCAAGAAGACCCGAATTCAAATCCAGCCTCAGACACTAGCTGTGTGATCCTGGGAAAGCCTATTAAACTTTGACTCAATTACAAAATGGGAATAATAATAATAATAATAATAATAATAATAATAATAATAATAATAAACAACACCTGAAATCCAGGGTTATCTGAAGATCAGATGAGATAATATTTGTAAAGTACACATTATAATGTAAGGAATATAGGAGGCACTATATAAATTCTTTTTCTCTTCTTTCCTTCCCTAAAAGATTCCTAAAAAGGTAAAGTAGGGTGAGGAAGTAGAATTTTCTAGTATAGTGGAAAGACCAGTCACCAGACAGAGGCTCAGATTCAGACCTTCTTATCACTTGTTTGACCTTAAGTAAGTCACTTACCCAAGGAGTCTCCCTTCCTTCCCAGGTTACCCTTCTCTAGATTTTCTCTACCATGCCACAGGAACCTCTTCACCTGGAAGCTTGCTTCTTCCCTGAACTTCCTACACTGGAAGGGCCCTCTGTCCTTGCCATCTCTTTCTCTGAAGAACCTTCATTTTAAAGACATGGCCATCCATGTGTTCCTTCCTCTTCAGACTGTACTGGATTTTTTCTTCCTGATCCCACATGTAACCTTGCCTTCTTTCCTTCCTTTTCCCCCCTTCCCATGCTAACCTTTTCAGTTTCATTTTATAGGCTGTCCTCCCTCATTAGAATGTAAGCTCCCTGTGGGCAGGGACTGTGTTTCTTTCTGCTCATATTTATATTCCTAAGCACAAAGTTGCTTAATTAATCTGTGTTGACAACTCAGGAGTTGTAGCTCAGGTTATAGAGTAGGTGCCTTGTAACCCTCTGTAAAACGGGATTTTTGGACCAGATGCCATTGAAGTTCCTTTTCAGCTACAAATCTAAGGTTTTAAGATTTATTTCAAGTGAAATGGACTCATCAGGATGACTTGCCCTTGTTCTTGTGAGTGTTCTGCCATGTGCCTGGCTGGGCATGGCCTCTGTTCTCTCAGCCCCAGAAGGATCTTTTAAAAAGCAAAGGGGAAGGATCCATCCTGGCAGTCCCAAGGCAAATCTCCTCCTTCCCTTTCACCTCCTCCTCTATCCCCATTGGGACTGAAGGTTAATAAACTCATCACCAATGAGCAGGAAACATGTCTGCAGAGGTTTTAATTACAGCGGAAAATTGGCCCAATTGGTATTTAATGTAGAATAAGTGTCTCGTTAACTGGACAGAGCAGAAGATACAGAGGTTTACAGAGTTTTCCTTCTGCCCTGGACTAACCAGTTATCCACTGGGGGTCTCCAAGTCAAAGGGGCTTTGTTTGCCTGTCTTTCATGGGAAGTCAAGGGAGAAACTGAGTCACAGAGGAAAAGGTCTTGTCCACAAACCAAGCTCTATGAAGCTGGAAAAAACATGAGTGGTCATTTAGTCTAACTTCTCTCATTTAACTGGTGAAGCTATTAAAGCCCAAAGAGCATAGTAAAGATCTCAAGAGTTAAATAATACAGCTGGGAGTTGAGCCCAGATCTTCTGACCTTCTTAGAGTGATAGAAAGAGCACAGGATTTGTATTTAAAATCCAGGGTTCAATTTCTGCTTCTATCCTTTACTACCATGTGATCTTGAGCAAGTCACTTAATCTCTCTGGACATCAGTTTCCTTATCTGTAAAATGAGGAGTTGGACTGGAATGACCTCTCATGTCCACTCCTGTTACAATTCTAAGTTCCCTTGACTTTAAATCTAGGGGTTTTTTTTCCATTATACCATACAGACTGCAGCATTATACAAAGAAGCCTACTTCAGAGGACCTAGCTTCTCAAGAAAAGGAATGAAAGAGTTCTTTGAAATCCATATTCAAAATTCTAATGGACTCTGGACCAGAGATCATGCTTTAGGGGTGGGGGAAGGGATGGGACTTAACCTTCTCAAATTTGGAACAACATCCCACCTATGCTGATGCTTCACATTGCACCCCAGACATCTTATCTTTTACCCTCTAGTTGCTGCCTCCTCCCTGCCCCTGTTCCAGAATCATTATTATTACCCTTGCTATTGGGCAGGACATGGCTACCAGCCTCTACTCATTATCCCTAACACTATAGATGTAATCTCTTCTTACTGGTATCCACTCCATCCACTCCCCATATGTGTGTGTGTGTGTGTGTGTGTAATCTCTTCTTATGCCCTGTTAGAATATAAGCTTTCTGAGGACAGGTACTGTCTTGCCCTTGAATTTGTATTTTAAAAAGGCCAGGGATAGATGCCTTCATTCAATGACTTTCCTTGAGTTACTTTGCTTCTTGGGTGCTCCATTTTTTCTCTTCTGAAAAATGAAAACACTGGACTCCATGAAGTGCAAATTCCCTTCTATAGTCTAAGTAACTGATTCCAGAACCCAAGTTTAATTAGTAAATCAGTCAATAAACACAAAAAGAGGCAAAAGACAGTCCCTGCCCTCAGATCTTATGATCTAATAACTCAGTGGCAAGGTAGACAATGTTTGATTTAGAGTTGGTTGAATACCTGATTTCCAATCCTACTTCAAAGCAAGTGATCTGTAACCCTTTCTCATTTTCAGTCTCCCTATCCATAACATAAGTATAATGACACAAGCTACCTCCCAGGGTTGTTATGCATATCAAATGAGATAAAAGAACTTTGCTCTCTCTCTCTCTCTCTCTCCCTATATATATATATATATATATATATATATATATATATGTGAAATATTCACATATTATATATTTATATAACATGGCATAATATAAATATATAAATTATTATTCTTTTCATTATTATTAATTATCATCCTGAAGCTCTACCCTTTGTATTCCTTTCTTCTTGAAGAGGCAAAAATATAGGATTGGAAAACCAAATGCCTTATTCTGGGAGGGAGTTTGAAGCTGTGGGAATCAGTGTTCCCCTTACCTTCAGAACTTGCTGAGGCAAGTCTAGGGAGATCTCCTGGGATCAGGAGGATGGGGAGTAAGAAGCAGAGAATTAGATGAGTTGAGGCTTATAAGAAACTCATTCTTCCCTCCTACCCTCTCCCATAAGTCCAAACGTAATTTAGCCTGGCTATTCCATCTTTCTCCCCCATCTACTTAGAGTAAAGAGGTATCCACTCTCCTAGGAAGGAAGGTAATAAAAATAATAATAACAATAACTTCCATTTCTATGGAGCTTTAAAGTTTACTCAGCTTTTTCCTCACAGCCCTGTAAAGTGTTGTAGATCCCATTTGATAGTGACAAAACTGAGGCTCAGAGAGAGGAATCTAGTTTCTCAAGGTCATACAGTAAGTATGAAAGGTGAAAGTCAGATTCAAAACTTGCCTACCTCTTGCCTCTTAGGACAAAGGGATCCCCTTTCACTGACAGTAAAACTAAAAAAGAAAAAAACAGCTCCACCACCACCCCTTCCAGTGGCTCATACATATTCAGGATTCTCCAAACTCCCCCAGGCAGCTGTGTCCTTAATCCGGAGGAGCCTTGACCTAATTTAGGTACTAGAGGATGGGCAGGCTTTTCTCCAGGCTGTTGGGCCGGGTTAGAAATAAGATGCCTGGAACTCTCAGTAGAGAAGGGGGTCTAGAGAGGGCTTCTGGTGAAGGTTCAGAGAGAAGGGAGTCTCCCAGTCCCTGAGATTGGAAGTCACTCTTAGAATCCAAGACACATACATGGGTGCACAGCTGCTCTCCCGGTACCTTTCTTTATCTATATTTCCATCTCCAGTAATGAATGCCAATCTAGGGCTCACCTGCTCCTGATTACACTCACCAAAACACATACACACACACACACACACACACACACACACACACACACACACACACACACACACAGACACACAGACACACAGTCATCCAGCCAACTCAACTCAACTTTCTACTCTCTCTTTTCTTGCTGAAATTGTTCCCCATTTCTGCATGCACTCCTCCCCCCCAAACCCCTCTTCAACTGTACACCAATAAAGCTTGAGTTTGCTAGCTCCAGGAAGCTTCCTCTTATCTTCTTCCCTCCCTATCTCCTTTGGGCCTCACCGGACATTTGATAAAGTCTGTTATACTATTCTTATGAAAAAAGAGAGAATAATGCAATTTGAAGGCATCAAAAGAGGTTGAACAGCCAGACTCAAAAAGGAGTTATTAATGGTTCAATGTCAACTTGGCATGTCTCCAGTGGAGTGCCTCAGGAATTTGAGCTTGGTCTATGTTGTTTAACCTTTTTAATCAATGACTTGAATAAAGGCATCGTGCTCAATACATTTGCAGATGGCCAAAAAAACAAAACAAAACTAGGAGAGATAGCTAATATAATTGATGTTGGAGTCAGGGATCCAGTGACAGACTAAAAGCATCAAACTGAGACTAAAAGATGAAACCCAATTGGGAGGATTGTAAAGGCTCTCACTTGGATTCCAAAATTCAACTTCTTGGAAGAGGAATAATTAAAGAGTAGCTTGTCTGAAAAAGATCTTGGGGTTTTAGTGGACTGCAAGCTCAATATAAGATATTAATGTGATATGACAACCAAAAAAGAAAAGAAAAGAAAAAAAGCTAAATTTGTTTTGAACTGTATTAAAAGAGGCTTAGCTTACAGGAATGAAGATGTGATAAGTCCAGTGGATATTGCCTTCATTAGACCTTGTCCTGAATATTATGTTCAGATGCAGGCATCAGAAGTAAACTGGAAAGGGTCTAAATGAGGGCAGCAAGGATGGTGACAAGCCTTGAGCTTATATTATATGAGAATCGGTTCTAAGAAAAGGGGTTGTTTAGCCTGAAACAGAAAAGGCTCAGAGGGGACATGATGATAGCTATGTTCAAATATTTGAAGGGCTTTCTTGTGGAAGAGAATTAGACTTGTTCTTTCAGCCCCCGAGGGGAGAATCATGAGCAGTGGGTGGAAGTCGCAAGGAAGCAAATTTAGGCTTGATGTCAGAGAAAAAAATAAAACAAAACAAAACAAAACAAAACAAGAAACCCCACAACTTCTCCACAATTAGAGCTGCCTCAGAGGAAAGTACTGCCTGTAGAAGTGTTGGCTTCTTCCTCCTTGGAGGTCTCCAGGCAGAAGCTGGAGGACCACTTGGTGGGCATGTTATAGTAGGCTGTTTTTTGTGTCTGCTTTGGACTAGATAACCTCGAAGGGTCCTTTCCAACTCTGCAGTTCTGTGATTATGTTTTATTCCTCCCGAATAATGCCCTTATCTTGTGAAGTTGTATATTACACTTATCTGTGTGTCTCAGTCTCCTTCAAGAAGGTGAGTTCCACAAGGCCATGGACAGGGTCTAATCTCAACTTTGAATATGTCTCAGCATATATGGGATGTCATAGGCACTGGTTGAGTGAAAAAATGAATGAGCCCATGTATAAACTTCACGGATACTGATCTGAGCACAGCAGCCTTGGTCCATCATTGGGGAAAGCATAGTTACAGAGATCTCTGTTGTTAGCTTCTTTGGAAAAGAGACAAATACTTCCCTGGCAGGTGGAGAACAGACAACTCTCTGGATTGGTGAATGATGATAATGTTTGTCCTACTTTCTCAAAGAAGACCATGACACATCAGGGAAGTGATACCATGATATGCATGTGAATTGGATTTGAGTGAGGGGGGCTGTGCTAAGTCACCAGTCTCACTTTCTCCTCCCGAGCCATCTGGGTCCAGGGGCCAGATATGAATCAGGATGCCTGGAGATGGCTCTGAATGTGAGGCAAGGTACCCAAGATCACACAGTTAGTCAAATTTGAACTCAAGTCCTCCTGATTTCAATGCCTCCTGATCAGTGAATAGACTGGATAAGATCTCTCTCATCTCGGCAGTGTCCTACCTACTACCCATCTGAGAAACCTGGAGGAGGGCAGCAGTCAACTGTTAAAGAGTTGAGTTCTCATTCAAGGGGAAGAGATGCAGAGTCTCAGGACCTCAGAAATAATCTGAGATCATACTCAAACAATGTCATTCATTTAGTGCTTGCTTGAAGACATCTCTCAATGGAGAACTCACTACCTTTTTAATTGATATTTTATTTTTCCAATTACATGCTTTGAATTTTTAAAAATATTTATTCACTTGCTTATTTATAAGTTACATTATTTTTCTCCCATCAATGGGGAACAGTCCGGTAAAAGTTGTAAATTTCTGTTTAACATGTTTATATATTAGCCATTTTGTGTATGAGGAATTAAGAATAAGGGAAAAGAAAGAAAATCATAGGCTAGGAAGGAAAAATGTAAGAGAAGTTATAAAAAAAGTGAATATAGTATCCATTCTGATTCTGTGGTTTTGGGGTTTTTTGGTTTTTTTTTTTCCTCTAGATGTGGATGGCATTTTCTTCCATTGGGGTTTTAGTGGACTGCAAGCTCAATATAAAATATTAAGATCTCCTAGAGGGTCTTTGAACTGCTTAGGGGAGCTGCATCCATAACAGTTGATCAGCTCACAATGTTGTTGTTAAGGTGTACAATGTTTTCTTGGTTCTGCTCCCTTCACTCAGCATCAGTTCATGCAATTCTTTCCATGCTTCTCTAAAGTCTGACCACTCATGATTTCTTACAGAATAAAAGTACTTCATAACATTCATATACCGTAAATTGATCAGTCATTCTCCAGTTGATGGACATTCCTCATTCTAATTCTTTGTCACTACAAAAAGAGCTGTCATAAATATTTTTGAACATGTAGAACTTTTCCCATTTTTATGATTTCTTTTGTATAGAGACCTAGTATTAGTATTGCTGGGTCAAAGGGTATGATCAGTTTTATTGATCTTTGGCCATACTCTCCAGAATGGTTGGATTAGTTCACAACTCCACCAACAGTGCATAATCTTCCCACAACCTCTCCAACATTGATCATTTTCCATTTTTGTCATTTTAGACAATCTGATAGGTGTGAGGTGATACCTTATAGTTGTTTTAATTTGCATTTCTCTAATCAATGATTTGGAGCATTTTTCATATGACTATATATAATTTTAATTTCTTTGTTTGAACCCTGCCTGGGGAACTCACTTTCTAATGAGGCTGCCATTCCTCTGTTGGAGAATTCTAAATGTTAGGAAACTTCTCCTTAGATTAAGGTAAAGCTTGACTCTCTTTAATTCCTATTCCCAATTTCTGTTTCTGCCACTGGGACTAAGCAGAACAAATCTAATCTCTTCGCCCCAGACAATCCTTCACATGGTAATTGTGTCCTCTACCCAAATTTTCTCTTATATGGGCTAAACATTCCAATTTGGGGGGGGGAGGGGGTCGCAAGGCAATTGGGTTAAGTGACTTGCCTAAGGTCACACACAGCTAGGCAATATTAAATGTCTGAGGTCAAATTTGAACTCGGGTCCTCTTGTCTCCAGGGCTGGTGCTCTATCCACTTTGCCACCTAGCTGCCCCATTTCCAATAGCAATAAGCATTTATTAGGCACCTACAATGTATCTTTGTGATAATTGATGGGGGGACACATAGAAAGGCAAAACCAGTCCCTGACCACAAGGAACTTCCATTCAAATGGGAGCAACCCAGTGGATAACACAGCTTGATCTCTAATCTTCTCATCATTCTGGACATCCTCTGGCCATTCTGCCTAAAATGTGGCACTAAGAACTGAGCATAATACTCAAGAAAGGAGAATGGAAGGGCTCTGGATGATAGGTTCCTATTAATTTCAACTGGAAATGCCAAGTTCTCCACTCTCCCTTTCAAGTACTGGGGAACCTCGGCCAATATTTTTCTTTTTTCTTTTTTTTTTGGGGGGGGCAATGGGCTTAAGGGACTGGCCCAAGGTCACACAAGTAGTGTCTGAAACTGGATTTGAATTCAGGTCCTCTTAACTCCAGGGCCATTGCTTTATCCACTGAGCCACCAAGCTGCCCCCAGTCTTTTTCATATACCACCTTGTGTCTCCAACTCTTAATGAGAGGGCAGAGTGGTGAATGAATCCTAGGTAGCCCCTACTCTCTTGCTCCCTCCCAGAACCTAAGAGTCATTCTATCAAGGCTTAAGGAAACAGCCTCTCTACCCCTCCTTTCCCAAAATGCCTTCCTTTTACCACCCCCAACACCTGAACCCCATGCTCACTTCAAAGATGGGAAAGGAGCTCTGGCCTCCCCAGGCTCCCAGGAGCCCACCTGAACAGCCTGCAGCCCTCAGCCTCTCACTTTGCCGGAGGGCCCGAAAATCGCTCACAGCTCCAATTAATGCCCTGGCATCCTCCATGGAGCCGGCTTAATTACCTCATAATGAGTTTAAGGCAGGGACCCTGGATGCCAAGGAAACTCAGTCTGCAGAGTATTCACCTTGATCTCCTGGAGAAGGGGGGGATTTTTTGACTCTCCACTCCCCTCCTTTAAGGAAAGAAGAAAAAGTAGACCTTGCTGGCAGTTGCTGGCATGGATTTCCACTACTTCCCAAATCCTCCCTCACTTGCTAAAAGCCACTGGGACAGGGTCTGGCCCTGAGGCCTAGGTAGAATTTTAAAAGGGAGCATTTACAAATAGAATGAGGAGAGAAAAAGAAACTCACCTATTCCAATAGTTATTTCAAAGCCCAGAGAGGTAAAGATGAGAATACAGCCCTCCTTAATGCCAGGGTATAGAGGAAAGCAACTTCCCTCTCAGTAGTACCCATCTCATGGGCACCAGAGGATAATTGATTTAAAGCTAGTAAGGAACCTAATCAGTCACCTTGTCTGACCTTATGATTTTTACAGAAAAAGAAACTGAGGCCACCCTCGAAAGAGAAAAACAAAAATGTCTACATATATAATAAGAGCCAGATTTGAACTGATTCATTTAATCTAGCCCCCCCTTTTTAATAAAAAGGAAATTGAAACCCCAAAAGAGAAAGTGGACTTGCCCTAGGTCACTTGATCAGTAAATAGTCTAAAGGAGCTTCACATCCGGGTCTTCTGCCTTCAAATCCCAGTACTTCACCTCTTTACATCATTGCCTGTGTCAGATGAGGCTGTTCCTCAATGACTCTCCTGTCCCTTCCCTCCCCCCCCACCTTGCTGTGGGTTTTTAGAGCTAATCAAAAAGATGCTGTTTTACATGTTCCTCCTGCAAGGTGAGGGTTCATTTCCCAGCTCCTTCTCCAAAGGACCCCCAGCTAAAAAGGCTGGGGATCTGAGATCCTGGCTGATTTAAACCCTGCCCTTAGGGCCTCCCTGCCAGGGAATGGAAGGAAATTAGAGCTAAGTAGGATTTAGAGCCCCCTCCTGCTCCACCGAGAGATTAGATGAGATCAATGTACTGAGGCTTCCGGAAAGATCTCCCTGGGGGGCCTCATTAATATCTCCTGCCCTTACCGGTAATTAACAGGCTTACTGGGGGCCCAGCTGGTCTTCCATCCCCATCCCCCCTACTCTGTGGTGAGGAAGAGGATCTTGGTCTCTGAAGCCCATTCCCCTCTTCTCTACCAATGTGAACCTGCAGTCTGGAAGTCCACACTCTTACAACCTGTGTGATCCTGGGCACTCCCCCCCCCCCCCTCAGTTTGCTCATCTGTAAAATGGGAAAATTAGCTGTAGTACTCACCTCTCAGGCTACGATGGGGAATCAAATGAGATGACGGTCCAGTGCTTTGTAAATCTTAAAGGAAAACATTTTCTAAAGGTCAATTATTATAATTCCTCCTGTCTCAGACTTTTGGTTTCTCCTTCATTTAATCAACCTGCTTGAGTCTGGCTATGCTTTCATATGGGAGGGAGGCCCAGGAGATAAGGTCAGTGAAGAAAGAGACAAAGGGATACCATTTAGTCACCCAAATGATCTAAAAGCAATCCCCTGTGCCATGGAAAGAGTGCTACTGAAGCCCTGAGTTCAAATTCTGGTTCTTCTATTAAGCCTCTGTTTACTTATCTGTAAAATGAGAGGGTGAGACCAGGATGACCTCTGAGGTCCTTTCCATCTCAAAATATGCAATCCTTTCATCCTTCTAATATAACATATCAGAATGATTATCAGTTGGACCCAGTCCATAACCTGGGGTGCAGGGCCTGTATCTGGAAAAGAATAGCTGTAGCCAGTGGGAACTCTCTCCCACTTATCATTGCCTTATGGGAGCAACCTAGGCCTCTGGTAGAAATCTGCTCAGGGGGTGTGTATGGGGAGAAGGAACATGCCTAGGACATGCAGTTCCATACAGTAAGTACCTTCTTTTCCAGGTGTCAACTCTCCAGCAATCTAGACTGAAATAAGGACTATGACAACCTCTACCCCTCAGGGTTATAAGGCTAAAATGAAATAATATTGATAGAGTGCTTTGCCCATCTTAATGTGCTTCATAAGTGTTAGCTAATTATTATTATTATTATTATTATTACTGCTGCTTAGAACACATACAGAAATTAGCTTTCAAAAATAGTCTCTTATTGGACCTGGAATGGGTGCTATGATTTTACTGATTAAAGGGAACTTAAAGGTAAGGAAACTCCATCTGAGATGCATATCAGTAATACCTTTGAAACTTTGCCTTCAGCATTCAGAGGATACCCTTATAGCCAGGGTTGCTTTTCAGAGCTTGGTGATTGCCCAGTCAGTAGGTAGCAAAGATGGGACTTGAGCCTGGCTCTTCCTTGCTCAGAAGTCAGACAAAACAAAGGTCAAGAAATCCATATATTTTCTTGGGGGGGGGGGGGGAGAGTCTCAGGAATCCTAGCCATTATGAGGGCAGGGACAAGTATCCCGATCCAGGCTAGGGATGGACAAGCTGCAAGAACCATACCTTCCTCTGAGCCAGGGTAGAGGCCAATGCTTTGTGGGGAGCAAGTCTGAGTCTACTCCAGCCTGGTCATCTAGCTAATTTTTTTTTAAACTAATTCTATTTGCTATCTAGATGCTACTTATTGTTTCCGGTTTTTTTCTGGACAGCAAGCTCCCTCTAAATGCTTATCTCTGAGGCAAAGCTTCAGTTGCCCTACCTTTGGAACATCAGCTTGGTTCCTGATAGAAACAGACTTGGTTGTCTAGTTTCCCAAATTAGAATGGGGGAATGAGGGGGAGGGAGTAGGGGGAGGCACTGCCAGAGGAAGACCCAATAGCAACTGAAAGTAAGAAAAAACTATCAAAAGATTACAGAACCTCAAAGAAGTCAAATGTTTTGAGGTCATTTTGTATATACAGAATGTTAGAAATGACCTTAAGGTCAAGTCCAACCTTGTCATTTCCCATAAGAGGAAGCGGGATCAGAGAGGGAAATGACCTTGCCTCAGGTCACAGAGAAAGAAGCACAGTCAGCATTTGAACTGATATCCCTTACTTCCAAGTATAGGACTCCTCCCCTATGGGATAATATTCGTACTGTGACCTCTGTGAATGTTTGAGTTACATGTAGTTTTCTGTTTCAGAAAATAGGAAAAGAACCCATTTTGGAAAGATTTCCACAGGAAGTGATTTTTTATTTTTATTTTTTAAGTTTTAGTACTTTAAAGGATTTAATCTAGGTTATCTAGTGGATTGGCTGATGGGGAACAGCTCACTCCCTGGGGCAGCTGGAAAAACGAGGCATTTCCAGTCCTTTGGAATCACAATCACTGATCCCAGGTGGGAAAAGCTACAGTTGGGGAATGGTAATCACAGGGGATTTGGGTCAGGATTTTTAAACAAAATACATATATATATGTATGGAGAAACCTCTCCTCCAAGGAGAAGGAAGCTCAAAAATATAAATTAGAAATTTCAAGTTATAATCTTCTATGGTATTGAGGAGAGGTTCTTAACCTGAGCTCAAGAGGTCCAGGGAGAGATTTCAGGGGCTCCATGAATTTGGATGGGTGGAGGCAGAAAGGATATCTTCATTTTTGCTAACCTTTGGTTTTCTTTGTAATCCTTTGTATTTATTTTGTGATTTTAGAAATATTATTCTGAGCAGAGGCCTGTAAGGTCTCTCAAAGAATTTCATGGCACAAAGGAAAAGTTGAGAAGGTCTGGTTTTAGAAGTATTGAGGAAAGAGGGATGCTTTCCAAGACAGTGGGCACCTAGAAGAGGGGCAGCAGGCATCTAATATCACATAGCAAATAGTTGACAAAAAAACCCCTCAGATTTGGGGCAATTGTTTGGCCCATCCTGACCTGATAAGGCTTCATGCTCTCCATTATTATGGTTGCTCACACTTTTTGTTATTACTGTTGTGTTGTAACTTCCTTTTCTTTTGCTCTTTTAACTCCACTATCTGGCTTCCAATCTCATCATTGCATAGTACCTGCTCTCTCTAAAGTGATTAATTAATCTTAATTGCCAAATCCAGTCACCTTTTCTGGTCTTTTCTGCAGCCTGACACTCTTGTCTTTCTCTCTTCCTTCTTGGTTTCCATGGTACTCTTCTCTTGCTTCTCCAACTACCTGACTACTCCCCAGTCTCCTTTCCCGGATCTTCATCCAGACCATACCCCCCTAATCATGGGTTTCCCACCCAAGTCTATCTTCTCTTATCCTGGAAACTTCTCCCTCTATACTATTTCACTTGATGATCTCATCAGCTCCCATAGATTCAATTATGATTTCTATACTAATTATTTGCATGTCTACTAATTCAATCCTTACCTCTCTTCTAACTTCTGATCTTACATCTTCAATTGTGCATTTGCTCATCTCAAACTGGCCATCCTATAGACAGCTAAATTCAGTTTGTCCAAAACTGAATTTATTATGTTTCCTCCCAAGCCCTACCTACTTCTAAACTTCCCTATTACCATCCAGAACATCAGCATCCTCCTAGTCCACAGGCTTACAATGTGGAAGTCATCCTTGACTCCTCACTCTCTCACACCGGCTTCCCCCTTACCCTTCCACTATATCCAGGCTGTTGCCAAGGCTTGTCTATTTTGCCTTTGTAACATCTCTCTCATATGCCCCCTTCTCTCCTCTGATCTTGCCATGACCTGGTACAAGTCTTCGTTACCACAGACTTAGATTATGACAATAGCCAACAGATTGGTTTCCCCAGACACAAATCTCTCTCCTATCTAATATATCCTCCTCTTGACTGTCAAAATGATCTTCCTGAAGAGTAAGTTTGACTATGTCATTGACCCACCTTCAACCCTCCAAATAAACTCCAGGGATTCCTTATCACTTCCAGGTTCAAATTCAACGTTTGGCTTTTCAAAGTTCTATATGACCTGTCTCTTCCTTTCCAGTCTTCTTAAACCTCACACCCCACCACACTCTCTTGGAATCAGTAACTCTGCCCCCTGGAAGTTCCTCAAGCAAGACACTCCATCTCTAGACTCCAATCATTTTCACTATCTGTTCTCAGGTCTGGAATCCTCTCTTTCCTCATTTCAGCCCCCCTGACTTCTCTGGTTTCCTTCAAGTCCCAGATAAAAATCCCACCTTCTTAAGGAATCCTTTCCCAATCTCTTCTAATTCTAATGCCTTCTCTCAACTTAATATTTTTCCTTTTATCCTGTACATAGCTTGTTGGTATATAGTATGTTGTCTCCCCACTAAACTGTGAGCTCATTGGGAGCAGGTGACTGGTCTTTCACCTTTCTTTGTAACCCCAGAAATTAGTACAGTGTCTGACAAACAATAATGGTAAGCATTTAATAAATGTTTAGTGACAGACCTAAGACCAGGTCTCTGGATCTTCACAAGGCTGGAGGTAAAGCAGTTACTTGCAGCTAGCTGATCAGCATGAGAGCCTTGATCTGTTGCCTTGCTTTCAACCTAGACTGGTTTGCTTCTCTGCAGTCAATCCAGGGCTCACCTTCTTCCCTGGGGCCCACTATATTTCCCTTGCAGGATCTTGTCTTATGTAGACACCCAAGATTGGTTTCACCCACTGTACCTCAGGTTTGAATCCAAAGAATCCACCAGTCTCAGTCTCTCCAGTAGGCTCCAAACTCACATTTCTCCAGAATTTTTCCTTTTGATTGCTCATGTGAATGTAAATACTAGAGTTGGTAGCAACCTCAGAGGATCATCTGGTCAAACCTCCTTCTACAGAGAGATAAAGTTATCCATCCAGGGTGGAATGGAATTTGAACTCAAATTCTGACTCTAAATCCTTCCTAATATGCTGTTCAAATTTTTTTTCTTTAGGTTTTTGCAAGACAAACGGGGTTAAGTGGCTTGCCCAAGGCCACACAGCTAGGTAATTATTAAGTGTCTGAGACCGGACTTGAACCCAGGTACTCCTGACTCCAGGGCCGGTGCTTTATCCACTATGCCACCTAGCCGCCCCTGTTCAACTTTTCTTTATAGTCATTGCTCCCAGGCTTCCATTCATTCATCAGAGAGGGGAAGGCTGTGGGGACTGGTAACACCCATAGGACCCATGTATCCTGACTATAAGAATCAAGTGTTCAAAGCTTCAAAAGGGCTTCAGGTAAGACATAGCATGCCACCTAAACTCCCTCTCTTCTACCCCTTCCATTTGACCAGGAGTGAGGAAATTTTTTTTTTTGACAAGGGAAATTTGGGTATATATAATATCACTCAAAATTATCAACTTAAGGGGCAGCTAGGTGGCATAGTGGATAAAGCACCGGCCCTGGAGTCAGGAGTACCTGGGTTCAAGTCCGGTCTCAGACACTTAATAATTACCTAGCTGTGTGGCCTTGGGCAAGCCACTTAATCCCGTTTGCCTTACAAAAAAAAAAATTATCAACTTAAAAATTAGCCTATTTAGCCTACTTAGTCAAACATTTAACTGATTCACATCTAAAAAGCTCCTAGATTTATTGAATTTCAAATCCTTTTGTAGCATTGCCAGGTCAAATGATTTCAAAGGCCTTATATGGCTCTCAGGTCAGACTTTCCCCATCCCTGCCTTAAACCATGAACCTGTACAAAGGGGGCTTCAGGATCTGATGAAGAATCTAGGTGCAGTGTTTTTCAAAGAGGATAATTCTGGGAAAAGACTCGTGTGAAAATTAGCCTGTCTCTCAACAAAGATAGAGAATTGAAAGCGCAAAGAAGGCCCATTCCTTGCCCTTTCCCCCCTCCTGGCCCACCTGATCATGAAAGAAAGACCTTGCCCTTCCCATTTGATCAGGAGGGTAAAGGAGTAAGAATGTTTTAAATATAGCCTTTTCTTCCTAAGGGCATTCTTTCCAACCACCCACCTGTCCCATCCCTTTCCCCCCAAACCCTCTATAATACCAACAATATCAGATCCCTATATATCATCATTTATCTGAAGCAGCTTTAAAATCAGGGTAACTAGTATGATTTCTACCCTCACCTTTTACCCCTATCCTTTTAAATGGAGGGGGGGGCATAGAAACTAGGTAAAGCAGCCAGGTTTCTGGGGGCCTTGGCAGCTCTGTTACTAAGGCAACCAGACTTGCTAACCTGTAATTGGCGTAGGAAGGCAACCCAGGGCCTACAGCCCGAGAAGGCAGGGAGGGTGACGGAGGGATGGATAGCAGCCGCATCAGCTTCCTCTCCTTCATCTTGAATCCATCCAGCCCTCCCAGTGAGATCTTTGGTCCTCTCATCCTTCTCTCGAAAGTTCCCCGGCAGAGAGAATGGACTGAATCAGCTTAAAGAGAGGCTCAGCCCCAATCCTTCTACTGGTCATGGAGGAAGGGAGGGGTAAGCAGAAGACTCTGCCTCGGAGTCCCCTTTTGCATTACCTCCTAATCCCTGCCCCAAACCTGGGACTGCTTTCCCCTAGGACTAAAGCAACCCTTTTCATTTTGGGGAGCATCTGTTTGCAGACTACTCATATATTGACCACCCAGCAGGGTAGAGGCCACAGTGAATAGGACTGACAAGGTCATGGGAGTATAAATTTAGAATGAGATAGCCCTAAATGGTCATCCAGCCCACCCCCTGCATTATACAGACAAGGAAATGGCTATAAAGAGATTAAATGACTTGCCACATGTCACACAAGTAAGTAATTGCAGAGGTGGGGGGGGGGCGGGGCGGGGTTGAATCCAGGTTCTCTAACTCCAAATTCAGGCCCTTTTCCAATACCCTGTAGCATTCTGCCCATAGAGAGGAGAAAGTAGTTCAGGTTTTCTTTAAGGATATTTATTCATGAACCCATGCTAGCCACTCTACATTTGCAATCTACCTAAGATTTCCAAAAGTTTACAATCTAGCATTTCTAGAAAGTCAGATTATCTGCCCCTGGGACTGGGGTCCTTAAGGGAGAAAGACAAGAAAGAAAGAGACACACACAGAAAGAGGAGAAAGAGAGACAGAGATACCCACAGAAAGACAGAGAAGAAATGGAGACAGAGACAAAGAGATCTCTCCAGGTTGGCACAATAGACTTTGTGGAGAAGGAGGGAGAGAAGCCTTGGCTCTTGGGAAATTTGATAATAAAAGAGCCTGGGATTTATATTCAAGCCCTGCCTGTGACCTCACTAGCTGTAAGGCCAAATCACTGATTTTCCATTCTCTGCTAAATCAAGAGCCTATCTGACCTGCAAGGGCTCTTCCCACTGTCAAAGTCTGAGTAAAGAGCAGAGCTCAAATTTAAGAAAGAGTCATAGAATTTGGATTCGGGGATATCTGGGTTCAGATCTTAATCCTGATACTATCTATGGACCTTTCTGTTTTCTAATCTGTAAAACAAGGGGGTTGAATAAAATGATCTCAAATCCCATTCCAGCTCTAAAATCTAACATTCTAACAATCTCCATTCCAGCAGGAAGACTGGCTACTTGTTTACTAGCCAGTCATTGCCCTGGGCCCACAGACAGACTTCCCCACTTGACAGATAACCAACAGCCAGGGCTGCCTTCAAGACTTGGTGCAAATTGGCCCCCTGGGAAGGTGAACACCAATCTACAGCTGCTGCCCCAGTGGGAGATATGCCAGACACTGCCCCCTACCAACCTGGGCTATGTATGGGCAGCAGGGAGGCTGATCACATTCAGTCAGGGAGTGGTCCTGGGGTACTCCTCACTATCTATAGAAACCCTCTGAGCTACCCTCAGGAAAAGAAATAGAAGCAGCCCAAGGCATTGACACCTTGACCTTTCCCTGATGCCCAAGTTGGGCATCTGGGTTTCCAGTCTCCCCAACTAACAAGCCCCTGAGGCCGGGTGAACATCGAGGCAGAGAGGAGCCAGGCCTCCCATGTCTTTTTTCTGAGCAGTCAGACTACCGCTGCTACTCTCTGCTAGCAACATTGCCTGCCACCATTGCCAAAATTATCCTAGATTTATTGTGTATATAATTTTTCTCCCCCCTCCTCCTTCACCCCCAAATCACTAGTGCGTTTTCACTCGATGTAAACCTGCCTGCCCCTGGAAAACATCAGCAGAGCTGGCTGAGGCTGCTACCCAAGCATTAGCAAGCCAGGAAGGAAGGAGGAGCCGGAGGGAACTGGAAGCAGAGATGGAAAAAGAAAAATGGAGAACTGGGGAAAAGACTGTAAAGCCCAAGACACCTTGCAGAAGGATAGCCCAAAGACAAACTTGGAGGGATGGGAGAAGGAAAGTCAAAGAGCAGAACCCTAAGTATCCTGAAGAAGCCCCTGAGATGTTATTTAATGCAATCCTTTCATTTTACAGAAAGAATATCATGATAATAATATAACCTAATAGCTTTTTAATAGCACTTTCAATTTGCAAATCCCTTTGCATGTTATAACAATCCTGTGAGGTTGGTATTATTGTTATTATTATCTCCATTTTACAGATGAGTAGACTGAGGTTGAGAGGATTTAGTAGCCAGGATTCCAATCTAAGACCTTTTCTACTTCACCACATTCCAAAAAGGGGTAGTTGGGGCAACTCCCCTTTGAGGAAGACGAAGGCTCTCCCTTCTGCTCCCCCTCAGAGGAAGATGCCCCCTCCACTCCAGTCACTGCATTGCTCCATCTTCATCACAAGCCAGGACTGGGGATGGATGGGAGGGATCAAAAGCAAGCTGGCCTAGACCCTGAAGCCTTGGCCCTTGTACTCCTCTCCCCACCCCCAAATATAGGTAGAACGACATGATTCCATTTTAGAGTCAGTCTCAAGTGAGATGAGTTTTGTCTGGTCTCAGTCCAGTAATTTCTAGACAGCAGAAGTCCCAGCCCTCTGATGGCGCTCCCCCTGGCTGGCAGCTCAGCTCAGAACGGGAGGAAGCCCAATCCTTTTATTAATAACTGGGAAACCGTCAACAGCTCCGGCAGCCCCCCTCTACCTATCTGAGGAGCTCAAAGCATGTTGCCAGCATAGTAACTCTTTCAGCCCTTGTGCTGGGTTTTCTCACCAGTTATTCCAGACAGACTAGAGGATGCCCATCAGGATTGGAAAATAGACCTCCCAATTCTTCCCCTCCTCCCTGCATTTAGCAGGAAAACGGAGTCTGAATATAGAGGGAAAGTGGATAGTCACCAGGCTGACTTTCAGTTCTTTCTAGGCTGATTTTCGGTTTTTTGAGAAAGTACCCTTGAACTTCCCTCAGATGTTCTCTTGAGCTAGAAACACAAGCCTGATACAAAATGTCAGAGTTGGAAGGAAACTAGGGAACTAGGACAGAGAAAAACTGGTTCAGACCAGTAAACTGAGGCTCAGGGAGGAAAACTCTGAAAATATTACTATAATATTATACTAAACATGATAACTAACATTTATGCATCGAGTAATTATTCTGTCTACCAATCTAGAATCATACCTAAGAAATCACAAAACTCAGAATATAAGCATACATGTATGTTGTGTTTTATGTACAAATGAAGTATGTATAAATATATATATATATATATAACTGTATGTGTGACTGCTAGAGAGTAATGGATTTGGAATCAGGAGACTTGAGTTCAAAACCAATTTTAGGGATTTACTACTAGCTGTGTGACCCTGGGTAAGTCACTTAACCTTGTTTGCCTCAGTTGCCTCATCTATGAAATAAGATGGAGAAGGAAATGACAAATCACTATGGGATCTCTGCCAAGAAGACCCTAAATGGGTTCAGGAAACAACTCAACAATTTTACCAATATATATGAATATTTGTCTGTGTATATAAACACATATCTCTTTAATGTTTGCAAAGTATTTTATAAATATTTTCTCATTTGATCCTCACAAGGACCCTGTGAATTCGGTGCTATTATTATGCCCATTTTAAAGATTTATGGAATGGAAAGAATGCTACATCAAAATCATTATACACGAGTACCTAGCAAAAATCCTTGAAATAACAGGTACTTTATTCATACTTTTTGTCTGTTGGATTTGTCATCAACTGAATTGAAATCCCAGCTCTGGTACTTTTTATTATCTATGTGACCTTGAGCAAGTCACAAATTTAGTCACAAACTTCAGGCTTTAGTTCCTTTAATCTGTAAAATAAAGTGATTCAATTCAACTAAACAAGCATTTTTTAGGTTTTTTTTTTTTTTTTTTTTTTGCAAGGCAATGGGGTTAAGTGGCTTGCTCAAGGCCACACAGCTAGGTAATTATTAAGTGTCTGAGTTCGGATTTGAACTCAGGTCCTCCTGACTCCAGGGCTGGTGCTCTATCCACTGCACCACCTAGCCTCCCCTCAACAAGCATTTTTCAAATAAAAGTTTTTATCCACATTTTGTTTTTACATGACCTAAAATTTCCAGTTATCTCTCCCCACTCTAACTTCCAGAAAGTCTTCAGGAGTTCTTAACCTGGAGAGGGGATGGGATCTATGATTTTAAAAATATATAGTTTGATAATAATATTATTTCAATTTAACAATTAATTTTCCTTGTAATCTATTTATTTTATTTAATGAATTTAAAAGCATCACACTAAGAAGTCTATAGGTTACACCAGTTTGCCAATGGAGTCCATTCCCCTACTCCTCAAAAAACTGAGGCAATCTTGCTTTAATAGCAAAGAGTTTTTTAAAAAGAGCAAAGAAAAATAATAGAAAAGAACAGTGCGCCTGTCTTTCTCTGTAGAAGATAGGGAATATGTTTTCCCATATCTCTTCCAGGGGAGCTAAACTTTTTACAAGTCTTTATCAAGCAAATTAAGGCAGCTCCAATGTGGTGGATAGAGAACTGATCAGGAAGTCAAGGAGACCTGGGTTCAAGTTTCATCTAGTCAGATGACCTTGAGCAGGTCACTTAAATTCCTGATTCCCTACAATAACTAAGATCCTAAAAGACAAATTGGGGTCTGATATGCTTTAGCAAAAGGAAATTTATAAAAGACAGACAGACAGAAAGCAAGAGAGAGAAAAAGGGGTGGCTTAGGTGGTGCAGTGGATAGAGCACTGAACCTGGAGTCAGGAGGACCTGAGTTGAAATCTGACCTCAGACACTTAATAATTACCTAGCTGTGTGGCCTTGGGCAAGTCATTTAATCCCATTGCCTTACAAAAACAGAGAGAGAAACAGACAGACTGTATATAATAATAATAATAATAACAATAATAATATTTGTCCTTCATTTTTCAAAGAAGACCACATCAGGGTGGTGATGTCATGACAAGCACATGGATTGGATTTGAGTGAGGGGGTGCTGTCCTAAGTCACCAGCCTTACTTTCTCCTCCAGACCCATCTGGGTTCAGGGGTCAGATATGGATCAGGAAGACTGGCCATCAGGAGATGGCCCTGGATAAGTGTCAGGTGTCGAACTCCCCATCCTCCTGACTTCTATAGAACAGTGCTCTATCCACTGCATCACCTATATAGCACAAAATCAGCTTCAGGACTCAGCACATAGAGTACTGGATCTGGAGTCAGGATGACCTGAGTTCAAATGTGACCTCGAAGACTTGTGAGCCACGTGACCTTGGGCAAGTCTCTGTTTGCCTCAGTTTCCTCATCTGTAAAATGGAAGTAATAATAGCAGATGCTTCCAAGGCTGTTGGGAAGATGTAAACTATTGTGATTACTATCTAGATGAGTATCAGAGGAGGGAAATAAGGAAGGTGAAGCATTAGGGGGTAGTGGCAGTTTGTGACAGGTTGGGATGAGAGAGGGGCCCTGACACCAGAAAGAAAGGAAACTGACCTGCAAAGAGGAGGATTTGAGCCTCTAACCTATGGCTGACTTAGTAGCTAGTTAGGGACAAGAATGGGAGTTTTTGGACCAAACTTTCAGAATCCAAGTGGAGGGTGGGGGATAACCCAAACCCACTGTTGGGAACCAAACTTTTGAATTCCAAGGGAGGGGGAACTAACCCAAGCCCATCCCTCAGCCTCAGGGTGGTGCTGAACCCCCCCTCCCCACCCAGTCCAACTCCCAGAAGCTGACCCTGCTCTGTACAGAGGCCTGGGGAAGGGGGTCCCAGGTGGGTGGCTGCTGAGGTTTGCTCTGCCAAGCCTCGCATCACCTCCACACAGTCCCACACCCCAAAGCACAGTCATTGACTGAACGAATAAATATTCAGCGTGGAGATGGAGCCGGGCCGGCTGAGTCACTGCAGCAGAAACAGAGGGAGGGAGAAGTGAGCCATTAGCACCCTCTGCTCCAGAGTTAGGGTTCAGGGGCAATACCAAACAGCACCACCCCGCCCCTGGAGGTGACAGATCCTGGATTTCAGCTGGGGAGGGGGAGACGGAGGAAGAACATCTAGCACCAAGAACTCTGGTGACGCCTTTCTCTTCCCCTCCCCTTCTTCGGGGAGCCAGAGAGGCAAATCAATGCCATGTTAATGTAAGATTTCCAGCTTCTCCGGGGGGAGCACTTCATAAAAGATGTATTGTTTCCATTGGCATTCATGCAGCTTCCCATCATTAGGCAAAATGGCGACAGCCCCAGAGGAGAGAAAAGATCCAGTGCCTGGGCCAGAAGGAAAGCAGCCCCCCTCCTCCTCCTCCTGCTGGGGAAGGTGGGAAGAGAGGCAGGGAAACGGGAGGGAGGAGGAGAAAGAGGAAGAAAAGGGGGAAAGAGGAAGGGAGGGAAGGAGAAAGGCAGGGAGGAAGTGCGAAGGGGGAGGGAGAAGGGAAGAAAGAAAAAAGGGGAAGAGGGAGAGAGATATATAGGAAAGGGAGAGGCAGGCATAGAGAAATGAGAGCTGAAAAGGAGGAAGACAGAAGACTAGCCGAGAGACAAGATAAAATGAGGAATGAGCAAGAGACAGGGGCATGATGGAGATGAAGGGGAAAGGGGGCAGTTCCCTTGACCCATATCCATGTCCCTTATGCCTTTCCCTCTTCAATGCTTCTTTGGCATTTTCCCTGCGTCCCTTCATCCCTCCCTTCTGCTCTGTATGCCCCCCAGGCTTGCTCCTTCCCCTCCCCTTGCCTTCCTCATGGAAATGGGCAGGGAAGGCCCCCTCCTGTCTGCCTGAGGATGGAGCCTGGCTTCACCCCATTACTCTGCCTCCCACGCATGAGGGGTGCCAGGCTGGGAGGGAATGGAGCTTGGCTGGGCTCTGCCTTCCACCACATGCCATCCATCTTCTTCCTGGCATGGCAGGGGCAGTATGCTGTAATTACTGCCTGGCTACCTCCAATCTGAAGGGTACCCCCCAGGAGCTGCACCAGCAGCCACCACCTGTGGCTGCAAAAGGCTGTTCTACGTAATCTCCTTCTTTAATCCTTCTTTGGCCTGGGAAAGTTGGTTCGGTCTCCTCCAAGAAGCCTTCCTTGATGATGGATCATCCCTGGATAAAAGTGCTTTCCCCTCCTCCAATCGCTCCTCTCATTTAGCTGGGACTCTGCTCTTCTCTCATTAACTAGATACCACAGTTATTTGCGTATGTAATGGGATTTAGAGGTAGAAGGGATGTTAGAGGCAATCTAGAATCCAACCCCTTCATTTTGCAGAAGAGGAACCCAAAGCCCAGACAGATTAAATTACTTGCCCAAGGACACATAGGTAGTAAATGTCAGAGCCAGGACTTTGTGAAGCTAGGCTCAATCCTCTTTCCTACCATACCACATGGCTCCTTAGATGTCTTTCTAATAAATTAAAAGGTCCTTAGGAGCAGGGCCAGTTGTCGTTTCTATCTTTGTATCCCTGGTGTCTAGCACAGTGTTTTGTACATAGCATCTGGAGAAATTCACTGGAGAAATTCCTCCTGCTGGGGAAAGCAGAAAGAGAGACAGGGAGGAAAAAAGAGAAAGAGAAGAAAATTGGAATGGAGATGGAGAAAAGAGGCTAGGAAAGAGTCAAAGAAATAGGAGGGAGGCTTAATCAATGTTTGTTAATGGAATGAATGAGGGGGCTCCCTATTTCTAGTGTTGAGAGTATTTATTAATGAAATACCCGGACTTCCTTCTTCAACCTAATTTGATGATCTGGCTTTTTTCATCTCTTTGTAATTTCATCTTCCCTAGGTTTAGGAGATTGGGAGGAAAGGCTTGAAGGTTTAAATTATGAAGTCATCTATCTAAAGCTGGAAGGACCCTTAGTAACTTTTTAACAGATCAGAAAAGGGAAGGTCTAGGGGATTGTGACCTGTCCAAGGCTACTGACAGTCACCAATAGTGATTGAGGCTGGATTTGAATTCAAGTCCTTGGACTCCAAAGCCAGTTTTTCAATTGTACTTTGTTATCTCTTCAGATGACCCTATATAGCCTCCATCTCTGGGCCTGCAGCTTTGTCCCGAAGGGCTCTTCCTTCTTAGGAGGGAAAGTGATTCAGTTTGATCCTTCTAGACATCCTGCAGTCCACTTCCAGAGCAGATGCGGACCCTTGAATCCTCCTCTTAGATATGAAAAGAAGGCAGGATCAGATGGATGACTAAAGGAAGCACTCTGCCTTGTAGTGTAGCCCAAATAATCCTGGACTTGAGAGTTCTGCCTGAAATTTACCAACTATTTGACCTTGGCAAGACTAGGTGAACTTTCTGGTCCAGATTTCTTGACCTGTAAAATGAGAAAGCTGAGCTAAAATGATGTCTGAGCATCCTTTCCAGGTTTAAATCCTGTCTTCCTCAACAGTGTTGGACCCCCTGACCCAGGACTTGGAGCTCCAGTAACCTTGACCCCCAAACCCAGAGACTCCCCTCTGCTTTTGTTTGCTTTCAGGCCCATCCCTGGACAATCCTGTGACAAGCCTCCTGTGGAAAAAAGGAAGGGGAGATCCAGAAGAGAGTTTCAAGTCCCCCAGCTCTCAACCCCCCTCTCCTGGCCTTCTTGCTCCACCACAGGGGAGTTTCCAAACGACTGAAAATAGCTTTAAATTAGGAAAAAGAGCTAAACTGCCAGGGTCCTTTGGTCTATTAAAAGCTGAGCAGAGGCCACTCAGCTCCCCTGGCTCCCCCTGGCTCCTGTCCGGCAGGGAGCGGTTTTGCATTTGAAGCCCTGAATGGCAGCTCTGCTAATTCTGAACAATAGTGCTGAGGATGAAAGGCATTCGGCTGCCATCAGGGGCTGGGCCGTGTGCTGCAGGAGCCAGGGCTGGCTAGCCAACCCCAGCTGTTTCCCTTTCAGCCACAGTCGGGGGGGAGAAGCATAGCTCTCCCCCTTGCCTGCTGGGTTTGCCAAAATTAGGAAGGATCTACTTGCCTGGGGACCTTTCATCCCCCCAGGTGGGGGAGGTGGGGGTTGGGTGGGAAGAGGGAGCTGCAAACACCTGTAAAGAATCTCCACTGTCCTCTCCAGTTTCAGGGAAACTGCCCACCTTGGGCTGGGCGGGGTGGGGGGGGGGGGGCAAGGCACAGTCTGATGCCCGGGATCAGGAGGTCAGGCATTTCTAATGACTAGAAAAAATGTAAATGTCTCCTTCCTCTCTCCCTTCCTTCCTTCATTGAGGAAGCTCAGTATAGACAAAATAGCACTGGTCCTTATAGTTGTACACACTAGCTAATATAAGTCCTGATTGTTAATGATTACCAGTCCTGTGACACCATGCATATCACTCCACCATTCTGACCCCAGAGTCAGATCATCCAATTGAAGGAAGAACCCCATCTTCTTCAACTTTAAAATGGGACCTATAATACTCACACAATCTTGCCTCTAAGAATAAAGCTTAACTAGCTAGTATGTTATGTAGATGCTACCATTTGCCTCCATCCTCTAAAATACTTCTCTCCCATGAAGTAAAGATGATGCACAGTTTTTGTGGGCCATGATACCAGGCAGTGACTACTACAAGGGAAACATTTTGAGTACTCTCCAAGTCATAGATGCCCTATTTGTTGCCTAGATTTTTTTTTGGAGACAATAAGGAGTCACAAGAGTTTATTAAATGGGGGGGCAGGGGTGATATAATCAGAGAGGAGATGCTCTCTGCATTGGCAGGAGCACCACTTACACTGACAAAATTACAGAACCTTGAAGCTTTGGAATATTATTACAAAACACTGGGCCTGGATCTGGGGATACAAATACAGTTATAATGAAATGCCTTGACCTCAAGGAGTTTATCATCTAATGTAGGAGTGGATGAAGGAGAGACAAATGCATATAACTATGTTACAAAGGGTAGGGAAATAAGGGCAAAAGTGGGACTCATGCAAAGTACTACTTGACATTTGAAGAGAAAAGGAATTATTTTCATTGGGAGGATTCTGGGAATGGGAGGTGAGGGAAGGTTTTTGGTTTCTTAGAAGAAAGGAGGGATTTAATTATTGGAGGGAGGAAGGAAGAAGTGTGAGAGGGAAAAAGAGTTCATTCCAGGCAAAGGGGACCAAATGAACAAAGGTACTGGGGTGGAAGAGGAAAAGAAAAGGTTGGGGATAGAGAATCATCCAGTCTGACTAGCACATCAAAGGAAAGTAGCATGAGAAGTAATGCCCACTTGATCCATGAAAGGTGGGGGAAGCAGAGCCCTGTGCTAGTGCTGCATATAAAGTGCTTTGTTGACTTATGATTGGTTGGGAGAATGTTGTAGGAGACGAACATATTGTAAGGGACTTTCTTGGAAGGAAAAAGAGGGAAGAGACAGACAGACAGACAGACAGACAGACAGACACACACACACACACACACACACACACACACACACACACACAGAGTTTGAATAGGACTGGAGCCCTCTGAGTGCTGGTCCCATAATAGTTTTGTTCTCCAGGGCTTGTGATTCTAGACAGAAGACCTCCCTTGAGTGAGATTTTTCTCTCTTCTGGTTTGAACTGAGATTTTATCTCCCTCCCAAATGAACAGTTCATTGATTCTTGTGTATTCACTGATATATTCTACTCTATAGAACTTCTCCAATTTCTGTTTGTTATTTTGCTTAGGTAATGGACTTGCTCACTAATCTTTATGTGTGATGGTCTTTTATATAATTGTCCCACTTGTAGTTCCTTTACAATATTCCATCTCTCATTTTGCTTTGGCTATCTCTTATGTCCAATGTTGGAGTCCCTCAACTTAGTCTTTTAGCTCCCCTGGCTTGCTTTAAGACTAAATTCAGGGCAGTTGGGTGATGCAGTGGATAAAGCACTAATCCTAGAGGAGTACCTGAGTTCAAATGTGGTTGCAGACACTTATTAATTGTGTAACCTTGGGAAAGTCATTTAACCCTGATGGCCTCGCATCCAGGATCATCTCCAATCATCCTGATTCATATCTGTCCACTAGATCCAGATGGCTTCAGAGGAGAAAGTGAAGCTGGAGACTTTGCATAGCATCCCCTCCCTCAAATTCAATTCATATGCATGTCATGACATCATCTTCAAGAATGAAGGCCAAACATCATCATATATTCTGTACATGTTGTGTATGTCCCTATTTATTTATTGTCTCTAACATTAAAATATATACTATTTGGGAGTTTCAGAAACGCTTGTTGATTAACTGAATAAGGGACAAAGCTAATGAGTGAAATCTGAAGGCTAACCTGCTCCATAAGAGTGAATGGGCTTTTGTTATGAACCTATCACACACCTAGAGTTATTTTGAGGAGTGGCAGACAGATTTCATTCTAGTCTGGTACCCCCTTGGAGGAAAAATTGCCAAACCTAAGTGATCCAGGGTATTTCCTATCTCTCCCATCTCTTCCTATCTCTTTTCTCCCTGCCCTTGAACCATTAAGCTGGTGATGCAAGCCCTGCCCTTTTATTTTCCTTTGTTTTAATAATATTTTATTTTTCCATAATCTTATGTGAAAACAACTTTTAAACATTTTTTAAAGCTTTGAGTTCTAAATTCTCTCCCTCCCTCCCTTTCCTCTCCCTGAAAAGGTAGGCCAGATCTCAGATCATATCTATTCATGCCTCACTCCAACCGTACCTACATATTTAAATAGTCCACATATAGTTCTGTCTAACAGAGAGAAGACTGTAAAGGAAAACTGGACTATATTTGGTGGAGCTACAATATTTGCATATAGAACTTCTATGAATAAATGTTCATTAAAGAAATGGGGAGCCAATGAATTTCTCTGAGCTGAGAAATAATATAATCACATCTGCTCCTCAGGAAGATTACTCAAGCAGTGGGTACCTAGGCACCTAAAAAACAATGGAGAAGTGTATAATACATATGCCTATGTACAAAGAATGATATAAGGCAGATGTGTCAGACTCTATGCCTCCAGGGAAGGGCAGCCCAAACCAGATTAAAATGTAATTGGGCGGAAAAAAATGTAATTGGGAAATGTTTAACAAAATAAATAAAAATAAAATACAATGCAGAAAATAAAATTTGTTGTTTTCTAAGTCAACAGGCAGGAACAGGGACCTGTTTCTATTTGATCCCACTAACATAAGGGAAATATCACAGAAGAAATACAAGTGTGGGAATGGAGGTGAACAGGTCATGTGCAGATAACAGATGGATGGCATAAGTTTTACTCTAGGACTTTTAAAATGTTAAAAAAAAAAAGCCCAGAGGAAGATTGGGCCAATCCTCAGAAGGAAGAGGACTTATAAGAGAATCTAACAGGATGAGAAAATATGAATGCACTGCAATCCTCATCGTTGGTGGGAACACCTGTAATGGTCTTGTGATGTACCTATCCTACATCCTAAATTCTCAGTTACTACTGGCCTGGTCCACTCCCTGTGTCCTGACACTTCATCTCATATTTGGCTCAATCTCTGTCTACTGTTGATCAAGTATTCATCTTTTAATGCTCAGTTCAAATTCCATCTCCTCCAGGAAGCCTTGCTTGACCACACCAGACCCCAGTGAACTCTCTTTCCTCTGATCTGTATAATAATATTTGCTGTCCTTACCACTAATTGGCCATCAAATTATTTTTATTTACCAGCTATACCACTAATTGGGCATTGAACTAATTATTTTTAATTTATTGTCTATACCACTAATTAGGCATTAAATGAATTAATTTTATTTATCATCTAGCCACTAATTGGATATTGAACAAATTATTTTAAAATTTTACTCTTTAAATCACTATTTGAACAATGAATTTGAAAAAAATTTTTTGACATGTGAGGATCTTATTTCTCCAACTAGGATATAAGTTTCTTGAGGGTAATACCATCTTCTACTTTATGAATTCCCTGCAGTACACAGCACAGAATTGTCATAGAATATATATCCACAGAATATTCCAGATGAAGAAGAGTGACCTTCATCTCTGCTGGTCTTCCATCTTCTGGTGTGCCTGTACCCTGAAGGAAGAGGAAACAGAAAGCTGATAGTCCTTCCATCTCCTACTGAGGCAGGTTCAATTTTTATCTCCTGCAGCACTATCACTTGCTACACTATCTCTTATTTAATCTCCAGACTTCAGAGAAAAGTGAAACGAGGATTTCTATCTGACCTAATACCTGATATCTTGAGCTTTGAATTTCTCTTGTTTGATCTCCAACCTCCTCGTGGAAGAAGAGAGGCATCTTCCACTCAACGGTTAAAATATTTATCCTGAACATCCCTAATTCTGATTCTAACCCCCCTTAAATCATCAAGGTCATCATCTAAACACTATTCCCCATCCCTTACCAGTTGATTACTTATTTTCAACCCCTTCAACCATCTTATTCCAAAGTCCTAACCAAATACTACCTACCCCTTTCACTGTGCTCTCTGGAATACCTGCTCCATAGGCAATAAACTTTTCTTCATCTTAAATCCTTTCTTCTCCCTTTCTTTCCATTTTCTAGCAATCACTGGGACCTGATTCCCTCACTGCTAACAAAGCCTCCATGATCATACTGATTACAACTTCACTCATTCCCCTAGGCTCACTGAGGTGAGGAAGAGCTGAAATACTCTTTTCTCCCCATTGACACTTCCAAGTTCTCCCCCAATCCATTACTAAGTTATCTCTCCTCTTCTGAGGTTCATAAAATCCACATCTTCCACTGAACGAGAATTCTTTTTCTCTCCTCATCTAATAGAGTTCAGATGTCTTCTGCCATTGTCTATTACTTCATCTGTAACTCATGAAGAGGTGATCCTACTCCTTAGCAAGGCAAACCCCTCTACCTACACAAGCAATCCCATCCCACACATTTCCTTTAACAAATTACCCACTCTCTCATCCCGACTTTGACTTCTATCTCTCCTTGTTTATTGATTCTCCTGCCTTCAAACATGCCCGTGTATCCCCGATCCTCAAAAAACTCTCACTTGTGCTTTCCCTGAAAACTATCATTCCATCTCTTCCACCCTCGATCACTAAACCTTTTGAGAAAGCTATTTACAATAGGTGTCTCCACTTTCTCTCCTCCCATTCTGCTCTTAATCTCTTACAATCTGACCTCATCTTTCCATTCAAATTGGTCTCTCCAAAGTTTCCAATGACTACCTAATTGACAAATCCAAGGCTTTTTCTCAATTCTTATTCTCCCAGAACTCTCAGAAGATTATCTTTTTCCCCTTGACACTTTCTTCTCTCAAGATTTCCAGGACATCAACTCTCCCCTGATTTTCCTCCTACCTATTCAACTGCTCCTCCTCTGGTTCCTTTGCTGAATTTTCATCTGGGATCAGACCCTCTAATTTTAAGTGTGCCACAAGTCTCTAACCCAGGCCCTCTTCTCTTCTCCCTCCATCCTACTTCACTCTGCAAACTCATAGGCTCCCAAGGCTTTAAATATCATCTTTATGTTGATGATTCTCAAATCCATCTATCCTGCCCTAATCTGTTTGCTGACTTCCAGCCTTACCACTCCAATTGCCTTTCAGACACATCAAAATGTTTGTCTAGTAGATGTCTTAAACTCAGAATGTTCAAAACTGAACATAATTCTTTTTCTCCTAAATCTTCCTCCCTTCCATCCTTCCCTAATACTGTAGAGAGCAACACCATTCTCCCATTCCCCTAAGTCTATGATCTAGGTACCATCCTCAACTCCTCAGTATCTTGCAACCTTCATATCCATTCTGTTGCCAAGGCCTGATTCCCTTTTTCAACAGCTCTCAAATTCAATCCCTTGCTCCTCTGATACCGTCACTATGCTGGTGCAGGCCCTCATCAACTAACAAATGGACTATTGCAATAGCTTACTGGTGGATCTGCCTAGCATACATCTTTCCCCCCACTCCAATCTATCCTCCATTTAGCTGCCTAAAGTATAGATCTGACCATGTCAACCCCCTATTTCATAAACTTCATTGGCTCTATATCACTTCCAGGATAAAATATAAAATCCTGTTTGGTATTTAAACTCCTTCATAATCCAATTCCCTACACACACACACACACACACACACACACACCCCTGTCCAGTCTTATTACACCTTATTCCTCACCGTATAATCTTTGATCCATCACTTGGTTCCAGACAGTTTCTTGGGCTCTCCCCTGTGCCTGGAAAGCTACCTGTTCTCACCTCTGCCTCCTAGCTTTCCTGATCTTCAAGTTCCAACTAAAATCCCTACATTCTACTGGAAGCCTTTTCCTGCTCTGGTTAGATATCTTCTTCCCTTTTTAAATTATTTCCTTTTTATCCTGTATATATATACACTATATATGTGTGTATACATATACATATACATATATATACACATACACATACACATACATATACATATACATACACATATACATATACATAGTTAGTCTGTCATGCATATTTTGTTTGGTATTGATTAGATTATTAACATAACATATAGTAGGCACTTAAATGTTTATTGACCTACTAACCAATTGTTGGGTTTAACACAATGAGATCTATCAAGGAGAATGGGACAGGAGATGGAAGCATATACATAAGAGAGACACTGTTGTATAGTATAGGGAGTATGAAACCTAGATTCTAGGCATCCCTCAACATAATTATTACTCTCTCTCTCACACACACATAAACAAATATACAAACATATACTCTGTTTGATTATCAATTCAACATTAAGTTATGTGACCTTGGACTTTAACTTTTTGGGTGAGGAACCCAAGAACTTCTTGTGAAGAATTCTTTCTTTGACAAGAATTGCTAGAAAAACTGGAGAGCAGTTTTAAAAAAATAGACTTCAGTCAGTATCTTATACCATATATCACAATAAGTTCCAAATTGATATTCAGCTTAAATATAAATGTTCATTTCACTTTTTAAAATTAGAGGAAATCCAATGCAGGTATTTTCCACAACTATGGCAAAAGAAATAATTATTTAAAAAATATCTTACAGTATTAATAAATTTTGTTTTTACATTAAATCATTTTTAATATAATCCATTCCTATTCCCCCTACTCATCAAGTCATCGCTATAATGAAAAATTAAGAAGAAAGGGGGGGCAAAACTAAACAAAACATTAAAGATGTCTGATAGCATATGCAATATTCTCCATGTTTAATCCTCTGCAAAAAAAGGAAAGAAAGATGTTAACTATTCTCCAGGGAAAAGATTTATTATTATAATTATGCAGTATTCACATTCATCTTTTTGTCTTTCTATTTTCATTGTTGAAATTTTTGCTATATAGTTCTTATGGTTCTTATTTCCCTCTGCATCAGTTCATATAATTCTTCTCATGCTGAACTGAATTCTTCATATTAATTTCTTATGGCATAATAACATTCTATTAGAGGAGAGAAATATTTACCTAAACAGAGGATGGAGGAGATCACAAAAAAGATAAAAAAGATAATTCCGGGGCGGCTAGGTGGCGCAGTAGATAGAGCATCAGCCCTGGAGTCAGGAGTACCTGAGTTCAAATCCGACCTCACTTAACCCCATTGCCTTGCAAAAAATCTAAAAAAACAACAAAAAAGATAATTCCAATTAGATGAAATTGAAAAGTTTTAAAAAAGCAAAAGCAATACTGTCAAGATAAGTAGAGAAACTGTCTGATACCCAGGATATATAAGATAATAAACAAGATCAAGAGCTATTCCTCAATGAATTGATCATAGGATATGAGCTCATAGTTCTTTTTAAATATCATTTTATTTTTTTCAAATACATGCAGAGATAGTTTTCAACATTTATCTTTTTATAAGCTTTTGAGTTCCACATTTTTTTACCTCCCTTCCTTCCCTCCCCCTCCCCATGGCAGCAAGTAATCCAAAACAAGATATACATGCAATCATGTTTAATATATTTCCATATTAGTCATGATAGAAGACAGTTCTTAAAGGGAAATTTGCATACCATTAAGAATTACATGAAAGACCTTTATAAATCACTAATAATAAGAGAAGTGAAATCAAAACAATTTTGAAGTTTCACCTCACACTCAGCAAATGGACATATAACACAATTTAGAAATAGTCAAAATTAGAAGGAATATAGGAAGAATTAATACCATTTTGGTGGTACAGTGAATTGGTACAACTGTTCCAAAAAGCAATTTGAAATTATGCTTTAAAAAATTAAAATTAAAATGTTATCTTTTTTAATGTTAGATTTTTTTTGCAAGACAATGGAGTTAAGTGACTTGCCCAAGGTCATACAGCTAGGCAATTATTAAGTATCAAGGTCAGAGTTGAACTCAGGACCTCCTGACTCCAGGGCTGGTGCTGTATCCACTGTACCACCTAGCTGCCCTTAGATTATTTTTATTACTTTTCCAATAATGTGTTTTGCAAATTTTTCAACATTTATCCACTTACATATTTATGTTACACAATTTTCTTCCACCCTCCCTTTCCCCACTCCCTTCAATAATGAACTAAAGAACTGTTTATTGTACATGTTGTACATGTATATTTGTGTTTAACATATTTACATATTGGTCATTTTATGCATGAGGAATTGAGATTAAAACAAAAGAGAGAAACCATGAGATAGGAAGGAAAAACATGAGAAATTTTTTTAAGTGAACAGTTTTCTTTTAGATTCTGTGGGTTTTTTTTGATATGTTTGGTTTTTTGTCTAGATGTGGATGGCATTGTCCATAATAGGTCTCCCAGGGTTGTCCTAGCTCTCTGAACTGCTGAGAGGAGCTGCAGTCATCAACTCACAATGTTGTTATTAATGTATAATGTTAATGTATTTTAACATACAGATCACATCAGTATATATTCATGTACACTCAAATATTGTGTCCATATACATGTACAATCACATGAATACACATATCATACACAGGCATACGTAAAACACATATGTGTGTATGTATAGATGTGTGTGTGTGTGTATATATATATATATATATACATATATAAAATATATTTATATTTACCCCAAGGAGATCAAAAACAGAAAGATCTAAAATACACTAAAATATTCATGTCAATACTTTTTGTGATAGCAAAGAATTGGAAGCATAGTAGATGTCCTCTGGGGAATGGCTAAGCAAATTGTGATACATAAATATAATGGAATGTTTCTATACTATAAGAAATAATGAATATATCAGGTGGTATAGTATAAGACTATAATCCCTTCTATTGTAGGAAGCTGAGACTCAAGTGGGTCACTTGAGTTGGGGGTTCTGAGCTTTAATTGGACTAAATATCATCAGGAGTCTTCCAGAGGGGGACCAGCCACCAGCTTGCCTAAGGGGGGTAAACTCACTCAGTTGAAGAAAACAGAGCATATCAAAGTTTTTGTGCTGATCAGTATTGGAATTGAGTTCCAGGGTGGCTGCTAAACATCCAGCCCAATGAATATGAAGAACTCAGAGAAGCATGAGAACATAGAGGAATGGTTCAGAGTGAAGTTAACAGAAATAGGGAAGGTAAGAGAAAAGAAGGGGAGGGGAGGGAATATAGTGTAAATAGAATGGCTAAGTTTGACCCTAGAGAAGAGATGAAATATATACATCCCTTCCTTCATTATAGCAGTGTGAGGCAATGAATGTGGAATATCACATATCTGGTTGCTATATTGGTCACTTTTTCTGAACAGCTTTGTTTCTCTTTCTTGTTTAATATTTTTTTTTTTTACAAAGACAATTCAGTGGGAAGAGAAAAAGCAGAGAGACACATTTGGAAATGAAGATGATATATAAACAAAAGGCATCAATTTAAGAAGAAAGGAATAATGTCTGGAATAGGGGAAGGTAATAGTTGGAACATAGTCTGTCCTAATTAGAATACCGGCAGTTCAGTAGTGCAGTAAATACAGTGCAAGTCCTAGAGTCAGAAGGACCCATCTTCCTGAGTTCAAATCTGGTCTCTGGCACTTATAACTGTGATCCTGGGCAAGTCACTTAACCTCTTTGCTTCAGTTCCTCATCTATAAACAGAACATGTCCAGAATGTTGAAAGGATTGGACCATATGCCATACAAGCTATTGAGAGCTAGAAGAGTCCTTAGTAGCCATCTAATCCAATAGCCTCATTTTAAAAATAAGGAAATTGAGATCCAAAGGGGTTCAGTGACCCAAGGGCATATAGCTAATGAGTATCTGAGGTAGAATTTAAGCCCAGGTCTTTTCCATTCCAGGACAGGAGACCATTTTTTGTGGTCATGGTCTCCTTTTGTTGCCTATTCAAGCCTATGTTCCCTTTCTCAGAATGTTTTAAAATGCACACATCAAAATGCAAGACATTACTAAGAAAACCAAAGATTAGTTAAAAAAATAAAGGTCTCCAAGTTCATAAATTCCAGGAAACCTAGACCCCTAGTTTAAGATCCCCTACTCTACCAGACTGCATTTCTCCCAATTAAAGGAACTGAGATTGAAAGCCTGAAGAAGGAATGACATGATTGCTACATTCAATTCTTTGGAGGGCTGTCATGGGAAAGAGGAGCTGACTTGTCCTGCTTGGTCCAAGAAGACCAAACTAGAAACAGTGGGCAAATTTGAGACTTATATAAAGAAAAAACTTCTAACAATTAGAACTGAGTCAAAGTAAAATGGGTTGACTCAGAAAACAATGGGATTTCCTCTCAATGGAGTTCTTCAAACAATGTCCACTGGCCAGGAATGAACAAGAGGAGACTCCTGATCAACTTTGGCCTGGATGAGATGACCTGTAAGATCCTCCCTGATTCTGAGATTCTGAATATTCAGATGCTTTCACAAAGCCCCTCCCAACTCCAAGATCTATGATTTTTATGGCAAACAGCCCAGGGTTGAAGGGAATGCCAGCAAGACTGCCTTCTGCCTTTTCCAGTTGAGAGGCTGCCACCATCGAGAGATCCACACAGAGGTCCACCTTAAGGTAGCATGGCTCCACCTGATGCCAGACCTATCTAAGGAAACAGTATAATCTATTTATGAGTATCTCTAATTATTCAAAATTTCCATGATTCATTGGACCAAAATTTGCTACCCAAGTTTCTAGTGGCTGGAGTTTAAATCATTTCAGTTAGCACTTATTAAGTACCAATAGTATCATTGGATCCTAGCTTTAGAACTGAGATGGGGCCCCAGAAGCCATCTAGTACACAGAAACCTAGAAAGATGGGCCTTCCCCAAAGTTACACAGGCAGTGAGTGTTAGAGGCAGGTCTACTCCATACCACGGTTCTATACTATGCAGTCAACCTATGTGCAAAAGCTAGGGGTGGACACATGGGATATAAAGACAGAACTGAACTAGTTCCTGCCCTGGAGTCATTTAGACATAAATCTAATCCCTCTTCTGTTTGGCAAATGGACCCTTCAGATATCCAGAAGACAAGTTTTTCCAAGTTTTCTCCAGACTAAACATCCCACATATCTCCAACTGTTCCTAATATGGCAGAATTCCCTTACCATCCTAATCACTCTACCCAGGAACAGGTCCCAGTTCAATCTTCCTCTTAAAGTAAAAGGTCTCAGAATTGAGATAATGTTCTAGATATAGTCTAACTCCTGGGGGTGGGGTGGATAATGTCACCAATCCCTCACTTAATATGGTGCCTTTTCCTTTACTTGTGAAATTGATTTTTTTAAGGAAAAATATTCCATTTAAGATACATCCTGTTAAATAAATTCAGTCCAATTTTCCAATCTGTCAAATTAATAGCAGCAAAAAATAATAGCAACTGGCATTTACATAGTTCTTTGAGGTTTATAAAGACCCTTCCATTTATTATTTTCTTGGATAAATTATTATCATCCCCACTTAAAAGATAAGTATTACTATCCCCATTTAATAGATAAAGAAATTGAGGCTGGGTGATTTGGGCCAGAACACACAACTAGAAAATATCCAAAGATAAATTCAAGATCATACCACCCTGAATCCAACTCTAGAGCTCTATCCATTATACCATATTGTCTTCTAAGATATTTTTGTATACTTGTAAGCTCTCCTTCCCCAGCTTATATCATCCATAACTGGTCACCTATACCAAGTCATTTCATTTAATTTATAAACATTTTAACAGGATAGGGTCAAGAAGAGAGGCTAAGGTCACAGGTTTGCAAACTGATTTTACCCATTATCCTCATTTGATCCTTATCTAGGTAGGTATGAACATTATCCCCATTTTATAAGTGAGAAAACTGAGGCTCAGAGGTAAAATGAGTTGCCCAGAGTCACGCAGCTAATAAGTAATCTGAGGTCAGATTTAGACTCAGATATCTAGACTTGAATATTTAGACTCTAAGCTCTACTGTGACACCTTGCTGCCTAGAGACCTCAATCCAATATGATATTAATCTATGCAATTATAGTATCATAGATTTAGAATGGGAAAGAAACCTTGAAGCTATCCAGGCCAACCAGGGATGTGCTGGAAAGTTCAAGAGAGCTGATTGTTAAATTTTCATTGCAAGAATTTATAGTTCAGAAATCAGCAAAAACTACTGGTTTATTGTTTTGATGATTGTCTAGAGTTGACTTAAGAAAGGTATGGAGAAAATGTTAATAATTGCAGAACAAACTCAAAAGTTCATCTTGAGGATGTTAAGCATTTCCTAGAACACTCTGGAATTCAATCCACTTATTTTACCAAAGAGAAAACTCCTTGTTTTGTGATTTGTCCAAGGTCATACAGGTAGGAAACCAAACTACAAGTGAATCAATAGTCTTTATTAAGTGCCTATTTTGTGATACTGAAAATACATGTACAAAGAATGAAACACTCTCTATTTGCAATGAGCTCACATCCTGAGGGAGAATAATAATGTTAAGGATGTATAATTCATATCATGTTCCTTTCTTCTCAATGGGTGGGAAGGAAGAAAATTTGGAACGTAACATTTTAATTAGTTAATTAATTTTTAAAAAATAATAGCAAGTGACCAAGTCTCCAGATAGAGTTGTTCACCCAGTTGCAAATATGTCCAGGCTCATGTCTTCATCTTGTCTACAAAGATAGCTCAGAAAAAAAAAAAAAACCTGTCATATGCTACACAGGAATCCAGATGAATTGTGTCTATTTTCTTATCTGTCTGTCTAATGACTACATCAGACAAAAAAAATATCAGATTTCTTTAATGTGTATGCAATCATTTTGGAAACCAGAAAGCTCCACAATCTGTATTGGTTCTACAATTTGTGTTGGACAGCTCCACGATGCCTTGGTGTTCCCTGTAACTAACCTTGCTTCTTCACAGGTCTAGGAAAATAAGACACCAACAATGATAACATTGGTCTTTTAGAGTACATTAAGGTTTGGGGAAAAAGAGGAGAATCAAAGGAGGAAAAAACTGTTGCCTAGGGTAGATGGGGTGATGATAACTCACAACAGAGTGAAGGAAGATGGGCTCAGTTCTTACCTCAATTCTGTTTTCTCTGCAGAGGAGAATGACCTTTGCATTAGAAATATGAAAGAAAAATGGCCAACGGGCAGCTTATACTGGAGACAAGTAAAGAGATAATAAGAGAGTAGACAGAGGCCCTTGATTTGTTCAAATCACCTAGTCCAGATGACCTATATGTCTAATACTGAAAAAATGGAGGATATGAATGTTGATATTTGAAAACTATTCGTGGTATTTGAAAAATCATAGAAAAGGGAACAGGTTCTGAAGACTGGAGAAGGGTAAACATTTTCAAACAAAGGGAAGAGAAAAGATCTGCAAACCATAAGTTGGTAAACATAACTTCTATTCCTGAGAAAATTTGAGAAGGGGTCATTAAAGAGAAGGCTAGTGAACTTTTAGAAAAGTATGTAGTGATTCCAAAGAGTCAGCCTGGCTTCAAGAATAGATCAGACCAGACTAACCTTATCTTTTTTAAAAAACAGAATTACTGAGCTAATAGAGGAGAATTCTCTAGATGTGATCTACCTGGATTTTAACAAATCATTTAATAAAATATCTCATACTATTCTCCTGGAAAAGATGGAAAGATGTGGACCATGATGAATAGCTAAATGGAATTTGAATCAATTGAATTCAAGGCCAGACTCAAGTGGACCAATTGTTTAAGTGGTTCAAAGTCAGCTTAGTAGGTATCCAGTGGAGTAGACCTAGGCTTTGTACTTTGCCTTATAGTGCTTAACACTTTTATCAGTGACTTAGAGGCATAGAAGGCGTGTTTACCACATCTGAGAATGACCCAAAGATGAGAGGGGTGGCTAACACACTGGAGACAGAATTAGGATCCAAAAAGATCATGGCAGGCCAGAACGTTGAGTTTAATTGAATAAAATGAAATTTAATAGAGGTAAATCTAAAATGTCACACTTGGGTTCTGAAAATAAATTTCATAAGTAAATGTTTGCACAGCCATTTGAGAAAGATCTTGGGATTTTAGTGGACCACAAGCTCAATGTGTGAATAAGGGGTATGATGAGGAAACCCAAAAAGTCCCTTAGAACTTGAGCTATATTGAGAGGCATAACTTTTAGGAACAAGAAAATGATTATGTGATCTTTGATCTGTCCTGAGTGGATACCAACTAGCACTGGGAGCAGTTCTAAGGACTAAAGTTTCTCAAGGACAATGACAAGCTGGATAGTATTCAGTGAAGAGCAATTTTGTGGGAAAAAAAGAGATTAGATTTCTCCTGTTTGACTTCAGAAGGCAAAATGAGGAACACTGGTTAGAAGTGACAAAGGAGCAATTTCAGCTTGATATCAGGTAAAACACTTCTTTATAATTAAAATTGCCCCAAATAGTTAAGATGTGATTCCTTTTAAGACATGTAAAAGCAAAAGGTAGCTAGGTAGTGCAGTGGATAAAGCATTGGTCCTGGAGTAAGGAGGACCTGATTTCAAATTTGACTTCAGACATTTAATATCTGTATGACTTTGGGCAAGTCATTCAACCCTGACTGCCTAAAATAAATATGTAGAAGATAGTTGTTGAAAATTCATCCATTGCTACATTCTATTTTTTAAATTATACATTTATTATTTCATTTAATCTTTACAACAATCTTATGAGATAGCTTCTATTATTATACCCATTTTATCACTGAGGTTCAGAAGGATAGAAATTTTAAAGATGTAATAGCTGAAAGACTATACAACTGATCAGTTCACAAGCATTTATTAAGCTCTTAAGTGTCAGTCATTATGCTGAAAGTTGGGGGAATTCAGAGACAAATTTAACAATCTCAACTTTCAAAGAGTTTACAGGATATATCATTTACTTGTTAAGCACAGAGTATATTAATTATATACAAAGAAAATGAAAGAGATTGGAAGGAGGGGAGGTGGTAGCAGCTGAAAAGATAGGGAAAAAGGCAGAAAGTGTAACTTAAGATGAACTCAAAAGGAAAGATTCTAAGGGGTAAAGGAAAGGAGAGTGTATATTCCAGAAATGAGGCAGTGGTGGGAAACAGTCAAAATATATATATATGTATATATATACATATATATATGTATATGGGGAATGATATATGAGAAACTTGGAAAAATAAGTTGAAGCTAGGTCATAAAGGGTTTTGACTGCCACACAGAGGAGTTTGTATTTGTTTCTGAAGGTCAATAAGGAGCCAGTGGAGTCATTGAGTAGGGGGATACCATGATCAGGTCTGTACTTTAAGAATATAGATCACTATGACAGCTGTGTAGAGGATAGATTAGAGGAGGAGGAGATGAAGCTGAGAATCATTAGAAGTTACTGCAAGAATCTAGGCAAGAGATGATAAGGACTTGAACTAAGGTGATGATCATGTGAGTGGGAAGAAGGGGATGGATGAAAGAAATGAAGAAATGTGTATTCTTCAGGAGGTAGAAATGGACAGTTGCCAGTTATTGAGAGTGCAGGAGAATAAAGATTGGAGGCTGCCTGGATGATGTTAACCTAGATGTTGGGAAGGATGGTGGTACCCTGAGACAGAAATAGGGAAGTTTGGAACAGAGGTGAATGTGGGGGAAAAGATAATGAGTTCTATTTTGGAGAAGTTGAAATTAAGATTATTGTGGAACATTCTCTTGGCAATATTCAGTAGGCAATTAATTAGAGTTCAGAAAAGTGACTAAGGCTGGACCCACAGATCTGAGACTCATTTGCAGACAATTGCACACTCAATTGTGCTCGTTGAATCCAAGGAAGCTGATGAATTCAACAAGAAGAGAGATGTAGAGAGAACATGGAAGAGAGCTTTAAACAGAGCTTTGGGTACCCTCACAATTAAGAGATTCCAGCATAGGACATATAAAAAAAGGAGCTTGAAAAGTAGGAGAACAAATATGGAGAGACTGGCTAAACTCATTCTACTTGATCCCTGAGTGACTACAAAGTACAGATCTACACTTTAGTTTTCTATAAGGAAGAATTTCCTAGGAATCAGTATAATTCCATGAGTGGGATGGGCTGCCTCAAGAAGCTAATAATAATTTTTACAGAGCTTTTTCAACTTAAGATACTTTCCTAATTAGCCTTCAAAGCATTTTCATCCCCTAATTTTCTAGATAGGAAAACTGAGGTTAGAAAGGGAAAAACTACCGTCCACTGAGAGGCTGTTATGACCACTTGCTTGTGATGTTGTTGAGGGGATTCCTGTCCAGGTTTAGACTTACCTCAATGTCCCCTGGGGTTCAGATATCTCCCCTAACGAGATCCTAGATCTCTGTGAAATACATGACTGCATATCCCAGAAGTTGGGTAGTTCAAGATCCCTCCACTCTCATTTTGAACTGCAGACAAGAAGGTGCTGCTCTGGAACTCACTTAGTGGGTTTCCTTTATCAGGAAAGATTGATCCAGGATGTATCCAGACCTGACCCCCATGGCCACACCTAGGGCCAAAGCATAGGCCGGCCCAGTCATAGGCAGGCAAGCTGAGTTCATCTACAGGCTGCCTCTCACACCACAGATCTTTGAGCTGCCACAAGGACAAGCACACACACATACAAACACAAACACACATACACACACACATATGTACACCCTGCATGGTCATGCAGACACTGAGAGAACATTGCCCCTTTTGCACAATCTCTTGCTGGAATATTTTTCAGTGCAGAAAATGAACCATTATTAAAACATCACCGCGACCAGCCAGGAAAAGTCATTTGCAGCAATTTATATCGTGTCACTGAGGCTGCTGAGAGGAAACAGGAGAAGAGAGGGATTTAAGGACTTGGTGAAAAATCACATTCCATCAGAGGAAGAACAGATGGGTATTTTTTTCCCCACCCCTTTCCCTGGCTCAGGCTCAGAGTCAGGAATCTTAAATCAGCTGCAGATTTGATCTTTGCTTCATTTTCGGGGGGGGGGGGGCGGGGAGGGAGGCTGAAGAGCCCAGGCAAGCCAGGCCTTAGATGAATGTGACCACTGCAACTTAGTGATGTCCCTCTAACACTCTTCCCTTCAGTTTGCTCCATTCCTGGAACTCTTAGTGCCTTACTTCCCTCTGTCTGGATTCATCTTCTGTTTCACATCCAGAGTTCCATCCAAGCCCATTTTACCATCTGCTTACCACCCCAGCCCTATTTCTCTCTCCTTAGACCTGGACCTCCGGCCCCCCCTTTTCTTCCTGAGAAGAACTAATACACTCATCTTTAGAGCTCCAGTCACAGGGCCCAACACAGCTGATTGTTGACTGAGTACAAACCAGATCTTTGAGCCATCTCAATCAGACTGTGCTTCTTCTTTATATTCATTTAGGTTATGTTATTATAGGCTTCACCTCCTCTCCCTTTTGACCGTCCTTTTCTAATCACCACTCCCCTGAAATCTTATCTTTCCCTATTGTAGGGTTTCTTAACCTGGAGACCATAGAGTTGATAAATTAGATTTGAAAAAAGTTATATCATATAGTGTTTCCTTCCATTAGGAATTTTTCTAATGTTATTCTGAAGACCTCCAAAGGTGTTTGTAACACAAAAATAACTCTGCCCTATTTTTTTTGTTTTTTGTTTGTTTTTGCAAGGCAGTGGGGTTAAGTGACTTGCCCAAGGTCACACAGCTAGGTAATTATTAAGTATCTGAGGTCACATTTGAACTCAAGTCCTCCTGACTCCAGGGCTGGTGCTGTATCCACTGCGCCACCTAGCCACCCCAACTCTGCCCTATTTTAATGTAAGTTCCTTAAAGGTAAGAACTGTGTCTTTTTATATTTGTAACTCAGATAGCTTCAGAATGCTAGACACATAGTAAGTGCTTAACCAAATCTTTTTCATTCATTCTTTCATTCATTCATTCATTCATGCCCTATCTAAAAGGTTCTAGGCAGCTCCAATATATTCTAGAGTTGAGCTATGAAGCTCTTAAACAACTCAATTCAATAAACATTAAGTGCCTAGAATGTGCTAATCACCAGGGACACAAATAAAAATGAAGATATTGCCTATCCTCAAAGACTTTATGTTTTCCATGCTTGTCTGTCCCAGTCAAGGCAGTTCCCTAGTTATCATCTTAATCTTGAACAGGAGTCTAAGCCAAGGACTTAGATCTGTGTTCTTAACTTTCCCCCATGTTCCTCTAACCTTGACTCCTGTCCTCCAGGCTGGAGGTATGTTTAATTGCCCTCAACATCCTGACAAAACTGTGGCCTCCAAAAATATTTTCATGGCTCCCTAGCAAATGACAGGATCTAGCTCCAGGGTTCCTCTCATCTGACTGAGTTTTGAGACTGAAGAGCAAAGTGAAGGCTTGGTAAAATAATCACTCAGTCCAAGAAAGAAGGGAGCTGATATAGAAAATGGGTTCTAAGGAGGAGAGATCTAGAGGGGAAAAGCCCAATGTCTCCAGGAGGAAGGCAAGTTCCCTCTACAGAGTGAAACTTGGGGTTCCCTCAAGCAGGGAATTCCCCCCTAATCTCCTCATCCTTAGCAAGATACTCCCCTTACCAACACAGAAAGTCCCCATTCATTCTCAAAAGGCCCAACAAAGACCTTTCCAGTCACTACTTCCTATAAAGAGGGTTCTTTAATCTTTCCTATATATCAACCCTATTCCATCTCTACTTCACTTTGATAGGCTAGTCACCTGCCTCCAAATTTTGCTCCAAGGCAGGAGGATGGTAGAGTGGGCTGGGATGTGACATAGATTTTCCCTAGAGCAACAGAGATGTATTTTTTCTTCCATTAATTTCATCAGCCCACCCTTTCCCCCCTTCACTTCCAGGACACATCCAGTGACCTGAACCCTTTCAGATGGTAAGTCGTGACGCTCCTTCTCAGGTTGGTCCTTGTATTTGTCATATTGAGCAGTAACAAGCACAAATGAATCACATCTAGGCACTTGAGTATAGTTGTGTTCATATACTTGGGTATAAAAACACACACACACATATTCACCCACACATCCTGCATCATTATGCAGGCACCTGGAACACACAGCCTTCATATTTCTGTCATCTTCTCATATTCTGTTCTTGTGTAACATCTATTAATCCTCCAACACTTTCCCACTCTGGGCTTGCGAATCTCTAGTTTCTTGCTAGGGTTTCTAGATTCTCCAAGGACATGCCCATCTTGCCCCTCCTCTTCTCCACCCCATTCACTGTATCAGGATCAGAAAGCCCTGTTACTCTGCCTTGCTATCATCCCAGTCAAGCTCCGACCTGTGTCCCAAGTATCCTGACCTCCTCCAGAGATGATCAGGAAAAAGTGTGCATCAGGTTGAGGTCTGTGTGGCTCAGCGTTCATTAGCTCTTCAGTGGTGAATATGCAAGCCATGCAAGTCAGCAAAGTGTGGGTTCCTCACATCTCCCCAAAGGGTACCCAAAGTCTCTTCCCAGACACACACCCTTTTGGTCAATCTTCTGAACACTGCTTCACCATAAATTATGTGGACTCTTACAAAATTCATTCTTATGCTCTAGCCCTTTCCCTCTCCTCTCCTAGCACCACAATTTTGCTCCTCTTGATCTTTCTTTCCTCCAGGTTCCACAACATCCCCTTCCAAGGCAATGTTTTCCCTCTCAACCCCCGTTTATCATCTCATTCTTCCCAGTTCCTTTCTTCCCCTTCCAACTCTCCAACTCATTTTCCCTGGACTTGAAGAGTCCAAAGCAAGAGAGCAAGAGTTTCCTATTCTCCTACACCTCCCAGCCAACTTCCTATTCAAGGAGACAATAGAATTAGGGACAGGAAAATTAGAATAGAACAGGTAGGAGGAGGGTGAACAGGATGAAGAAAAGAAAGCCAGGAAAAAGAAGGGAGATAGGGAAAGATTAGGGTTAGAGAGGAAGGAGATAAAGGGGGGAAAGGGGAAGAAGGAAAGGTTCTTCCTCCATTTTATCTCTTCCCTGTTTCCCTCCTCATCCTCTCTTTCCCCCTCCCCCATTTTCTCTTCCCTCATTCTTCTTACTTTCATCCCAACCTGTCCCCTATTCCCATTCCCAAATATTCATTAATTTCTTTTATTACCAACTCCTCTACAGCATCTCTTGCTGAGCAGCATAGCAACCCCTGGCCTCTGGGGAGGGAAAAACAATATGGAGGAAGGGTGCCTCTGTGTACTGGGAAAAGGATAGATTGTAGATTTGGTTCTAGAAAGGAACTTTAAGAGCCATAGAGTCCAACACCCTCACATTTTACAATAGGAAGAACAGAGGCACAAAGAGGTTTAACTGATTGCTGAGTCACACACCTTATAAGTAACATTCAAACACAGGTCCTTCAGGGCCTCCTTACAAACCGTACTGTCTCTCAAATAACACCTGAGAGACAGAAGGCAAGTTGAGGTTGTAACAGATGTCCAGGAACTACATTTCCCTTGAATCCTTAGTAGTTCTAGCAAGATGCCTTGGTCCCCAGTCTTCTGATAAAGGCCTCTACCATAACAGATTTCCTTACTGGTAAATTAAATCTTTGGAAGACTTCAGAAAGTTTGGGGTGGGGGGCAAGCTGAACTTCCCCTTCTATCAACTTCAGCTACCAAAATGAAGGCAGCTAAGTGTGAGTAGTGCACTGGCCCTGAAGTCAGGAAGACCTGAGTTCAAATCCAGACTCAGACACTTACTATGTGACCTTGGGCCAGTCATTTCACCCTGATTGCCCCACATCCAAGGCCATCACTGGTCATCCTGACCTGTATCCAATCATTGGACCTAGCTGATTCTGGAGGAGAAAGTGAGACTTGTGACTTAGCACAGCACAGCCTCACTCCAATTCAATTCACATGCTTGTCATGGCTTCACTGCCTGATGTCATGGTCTTCTTCCAGAAGGAAGGGCAAAGAACAACATTCAAAAACTGGCCCTCGGCAGGCAGGAGAGATTGTTCCCTTCAGACCTCCTTCCTCCCTTTACCCAGTAGAGAAGGGTGATACAGAAGGTCTTTTGGGTTACCCTTCACTGTCCTCTGCCCCTCCTCTTCCCTCCTCTCACTCAACATCACTGTCCTTTTTTCTTCCATTCCTTCTCTCCTTCTCCCTCAAATCCTCTCCCTCTCTTTTGCTTTTCCCTCTCTCCTTCCACTACATCCCCTCCCTTCCCCCCTCTCTATTATTGCTCCTTTCCCCCTCCTTTGCTCTTTTTTCCTTTCCTTCTCCCCTGCCTCCTGGTTCTTTTCTCTTCCACCCCATTTCTCCTTTCTTCTCTCGTCACTGTTTCATTCCCCTCACTCTTGCTCCCATCACTGCCTATCTTTTCTCCTCATTTTCTTCTTCATTCTATGCCCCTCCCCCTTCTGATCTTTTTTCTTTCTCCTGCTCCCTTTCTCCTCCCAAACTTCCTCCCCAATCCATCTCTCTCATCTCCCTGGGATCCTTTCCTTTTCTCTCCCTCTCCTATCTCCCCCCTCCCTTTCATCCTCACTTACCTCTCTCCTTTCTCATTCTCCCCTTCAGTGTTTCTCCTCCCTCTGTGTCTCATCCCCCTTCATCCTTTTGCCCTTCACCTGCCTCTTCATATTCCCTCCTCCGCTCCATTCTTCCCCATACCTCCCCTCCCTTTTCTTTCCCCTCTTCTCTTTCTCTCTCCACTCCCCACTTCTATCCACACCCACATCCTTCTTCCCAGGCTACCCCAGGCCTGTACATTTGCGCACGCAAAAGCGTGTACACGGGGGTTGCGCAAGGAGCACGAGGCCCGCCCGCGTGGGGCTCTCGGCTCTTTGCACGCGGGTGCGTGTGCACGGCCCGAACTGTCCAATTTGGTGGCCCACAACTTCCTTGCTACTCCTAGGCAGAGTGGGGCGCGAAAGCACTCAGAGTTGGGGGTTGGGGGGAGGGGAGATTGGCCAGTCTGGAGCCCCTTCGATCCCGGCTTTGGACCTCAAGAGGGAGGGGCCTACGCCAACATTCATCCTAAAGAGCCTAGGTTAATGCTTTCCTGTGGGACCACTCTCTGTCCCCCACCCCCACCCCCGCTTCGCCCTCCCCATGTTTCGTAAAACACAGAAAGGCAAGAACCTGCACCCCACTAGGACTGCAAAGCGAGTAGTATCTGCTCCTGTTGTTTCCTCTTCCCAGTCCCTGCTGTTCTAGTCTTTGGATCTGCAGAAAAAGATGGGCGCCCTCCCATCCCCCCCTCGCCCCCAATAAACTTTTCTAACCCCAAGGGAACTTTGTCTTACACTGACTAGGGAGGGGATGATTAGCATCTTCGGGCGAAGGCCAGCTGGAGGACTTGAAGGGTAGGGTGTGCGAGAGGAAAGCAAGAACAAGATCTACACTGAGCCCTTAGTGGGAGGAAAAGCCCCTGCCGACTGAGAAAACCTGAAGAAAGACTACAACTCCCAGCAACCCCTGGGCTCCAGTTATTAGGTTATTATTTTTTTTTCTTTCTGTTCTGGACTCCGGGGTCCCTGAAAGCAGTTTCTGGGGGATCTGGGGACAGGGGAGCAGACTGGTAAGCTCCTTCAGACATATGGAACTGCATAGCTACTCCAAGATCACAGAGACTCTCAGAGCAGTCTGCTAATCTAACATTGGTAAGTGTGCCTTTCAGAAGGGAAAATGAGCCAGCAAAGGGAATTGGGAAGAGGAACACCACACACACACACACACACACAGACCACTGAGGTACAGAGACAGACCAGAAAGGGACAGCTAGATGGCATAATGGATAGAGCCTCAGGAAGACCTGAGTTCAAGTCCACCCTCAGACTCTTAATAAATTACCTAGCTGTGTGATCTTAGGCAAGTCACTTAAACCTGTTGTCTTGCAAAAACAAACCAAAAAAAGATAGACCAGAAACCAAACCCAGACCTCCCAAGTTATATCTCACAAGGTTACTGTGAAGAAAGTATTTTGTTCATCTGAAATGCTTCTGAAACTTGTCATTAGCAATAGTAGTAAGTGGTATTGCTATTTCTTTCCCCATCTCTCATCACATCAGAACTGAGCCAGATCAAATCTTGATGATATTTGTCCTTCATTCTCAAAGAAGACCATGACATCATGAGCAGCACATGAACCGGATTTGAGTGAGGGGGTACTGCGCTAAATCACCAGCTTCACTGTCTCCTCCAGAGGCATCTGGATTCAGTAGCCAGGTGTGACTGGAGATAGTCCTGGATGTGAGGCAATCAGGGTTAAGTGACTTGCCCAAGGTCACACAGTAAGTGGCAAGTGTCTGAGGTTGGATTTGAACTCCAGTCCTCCCGACTCTATCCACTGCACCACCTAGCTGACCACAAAGATCAAATCGTACTTCAATAGTGAGATGGAGAGAATAGCCAGATAGGGAGACTCTCCCTTCTGTTTTGAGATGATTCAGATGGAATTGGAATAAGTGAGAAGACCCGACCAAGGCTTTCTCTCCTTCTGGTCGGTCATTCGATAAGCATTTATTAAGTGTCTATTATGTGACAGACATCTGAGCTAAAGGCAAAAAGTATCCTTGTTCTCAAGGAACTCCCACTCTGGTGGGGGGGGGGGGGAGGTGGAAGGAGCGAGACTTGGGAGTAATTGTGTATAAACAAGATTATACAAGATAAACTGAAGGGAGAAGGACGAAGTGAGAAAGGTTTGAGAGGAGGGTGGCTTGGAGGAAAATGTCTCCCTGAACCGATGTTCAAACGATTGCTCTAATCTCGTGGCACTCCACCTAACCCACCCTATTACTGTCTCCGAGATTCTGTATCCTGTGTTAGAAATGCAGAGAACATGGAGCCTCGACAAGGGACAAAGTTAGGACCAAGATTCATAGCCAGGTGTCCCTCCTTCCCGGTGCCCTCCTTCCCTTCGCTTCTTCCAGGTCCAGGTGGCAGTGCAGCAACCGGGCAGCGCATTCCAAGTCGGGATTTGGCTCAAACCCTCAGCTTTGCCTGGAGAGTTCTACTCAGGCCTCCGATCCAGGTTTTAAGGGATGCTCGCTGTTCTTATATTCCACATTAGCCGCCCCCCAAATTATGTTGCATCCCTACTCCCACTCCCTCCCACTGCAAGCTAGAGCCCTCAAGGAAAAGCTTGGGCAGACTCTCGGGCCCTTCCCTGGAGATCCGGGCCTGGTTTTGCGCCGCCCCCTCCCCCAGCTTCAGATGGCTGGTCTGGAAGCCCCCAGCCTAGCTTTGTCCCCGTCCTAGGGCGTCCGTCTTGTTCCCCGGGCTGCCAGGCCTGCCTGCTCAGGTGTAGGGAATCCGTCCTGGGTCTTCCCTTCGCTTCCGTTACCCAGGCCTGCAGGAGAGCTGGGCTCCCTCCCCCCGGGATCCGGGGCCGGATTTTGCTCCTCCACCCCTCCTTGGGCCTTCTCCCCTCCCTTCTTTCTTAATCCCCGAAACCCGGCCCGGTTCGGTCTCCGGAGACCCTCACCGGACCTTCGCTCTCGTCATCCTGCGCCCCCCCGACGGCTCTCTTCCCCCTCCCCCGCCCTCCTAACGGGTTTGCTCCTTGGAGATGTCCATCTTGGGACATCTGGGCCAGGTTTGGCGGTTCCCGTTGTTGTTTTATTCCCAAACGGGGCTCAGTCCACAGTGGGGGGGTCCTGCTGCCTCTCCGCACCCCAGGGGGTAACGGGCCCTGGTCCTCCGCCTCCCCCGCCCCCCGCCAGATTCCCGGGAATCCGGGCCCAGGCCGTGTCCTAGTTCCGCCCGGCCGCCCGCAGCAATGGGTTTTGCTTGGATTCCGGTGAATCCAGAGCCGGGTTTTCCTTTCGCCTTCCTCTCTGCCCTCCCCGGAGCGGAGGGGGTATTACGGGGCCCCCCGCCTCCCCCTGCACCCCGCCCCATATCAAGTGTCCGTCCTGGCCGGGGCAGCGTGTGCGGCCCCCGGCCCGGAAAACGCCCGTCCCTGGCACCCGTGTCCCGCTCCCTGCAGCGCCGGCTCATGCCCCGACAAATCTAGGCCGGCGTTGGCGGGCCGGACCCCCGCGCGGGCCCGCCTCGATCCGTTCACACCTGGATCCTGCCCGCATTTTGCCGCTGCCCCGTGTCCGGAGCGGCTGGGGCGGCGGAGCCCTGCCCACGCCGCAGCCGCCGCCTCCCGGCCTCCCTCGCTGCCTCTCCCGCCCCTCCCCCCCCCCCGGTTCTCGGGAAAATCCAGGCCCGAGTTTTTCCTGTTCTCACCGCATTGGGCATGACGCATTCCCCCCGTCTGCCGGGGCGGAATCCAGTCCGCGGTTTGCATGCCCCCGGTGCGATTGGGCATGTCGCATGCCCGCTCCCTTCTCCATTCAGTCCAATCCTCCTTTCTCACGTCCCTCCTCGCGCTTGGCACGTCTCGCTCCTTCCCTCTCTCCGCGCTTTCCCTCGCCCGCCCCCGCCCTCGCCAGGCGCGCCACACTCTCGCTACCTAATCTTTTCCTTGGGCGGGGAGAGGCCCTGGGGGGGCGCCGAGGAGATCCCGGCCGCGTTTTCGCTCTCTCCCTCCCGCCCCGGCGCGGGTGGCCGGGCCCCGGTCCCGCCGGCCGCTCCGCGCCGCGTTTTGCCGTCCCCCGCTGCCCCCTCCCGCCGCGGGTGCGCCGGGCGCGGAGGGCGCGGAGGGAGCGGGCGGGCGGGCGCTTGTCATTGCTGTGTCCCGGCGCCGGCTCCAGCCGCTCCTCCCGAGCTGCCAGGGCGGGCCGGGGCCCCCGCGCTCCGAGCCCCCCGCGGACCCTGCAGGGAGCGGGAGCCGTAGGGGCGGCAGCCGCAGCCGCAGGCGCAGCAGCCCCGCCGCAGAGCGGGCCCCGGCGGATGGCGGAGCGGGCGTCCCGGAGCGGCCTGGCCCGGCTGGGGGCAGCGGGCGGGGGGCTGGCGCGGCCCCGTTAACCCCTTCGCCGCCGCCGCCGCCGCCGCCGCCGCCGCCGGAGGGGGGCGGGGGAGTCGGCTGGACCCACACGTGCCGCCGCCGCCGCCGCCGCCGCCGCCGTCGGGGGAGATGCTGCCCGCTCGCGCCGCCGCCGCCGCCGCCGCCTCGCCCCAGCCCCGGGCCCCGGAGCCCTGACGCGGCCCGCCCTGCCCCGCGCCCGCGCGGATCGGCGCCCGCAGCCCGCGAGCCCTCGCCCCCGGCCCGCCCCGGGCGGGAAGCGGATTGTCCGACTCGACCCCCCCCATCCTCGGCGGCGGCGGCGGCGGGCTGGGGGAGGGGAGCCCCGGAGCCCGCCCCCCCTCCGCCGCCACCCCCCTTCCTCGGCTCCGGGAGATGTGCCGGGCGGGGGGCCCGGGGACCACGAGCCGCAGGAGGGCGGACAGGACTGGCGAGGAGAGCGAGCCGCCCCTGGACGGGTGAGTGTGGGCGCGGCGGGGAGCTGGCCGAGGTGCTGGCGCGGGCGGGGGAGGGGAGCGGGGTGCGGGAGCCCGGCCGGCCCCGCCGCGTTGTGTCCCCGAGCGGGCGCGCGTGTGCGTGTGTGTGCGTGTGCGTGTGCCCCGGCCCCGCCGTGCCGTGCCTTTGTGTGCCTGGCCGGCGGGCCGCGGGGCCGTAGCGCAGCAGGCCCGGGGAGCGGGCGGACGTGCCGCCCGTGTTGCCCGCTTTCCCGGGGGGGCGCTGGGGGAGGGGTTGTGGGGGGCCGTGGCGGCGCCTCCTGCCCGAGGCCCCCTCCCGCCCGCCGCTGCGGGCCCCGGGCGGGGGCGCCCCGATGCCCGCTCCTGCCTCCCACGGCGCCAGGCCCGCATCCGCTGCCCCTCGGTCCCATCTGCGGCTGAGGGTGGGGGAGGGGCCGTCAATCACGCCCCCCCCTGCGCTGGGCCCGAAATGCCAGGCTTGAGAGGGGGAGGAACGCCGCCTCCCTCCCACCCCCACCCAGCCGTGCCCCCGACGGGGGGCGGCTGTACAGAGGATGGGTCTTATTCCTCTCCCCAACCCCAACCACAGCAAGATTCTGGGAGCGAAGGGGGAGCGAGTCATAACCACTGGAAAGGTGACTGGGGGAGGGGGACAACATTCGTCTGTGCCCTGAATCAATAACCTCCCCGAGGGACGTGTAATACCTGTTTTATTCAATCCCACCAGCAAATACCCCCTAACCTTGTACGCACCCGTAGGAACAGAAGTCCAACCCTTCCGAACCCAGTCACATACCCCCCTCAGTCCTTATACACATATGGAGAATTCACCAAACCATTATGAATCCTATGCCAGAGTGCAAGGCCTTGTATTCTTTTAGGGTCACAAAGATGAAAAAGTAGAAGAGGTTATAGTTTAGTAGGAGGAAAGGCCATACACAGATAGAATACAGGCATATACCATCTCTTCTTCAACACACACACACACATGCACCAGTAAATACTCCTGCCAAACCACAGGGTCTGCCCCAGGGGGAAATCACATAAGACTGTGGAATGAAATGGGTAGCAAGAATTCGAGTGCATCTTCCACTCTTCTTCCTTTTGAGAATCTCTATCCTGACCCCAGCCTCTTCCCTAAGGCTTTAGGGAAGTCCCTTTCTGGGGTCTCAGTTTTCTTGCTGTCAAATGAAAGGTTTGGATTCAAAGCTGCTCAATCCAATGACCCTATCCCTTCGTTTATTTCTCCCCCACCGTGTTCCTGATAGCTCTGTCTTTCTATCTCCAAACATGTTGGGGTGTGGACACTGGGGCGTGGGGGATAAAATGGATGCCAATATGGCTGCTTCTTTCCTTCTCTTCCTCCCTATCCTATTCCCCATATAATATGCCCCCTGTCACTCAGTGAGAAGCTGCGGCCCGAGGGGGAAGATCTCAGGACAGGTAGGCAGGAAGGGAAGTGTACTTTCTAAGGACTTAGACTATAGTTCCCAGGGTCCTTGGAGGGGCTGGCCCTAATACTTCCAGCTTAGACTCCACCCCCCCCCCCCATTCCATCACATACCCACTCCTCATCTATCTCTAGCCTCAGCCCCTTTTAGTGGCCTAAAAAACCTTCTCCTAGAAAATTCCCAGCACCCTCTGCTGCTCTGTTCCACTCTGCCCCTGGCTTCCTCTTTTCCTCATCTCTCTCCTTTCCTGTAGAGTGGTGGAAAGTAGCTTCCTCAGTAGCTTCCTGGCTTCCACCATATTCCTTCCTGACCCTACCCAAATCCAGTTCCTTTGCTCTTCTTCCTCCCTCCTAGTGCTTTTTCTTGCTGAAAATTTAAATAAAGGCGTACAGAAGCCTTTCTTGACATTGGGGTTTATGCCTTCCCCTTCCATTGTCAGCTGATTCCAAAGCCTCTCTCCCTCACCCCCCTTCCCCTTATCCATCCAAAGGTCCAGTTGTCCTTTTGGGGTAGAGGGTCCCAATACTAACTCAGGTCAGACCCAGGTCTTAGAGGGTGGGTGACTTCTTCCCTTCTCCCACTCACTCCTCCCTCTAATGCTGAATTTATTACTTAAAAGTAGGATGAAAACAGGGAGAATAAAAGAAGGAATACAACCTTCATTATCATATCGAGAAAATTATCCGTGATTTCCCTAACTAGCAATTTGCCTGCCATGCCGTTCAGCACTGACTTGCCCATTAATTACAGAGATGAAAAATCATCTGGAAAGAGGGAAAAGGAACTAATTCGATCCCTCGCCAGCAACAGTCAGTGCCCATGCACACAGACACACCACCACATACGTGTGCACGCACATGCGTGGGCTTCTCCCTCCCACTCTCATTCAAGTGAGTTGGTGGCCATCTCTTTCCTTCCTTTTCTGCTTCCTGTCCCTCCTCCCTTCCTCTCCCACCCCCAACCTTAGAGATGGTGACTTCTATGAATATGCCAGTATCTGATGGGAACTCCTCACCCCACACCCTTGGGTGGCATGATGAGCTTTCCTATGTGAAGCTTTCCTCTTATTTGACTGGGAATACCCCTATATGTCTCATGCTTCTCTGGGCAGAGCAGGCATATTCACTCATGCCCTTGAGACCTTCTGTGGGTGTGGGGATAGAGGACCAAGAGACAAATTGTCTTGTTCCCAAAGAAGAGTAAGAACCCACTGTTGGGAATCCTGGGCAAGGAGAACCTCAGGAAGGAAAAGTTTAGGATGGAGGCCTGGAAGGTTACCTGCCAATATGAGGAATAGGATAGGGAGGGAGAGAAGTAAAAACTAGATTCAGCCCAGGAATCAGGGGAGTGATCTATCTGCTATGTATAGATTATATGTGGGGGCAAGAGATGGGTAGATAACTATGTCTCTGTTGTCTTTACATAAGTATGGCCACATATATATATATATATATATATATATATATATATATATATATGTATGTCTTTGTATGTGGTTGCATATTTTTCTGGATTTGAGCATGCAAATGGGTATGTGTGACCAGTCACTGGGAATGAATTTAAAGTCAGAAGACTAGAGTTCTCAGTTTTGTTATTTATGAACTGTGTGACCTTGGGCAGACCATTTTCCCCTCAGTTTCCTCATCTGTAAAATTAGGCTGAACTAGATGTTTTCTAAAGCCCCTCCCATATTTATTATGAAAATTGAAATTTAAATCAATAAGCATTTATTAATTTCCTCCCCTGGGCCAGACACTATTCTAGGCCCTTCAAGAGAAGGGGGGGGAAATCAAAATACAATGATTCTGTCTCCTCCAATCCCTCCTTTTCCTTTACAAGTTGTCTGTGGGCTCCTGACCCCTCCCCTACTCCAGGGGGATACTACCGTGGCCAAGGACACAGGAGAATCTGGTTTCAATGTGGGCTCTGCTGCTGTAGGATTCAGTTTCCAGACAGCAGACAGCCTACCCTCCCTCCGACCCCTGCCCCTGGGGAGGGGGGACCTGTGTCTCCCTGAGAAGACAGAATATCTTACAGGGGGGGGGGCTCCCTCTTCTAGGATTCCCTAGGTCTCAGTGCCAGAAACTGGGATCCTGTTCTGGTGTCTGGTAGGTGGGTGGGGATGGAGGGGTAGGTTAGTGGATTGAAGATAAGGGGTAGAAGGTGAGATAGGAGAGGAAGCAATCGGAGGAGATGCTTGGGCCTGAGATTCAGGACTCTGGGTTTTTTGTATTCACTCTCTCAGGAAAGAGCTTTTTTTCTTTTCTCAGCTTCCCCTGAAACCGGGGTTGAAGAAGGAGTAGATAATCCATGGGAATAAAGCAGAGTCTATTCCACTAGGAAAACTCAGTGGCAGTCGAAATGGACTGAGCTGTCTCTGGCCAGAGTCCTATGTCTCTCTGGAGACAGAGGAAGGAAAGAAGCATAATTCTCATTTTTTCCCTAACATTCTGGGATTTGCAAAGCAGTTTCCTCACATTCATCCTGTGAGGAAAGTCATCAAAGAATTTCTTTTCCATCTGAAAGATGGGGAAACTGAGGTTTAAAGAAATCAATCATCTTGCTTAGAATCATACACTTGAGTATCACTGAGAGCAAGACAGGGAAATTCTTAGGGAGAGTTTAAAGGGAGTCAGGAAGCCAACCCAGCTTTCTTGTTTTAAAGGTAAAGGAAAAGAAGGGAAAACTTCCCCTTGACTTGGTCAGTCTGACTAACCTCCAACAACTGGGCCTTTCTATCTCTCATCTGAGACCAGGCTTATTATGCCTTTTGTGATGTTCATTAAAGACTGTTAAAAATGAAAGAAGATAAGTAGCTCTTAATGGAAGCTAATCTGGTAGGACCCTACCCAATAGCACCCAGAGTCAATTTGGAGTGGATCAGACTGGGCTTCCAAAATTCAACAGCTTCTGCCTTGATCTTCTCACTTCCCTCAGTGGGGAGAGCACAGCTATACCCTTGAACATGTGGTATAATGGATTTGGAGTCAAAAGATTTAAATTCAATTCCTGCCCTTGTTTCTTATTAACTGTGTGACCTTGGGTAGATCACATAATTCCACCAGGCCTCAGTTTTCTCTCTAAGATCAGAGAGTTGAATGAGATGATCTCTAATGTTTCTCTAACCCTAAATCCTAGACTTCCCCCCTTTTTTTTTAATGGGGATTTAATGACTTGCCCAGGGTCACAGCTAGTATCAAATATCTGTGGGTTTTGAACTCAGGTCCTCCTGACTCTAGGATTCGTGCTCTATCAACTGAGCTACCTAGCTGCCTGAATTCTACACTTTGAAGTTAACAACTATCTTCCACCACCACTATCACTGGGATCAGAAGACCTCTGGAGTCTAAGGGGCAGGGGGCAGGGCGAGAAGAGGGAAAAGAGAGGGCATTATCCCTGTGCATTGTGTGTGGGTAGAACAGAAACTCCATTTGTAAATGTCTAACTCAAAATGCCAGCCCCCCCTCCTGATCCTGGATCAGAAACCTGAGAGAAAAGGAAAGATGGCATAGAGCTCTCTTATTTGGGCACAGAGATCATGGGTGCAGATCCTAGGTCTGCTACCTAACTCTGTGACCTTGGGGAAATCATTTTCCTCTCTTGGGCCTTAGTTTCATCTAATTTTAAATAAAAGGTATGACTTTTAAGGTCCCTTCTGACCTGGCTCCAGAGAAGAAAATTCCCAAGGAGACAGGAAGGAATAGAGCTCCCAGCTAACCTAGGCCAGAAGGTCTGGATTAGGAAAGGTTCCACTGCTCCTTCTCTACCTCCTGGTTCTCAGAATGATCTGTCCTTCCCAGGTTGAACTAAGTGACCTTGTGACCAGCAGTCTATCCCTCAGGATAAAAACTTCTATTAGAAGAAGATAGAGAAGTTACCTATCTCTTCCTCCCTAGCTTCACCAAGGCAAAACCCTAGCAGTCAATCAGACTAGGTAGAGGAGGAAGGATAATTGTAAGGTGCCCAGGAACAGAGATACTTTGACCCCAGCCAAGAACAGGGAAGAAAACTCTACTCTATCATTATCTCTCCTATAGCCCATAGTGGTAATGGTCATCTAAGGGGTTTGGGGACCAAGCAAGTCAATAAGTCTGCGCTCCCATCTCTTCTTTCTCTGCTTGACATCAGGCCTCTACATCTCTCCTTTGCTAACTCCTTCCTGTTATCTTTCCCTCTGCAAGTTTCTAGAGGAAATCCTGACCAGAGGGTACTTATCCTAGGTTTTCCCCACCTCCAAGCCCCATGTGGCTTCTCTGCTCCAACCACACCATTATCCTTACAGCCCAAAATCTTGGCCTTCTTTCTGTGGGTCATATTCCCTACCCTGAAGTCTGGAATGATTATCCTCCATCTTCTGCCTACTGAAGCTAAAGTCTTCAATGACCTGGTCAAGCCCCATCTTCCCTAGGTGATCCATGCTCCACCCTCCCCCCCCAAGTTAGTCCCACATAGGAACTCATTATGACACAGCATAGTGATTTCCACCTTAGTAGATGTTTAATAAACTCTGTTACTGACCTCCCGTGAGACCCTGGAGAATTCTCATCCAAATCCTTCCTCTGAATTTCACTGCCCATGTGATCCTGGATAAGTTACTTTATTTCCCTGGGCCTCAGTTTTCTCATCTATAAAGTCGCCTTTGGAGACTCTCTCAGTTTTAGATCCTTCTCTAAGCTTCAGTTTCCTCCTTCGTATGATGATGAAAGGGTTGAACCAACTAGCTGTAGATTTTATGGTGCTATGATGAAACCCTGAGAGATGGGAATAGTGAACCTTTCTGCCCAGAGGACAAATATATTGAATGGGTGAGTGAATGATTTGGGTGGGAGAAAGAGGAAATGCAAGTGACAGCTCCCCCCCATTGTCTTCTGTTCTAGTCAACTGAGTTTCCTAATATGTTCAGAGCTGTGCCAGAGTACAAGCAGACTGGGTCAAGGAGACCAGAGGGAAAAACGCATCCTTGAATCTTAAGGAGCTTATGTTAATTTGGAGGCAGGGGTCAACTTAAGACTCACATCTGGAACATCCAGAGAACCGTACAAAGGAATGTTCTATGTCTTAATGGGCTGCTTGGGAGTGGGAAGGGTTCTGAGATCTGCAGGGAAATGAGGCTCTAGAGAGAACCCTATAGGTCTTATGAGTTAGCCTACAGTCCTGGAAGACATGGGACTTGGACTGGGTTTTGAAGGTTTCAAAGGATTGGGGGAGTAATATGAACAAAGACTGGAATAAGCTAGGCATGGAGTGGTAAATGTAACAACAGTAGACTAATGGTGTAACAGAAAGAATATTGTGTCCAATTGAACCTAGCTTTACTTGCATGACTGTGGGCAAATCACTTAACCAATGTGGGACCCAGTGATTACATCCATAAAATGAAGGGCTGATTTCATCGTGTCTAAGGGACTTGTTAGCTCTATGATCTATGATCCTGTAGGCCTCATCATTTTTTATCAGTGACTTGGATGAAATAATAGATTAATTCATTTATTGTTATTCAGTCATTTTTCAGTTGTGTCTGACTTTTTGTGACTCTGGGATTTTCTTGGCATAGATAAAGTGGTTTGCAATTTCCTCCTCCAATCATTTTATGGGTGAAGTGACTTGCCCAGGGTCACACAGCTAGTGTTTAACTCATGAAGATGACTCCAAGAATGGCACTCTATCCACTGGACCACGTAGCTGCCCCCAAATTAATTCACACATTATATAATTTATATAATGTATACAGAAATGCTATTCTAGGGTGCTGAGAGTAAAATAAAATTTATTTCCTTGCCCTCATGGAGCTCACATTCTAATAAGGGGATAATATACAATCACATGCCTATAAAATCCAATATTATATGAGAACTGAATGAGATATAAAGCAAAGGGATACGTGGGGTCCAAGGGGAAGAGAGTCACGGACCAGAGTCATCATGTCCATGCTCTACAAGGAAATAAGGCAGGAAATAAGTATTTATTAAAGACCTGCTAGGTGCCAGACACTGTGTAAGTACTTTATTACTATATTTTCTAGTTCTGTAAAATGGTTTTTTGGTAGTTTGATTGGGATGGCACTGAACAAGTAATTTGATTTAGGCAGAATTGTCATTTTTATTATATTAGTATTGTGCTAATCACTTAACTAGTATTATCTCATTTGGTCCTCACAGCAACCCTCTGTGGAAGGTGCTATTATTATTTTACAGTTGAGAAAAAGTGAGGCAGACCAAGGTTAAGCGGCTTGCCCTGGGCCACTCAACTGCCGCTAAATTTGAACTTTTATTGACTCCAGGTGCAGTGCCCTAACCAATACATCACCTGGCTGCCATTCCTCAATAGAACAGATGGTCCCTGAGGCGAAAAGGCTTTATTTTTGTCTTTAGGACTAGTATAATGCCTTATATTTGTCAGACACTTAATAAATATTTGATCAATTGAATTAATCATGGAGGATATAAGATTTGAATTAAATTTTGAAGGATGGGTAGAAATTTAATAATCAAAAAAGAAGGAGGGCATTGCAGGCATAGTGAATATTTTGAGCAAAGGTATAGAGGAAGGTGGGCATTTAGTTCATCTGGGAAATAAAGAATGACTCTATGGGGCAGCTAGGTGGCGCAGTGGATAAAGCACCGGCTCTGGAGTCAGGAGTGCCTGGGTTCAAATTCAGTCTCAGACACTTAATAATTACCTAGCAGTGAGGCCTTGGGCAAGCCACTTAACCCCATTTGCCTTGCAAAAACCTAAAAAAAAAAAAGAATGACTATTGGGCCAGAGCAAGGGTTCTTCACTATTTTTGTGTCATGAACTCCAGGTTAAGAAGCTCCAGGTTAGAACATAGCTGCCATACCTATCTAAATTCTAGTTGAAATGAAGCCAGGAGAGAGAATTAACTCATTGGATAATTGAATCATGAAAGAAGGGAGAAGGAATAAGCATTTATATAATGCCTACTATGTGCCACTCACTAAACTAAGTACTTTATAAATATTATCTCATAGCCTCCAAGGATTTCGATAGATTGAAATGCTGGGTCAGTGAACGGGGCAAATGTAAAGATCTATATCTAGGTATAAAAAGTCAATTGTTCAACAAGATGGTGGTGCTATGGTGAACCACACTTCTTGTGGACAAAGTTCTGGAGAGTTTGGTGGACTCTAAGATCAGTCTAAGTTGACCATATCATGACAATTAAAATTCTGGAATCTTAGGTTGCATGAATAGAAGCATGGTATTCAAAAATGGGAAAGTCCCACTATCCTCTGCTTTGATCAGAACACATTTGGAATACTATATTCGATTCTGGATACTGACACACTGGAGATAAACCAGGATGTCCAATAAGAATCACAGGTATAGAACAGGAAGGGATTGTAGGGATGCTTTACTGTAACCACTTTGTTTTACTGATGAGAAAAATAAGACCCACAGAGGTGAAATGACTTGGTTAGGCTCATGTAGATGACAAGTGACAGTACAAGAGTGAGAACCTTGGTTTTTTGATTTTGGATCAATCAGTCGAAGGAACTGGAGAAAGGAATAAAATAGCTGCCTTCAAGTATTAGAGGAAGATTCAACTTATTTTGGTCCAAAGAGGTCAGAGCTTGGAAGTAGAGGAAGGGGACAGGGAGATATATTTCTTCCTGTTCCTATCCATTAGAGCTGAGATGGATAAATAGAATAAGTGGCTTTGGGACATGGTGAAATATCAGGCACTGGGAGTGTTCCACGGAAGGCTAGCAGAGGAGTTGGTGGGGAGTGCAAGAAGGGTTCTTCTTCAGGTATAGGATAGTGCTGCACAGGCCCTTCCAATCCTGAGAGACTGTGATTCTGGCTGGACAGGAAGACTCCAGAAAGAAAATATTGTGAAAGGTAGGTTCAGGATCAATGAAGGAGAGAGTGCCTGAAATCCCAACCCAAGGAGTCTAGATTTGTTCTTAGGTATCTGTCCCACAATTTGCTTTTCCAATATAGAGCCATTGAAACTCTAGGTGAAGAGGATGGAAGTGGGGGAGGAGTGACATATCAAAGAATGAATATTTGATAATTAAGAATGGACTGAGGATGGAAATGAATGAAAAGAAACCTGAAAGCAAGGAGACCTCTCTTCTCCCATTTGCAGGGAGCTGCAATCTAATCCCATGTCCTGGCTACCCACTTTCTCTCCAGTTCCAGGTATCTTGCCTCAAACCCACTCTTCTCCTTCCCCTCCTAGTTCAGAAGGTACAGAATATAAGTTTTTTGAGGTCAGGGATTGTTTCTTTTCTTTTTGTGTGATGAATTTGTATTCCTAATGCCTAGCATTGTAAGGTGCCTTACATATCGACTCTTAAAAAATGTTTCTTGAATTTAATTAAATTGGCTCCCTAGGAAGCCCAGGGAAGGGAGGTGAGGTAATAGAGTTTTAGAGCTAGAGAGGACAATAGCTGCCATCCATTCTAAACCAATCAGTTTTAGATTTACAGATTTCAAAACTGAACCCAGAGAGAAGAGACTTAGGGTGACAGAATAAGAGTTTTAGAGATCATCTAACTTGGGGGTTTGCTTAAGTGCTTCCTCTGTATAAATGGTTCCCAATGTTTAGAATATGTTCCCTACCCCTTATAGAATCATTTAACACCTTCACAACACAGTTCTCTCCTTTTTTTGTATTCTAGACCCCTTAGAGAGTCTGGTGAAGTTGATGAACCCCTTCTCAAAGGAAAGATTTTAAATGTATAAAGTAAACTACATATGATTACAAAGGAAAACAATTATTTTGAAATACAAATATCAAAAAAATTTTTAAAAACAAGTTCGTGGATCCCAGGTTAAGAATCCTCAGTCTAGTCCAATCCCCTCATTTTTACAGATGAAGAAATTGAGATGGAACAGTGATTGATTTGCCCAAGGTCCAGAACCAGTAGGTATCAATGTGACAGGAGTCCAGGAGTAAAGGTGATAGACCCTGAATAAGAATGGGGTCAGTCTAAGTGGAGAGGAGGGTCCTTCCTGAGGACTGGGCCATCTTGGGAGTTTTTTGAGGAAGGTCTTGGGCTAGTGAAACTGCCTAGGATATGTGCTATGGTTTTAAATTCAATGAAAAGCCAGGATATTGAAAACCAGAATGGTGAAAGGCCTTTGCTACATTTTGCTACATGAGGAGCAATTGAAAGAATTAGAGATGTTTAGTTTCATAACTACCTTCAAAAATCTGCATAGTTATCATTTGGGGGGAAAAGAAAGATTCGATTTTATTTCTTGGTCACCTAATTTGACAGAAATGAGAGTAATAGGTGAATCATGTGTGTGTGTGTGTGTGTGTGTGTGTGTGTGTATAATATCAAACTGTCTAAGATCAGAAAAGGGGAGATGAGGGAGGGAGAAAAATTTGAAACTCAAAATCTTGTAAGAAACAAATGCAGGTCTTTGGTCTAAGAGAGATGGATGGCCAAATGACCACGCTTTTATTAATAACCTGTTGACCTTGTTAATAAAGTAATTAAATTACTCACAAACTTTGTCTTTTGATGTAGTTTTGGACCTCTTTAAATATCACAGTCATGGCTAACCGTGAATATATCAGAGCCTTTCCAGTCTAGATCCTTAACAAGAAGCTCCCTTCAACTGGGCCCACGTGGAGAGTTCTCAGTTAGGAATCTGGCCTTTATCTGACTCTTCCTTTTACCAGGATGCCTTTCAAGAATAGGAAGAGAGATCTTTTGGGAAATGAAAACAAAAGATACTGAAGAGACCAGAAAGATGATGGAAAATGGAGATATGTTACAACTTAGATATTCCTTGCAACTATTATTACATTACCAGACCAAATAATTATCTGGAAATTGGAGGGGGGGGGAAAGAAAAAAAATGAATCTTGCTTCTTTCCCAGCTTCTTAGCAAAGGCAGAAACACAGAAGACTGTGGTCACTGAGGACTAGGAAGGCACCATGTAGAGTCTTACATTTGAGGATCTAAGCTGAGACCTGTATCTGTATATTAAGGAGAGAGGTAATTCTGGGTCTGCAATTAGGTGTCAGAATAGATAGAGCTCTGGTCCTGGAAGACCTTAGTTCAAATACAACCTCAGAAACTCAATGTGTGACCCCCAGACAAGTGACTTAATTTGTTTACCCCAGTTTCTTCATCTGTAAAATGAGATGGAGAAAGAAATGGAAAACCACTTTTGTATCTTTGTCAAGAACCACCACACACAAACATTCCCCAAACAGGATCATGAAGAGTTGGACATGACTGAAAAACAACTGAACAAAAGATGGCATTCAGGGAGCAAGAACATAAGCCAAATGAGAATTCTGTAACTCTTGCCCCAGAGCTATGTGTCAAAATAAGGCTGGATTGTAAAGGGGCACATGGGCCTAAGTTCAGCAAACTATAGCTAAAGGGCATGGAGTTGTCACAAGCTTGAGACTTCATACTGAGTACAGAGTAGGAACAGAAGTAAACTACAGCTGTGTGACTCAGAACCCAGAGGTCAGATCCATATTTACCACAAAGTTCCACCCTATGCCCCCATAGAGTGAATGAGTAGGGCAGGGAGCTTCTACTAAAAGAGGCTATCAGTCTAACTTGCAAACACATGCATAGCTTTTTAGCTAGATAGCAGTCATGAATCAATAGTGATTTCTTCACCTTTTGATAAAGGAGAACTTCCTAATAGTTTATATTCCATTCCTAAAATAATATATTTTTCATTTAATTAATGGCATAGTGAAAGGGAACAGTCAGATTTTGACCTAAATTAGACTACTTTGTGTTCTGTAGCTACCCCTAAAATCCTTGAACAATATAGAAATCTATGAACAGAAAAAAATAAGAAGCAAGATCCCAAAGAAGATATATCAGTACCAAGCAAATCTCTATATTATCCAGACAGGTACAGAGTCTGGACCTAATACAGTTCTACTTCAGGGAGCAAGTCTCAAAAAATAAGCAAACAAAAAATGATTTATAAAGACCAATTAAATATTGGTGATATTCAAGATACAATTTCTAAGGAAGAGAATAACTGGAATATCTACAAACATAGTTTCTTTTTTTTTCTTTTTTTTAGGGTTTTTTTTTTTTGCAAGGCAAACGGGGTTAGGTGGCTTGCCCAAGGCCACATAGCTAGATAATTATTAAGTGTCTGAGGCCGGATTTGTACTCAGGTACTCCTGACTCCAGGGCCAGTGCTCTATCCACTGTATAGTTTCAAAGAAAAAGAAGATACTGGACAAAAAATTTATGAAAAAATTAAAAATTTTTCTTTTTTAAATTGTTACATGATTTTTAAACTGCAAAGAGAAGTAGGGGAAAGAATTAGGGAAAATGAGATATTTTTTAAAGGAAGAATTTGAAGGAGAATTATTAGTTTATTGCAAAATACAAAACCTTACCCAAGAAACGGGCTTCCTTGAAAATTAGAATGAATGAAGTAAAATTTAATGACTCCATGAGTCAATAAGAAATACTAAAAGTAAAGTAAAAGGATTGAAGAAAATGCAAGATATATGAGAATCAGCTTTCACCTGACCAGTAAAACAGATCAAGGAGTGACAATTTAAAAATATTTGACATACATAAGAGCTAAGTTTGAAAATAAAATTGCCTGAGCATCATAGTTCAAGAAACTATGGAAGAAAACTGAGATTTATTAGATCTGGAAAGAAAAAAAGTAAAAATAGAAAGAATCCAAGAAGTACTTTCTGAAATAAACCTACAAATGTCAGTTTCCACTTAGGTGACTTAGAAAAGAGCCTGGGATCAGGAAGACCTGAGCTAAAATTCTGCCTCAGATGCTAAATAAATCATTCAACCTGTTAAAAAAAAATGAATGCAAAATCAGATTGCTTTCTGTCAGGGGTGGGGAGAGGAAGGAAGGGAGAGAGAAAAATGAAAAATTCAAAACCTTGCAAAAAAAATAATTGTTGAAAACTATCATTGCAAATGGTTGGAAAATAAAATATTTAAATTTTTAAAAAATGAATGCAAACATTTTCACAATATATAATTGGGGGAAAATACTATTTAAATAAAAAAAAGAAAACAAAAAAGAGTTATAGTGATTGTTGCACAGACAGGTTTAGGCTGGATGTAAAGGAAAACCTCTTAAAAAATTTGAGTTATCCCAAATTGGATAGAGTTGCCCTTGAGGGCCATCACTGTCTTTCGACATACTTATATCCCCAACACAGTGCCTGGAGCACAATAATCGTTTAATAAATATTTATTGACTGACCAACTGGGTCCTCTTCTCCCTCCAGACTCTCTTCCATGATAATCTTAAAAAAAAATGCCCAAAGGTTCAATTATCTTCTCCATGTAGGCAATGTTCATATTTATATATCCAGTCCTAATCTTTCTTCACTCTCTAGTCCTGAACTGAACAACTCTCTGATCAGATGTCTCATAGGCAACTCATACTCAGCTTGTCCAAAATAGAACATTGTTTCCCCTCGGATACTTATCCTTTCTCTAACATTCCAATGTTCTGTTGAGTGGACCACACCATCCTTAACAATCACTCTGGTTCACAACCTTGGATCCATCTTCAATTCTCCCATTTCTTTTTCCTCTCCTTATATCCATTTGATTACAGTCCTTGTTGATCCTACCTCTGAGACATCTCTCCTACAGGTCCCTTTCTCCCTATTCACACAGCCTCTACACTATTCTAGTCACTAATCATATCATAACTGTTCTATTTCAATAGTCTTTTAATTAGTTCCCTTGTCTCTGGTCTCTCCTCTATTCAACTTGTTCTCCATGCAGCTACCATATTGATATTCCTAAAACATATAATACCATGTCACCCCCACTCTAGAATTTTCTATGACTCCCTGTTGCCTCTAGGATCAACAACTCTCTATAATCTGACTCCCACCCACCTTTCCAATCATTCCATATTATTCCCTTACTATACTCTCCATTCTAATGAAACTAACCTGCACTAGCAGGTTCTGAATATCTAACATTTCACCCCTCTCTTGCTTCTGTGCCTTGCCCAAGTGGGTTCACCTATGCCTGAAATATACCATCTCCTCACCACCATGTTTTAGAATCCCTAGCTTCTTTCACTGCACAGATCTGGTGCTACTTTTTACAGGGGTCTTTCCTGATTCTCCCCTTACTGGCTGCCCCATTCCCTCTTCCTGTTAAGTTTGTCTGTACTTTACACTTACTTATCTCTTTCCCCTTCCTTATACTGAGTAGAATGTAAGCTCCCTGAGGACAGGGGCTATCTTTGAATTAGATTGAGAGACTGGATGACCACTTGCTGCATAGATTGTGAAGGGAAGTCTTCTTCAGGTACTGGAAGGACTAAGGCTTCCAGGATCGCTCTGCTTTATGATTCTGAGATTCTGTGAGAGGAACCATGTAAGACAAAGAACAAAGCACTGGGAAATAGGCTTGATCTAAGCCAACTACCTAATAATGTGACTTTGAGTAAATGCCTTCACTTCTCTGGGCCTTGGCTTTCTCATCTATAAAATGGGGATACAGGTGGTAAATAACAATTGAGATAAAACTATGAAGCATATAATATGAGTATGTGCAGTGGTGGGAATACTAATGCTAATATGATAATATTAGTAATATTATTATAATACTAAATGTAATACTAAAGAGTTCTATAAATATAAATTGCCTGGAGGAGATTATCTGGGGGTTGGAATTCACTAGAGATTGCCCCAGAGGCTCTGGATGAGAAGTGAGACTAATAGAGATGAGGGAGAAGTAGAAAGGATGGATGAACTGGGGCAGGGGTACTGGGGAAGAATATTTAGGGTTTGAAAGGTCTTGGACTGAATATCTAAACTGAGGTGAATGGATCATGTGCAGGCTTTGTGTCGGGAAGAGCCATAGAAGGCAAGGAGTTGGGGGGGGGGGAGCCTGAACAGGCATCCAGCCTCTATTCTCCCCCGCAGAACCTGAAGGCCTGTGAAGCCAAGACGGTTGCTATGGTAACTGGCTTCTGAAGCTGGTTAAGTGAGGTGGGGGGGAGGGATGCTAAAGCAGTCTGTTCACCTCCTGTCACCCTCCCTCCCCCTTCTCAGCTGGGCCCCACCCACCCCTACTGAAGATGGAGCCTGGACCCAGGGAGTGCTCAGTAAACCACATGGGAATGACAGAATCAGACTGTTAGAGCTAGAAAAATGACCATCTTGTCTAACTCTCCCATTTTACAGATGAGGACATTGAAACTCTGAGATGGTGATTAGGTCAAAATTAAATACAGTCAGTAAGCAGCAGAGCTGGGAATTTGCATACTGGCCTTCTGACTCTTTTTATCTTACCATATGGCCTGGTAAAGCTTCCTTGTCTACCACCCACTCCCCAACCCAGGCACTCCCTGGTCTTCTGATCTCTTAAGCAGCAGCTTCTCTGCCTCGATACCCCCAGCTTTTTGGACTATTTCAACAGACATAGAAACAGAGATACTGAGACATACAGGAACACAATCCATTCCAAACCCCTCAATCCATGCTTCTCTTTTCTCTTTCAGCTCCCATGCATTTAGAATAGGAAAGGCTGGGACAGCTAGGTAGGTAGTGCAGTGGATAGAGCACCAGCCCTGGACTCAGCAGGACCTTACTAGCTGTGTGACCCTGGACAAGTCACTTAATTTGGAAGCCTCAGAAAGAAAGAAAGAGGTTAGAAAAGACCAAGACAGAATGACATGAACTCATGCCCACTGATGATGATGATGATGATGATGATAAAGTTTGTCTTCTGTTCTTGAAGAAGACCATGACATCAGGGAGGTGATGCTGTGACAAGCGAGTGAACTGGATTTGAGTGAGGGGTGCTGTGCTAAGTCAACAGCCTCATTTTCTCTTCCAAAACCATATGGATCAAGTGGCCAGATAAGAATCAAATGTGAATGACAACAACTGGAAAGGGCTCTAGATGTGAGGCAATCAGGGTTAAGCTTTGAAGGCCCCCTTACTTGCACCCTGATTGTCAGCTCCGTGAAGTCTGGGACTTAACCTAAACTATAACTTCATCATCTTCAACTGAATCAGGAAACACTTAAATGAACGCTGTTCCATGTTGTAGCATTGTCCTTTGGGATCCAAAAGAAAGATTTGGACAGAATCTAGTCAAATAAAGTTGGATAGGAATAAATATAAACTCCTACATACCTGAGTTCAAAAAAAAAATTAACTAAGACAGTACAAATCAGGGAAGGCATGATTTGGAAACAAAATGGGGATGGGCTGTCAATGACTACAAGCTCCACATGGTAGCCAAAAACTAATACAATTTTTGGATGCTTTAATATTGACATAGAGTCCAGAGTTAAGGCAGTGTCACTCCTGCTACTAGACTAAGGTGAGAGAACATACCCTCAGGGGCTAATAGCATCCCTGCCAGAGAAAACTACACTCTCTTCATTTGGGGTTCTTGGGGTCTCTGGAAGCCCATTTTTATCATTCTACCTCTCCTCTTCCATAGGATAGGAGTCTCTAGGATTTAGAATTGGAAGAGACCTTTGTGAGACAAACTAGCCCACTTGTCCTTGTCCCCATTTTATAGACAATGAAACTAAGACCTAAAGCAATTGAAAGTCTAGTTGAAGTCCTTGCAGGTACCCAACAACAAACCAGAATACCAATCCCATCCTTCTGACTTCAACTCCATCACTCAATGAGATACAATCCCATTCAGGAAGGTTTTCTGAGGCCACTCGTGGTCCATAAACTTACCCTTGACACCACTACTAGTTCTTTATTTTGTATGTGTCTAAATGTATTTATCCGTGGTAAACTATATTCATCTTTGCATCTTCTGCCCCTACTCATCTGTCAGTTCTTAGAAGGAAAAGATTAGATGTTTTCTAAACTGTGTCTCTCCCAGCACACAACAATCCCTCTATTTTTTATTTATATATAAGTATATAATCATATATTATACATTATAATGTAAATATGTAGTTACATTTATATATTTGTATAAAATTAGAGGATGCTTAAGTGATAGTAAGCTATATTGTATTTTTTTATTTTTATTTTTAGGGGTTTTTTTTGCAAGGCAAATGGGGTTAAGTGGCTTGCCCAAGGCCACACAGCTAGGTAATTATTAAGTGTCTGAGACCAAATTTGAACCCAGGTACTCCTGACTCCAGGGCCAGTACTTTATCCACTGCGCCACCTAGCTGCCCTGTAAGCTATATTGTAATATTGTCCCTTCCCCTTCCTTTGGAATCTCCAAAGCTATGGATAGGAACTAGTTAAATAAAATTTGATAGACATTCATGTATAACGTCCTATATCTTTGGGCTAAAAAAAAAATCAACTTTTAACTATACTGGTTGAGGGAAGTGTGATGAAAAAAAATTCAAGTGAAGAAAAAGAGTTACATTAAGAGAAACATAGAGTCCAGATCTAAGGAAGGAAGCATGAATTTATTAGACACCTATTTTTGAGGCACTATGCTAAGCTCTTTATAAATGTTAGTCTATTTTGTCCTTACAACAACGCTGGGGAGTAGGTGCTATTCTTATTCCCATTTTACAGACAGGGAAACTGATGCAGTCAAGTGATTTGCCCAGGGTCACACCATTATTATCTAAAGCTGCATTTGAACTCCTCTTCCTGACTGTAGGACTCTATCCACTGTATTCACTTATCTAAAGAAAGGAGCAATAGGCTATTGTTCTTTACCTTAGTCAGATCCCATCTGGACCACCCTGTGTGGTTCTGGGTACTGCAATTTTAAAAGCTACATTGACAAATCAAAATTACCTTGAGTGGAAGGCAGCCAGACCAATGAGAGAACTGGAATGCAGATCATTAGAGGAAATGTTTAGCCTGGAGAAAAGATGACATAGAATAGAAGCCGATATTAAAGGCTCCTAAGAGTATAGAAGAGAGATTCCAGTTATTTTATTTCAATTCAATTCCTGAAACAGTAAAGAGCCTACTATGTGCAAGGCCCTGACAATGGAGGAAAAGACATCAAGACAAAACAAAAAATTCTTGCCTCCAGGAACTAACATCTACACTCTCTTGGAGGTAGGAGTGACTTGGGGTGGGGGTGGGAGACTGTTAGCCCAAAGGAAGATCTAAGAAAGATAAGAGAAAATTCCAAGAAGTCAGATTTCATCTTGATGTTAAATAAGCACATTCTTTGTGATCAGACCTGGTGTAGCTGCCTTGGAAGGCAGTGACTTCCCAATCACTGAAGACATTAAGTAGGATCTGTATGTATGATCACCGACTGGCTAGGAGACTGCTATGTCCAGATCAGTTGAGCTCCTTTCTGAGCTCTCTCTGAACCTTAGGATTCTATGGTTCCTTTGTCTCCAATGCCCATCTCATGGCCAGGACCCAGACATCTTCCCCCCAGGCCCCACCCTTTTTCAGGACCATGTTTCCCAAAGTCCTGAAGCTCTACCCCCCACCATCCAGCCTCCTGCCCTGGGTACCAGGTGCACTGGCTGAGGATCCCTGGGGTGGGGGCAGGGGAGCAACCAAGGAAAGAGAAAAACACAGAGCTTCCTCGTCCCTGGTGGGCACCATGCCAGGTTCTGCTAGCAGCCTCTATTCCACAGAGTAGCAGGGTCCTGGCCTCATGCCCAGTATTTTGCCCTGCACTATCTCTGCCCAATCAAGGCCTCTAGTTTTCTGGCTCTGTAGGCTGGGAGGGGTCGTTTATTGGACCTCAGAGGCCATACCTGGGCAAGAATTAACCCTACAGTATTCCCCAACAAGTGCTCATCTGGCCTTCTCTGATTGCAGATCTCCATGACAGGGAGCACTCTACCTCAAGAGACAACCTATTCTACCCTTAGATGGCTGCTGAGGTTGACTAGTCCAAGGCATTTTCTTCAATTAATTCTTCTAGGGGGCAGCTAAGTGACATAGTAGATAGAGCACTGGCCCTGGAGTCAGGAGAACCTGAGTTCAAATGTGGTCTTATACAATAATTACCTAGCTGTGTGACCTTGGGCAAGTCACTTAACCCCATTGCCTTGCAAAAACCAAAAAAAAAAAAATTCTTCTGGGGCAGCTAGTGGTAAAGTGGAGAGAAGTAGCCCTAGAGTTAGGAGGACCTGAGTTCAAATGTAATCTTAGCCACTTAACACTTGCTAACTGTATGACCCTGGGCTAGTCACCAAACCCTGACTGCCTCCCCCCCAAAAAAAGAAAAGCCATCTTCTCTTTCTTCTCCCTGTCCTCTATTAAAAAGAAAGAAGAAAAATCCTTATTATAAATATGCATAATCGAGCAAAATAAATTCTAGTATTGTCTATAAAAAGAGTCTTATTCTGCACTCTGAGTCAAGAGGTGAGTAGCAGGCTTCATTATGTGCCCTCTGGAATCATAGTCTTGATTAGAATTCTTAAATTTTTCAAAAGTCGTTTGCCTTTACAACACTATTGTATTTATATATCTATATACATATATAGAGAGACAGAGATATATCTACACATACCATAAATTGTTTTCCTAGTTCTGCTTATTCCACATTGTATCTATTCATAGAAGTCTTCCCAGCTTTCTCTGAAACCATTCACATCATCATTCCTTACAGCATAATAACTTGTTTATATGTTACAATTTGTTCAGCTATTCCTACATTGATGGGCAACCCCTTAATTTCCATTTTTTTAAATGACCACAGGGAAAGCTACTCTATATATTTTTGTACATATAAGTCCTTTTCTTCTTTCATTGATTTCTTTGATATGTAGTCATTGCATTGATGGGTCATCAGGAAATGCACAATTTCATATATGACATTAAGTTATCACCACTATACAGAAAAAGAAACTGAGTCCCAGAGAGGCTGTGACTTGCTCACGTTCACACAACTAAGAAGAGTGAGAGCTAGGATCCAAAGTCCACCACCAATTGTCTAACTCCAAATCCAGGGCTATTTGTTGTTCTATCCCCTGCTTCCTTGTCCCTTGAGGTAAAGAGACTACTTCCTGGGCTGGGACCCCAGAGAGACAAACTGGCTGCTCCCCCCTTCCCTACCTCCAGACTCCCAAAGCTGAACTGGCTCCTTCTTCCTACTCTATCCACTATGTTGCAACCTGGTGATCCAAATGAGAGCTCTCCCCTGCATGCTTCCACATTCAGTAGAACACTTTTTTTTTTAGAGGAAAATTCCCTTAAGAGAAGGTTCCATCCTCTCATGGAGCTCTCAGGCTCTTAAATCACTATTATACACAATTGGACATAGTGAGTGTTTTCATGGAGGTAAACCAAAAGGTAAGATGAGATTTGAGGACAGAGGTCAAATACAGCCTGGCTCTAACTATCCTTTTCCAGGATTATTATATATTATTCTGATCTTGCTGATAATCTATCTCCCACCTCTCTGACTTTGTCCAGGCCATACTCATGCCAGCAACACCTTCTTAACCTCAATTTCATAGTAACTCTGGTTATCTTCAAAACTCAGTTCATACTATATACATGAAACTTATTAAGATTTCTCTTTGGTTGCTAGGGTCTCTCCCAAATCAATACTTTGTATGTTTCTTTGTATGTTGTTCTCAGGAGAGGCAGCTAGATGATATAGAAAATAGAGCATTGAATCTAGAGTTAAGAAGACTAGAGTTCAAATCCAGCCTCAGATAGGTGGAACTGTGTGACCCTGGGCAAGTCATTTAATCTCTGTTTGCTTCTGTTTAGTTATCTATAAAATGTGTGAGTGGCACTATATAAAATGTGAATAATGATCACCCAGTCTTAGACACTAGTTATAAGACCCTGGGCAAGTCACTTTACCCTGTTTATCTCAGTTTCTTCATCTGTAAAATGAACTGGAAAAGGAAATGGCAAACCATTCCAGTATCTCTGCTAAGAAAACCCCAAATGGGATCACAAGAGTCAGAAACAACTGAAATGACTGAACAACAAAAACATAATGATGTTTGACCTTCACTCTTGAAGAAGACCATGACATCAGGGAAGTAATGACATGCACATGTCAGAGAGGCCATGACTAGCACATGAATTGAATTTAAGTGAAGAGGTGCTATGCTAAGTCAGTTTCTCCCCCAGATCCATCTGAGTCCAGTAGCCAGATATGAATTAAAATGACTGAAGATGGTCCTGGATGTGAGTTAATCGGTGTGAAATGACTTATCCAAGGTCATACAGTGCCTCCGACACAAGAATTCAACCAGAGGAAAAGACTAAGGGTAGACCTTCTAGTCAAAAGGAACAAAAGTGTGGAGGCAGATGAATGAAAGATGTGGTTTGGGACATAGAATAGTTTAGTTTAGCCTAGAATAAAGGCATCTTTAAAATGCTATTTAAATTCTAGCTGCTATTACTATTCTTGTATATGAGAAGTTGATTTTTTGAAGCCAGGCTTTATATTTCTCCCTATTGCACTTCATCTTATTAGATTCAGTTCAGTAGCCTCCTCTTGTCTATTAAGTAAAGTTCAAACTCCCCGGAGTGGCAGTTGAGGTCCTCCACAGTCTGGCACCTTGTCAGCTTTCCATTTGTTAGCTTCTCATTCAAAACTTCCTTCCACAGAGTTAGCATTTAAAATTGGCAGAGCACTTTACAAATATTATTTCATTTGACCATCACAACATCTGTGGGAGATAGGGGCTATTATCCCCATTTTCCAGAGGAGGAAACTGAGACAGATGGAGGTTAAATGACTTGCCCAGAGTCCCACAGCTAGTAAATGGCCAAGGCTGAATTCTAACATAGATGGTCTTCCTGCCTCCAGACCTAGCACTCTATGTACCTAGCTGCCTTAAAGAGGAACCATGATAGACTTTCTGAAAAAGATCTGGGACTCTTAATGGTTAGGAAGATCACTATGAACTAACAGTGCTATATGGCGCCAAAAAAAAAAAAAATGTGTATACTCTAAGATTGTATCCAGAGAGGCATAGTTTCAAGGTAGGAAGAAGTGAAGGTGGGGGAGGAAAGGAAGAGAGAGCAAAGATGATTATTTTTTATTCTTTGAAAAAATGTAAATAAAATATGTTTTAGAAAAATAAGGTGATGTCCCCCTGCACTCTGCACATCTAGAGACTCTTCTTAGACATATATTATATTGAAACCACATCTAGAGGATATTATTGATTTCCTAAAATACATTTGAGGAAAGCACAATGAGAATCTGGAGAGAGTCCAGAGGAGAACAGCCAAAATGGGAAGGGTCTTTGAAATTTATAAGCCTATATTGAGGGAAATGGGAATATTTAACCTGGGAAAGAGAAGACATAAAGGGATACAACATGACTGTCTTCAACTGCTTGAAGGGTTGACTTAGGGAAGAAGCTTAGACTTATTGTGTCTGACCTATAAGGCAGACAGGAAATCAAAAGGAAGGAACCTACAAATTTCTGCTCTTGAAAAGAGAAGGCTCTCCTCATCCCCCCCACCACCACCACCAAAAAAAAAGTTATTATTGTTTTCTTTTGAGTCCAGCTCTGGGTGACAAGTTTTTTTGTCACCAGTGGAATGGTTTGTTATTTTTCCTTCTCCAGCTCATTTTACAGATGAAGAAACTGAAGCAAACAGGAGGAATGACTTGCCCAAGGTCACACAACTAGTAAGTGTCTGAGGTCAAATTTAAACTCAGGAAGATGAGTTTTCCTGACTCCATGGCTTGATTCTCTGCCTACTATGGCACTGCCTAGTGACCCCAATAAGAGCTGTCCAAAAATGGACTGGGCAGCCTCTTCCTAGTCTCAGATTCAGGCTTGTTTACTGCCTGTGTGGTCATGGGCAACTCAATATCTCTGAGACTTAGTTTCTTCATCTGTAAAGGGAAGATTATAATGCCAGGAGTTCTTGTCTCACAGGGTTTGGGGGAAGATCAGATGAGATAATATATGCAAAGTGCTTTGTAGACATTAAGAAAGTGCATAAATGACAAGTGCTATCATAAAGCATTGAACCCCAGAGCTGAAAGCCCTTAAAGATTCCTTTCATCTTTCTGGGTGGACATAGACCCCTTTGGCAGACTGTCTGGTGAGGCCAAGGGACTCTTCTTAGACATGTAAAATAAAATCCACAGGATTACTAAGGAACCCAATTATATTGAAATAATACTTACCAAAATAATTTTTTTAAGTTTGCAGATACCAGGTTAAGAATCCCTGCTCAGTCTGGCCCAACCCTTTAGTTCTTTCTTGATAGAACTAAGATCTAGAGGGAAAAAAGATCAGCACAATGTTTGACATCCAGCTCATCTGTGCCAGAACCAGTATTGAGGAAGGGAACTTTTCATTGTAGTAGAAGATCCAATCTGTAACCTGAAGTTTTGCACACATTTTGTTAGACAAGACAGACATATGATAAAGAGAGCAATACAAGATGGTATGCTCCTAAGTTTTATTGTATGATCTCAAACTATTTGGTGCCCAAGGGAGATCCAAGGTTACTGTGGACTGAGTTGGTCAGAAAAGCCTTTCTCAAGCATGGAAACCTGGAAGTAGATTAGGGGTGATGGAGAGAATGGAAAGGACAGAATAAGCATTTATAGAGATCCTATTATGTCCTGGACACTGTACTACTGTACTTTTTTATAATTGTGATCTCATTTGGTCCTCACGACAACCCTATGGGCTAAGTACATTTATTATCCCCATTTTCAGCTGAGAAAACTTAGGCTAAACTTGAGGTTAAGGGACTTCCCCAGAGACACACAACTAGTGTCTGAGGCCAGATTTAAACTCTGATTCCCCAACTTCAGGCCCAGTGCTCTACCAGCTTCCTTCTGGCCCTTGAACATTCTAGACTTGTGGTACATTGTGGATAAAAGTATAGGTGGGAATGTCCATGATTTCAGGTAGGATTGGGGTAGAGGAAGAGAGCAATGAAGAGCTCCTACCTAGCTGAGATTTGTGCTCTGGCACAGGTTGTCTTAGGTGACTTCTGAAATCCTAGAGTTCTGAGACTATAGGATTCAGGAGCTCAGCCAGACCCAGAATGCCAAACTTGAAAATTTGACCAGAGTGGAAAGTACACAAAATTTGGTAGACAAGGATTATTAATGTTCTTTTGCTACTTGTTGGGGAATAATGATAAAAGCAACAATAATGAGAGTTAACATTTATTCACAACATTCCTGGAATTCAGTTTCCTTATCTGTAAAATGAAAGGGTTGGATTAGATGGCCTCTGAGGTCCTTCCCACTACAGATCTATGATTCCCTCACTATCTAAGACTTCTTCTGCCCTACATCCCATGAAGCTATGATTTGCCCTTATGGGAAAATGGGGAAGGGGCATCGAAAGACTGCTAGCTGTTGGGTTGTGTAGAGGGGAGGCTGGCAAAATAAATAAAAGGGACATTCTAGAGAGATTAGGCTGATCATAATGTGAAGGATGTACCTGCCTCCTTATGCTTTCTTATGCTCCTTTTTGCAGGAAAAAGGATCCTAAGTAGTTTGAGTTTCACCTGCCCCCTTTCCTTCCCCCTCACCCTGCCTTTATCTTCCTCCTGTATTTTAATAGATGGGTTTTACAAATAATCCTAACTTTAGCCTGGGCCCCAAAGAACAAGAGAAATGGAGGAACCCAAAGACAACCACTCTTTGCTCTTTATTCTCACATACATGACTTCCTCCTAGAGCCCTGGAGAGACAAACGCCTGTCCCCGACAGCTAGGCTCCTGGCTGCCCCGGGGGGTCCACACAAGGGGAAAGAGGGGACTTGGGCGTCCCTGGTCCCATATCTGTGGCGCCACTGCTCTGCCAGCCAGCCAGGTTCTAATTAGCCACGGGAGCTAGGGAGCAGGAAGCAAGGGGGCTGGGGGCTCCTGCCTGGGGCTTGGAGGGATGGAGGAGTAGTGCTCAGAGCCCTATGCCCCTCACTCTGTAATTCAGTCCTCAGTCATAGCCGGGGCTCTGGGTCCCCACCCACAGGGGATCCTTTCCTTGTTGGAGGAAGAGTCTAAATGAGGAGACAGGCAGAGAAGTGTGGAGGGGGTCAGAAGGAGAAGAGGGGATTAGTGCCAATGCACCAACCAGGGCCATATACTAGGAGCTGAATGTGCAAAGACCAAATCAGACCAAACCCTTCCCTCAACGTGCTGACTTTTTTTAGGGGAATACGCCATGTACACAAGTAAGTGAATACAACATATATCCAAGAGGGAAAAAAAAAAACTAATGAGGAGGAAGGTCAAGAAAGGTGACAGTACCTAACACAGTCTTTCAAGAGAATTCAGGATTCTGAGAGATAGAAATGAGAAGAGACGGCATCCCAGGTAACAAAAGATGGAAGCATGATGGACATCTTGACAAGGACAAGCTAGCAGGCCAGTCTGACTGGAATGGAGACCATAGAATGAGGAAAGAGATTCAAGTAAGGGCAATAGGAAATGTGGGGAGGACCAACTACAAAGAGACTTGGTGAGGAGGAAGATGAGTGGGAGAGGGGAAGAGTAGGCTGGCCTCCAGGGATTGGGGTATCTTACTCTCAGTTGAATCTAGAATTTTAAGGTTTGCCTAGCACTTTGCAAATGTGATTTCATTTGATCTTCCCAACAACCTGGAAGTTAGGTGCTATTATCAATTCCATTTTACAGATGTGAAAACTAAGACCGAGAAAATTTCACAGCTTGGAAATGTCTGAGTCTAGATTTGAGGTCTTCTGTCTTCAGGTCCAGCTTTCTATCCACTGTCTCTTACTGTATGCTTTCTAACAATTATTGCTTTGTATGTTTTCCATCAATTGGATTTGTTTAGATCCTATGGCAGAAGTTAGATAAGCACTTGTCAGTTATAAGGTAGAGTATTCTTATTGAGATATGGATTAGGCCAAATGACTTCTGATATCATTTCCAAAGCTGCAGTTCTATGATTCTGTCCATTCCCATGCTAACTGGGAGAAGAGTACTAGGCTTCACAGGGATATTGGGGTAGAGGAGAGATGATGGGTTACCCAGACATTAAAACTTGAAGTCAGCCCATAAGCTGGAAGCTCTGATGTCACTGGGCAACCAGCCCAATGTCCCAGTGTGTTGTTGCCGCACTAGGGGAGAAATCCCCAGAGAGCTCCAGTTCAGGGAGAAGGGCTGGAGGGTAAAATTCTGGACTCTTCTTACTTGGGGACATTGTGATGGATGTGTGTCTGATTGGTTTTTTTTTTTTTTTGGTGGGTGTAAGTATGCCTCCCCTGCAGATATAATGTTCAAGGGAGTCAGCTCATGGACTCTGTAACCAGTGGGCATGTCTCCCTCCTCCCTTGATGCAGCTGGTTCTATGAAGGTGCTGAGCCTGGCTGGCATGACCCAGCTCAGGGGTGGGGATGAGAAGGAAAGATTCCAAGGGGTGGGACCGGAAGCATTGCCAAGAATTCTGTGCAGCTAAGAGATCATGGATGTGGGCAAAGCTGCAAGGCCAGAAACAAGTTCATCTGCCTAAAATAAGGGAAGGGGAGACTAGGTGGGAGCCATAGAAAGAGAATGTCAGGAAGGATAGGAACCCTTAGAAGGAATTAAGGGTGTGTGTGTGTGTGTGTGTGTGTGTGTGTGTGTGTGTGTGTGTGCGTGTGTGTGCGTGTGTGTTGGGGGGAGGAAAAGGGGAAGGAGAGAAGGGAGAAAGGACAAGAGGGAGAGAAAAGGAGAGGAAGAGAAGAGAGAAGAAAGGAGAGGGGAAAGGAGGGAGAAAGGAAAGAAAGGAGAGTGAGGGAGGGAGGAGAGAGAGAGAGAGAGAGAGAGAGAGAGAGAGAGGAAAGGAGGGAGAAAGGAAAGAGTGAGTGAGGGAGGGAGGAGGAGGAGAAGGAGAGAGAGAGAGAGAGAGAGAGAGAGAGAGAGAGAGAGAGAGGAGTTGATTGTGTCAATGTCCCTTTCTGTGTGTCTTTGTCTCTATGTGACTCTGCCTCTGTGTGTCTATGTCTTTGCTCTTTGTGTGACTCACTGGATCTCTGGGCCAGGATATCTGTGTGACTGTTCTTGTGTCTGTGTCTGTGTTTGCATATGTGATTGTACCCTGGATGTATATCTGTGTCTGTTTCTCTGCATATGTCTATATGTGCCTTTGTGACTGTGAGGGGCCTGTTTCTGTGTCTCTCTCTGGTCTGTCTCTGTGTTTGGGTGGCTAGGAATATATGTATAATTGTTCCTATGCCCGGGGGTGATCTTTGTGTGTGTGAATGTGTGTGGACCTGTCTGCCTGTACCTGTGTTGGGTCTGTCAGTGTGCCATCTCTCCCTGTGTGCCTGTCTGTGTCTGTGTGTGTTGGTGCCTGGGTGTCTGTGTTGGACTGTATCTACGCCTGTAGGTGTGTGCTTGGGTGCCTGTTTGTCCCTGTTTGCCTGTGCCTATGGTGAGTGTGCATTTATTTCTGCACTATCTCTCCCTCTTCCCCACCCCACACCCTGGCTGGGTGTCTAGAGGCAATCTCTCTTCTTCACTTTGCCCCTTCCCCTTCTACTAGGCTGTCTGTCTGTGTCATCCTGTTCACCTGGTGATGAGGGGCAAGGCCCCCTGTGCCCACCTGTTCTCAGCCATGGCCCGCCTGGCTCCTGCCCTCTGGAGTCTCTGCGTCACTGCCGTCTTGGTTACCTCAGCCACTCAAGGTAGGGAATGGGGCTGGGTGGGGGGGATGATGCTGTAATGAGAATGGTCCAAGGATCCCACTTGTCTGTTGCCTAGACCATGATGATAGGTGCATAAGAGATGGGGTCCTCGGTCCAGTGACTCTGACTTTCTGCCAATCCCTCTGAGGGTCAGGTGCTGGTCCTGAAATAGACAGCCAAGGCAGGAAGCTCTTGTGCCCTCTCATGCCATCCTTGCCCTCACTCTCCCCATCACACCACACCCTGGCCCTTGGGTGTCCTTGGCTCTGTCTTGCTCTTCCTCTCTCTGTGATTACATATCAGCAGCTCTCACTGGGAAGAAGGCTTAATTAAAGCGTGCCCGCTGACGTTTATTTAAAAACAACTAATTACCCAGCTCGGCCGGCACTGGCCCCAGGATCCCAAGTACATAGCAATTAGTACCCACCCACCCCGATTATCCAATTACTTTCCCAAAGGCATTGCTCTGCAGGGGTCAGGGGCCAGGCCATGAAATGGGGAGCAGAAAGCTTCCCATTTCCACCTTTGGTCCATTTCTCACATTCTGTCCCACCTCAAATCTTCACTCCTCCCTGACTCAATTTGTCTTTCCTTTGGGACCTCCCCACACACAATCTAGCCTTCCATCAAGTCCTCTTCCCCAGTAGCCCTAGCTCCGTCCCTTATCCCAGGACACTCCTCACACTGTCCCCTTGTCCTCCTGACCATTGTTGATGCCACCTCATGGTCTGGTGCCATCCTGCCAAGATTTCCACCACCCCAGGCCATCCAGGTCTACTGCCTAGCAGTCCCAGCCTGCCCCCCCTCCCCTGGCCCAGCTGAGCCCTCCCCGACTCTTCCCCAGGCCGAGTTGATGCTAAAATTAGAGGAGGAAGCAGATGGTACCAAGTGAAGCAGATTAAAAAATCTTTTCCCAGCCTAGCCCCAGAACATCCTTCCCTTTTTGCCCCCCATGTCTAGAGCTTCAGTACACAGCCCCTTGGAGCCTCCCCTTTTCTCACTATGGAGCTCCAAGATATTTAAGATAAGTCACCTGGTCTACAGGAGAGAAGAGAATGATAGGAGTGGGTGATAAAATGTTGTATGACTCCCCCCCATCAGGCATAAGACTCTCTCCAAGGGGTTCTAAGTGACTGGCTTAGTGTACCCCAAGTCATATCTCTCTTGGACCCTGTCCCACTGCTTCTTCATTGTTTGCACAACCCAGGGGCACCCACAATACCCACCCATCCATCCCTAGACTGACCCCTTCTTCTCTCCTTCCCTTCTATCTCTACTCCTTTAGAAGACTCCTACCAGTTTCCAGCCTTTATCTTCCTATTTCTGTATTTAATAAGTAAGTTCCCTGAAGCAGGTCCTCCAGCACTGGTCTTTGAGTCAAAAGCCTTAGGTACAAGTACCAGCTTTGCCATGGGCCAATGTGACTGCATGCAAATTACTTCTCTTTGGGTCTTAGCTTCCTCCTCTGTAAAACGAGGGGGTTGAACCAGATGGAAGTCTAAGGTCTTTGCCAACTCTAACATTCTGTGATTTTGTGACAACCCCCCCCAACCTCCTTTTGATCTCATTGCTGCTTTTTCTGTCTCACCTGAATTCCACATGCTAGCCTAGGCCCTCCCATCAAATTGGTCATTCTGCTGGGCCTACAGAAACAAACTGCATTTGAGTCCCTTCCCTCTGGCCTCAGTTTACTTTTCTGTAAAATCAAGAATTTATAAGGCTCCTTCTTTAACATTCCAGTTATTCCAAACACTAGGAGTGACATCTTATATCAGCCTGGCTCTAAATGCTTTTCAAAGCAATTTCTCATCCATTGAAAATAAAACTGATATGACCAGAGTCACATAACTAAGAAAGTGTTGAAGTTGGGAATTCCCCAGTCTTAGGTTTTGACTCACTTTCCTGCCTCACAGAAAGGACTTGATATTTAAGGTCTCAGAGAATTTGGATTTCAGTTCATAGCTTATGATCTTGGTAAAGTCAACTAACTTCTAGGGGACTCAGATTCTTTTTTTCTTTTTTTTAAAATATTTATTGCCTTTATTTAATATGAATAAACAATGTTATAAACTATAGGAGGAAGTTAGATCATATCCATCCTGAAAGGTCTTTTTTTTGTATCCTTCACTTTTGAAAATTTTCACTTTTTGTTTTGTTAGAAAGATTTTATTAATTTCGAGTTTTACAATTTTTCCCCTAATCTTGCTTCCCTCCCCCCCCCCACAACAGAAGAAAATCTGTTAGTCTTTACATTGTTTCCATGGTATACGCTGATCTAAGTTGAATGTGATGAGAGAGAAATCATATCCTTAACAATGAAAAATAAAGTATAAGAGATAGCAGAATTACATAATAAGGTAACGGATTTTTTTTCCTAAATTAAAAGGTTCTTTCTCAGGACAGATGGTATTCTCCATTGTAGATACCCCAAAATTGTCCCTGATTGTTGCACTGATGGAATGAGCAAGTCCATCAAAGTTGATCATCCACCTCCATGTTGCTGTTAGGGGATACAATGTTTTTCTGGTTCTGTTCATCTCACTCAGCATCAGTTCGTGCAAATCCCTCCAGCCTTCCCTGAATTCCCATCCCTCCTGGTTTCTAATAGAACAATAGTGTTCCATGACATACATATACCACAATTTGTTAAGCCATTCCCCAAATGAAGGACATTTACTTAATTTCCAATTTTTTCCACCACAAACAGGGCCACTATGAATATTTTTGTACAAGTAATGTTTTTACCCTTTTTCATAATCTCTTCAGGGTATAGACCCAGTAGTGGTATTACTGGATCAAAGGGTATGTACACTTTTGTTGCCCTTTGGGCATAATTCCAAATTGCTCTCCAGAAAGGTTGGATGAGGGACTCAGATTCTTAATCTGTAAAATGAAAGGGTTGATTTAGGTAAAGTTTCTGATCCCTTTCAGCTCTAAATTCAGTGATGAGCCTATGATTATATTCTCTCTACCATCACCATTCTCAACTCATTACCTTAGTCTAATCTAGGTGGAAAGAGGCCTAGGTTCCTTACTCCTGTGAAGTCTCAGGGAAGGTGTGGGGTAGGGATCAGGGAAGGGGAGAGCAAAGATAAAGGAGCTACTGCCCTATAATTTGGTAGAAGGGGCCCCTGGATCTAAATGTTTCCCTTCCTTTGACCCAAACCTTACAGGCCTGAGCCGGGCTGGGCTTCCCTTTGGCCTGATGCGCCGGGAGTTGGCATGTGAGGGCTACCCCATTGAACTCCGCTGCCCAGGAAGTGATGTCATCATGGTGGAGAATGCCAACTATGGACGCACAGATGACAAGATTTGTGATGCTGACCCCTTCCAGATGGAGAATGTGCAATGCTACTTGCCGGATGCCTTCAAGATCATGTCCCAGAGGTGAGAACTCTGCTGGGATTTGGGGGTTGAGGTGGGATGGGGGGAAAGCCATTCATTCAAAATTCATTCATTTATTTTTTCATTCAACATAAAAAGTCAAGTATCTATGGTGTCCAAAGTACTGTGCTGGCCACTGGGAGACATACTGTGTTTAGATAATATGTAGTCTCTGCCACCATGGAACCTGTAGTCTAGTAAGGGATGAAACACAACACTGCTAATTATGAGTCCATTAAGGAGATGAAAAACAACTTGCTTTGGAGATGCATTGGCAGCTAGATGATTTAGTGGATGGAGCACCAAGCCTGGAGTCAAGAAGACCTGTATTCAAATATGACTATAGACACTAACTAGCTGTGTGACCCTGGGCAAGTCACTTAACTCTGCTTCATTTTCTCATCTGAAAAATGAGCTAGAGAAGGAAATGGCAAACCATTTTCTGCAGTATCTCTCTCAAGAAAACCCCAAAGGGTTTTGTGACTCGAAGGGATCACAAAGAATCAGACACAGCTCAAAAATGACTGAACAGTTAACATGGGGATGCATGAGAGAGAAGATTTTTTTGTTTTGTTTTATTTTAACTGGGGAAAGCTTCCTAAACTTTCCTAAAGGAGATATTTGAGCTGAACTTTACAGATTGAACAGAAACTTAATAGGTTAAATGAGGAAGAAGAAGGAGGAAAAACACTTCATCAGTAGGAAACAACATAATTAAAAGCACAGGGGAATTTACAGATGATAGAAAAATAGTCTAGTTTGGTGAGGATATGGAGTTCAGGGAAGGGATATAAGACTGGAGATGGTAAAGTGGATCAAATTGTGGAAAGGATTGATTGCTGGGCAGAAGAATTTTAACTTATTTGGGAGGCAGTAGAGGGCCATTGAAGACTTTTGAGCTGAGGAGGGATATTTCCATTTCTATTCATAAAGAAGATTATTCCAGCTACAGAGGTCAGAGAATGAAGATGAAAAACTCATAGGAGATTACTCCTGCAGATACCCCAAGAGTGAGCTAAGATTCCAGAATTTCCTTCAGATGCTAGGGCCTCCTCAATAAAATCAAGCCTATAAATTTTTATTTTTTTTAGATTTTGCAAGGCAATGGGGTTAAGTGGCTTGCCCAAGGCCACATGGCTAGGTAATTATTAAGTGTCTGAGGTCGAATTTGAACTCAGGTACTACTGACTCCAAGGCCAGTACTCTATCCACTGTGCCACCTAGCCGCCCCAGCCTATAAAATGTTGCTGGGCTAACTTTTATTTCCTTTATTCATTCATAAACCCTGGTGCAATGTTTCTAAAATATCATTTTGACCATAGTTCCTCCCAGTTCAGAAGTGACCAGATGCATTGTGGGTGTATCACAGGGTACACCTATACATCTCAGGCCTCTCTCTTTGTACTCTCAATGATCTCATCAGCCTCCTGGGGTTTAATTAGCATCTCTATGCAGATGACTCACCAGTCTATATATTCAGTCCTGATCTTTATCCCAAATGCCAGTCTTGCACCACCAACTGGCTACTGGACAAACCCACAGAGTGTACATATCTCACACTCGTGCTCAAAACAGAACTCATTCTATTTCTACCCCACACCTCCATGTTTTTGCTAAAGATGCCACTATCCTTCTTGTCTCCCAGATTTTCATCATCCTTGACTCTGTCCCCTCTCTCACCCTTCCATATATAAATTAATACCAATGATGATCAATTCTGCCATTAAAGCAACTCTCCCATCCATCCTCTTTTTTTTTTTCCTAACATAGCTTTTAGCCTTCTTCATGTCTGACTAGACTATTGCAATACAATGATCTCTTTACTTCCAGGATTGAATCATTATTCCAAAAACACAAGTCTGATGGTGGCATTTCTGTACTCAAGAAATTTCACTGGCTCCCCAATGCCTCAAGGTTCACATTAAAAAATCATCAAACTGGGGGCGGCTAGGTGGCATAGTGGATAAAGCACCGACCCTGGAGTCAGGAGTACCTGGGTTCAAATCCAGGCTCAGACACTTAATAATTACCTAGGTGTGTGGCCTTAGGCAAGCCGCTTAACCCTATTTGCCTTGCAAAAAAACTTAAAAAAAATCATCAAACTGGCATCTAAAGAGTTTCAAAATCGGCGTTCCACCAATCTTCCCAGTTTTATTTTATATCATTTCTCTTAATTCACTTATCATTCTAGGCAGACTGACTTGTTAGTAGTTGCCCATATTAAACATTCCATCTCTCCTTTTATATTGGCTCTCCCCCATATCTGGAAGGCCAACCTTCTTCATGTTCAATTTTTAGACTAGCCCTGGGTTCCTTGAAAGCACAAGTCTGGTATTACTTGCAGCTTTTGTGATTGATTCCCAACCCTGTATCTCTCTCTCTCTCTCTCTCTCTCTCTCTCTCTCTCTCTCTCTCTCTCTCTCTCTCTCCCTCCTTCTCCTTCTCTTTCCTCTATCCCCCTCAGTCTTCCCTTCCCTTCTCTTTCCCTCTTTCTCTCCTCCCTTCTCTTTCTCCCTTTCTCTATCTCCCTCCTCCTTCCTGCTCTCTTCCTAGAATTTACATTGTATAACTTTATAAATACTCTGTATACTTCACATTTACACTTCTTGTATCACCTCCATAGGATGTAAGTTCCTTAGGGTGAGGAAGGTGGGGAAAAATTTGTATCTTTGTATCCCCAGAGCCTAAAACACAGTGTCTTGCAAGGAGTAGGCCTTATAATAAGTGTTAAATTAAATTGATCTGAATTGAATAGAATCTAATCCAAACTCTGCTGCCATTCAAGACCTTCCATAATTTTAATCCCACTCACTCTACACATGCATCCACTTCTCCAGTCAGGGTCCATACCTCACCAGACTCTTCTCACAAGCACCTGCCTGGGCCATCCCCCACTATCTCCCACCTCTGCACCTTTGTCTAACAGATTCCCTTGCTAGGCTTACCTTACCCTCTTTCCAATTCTCCCAATCATACTCACCTACCCCAGTTCCTATTTCTCTTAGGAGAAGGAGCCTTGATTGTTCTTTCTCTCGTTTGAATGCTTTCCCTCCTTATTTCTACCTCCTGGCTTTCCTTGCTGCTTTCAAGTCCCAACTAAAATCTCACCATCTACACTCACTAAGCCTTTCTCAATCCCTCTTAATCCTCTGTTGATTACTTCCTATTTATCCTGTAAGTGGTACAGTGGATAAAGCACCAGCCTTGGAGTCCCAAGAACCTGAGTTCAATTCTGACCTCAGATACTTCCTAGCTGTGTGACCTTGAGCTAGTCACTTAATCCTAATTGCCTCATATCCAGGGTCATCTCCAGTCTCCTTGATTCATATCTGACCATTGGACCCAGATGGCTCCAGAAAAGCAAGTGAGGCTGGTGACTGAACACAGCCCCCTCCCCCTCATTCAAATCCAATTCTTGTGCTTGTCGAAGCATCACCTCCCTCTGATGTCATGATCTTCTTCCAAAATGAAGGACAACCAACAAGAATAGCTTATTTGTATAGATCTGTTTGAATACCATCTCTATTACTTTATAGTAGTAGTTGTTCTTGTTCGGTTATTTCAATCCTGTCCAACTCTTCATGATCCCAAGAAAACCCTAATTGGGGTCTCAAAGAGCTGAACCTGAACGAAAAAAATGACTGAAGATGACAAAGATACTCCATTGGTTTATCATTGCCTTCTCTAGCTTACTTTAAAGATGAGGAAACTGAGGCAAACAATTATCTAAGGAGTAAGTGTCTGAGGCCTGATTTGAACTCAGGAAGTTGAGCCTGACTCCAGGTCTGGGCACTCTATTCATCTTGCTACCTAGGTGCTTATCCTTGAGGATGGGCATTATCGTTTGCCTGCTTTTATATTCTTAGGGCTTAGCACAGTGGCTAGCATGTGGTAGAGTTTGATGCTTTTTGAGTGATGGATTGACCAGTTGGTTGCCTTCCACTTAAGCAGAGAATTAAAGAACCTCACATTTGTAAGGATCTTCTAAGACTTTCGACTTTAACCAGCCAAATCGATTGATCAACAAATATTTATAAATCACTTACTATATTCCCTGGCAGTCTACTAAGTGTTTGGGGGGGAGAGTACAAAAACAAAAGTGAAATACTTGTAAACACACAAAAGAGATACAAGGTAAATGGGAGACAAGACTGCTAAGGGGATCAGAAAAAATGATGCAGAAGGTGCTGCTTGAACTGGACTTTGAAGAAGACTAGGAACTTTAAGAAGTGGAGGTGAGGAGAGGAAAGTCACCACCTCATTGACTCAGAGGCAGTAGAGAGTCTGTCATTTGCCTGGAATAATAAAAAGTCCTCATTTGGACTGGACTGTACAAGAAATGAAGGAAAATAACACTGTAACATAGAGCATGGAGTAAATGTCAGTTCCAAAAAAAAAAAAGAATTTATATTTGATCCTGGAGGTCATAGGGAGCCATGAGAGCTTAACATGGTCAGACCTACTATTGTTTGCAAACCTCTTTGGGGCAACTAGGTAGTGCAGTGGATAGAGCACTGGCCTTGGAATCAGGAGGACCTGAGTTCAAATACAGCTTCAGATGCTTGACACTTACTAGCTGAATATCCCTGGGTAAGTCACTTAATCCCATTGCCCCGACAAAAAAAAAACACACTGGCAGCTGTGTGGAAGATGAATTTAAACAGGGAGGGACTTGAAGCAAGGAGACTAAAAGGAAGGCTACTGCAGTAGTCCAGGAAACGTTAGTCAATAAGCAATTATTAGGCACCTGTTATTATTAGACCCTTACAGACACTGGGCTGAGGATTGCCAATTCAAGGAACTCATGATCTAATGGGAGAAACAACATGAAAACAAATGTATATGAACAAGCTGCAATCAGGATAAATTTGTTATTCAGTCATGTCTGACTCTTTGTGACCCTATTTGGGAATTTCTTGGCAACGACATTGGAGTGGTTTGCCATTTCTTTCTCCAGCTCATTATAACGATGAGAAAACTGATGCAAGCAGGGTTAAATGTCTAGGGCCACATTTGAACTCAGGTCTTCCTGACTCCAGGTGCAGCACTCTCTCTACTGAGTCACCTACCTACCTACTCGACAGAGTTTAAGTGACTTGCCCAAGGTCATACAGCTACTAAGCATCTGGCGGGGAGATTAGATTTGAACTCAGGTCTTCCCTTCTCTAGGCCTAGTGATCTATCTCCCTGAGCCATCTAGCTGCTGAGAGAAAGGAATTAAGAATGATATAGAGTTTATGAACTAGGGTGCCAGGAAGAATGGTTATATCCTTGACCAAAATAGGGAAATTAAGAACAAAAGTGTCAGACATTAGGCTAAGGGCCTTACAAATATTATCTCATTTGCTCAAATATCTTATTTCAATGGGTATTTTTTGGCGGGGGGAGATAAGATATGCTCTGAACCTTTGGAGTTTAGGAGACCTATGGGACATCCAATTGAAAATGTCAACTAAGCAGTTGGTGATATAGGATTGTAGCTCAGGAGAGAGACTAGGTTGGGATATCTAGATCTGAAAAACATTCGCATAGAGATGATAGTTAAACCAAAGGGAGCTGATGAGGTCAGAGGACCAACAGAGAGAAAAGGGCTTAGCATAGAATCTTGGGGGGACAGCCACAGTTAGGAGATGTCTCAGGGATGCAGTCCCAGCCAAACTGTCTGAGAAATGCTTGATGGAATAGTCAAGCTCCTACCAGAACAGGACAGAAGCCCCCCTACAACATCTCAGAAAAATGGGGAAGCTTCTGTTAAGGGACTCCAGTGCCATTGCACTTTGGAACTGAGCTCCAAAGTCTAGTGGACATTCTTCTCTAATAGCTTGGTGCCTAAGTCACTTCTTCATATCTGACCCATAAACAGGGTGTGCTGGAGCCAGCTCAAGCCCTGATCTGTAGCATTTGCTGATTTTCAAGATACAGATACTCACACTGAAAATGGACAATGATATTCTCAAGTTTGAGCCACATTGTTTAAGACTATTTTATGGAGAGCAAGTACTCACAGGGTCATAAGAAAAAGCGATACAAGGTCTCTCTTAAGAACTTTGGAATTGATTACATGACATGGGAGACATTGGCACAGGACCACCCAGCAAGGTGTGCCCTCATCAGAGAGGGGGTTGCTCCTCTAAGAGCAAGGGCAGGATTGAGGTAGCTCAAAGAAAATGTGAGATGTACAATTTGAGAAGACCCATCCGAGGTGTTCATATGAAATATTTGTGCCTATCCTGTGGTAGAACATTCCAAGCTTATATTGATCTGATCCTCCACTGTCTCATGCACTGTACCTTGTCTCTAACATATCATTTTGGTCCTCTTTCAGAATAAAGGATAAGAACCAACCTATTATGTGCAGGTACTCTGTTAAGCACTTCACAATTATCTCATTTGAACCTCACAATTACTCTCAATTTATAGATAAGGAAATTGAGGCAAATTCACAGGATCATATAACTAGTATGTTATCTGTTGCCAGATTTGAACCCAGTTTTCCTAACTCCCAGTCCAGGGGTCTATCCACCGTGCTATCTAAGGAATAACGTCTCACATTTCTATAGCATTTTAAAGTTTACAGATCACTTTTCTCACAACTCTCAGAGACTAGCACTGCAAGATATTTTTCCCATTTCATAGATGAGGAGAAGCTCGGAGAGGTTAGCTTTTCCACGGTCACATAATTTATCATTAAGTGTCAGTATCAGGATTCAAACTCAGGTCTACCTTTTTTTTTAATTTTTAATTTTTATTTATTTTTCCAATTTCATGCAAAGGTAGTTTTCAAAAATCATTTTTTCTAAGGTTTTGAGTTTCACATTTTTCTCCCTTCCTTTCTCTCTTCCCCCACCCCTGTCAGAGAGTAATACAATAGGTTATACATATATTTTTTTTTCTATTCTTTTCTTTTTTTTTGGTTTTTGCAAGGCAGTGGGGTTAAGTGACTTCCCCAAGGTCACACAGGTAATTATTAAGTGTCTGAGATCAAATTTGAACTCAGGTCCTCCTGATTCCAGGGCTGGCACTCTATCCACTGCATCACCTAGCTGCCCCCAGGTTATACATATATAACCATGTTAAACATATTTCCATATTAATCATATTGTGAAAGAAAAATCAAAACAAAAAGGAAAAAAACCATAAGGGGGAAAAACCCATGCAACAAAAAACAAATTTTAAAAATTGAAAATAGTGTGCTTTGGTCTCCTTTCAGACTCTATGATTCCTTCTCTGGATTTGTATGGTATTTCCCATCACAAGTCCTTTAGAATTGTTTTTGATTGTCAAACTGTTGAGATGAGCAAATCCATCATAGTTGATCACCACACAATGTGGCTATTAATGTGTACAATGTTCTGGTTCTGCTCACTTCACTCAGCATCGGTTCATGCAAGTCTTTCAGGTTTATCTTTATTTTAAATTCAGTATTTTCCCCTAGCATCCCATGCTTCTTATTACAGAAAGTTTGCAGGCTTTTTAATTTGTTTTTGTAGATGTTCTAAAACATTTTATTTTTTAAAGACAACAATAATTTATATCACTAAACAAACCAGAAAGTTTAATGAACTTCTCCCCAAACCCCAATGCTGAGCACAATTATTAGCTAAGAAAGATGGTCCATGGCTCCATACTACTCTCCTTGCCTGGTTCCAATTGGATGCTACAGAGCTCATCGTTCAGTGAGGTTGTCTCCAAGCCTTCCCCTGAGGAGTGAATTCTTACTTCTCCAACCTACCTCTGACCTAGTCTTCCCCCAAGCTTGGAAACAACTCTACAATTATCACTATAAAAAAGAGTCCCTGGACCCCTGAAGACCCAGTCAGTGTGCAAGGCTAAATAACCCTTTACATAAAGGCTCGAGAACCTCCTTCTTGGTATTAGCAAAAGGTAAACAGACATACTGAAAACCTTGAAAATATAGAAATAGTCTAATGAATATGGTCACCTCAAAAATCACACACTAATAGGAGAGATGAGATTTACACATTCAATGATCTAGTTGGCGCAGAGGCAGAAAGTGTTTCTGCCTCAGAGTTCAAGAGTGATCCTGCCACAGCTCTCCCCCACCCTGGCTTCACCTACCACTTGGGTCCTAATCCTCTCCCTGGAGTAGTCTCCTATTTTTTTCTTCCACTTAGGCCAAGAGACAAGGAGAGAGTCCCCTTCTCTATCCTGCCCCTCACCACAGCCTTCTATCTCTTGTCTCTCCACAGGTGTAACAACAGAACCCAGTGTGTGGTGGTGGCCGGTTCTGACGCCTTCCCAGATCCCTGTCCTGGAACCTACAAGTACCTGGAGGTGCAGTACGACTGTGTCCCCTACAGTGAGTCACCTTGTTCCTCGCACGGACACGGGCCCCCAACTACCCCCACACACACACCGAGTGAGGAGATGACACCTGTGTCCCCATGAAGCCTGGGTGGGAACAAGGAAGGAGGCTCAGGACACTAGGGGACAGACTTTGTCTCTTCCTACTTTCTCACCCTGAGACCCTCACACTCTCCTCCCCTCAAGCATTGTCACACTCCCTCTATCATACACCATCTTTCTCTCACGTTTTCTTGTTTTTCTTTCACCCTTTTTCCTATCTATCCTCCACTCTATCATTCACAATCATCTCTCTCCCTGAGTATTCTACTCACACCCCAAATCCATCTCCTGTCTTTCCCTCATACCTTCTCTTCATTCTCAAACCCTCCTATCTTTCATTATACCTTCATCTGCTCCTCCTGGCACCCTCACATTCACCTCTCACACAGTCACACTTATGTGGCCCCAGAATTTGATCTTTGTGCCCTTATTCCTTTGGTTCCCCCACATTATAGGATCTGCCTGCCAAGGTCTGTAGGCTCTTGGGCCAGAGGGGATGGCTAATACCAAACCCCAGGGGGTGAGTGAGGTCAATACATCTTCAAAGAGAATCACTTCTCCTTTCAATCTGCCTTTCCATCTCCACAACGGGCTTCCTGTTTATTTAGGAAGTTCTACCATGTTTTAATTGGGAGTGGCCATTGGAGAACCCTTGGAGGTCACAAGGGGGGGATTTAAGGAGCCAGTAGTTCAGCTGTAATACACCCTTCGGAGGGGAGCTGGGGAACGGGTTTCTTCTCCTCCTCGGTTACTCTCCCCTCCCCTGCCACCACCATTTCCCTTCTTTCCTGCTCCCCTTCTTTCCTTCCCCTCAGCCTTATCCCCATCCCCAGCTTCTAATAGTCAATTTGGAAGCAAGGACTTGGGGGGAGGTGGAAAAGGAGAAGTGAGGGCCCCCAGTATGTATGTTTTGGGGGTAGGGGAAGGGTAGAGGGAGCAGGAGGCCCTGATAATTCCCTCCCCATGCCCTATCCCCACCCACTTTAATTTCTTCTCACAGGTGGCCGCCCATGCTGAGGGAAATCGCTAATGTGCTTCCTTAACTTTCTCCTTTGACTCCTCATCCTTTCCTTTCAGCACCCAAGGCCTCTATCCAGTTATCACCTAAGGGGAAAGTTCCTCTCTCCTCGTTGAAGCCCTCCCCCCACACAGCACTGGGGCAAGCTCTCCATCCCTGCCCCCACCTCCAATTCACCCACTGATGATGGGATAGTAGAGAATATAGATAGCAGTCAATGCATAAATCACTGAAAAGACAGTGCAAATATTGTTATACCCCTGTTACCCAGGCAAAAAAAAGTAGGCTGACAAAGATCCTAGGGTCAGAGTGGACTTTATAAGGCAAAGAGAAGGGGCAAGAATAAAGTTAAAGGGTCTTAGTCCACGTTAAATTCTGGGTAGTTGGGATGTTGAACCTCTAGGTCTGGCCCTGATCTCCACAAGTTGAGAGGAATGAAGGAAGAGCTTGGAGAAAGACCAAGTAAGAGATGGACTAAGAAAGTCATTGAGTCCTGTGCATAGTCCTGTCCTAGGCTTGGTGAACACACAGAAGATGGGTAGGACATAATCCCTACTCACCAGGAGTCTTTGATCTGTTCTGTCCTTGAAGGTCCAAGAAGGACCCACAAGACTTACCAGTAATATAATTTAACTGTATAGAGATTGTATGTGAGCACTTACCCTCAAAGCCAATCAGGAAGAATATAAACTCTTCCTGTACTCAGAATTAGAACAAGAAATGGGCTGAAATGGCAGAAAGGACAAAGACATAAGGAAGGATGGAAGGGCTGGGAGGAATCAGGACCCTGAGGCTTGTTCGGGTTTCACTTGTTTTCCTTAGAGAAACAGAACAAGGAGACCATCCTGGGAGAGGCTTGAAGAATTGTCCAAAGGGTAGAGCAGTTACAGAGGAGGCCAGAGAGTAGAGGCAGGGGAAAATAAGAGCAGGATGGAAATGGTGTCCATCCAACTACCTTCCCCTAGGGAGCAGAGATGGGGGACCCCAGTGCTGCTGTGGAAGCCTCTCAAAGAGGTCTGGGGTGGGCTGCGGGTAGAGGCTGGGGGAAGGGGGAGGGACCCCATGGAAGACACCCAACTAACAGCCACTTTGCTTTGCAGCTGAGTGCAGTCTAACCCCTCACCCCCTTCCTCCCCCAGGTGCCTGCTGGGTCACGGGCAGGTGTGTGCGTGTGGAGCACCCAGCTCCTTGGTTAGGCAAGCTTGGCTAGGGAAATCTGAGTTTCAGTCACCCCGGCAGGGAGAGTGTCTGTTACCACCCCACGTCCCTCCCTCCTCTTCCCCCAGACCTCACTGTCTCTCCACCAGTTTGTCTGGTATTTTGTTTCTCTCCATCTGTCTCTCCCTCCATCTCTATCCCTCTCTGTGTATAAACTGACCCACTCTTGATCTTTGTGTGTATTTTCCTCTCCATCTTTGCCCGTCTCTGTGTGTGTGAACACTTTACAAACTTTCAAACACTATATAAATGTTATTATTATTATTACTATTATTATTATTATTATTGTGCTATTTTGCTATCTGTGTCTTTCTCTGTTTGATTTTCTCTTCCTGTGTTTATTCTGCGTGGATTAGAGGGGGTTACTTCAACTTGGAAGGGCAATGAGTGAGGGAGCATAGGAAAGGAGAGGTTGATTCCCTTGAATAGGGGATCTGAGCCAGAACTGGAACAAGAGATGGCTGGAGGTAGAGAGGCAGGAAGGACAAAGGAAGACCTGAGGAAGGGCAGAAGGGCTGGGAGGAATCGGGAACAATGGGCCCTATTCCTCCCTGGTCCCCCAGAGAAAGGAGAGGGTGCCAATAGTGGGCCAAGAAGCCTTGGCCAATGGCTCTTCCTCACACCCCTCTCGGCCCGCCCCACCCAGGCTCTGTGGGCCAAGCTTCTCTTTTAGGAAGGCAGCCCAGACCCTTCAACTGAGGGTTCAGTGTGAAGCTGCAGCCTCCCAGCTGGAGCTCCCAGCTCCAGTCTCCCCTCTGTCCGTCTCTCCATGTCTCTCTTCCTTGCTTCCTTCTGTCTCTTTGTCTCTGCTCCCTTTGCTCTCAATTGCCTGGGTGTTTCTCCTTCTCCCTCTGTCTCCCTCCTTTTCTGTGCCTGTCCCTGTCATTAGGCCCTCTGTCTTCCTCTCTCGCCAAGTCTATCTGTGTCTGTCTCTCTAGACACTCCCCCAGCCCCCCCACTTGCCCCAATGGAAGGGATTTGGAGGGAGGAGGGGGCGGCCGAGTGGTGAGAAGGGGTTGGGGAAGCAGGTGTGAGGAAGGAAAAGGAGAAGGGGATGCATTGCCAGAAAAGAAACAAAAAGCAATTTAATCTCTTTTTTTTTCTCTTTTTTTCTTGCACCCTTTTTCAATTGTTTTTCTCTCTCTCTTCCGATGCTTAAAGTAGAAGTGGAGCAGAAAGGTAAACGCACTGTTACCAATGCTAACCCCTAACTCACATTTTGTTCTCCCCGTGCCTATACTTAATGTGACCCCCCACTCCTGCCCCTTTCTCCTGGCTCTTCCTCCGCCCCCCCACCCTCCCCATCCTCACCTTCTCCTTCCTCCCCTCTTCCCCTCCAAATCAAGTCGATGCTCTCCGACCCTGGTGCCCCCTGCCAGGTTGGGGCAGCCCCCCCTGTGCCAGCCAAGGGCTCTTCTGCCCACCCGACAACCCCACGGAGGGGCTTCTCTCTGAGGTCCGGACTCTTCTCTCTGTCTGTCTCTCTCTCTCTGTCTCTCTGTGTGTCTTTCTTTTTCTTTCTCTCTCTCTCTTTCTTTCTCTTTCTCTCACCTAGTCCTTGACCCCTGTCAGGGACCTGACAGCCTCTCATGCCTCTTTTTGCCTCCTTCAGGGGAAATATGTAAGCAACCAGGGCTAGTTTGTTTGGGGAGTAGGGGGGCATGCACCTCACTCTCTCTCCCCAAACTGCCCAACCCAACTTGCCCCAAGACTTCCTTCCCTCTCTCCCCCCACTGGGGGTCATTTATCTCCTTCTTTCCTTTGCCTTCTCTGGATTTGGGTTTGGGTTGGGGGGAGGGAGGGCAGGGAAGGAAAAAGGGGTTCATTTTCCTTTGGGGGAGCTGATTTTCCCACTGGCTTCTGACAGCTATTGAAGCTCTCTTCTCACTTTGGAGTTTCCAAGGCAAAGAGGTGTTTTGGAGAATGGAGTACCAGTCCTCCCCATCACCCCCACCCTTGCCTTGCTCTGCCCTTCCAAGTCAGGTGAACCGAGAGACCTGGGAGAGTGTCCTGCAGTAGAAGGGATTCTGGGGAAGGCGGGGTGGGGGGGCCTGGAGGTGTGTGTGTCTGTGTGTGTGTGTGTGTGTGTGTGTGCGTGTGTGTGTGTGTGTGTGTATGGAATGGGAGTGGGGGTGGGACTTTCTGTTTTTTCCATACTTGCCAAGCTGCAGTCAGGGTTTCTTCTGGGCTGTTGTGGTTAGAGGGCCAGAGGAGAGTGGGGGTTCAGGGGAGGGGTGCTTCCAGAAGTACCGTAATTTCAAGTCTATATATAAATATATATCTTCTTCTCCATTAGAGAAAAGAAATTGGGGGAGTGTTCATTGTGGGCAGGCCAGAGTCCTGACCTCAGGTTCCTTTGAAAGACATGGTGGGGGGGGCAGGTAGGGAAAATAGTGACTCTTCCTCAGAGTTTTACAAATGGCAAATCTGAAATACATCTGCAAGAGATAAGGAGCTGGGTAACATCACCATCAATGACCCTTTTGTCCTGAAATTACGGTACATGGAGTATCCCTGTTATGAGGAAGGGGGATATTACTGAGCTGTTCTCCTACCCCTCCCTTTCCTCTTCCCCATCTGTAGGAGACCTGGGCAGTCAGACCTTCTGGGTCCCTGCTCCATCCCTCCTCTCTCACCCTTTCTCTTTCCTTGAGTCTCTCTTCCTCCTGGCACCCCGACGCTCTCCTTGCAGGCACAGCTTGGACACACCGGCTCTGGATTATTCTCTCTCCTGGTTTTGGGGAAGGGTGATATATTGATGGATGAACATACCCATAGGAGCAACCACTATGGTTGTGGTTAAGGGCCAAACTCATGAGTATAGACCCTGCTCTTCCCTCCCCTTTTGGCACCCCCTTCCCCCAGTATTACTGCTAACAATTTATTCTTCCTTCCCCCTCTGCCAGGTCAGGCTCCAAGACCCTGTGTTGTCCCCACCACCACTACCACCACCACCACCACCACTACCACCACCATACCACATATGCAGCCAACCCCCACTCACCTGGCAGAGAAAGCCCAGCATGAAAAAGGGGGAAACTGAGGCACAAGGGGGTAGGGGAAGGAGTCATCACTCTCAACCAGGTGACAGCCTGAGCTAATACCAGAAAAGGATGGGCAAAGAACCTAAAGTATATATGCCAGAGTTGACTGGCAGAAGTTCTGGGAGGCATGGAGAGAAGGATATAGGTAAAAATGGACAGATGGATGGATGAAGAGCCCTGGGACCATTGGTGTGCACCTACTTTCCTTCCCAGAGCTGGTCTCTTAAACTAAGCCAAAATTCCCTTGAGGAAATGCCTGTGGTGTCACCCACCCTCACTCAGAGCCCTACATGGGTTCCAGAGAATCCCCATTCCAAAGGGAAGCAGTGCCTATTGGATGGTAAGTTTCCATGTTCCTTCATTACCTTTGTGCCTCGGTTTCCCCTCAGCCTGTTTACATGGGAGAAGCTTCTGCCTGCTTCATGCTTTGGGGCCCTCTTGAGGATCTCCAAGAAACTGGGGAAGGAGTTGAACCCTAGGCAAATTCTGTGTGTCTCATGCATGAACTCCCCAAGTTAACTAGGACCCCTGAGAGGCAATGGCTACCTGCTGCTGCCCTTTCAGGTCAATGTCCAAGAGGAGCTCTGAGACACTCCCTTCCCTTCCCTGTGCCCACTACTAGGCCAGCAGCTTCAGAAAGCAGCTGAGTGAAAGCAGAGAATTCACTTCAGACCCCCCCCCCCCCAGGACTCCATCTCCCTGTGCCTCTCCCTCTCCCTCATGGCCTTGGTTTCAGGTGGGGCAGAGACTGGGGAGGGTTAAGATTTCCTGAACCACATAACTGTGTTGCATTCAATTGCCTGTAGTCCCTGAAATGAGGGAGATAAAACAAATCAGCTTCAATTGTAAAGGGGAATACTAGAAATATATTGTGGTTCAGAGGCAAATTAAAAACTGCTATTGTGTGAAGGGGAGAATAGGAACTCTCCTGAATAATAATGAAAACAAAATAGGTGTTAATGGGGGGAAACATTGTAAAGGTAAAGGAAATAATTAGGGTTGGAACCCTTGAATTTGAATTTTTGATTTACCACCCTGTGACCCTGAGATAGGTCCATAACCTTGTTGGATCTCATGCTCCTCTGTTAGGATTAGAGTAAGTGTTCCTATGTCTTGGACCCCTTTGGCCGGATGGTCACAACCTACAAAGCCCTTCTAGGAATATTCATTTTTTTTCCCCTTCTAGAATCATAACTGAAGATTTTCACATTAGTGAAAATAAAGATGTTCTTTTCCCCCATCCAAATTCACAGACCTTTTAGAATCTATCCCTAGTCCCCTGCCCTTGAGGGTTCGCAGACCCCAGATTAAGAAGCCCTGCCCTAGAAGAGGGTCACTACCCATTCTAAATTCTACGATCCCCAACTGATCATCATTATCCTGTGACTGAGCTTTTTTAATAGGGGTGAGACTAGAAATTGTGGGAAAGAGGAGAAGCCACCCATGTGGGGGTGGGAATGGGGGCGGGGCGGGAAACTGATCCTCATCCTACCAAGAAGTCAGGACCAGCACTTCGTGATGGGCAGAGGCTGAATCCCCTCCAGGCCAGTCCTCGGGGGGTGAGCAGGGAGGGGCAGGGCCGAATGGACACAGAGATGCAGTCGAGGTTTTCCTCCTTTTCAGGGAATGGGGGGGGTGGGGCGGGGCCCCCACCTTTCTGACACCAACGCTGCCTTGATCCCTCTTCCCGAGCCCGGGACGGCCCCAGGTAAATCGGGGGGCGGGGGAGGGAGAGGGGGGCCGGTGGTTGGGGGGGGGGCCCTATCTTCATTCTAGATTCTCGTCCCCTCCCTCGTCCCCTCCTGGCCGGACCTGGGATTGCACCCGAGTAATCCTGGGCGGGCCTAGATTCTGGAGTGAATTCTCTGCTCGCCCCCTCCAACCTCTCTCTCTCTCTCTCTCTCTCTCTCTCTCTCTCTCTCTCTCTCTATCTCTCTCTCTCTCCCTCCTGACCTCCCTCTCTCCCTCTCTCCCTCTCTCTCTCTCTCTCTCTCTCTCTCTCTCTCTCTCTCCTTCCGCCAGCATTATTAACCTTTTCTCCCCAGGCTCTCTCGGGCTCACCTCGGACCCAGGATTGGCGCCGCCGCCCCCTCCCCTTCCTTGTCTCTCTTCTCCGCCGCATAGCTGTCCTTTGCCCTTTCCCCCCTCCCCTCCCTGCCTCCTCCCTCGTCTCCTCGCCAGTCCTCCCCCCCATGTGCACGAGTGCCAGTGTCTGTTGCTGAAATGATCGTGTAGTGACCCCCCTAGTGAAACCTTACCAGCAGGAGGGTGAGGGGAGCCGCCCCTCCCCCGCTCCTCCCGGCCCCTCCTAGGCTGGAACTTGCCCCCAGGGAATCCTCTTCCTTGCTCTTTATTGTGTGGGGGAAGACTGGGCATCATCATCATCACCATCTACATCATTATAACCATCACTGGAAGAGCTGATACCCCTTCCCCTGCCCCCTGGCGGGGCGAGGTCTTGACAGTACTACTGGTGAGAAGGAGCCCTCCACACTACCCGTGGTGTGAGGGACCCCTCAACACCACCTCTGGTCCGGGAGGACCCTAGACAGTGTCCATGGTATGGGGGAGTCTCTCAGCAACACCACTGGTGAACCCCTTCAGGTTTTCCAGGCAGAGAAAGTGGGGCACAGTCTTTCCCAGTGGAGGAGAGTATGTGAGTCCTCTAAAACACTCCTGGAAACAGGAATATTGATTGACTTTCCTGAAGGAAAAACCTAAAGGCACAAAGTGGGGAGTGGGTAAAAAAAATCAGAGGAATATATATGCCCCCAATTTCAGTTATGCTATGAACACTTAGGGGAGGTATCAAAGCAAACCCTTTATCCAGGGCCAGTGTAGTCTCTTTATCTTCTGCATAGAAAAAAGAAAGGTATATTCCCATACACTAACCAGGTCTTGACTCTTACCACTCTCAGCTTCCAGAGGTAACCTCTCTAGGGCAGGGAACAGCAAGGGAGGTACCCCATCCCCACCCCAGAAACTCCTTTCCCATCACCAGTCCCACCAAGCAACCGTGACTGCAGCTGCAGGAGGGGAGACCTGCCTTTTAACCTGGCCTCCTATGATCGATTCCTCCTTTCTCCTTTCTCTTTCTCTTTCTCTCTCTTTCTCTCTCTCTCCCTGTGCCTTCTCTTTACCCCCTTACCTCCCCTATCCTGCCTGCCCCTGGCCCAGTCTTCGTGTGCCCTGGGACTCTTCAGAAGGTGCTGGAAGCCACATCTACACATGAGTCAGAGCACCAATCAGGGGCATGGTGCAAGGACCCACTACAAGCTGGGGACCGCATCTATGTGATGCCATGGATCCCCTACCGAACAGACACACTGACCGAATATGCATCATGGGAGGATTATGTGGCTGCCCGCCACACCACCACCTACCGCCTACCCAACCGTGTGGATGGCACAGGCTTTGTGGTCTATGATGGTGCTGTCTTCTACAATAAGGAACGAACTCGAAACATTGTCAAGTATGACCTACGGACGCGTATCAAGAGTGGGGAGACGGTGATCAACACTGCTAACTACCATGATACCTCACCCTATCGTTGGGGGGGAAAGACAGATATTGACCTTGCAGTGGACGAGAATGGGCTGTGGGTCATTTATGCCACAGAAAGCAACAATGGGCGGTTGGTAGTCAGCCAGCTCAATCCCTACACCCTGCGATTTGAGGGTACTTGGGAGACAGGCTATGACAAGCGATCAGCCTCCAATGCCTTCATGGTTTGTGGTGTCCTCTACGTGTTGCGCTCCGTGTATGTGGATGATGACAGTGAGGCTGCTGGCAACCGAGTCGACTATGCCTTCAACACTAATGCCAACCGAGAAGAACCCGTCAGCTTGGCATTTCCCAACCCTTACCAGTTTGTCTCCTCAGTTGATTACAATCCCCGTGACAACCAGCTTTATGTGTGGAACAACTACTTTGTGGTGCGCTACAGTCTTGAGTTTGGACCACCAGACCCCAGTGCTGGTAAGGGTAACCTCTGACCCAGGCTTGGCTGAGTCATTGATACTCCTTTGGTCTTAGACTCAGTAACAGGAATGATAATCTTTGACTTCATTTTCAATACTTCCACCATCTTAAGTATAGTCAGATTCTAGAAAAGGGACCTTAGGGATCATCTAGTTCAATTTTCTTTTTTTCATAGATAAGGAAACTGAGGATCAGGTTGAGTAACTTGACCAAAATGATGCTAAATAGAAGAGCCAGGATTTTAAACAACTGCTTTTTCCACACGGCATGACTTTGGGGTCTATCTCGTGTGGGATTCCAGAAGTCATTCATTAGATTCTAGGAATAAGGAGGTGATTTGTCTCCCTACTCTATCCTGGTTGAATCAGACCACATCTGATGTACTGTGGTCCTGGAGACTATATTCAGGGAGGATGTGAATAAGCTGGAGCATCCCAAGAAGGGTAACCAGATAGCGAAGGGCCTCAGATCTGTGTCATTTGTATGGGTAAGACCTGTCCTAACTGTTGTGCTAAAGTTGTGGAAAGACTGGCCACACTAGATGTGGAGGGAAGTAAGGATCTTCAGGGGGCCAAAACATTTCCTGGACTTATCAGGAGACACAGTAGCAAAATGGTTATGAATGGGGTGATTTGGAATACCAGGGTAAGATGTGTCTGAGGATGGGATATAGTGCTCAGAAAGGTCCAACTCTAACATTCTCTCTCACCCTACTAAAATATAGGCCCAGCCACTTTACCTCCCCTCAGCACGACCACTACAGCCCGACCCACCCCGTTGACAAGCACAGCCTCACCTGCTGCTACCACACCACTCCGCCGAGCACCCCTCACTACCCATCCTGTGGGTGCCATCAATCAACTAGGACCTGATGTACCACCTGCTACAGCCCCAGCCCCTAGTACTCGAAGACCCCCGGCCCCCAATCTGCATGTGTCACCTGAGCTATTCTGTGAGCCCCGGGAGGTTCGGAGAGTCCAATGGCCAGCCACCCAGCAAGGCATGTTGGTAGAAAGGCCTTGCCCTAAGGGCACAAGAGGTGAGTCAGTTCTGGATGCTAGGGTGACCTCTTCCCCTTGAGTGGAAAGGGTAAATAGAAAATGTCAACATCCAACTGTCCATCTGCTTCCTACAACTTTGTTCCTTTGTCTCTCTTTTTTTGTTCTTCCATTTCCCCTTCTCCTGTCTCTTCCCATCCATTTGGTTCTAAACCTTATTTTGGTTTTTCCTGCTCTCTCATCTTTTGATCCTCTCCCATTTTTTCTTATCACTATCTCCTCACTTCCCCATCTTTCATTTATTTTTTTCTCACCTATTCATTCTTCCCTCCCATTTGTCTCTTCCTATCTTTGTTCATATTTATAGGAATCGCTTCCTTCCAGTGTCTACCAGCCCTGGGACTTTGGAACCCCCGAGGCCCAGATCTCAGCAACTGTACGTCCCCCTGGGTCAACCAGGTGGCCCAGAAGGTACCAGTAGTTGCTCCTACTCCATCGTACCTTGAGGCATTGAGTCATAGGGATGGGAAGGGTCTGATGGGAGATTGAATGTGAGAGGGAGCTCCTAGGTTACTGGAGAGACATAGAAAAGAGGGACTGGGTAGGGGAATGAGTGAGGAACTGGAATAATGAGAAAAGAGAGAAAAACTGATCCTTGCAAGGGCTACGAGGACAAAATCTGGGCAAGGAGAAGTTCAATAAGAATTGGGAATGAATGGGTGCTTAGAGAAGGCAACAGTCATGGTAAGGGATTCCTGCCTCCAGATCAAGAGTGGTGAGAATGCAGCCAACATTGCCAGTGAGCTGGCCCGCCATACCCGGGGTTCCATCTATGCGGGTGATGTCTCATCTTCAGTGAAGCTAATGGAGCAGCTGTTGGACATCCTGGATGCCCAACTGCAGGCTCTCCGTCCCATCGAGCGCGAGTCCGCTGGCAAGAACTACAACAAGGTAGGCCCGATCATGGGCATCTTGGGAGAATTTGGAAAACTAAAAGGATCCCCTATGCTTAGGTTTAGAGAGGAAAAAAAGATACTCAAATGGGGCCTGGGTACCACCCAGCCTCTGAGCTATCTTACCTCCCAATTCTGCAGCCCCATTCTGAGGCACCTTCACAACTCCCCGGTTGAAAAAGGAAATGAATCCAAAAGGCTGAGATTTAGCAGCTATAACACCTGAACCATCTTGTGAGGTCAGGAAGTTCTGAAATTAGTTGCCAAGCTCACCTTTGAAGCCACTTGAGTTAGATATTTGGCTGGCAATCAGGATGAGCTGGTGACATGGGTGAGAACAGGACCCTTAGGATCCTAGCTGAGACAGAAACAATGGGACTGGGATGCCAGTATGGGGACTAGGGTTTTGAGTCTGACAACTTCTTCTTCTGCTCTAGATGCACAAGCGAGAGAGGACTTGCAAGGACTATATCAAGGTGAGATATAAACGGCGCTCCAACTACAGCTTAGGGCTGAGGGAGGGACCAGGGTAGGCCAGGCTAAGAATGACTACAGGTTGGAAAGGGAACATTGGGACTTTGGGAAAAAAGTGGAGCTGGGGTAGTCAGGTTAGAACAGATACTCTAAATCTTACTTATCCCACCCCCACAGGCAGTGGTAGAGACAGTGGATAACCTGCTTCGCCCAGAAGCCCTGGAGTCATGGAAAGACATGAACGCCACAGAACAAGTGCACACAGCCACCATGCTCCTGGACATCCTGGAGGAGGGGGCCTTCCTGCTGGCTGACAATGTCAAAGAACCAGCTCGATTCCTCACTGCGAAGCAGAATGTGGGTGAGTAATCCCCCCTGGGGAAAAAACCATCTCCTTGCCTGGGACATGAAGCAATGATTAAGTTATGTAGACGTACCTCCAAAAGAAGCCTAGAACTCAGCAACCCACCTGGACATATGTCTTGGCTCCAGATATAAACCCAGGAACCTGCTGAGAACATAAGGGACTTAAGCATGGATAAGAAGACTTTAGGCCATAAGGAGGGAGAGCATCTTGCCTAGCTCCTTCAGCCAAGTCTCCTACCAGAGAGTTCCATCTTCAGGCCTAGATACCAAAGGCAAATGTACTGAAGCACTTCTCATGTCCCTTCACAGTGCTCGAGGTTACCGTGCTGAACACTGAGGGTCAGGTACAAGAACTGGTGTTCCCCCAGGAGTACCCCAGTGAAAACTCTATCCAACTATCTGCCAACACCATCAAGCAGAACAGCCGTAATGGTCAGTACCAGGGGAGAGAGGGGGATGGAAGTGAACCCATTCGGGAGGGTATTGCTGAGAGCTTTTAACACCCCAGCACTCAGCTTCATCATGGCAAACCAGAATATATAGTGAATGGGTCCTCTCCAGAAGTAATTTATTAGCCTCCAGGAATAATGAGTTGTTTGTACCACCCTACTTTATCCAGGTTGGTTAGACCACATCTGAAGTATTGTGGTCCTGGGGACTACATGTAGAGAAGATGTGGATAGGTTGGAGAGCATCCAGAGGAAATTCACCAGAATGGCCAAAGGACCTTGAATTTACAGTATCTAAGTATTGGGGATATTTAACCTGAAAAATAAAATCACAAGCATAGTCTCTATTTTCAAGTATCTGAATCTCTCAGTTAAATGGAAGAGGGATTAGACATATCCTATTTGGCTTCAGAAGGCAGAGACTGGAGGAATGGATGGAAAAAGTTTCAAAACAACAAATTCAGGTTTGATGTCAAGAAAAATGTATTTAAAATTAGAGCTATCCCAAAGTGGAATAGGCTGTTCTGGGAGATAATGAGTTGCCCTTCATTCTGGATCTTCAAGGAGAGGCCTCCCAAACACTTCTTGGACAGGTTATAGCTGGGGTTCTTTTTTGTGTATGAATTGAACTAGAGATCTCCCAAAATCTCTTCTAGTTCTCCAATGCTTCCAGTCAGTAACTTAGACCTGGAAAAGACTTTAGAAGTCTTTTGAGTCAAGGATTCTTAACCTGGAGTGGAGGAGGGAGATGGGTGGATCTGTGAATGGTTTTTTTTTTTTTTTTAAATTCTGAAAACTGCATTTCCCTATAATTGGTTACTTTTGCCATCTAAAGTATTTATTTTAAGTATTTAAATACATTATTCTGATAAAGGACTTCATTTCTGTGGTACAACAAAAGTTTAAAAAAACAAACAAAAACTCTGATCTAGTCTAACCCTCTCAATTTACAACTGAGGACATGAAGGACTAAGGTGAAGAGATTGCCCAAGGTCACACAGGTAGGAAATAGTCAACATTGATGCAAGTATTTTAACAGTATTGACAGCTCTCCCCTTACTCTCTATTCCAGGGGTGGTGAAAGTTGTTTTCATCCTTTATAATAACCTCGGCCTCTTTCTGTCCACGGAGAATGCCACAGTGAAGCTGGCAGGGGAGGCAGGCTCTGGGGGGCCTGGGGGAGCTGCTTTAGTGGTAAATTCCCAAGTCATTGCCGCCTCCATCAACAAAGAATCGAGCCGTGTGTTCCTCATGGACCCAGTCATCTTCACTGTTGCCCACTTAGAGGTAAGTCCTGGAACTTAACCTGCTCCTCCTCTCACAATGCTCATTTCCTCAGGATGATTCTGAGTATCCTTGCCTATCAAGAGCATCATCCTCCCAGGGGTCCTATTCTTTATCTGGGGAGGGGATGATGAGCAGGGCAGAACTTAATGAACCACATCCCTAGGATGAGAAGGAAACTGTCAGAGCTCTTCCCTATAGGAGAGTTCTTTAGCTCCTGATTCTCATAGTACTTAGCACTCCCTACTTCAGGTACAGTTATTTTAAACTAGACCATTGAATTTTTGAACTTTAAGGGAATCATAGTGGTTTCTTGTTGCAATTCCCCCATTTTGCAATAGGAAATTGAAGCTCAGTGATGTTGCGGCTGCTCAAGGTCACATAGCTTCTTGGAGCTAGATAGGAGACTTGAACCCCAAACTCTAGACTCTTTCTTAGTTCAGTATGTTTTTTTCACTATACTGCCTCCCATTTGCATGGAGTGCTAAGTTCTTATCTTATTTTAAAAGCCTCTTACCTGTAGGTTTCACCCCCACCCCATGGTACTTATCCAGTGGCTGTATCTGTGTCTGAGGCCCTGGTGGGGGTGAGGGGTTGGAAAGGACTCCAAAGATCTTATGCCTCTCACTGTATTACTCTGACACCCCCCCCCAACTACCACCACACAACAGGCCAAGAACCACTTCAATGCCAACTGCTCCTTCTGGAACTACTCAGAGCGTTCCATGCTGGGCTACTGGTCGACCCAGGGCTGTCGTCTGGTGGATTCCAACAAGACCCATACCACCTGTGCCTGCAGCCACCTCACTAACTTTGCCGTGCTCATGGCTCACCGTGAGATCGTAAGCCAGTGGCTCCACCAGCTCTACTGGGCCAGGGCCTGCTTGTTAGCCTGGCTTTGCATGGCATTATAACATGAGGCATGCCAAGGGAATCCCAACTTCCTGGGCATAGGGAGCCATCAGTATCTCCCTTGTTCAGGGCATGGGGCTGAAGCAAGTAGATATGACAAGGGAAAAGGGTTACTTTTCCTTACTCTGTCTCAATTGCCACCTTTTCCTCAGACATTGAGGAGAAAGTGCTAGTTTCATTACTTCTTTATGGGCATTCCAGAGCATGGGGGAAGGGAGCATATCATCCACAAAAGGGTGGGATCCAGTCAGCTGATGAAGGGGCAGAAGGTCTGGATGGGTGGTCCATATTGTCCTTAGCAATTGCCTAAAATGGTGCCCTGGTTGAATCAAGTTTAGGTGCATACTAAAATTGCCTTTCCTGATTTCTCCCCAGTACCAAGGTCGGATCAATGAGCTGTTGCTATCTGTCATCACTTGGGTGGGCATTGTGATTTCCCTTGTCTGCCTGGCTATCTGTATCTCCACCTTCTGCTTCCTTCGGGGGCTACAGACTGATAGAAACACCATCCACAAGAATCTTTGTATCAACCTCTTCCTGGCTGAGCTTCTCTTCCTTGTTGGCATTGACAAGACTCAATATGAGGTAAGTCAGGGTTTAAGGAGTCCGCTGCCCAGGGGAATAGGGTTGACTTCTTTCCCTCCCTGAGGAGAGGCAATGTCAACATGTGCCAACATTGGACCTCTCCAGCATCAGGGGGGTTGGGCAGAGGGGCTCACGGGTACAGCCGGGTTGGAAGCATGGCAGGAGGACTGGCCCTGGCAGGGCCATTCCCCCTCATGCCCAGTGCCTGTGCCCGTAGATCGCCTGCCCCATCTTTGCGGGGCTGCTGCATTACTTCTTCCTGGCAGCCTTCTCTTGGCTGTGCCTGGAGGGCGTGCATCTCTACTTGCTGTTGGTGGAGGTGTTTGAAAGCGAGTACTCACGCACCAAATATTACTACCTGGGAGGCTACTGCTTCCCAGCCCTGGTTGTGGGCATCGCCGCCGCCATCGACTACCGCAGCTACGGGACTGAGAAGGCGTGAGTGTTTGCTCATCCCTTTGTCTCTTTGGTATCTGCTTCCCTAAACCCCCAGATAGCACTGGCCCTTGGGACAGGATCATTCAGGGAGAGGGAACCCCCTAGACTCCCCAGAGCCTGGGATTCAAGGTCCCACTCCACCGGGCAGGATCAGCCCCCCAGGGACAAAGTAGGGAGTCCTATTGGTAGTGGAAGGGGAGCTGTTGGGTTCCCTGGGTCCTCTCCAATGAGATAATATTTGTAAAGCACAGTATCTGGAACATAGTAGGGGTTGTAGAAATGCTTCTTACCCTTCCTTCTCCTTTCCCAGCATAACTTCTACCTTATCTTTCTGACAGCTGCTGGCTCCGAGTGGACAATTATTTCATCTGGAGTTTCATTGGGCCTGTCTCATTTGTCATTGTGGTGAGTCAGAGGAGAGAGCCCTAACTGAGGAGCCCCAGGCTCCTTGAATCATAGTGGACTTCATCCTCTCATTCTTTGAATTGTTACTAAGGGACTTAGCCTAAAATTTGAAAAGGAGGAAAATTTTTGTATCCTGTTCTTCCCTGCCCTTTTCAAAGACCCAAGAAATGGAACCAATCCTCTCTCCACCACCTATCGGTGGTTTCAAATCTTCCCTTGCCTAATTATGATGTCTCCCCAAAAGAAGGTGGTTTCTGATCTTACTCATACAGGGAATAGTTTCTAGACTCACACTCCTACAGAGCAAGACAAACATTCAGAGTTCCTCTAAACCAGAGGCAGGGAATGTGCTGGCTGTGAAAGGTCCATGGTCTGATGATGCCATGGCAACCATAGGCAGGACTTAAAATTCAATAAATCTTAAGAAGTTTTTAGGGGTGAATTAACTAAATGTTTGATCAAATATAGCAAGCAAATGATCTTATAAATATCCAATTGGTCCCTGACAGAAATAAGTTTGCTCTAGAGCAAACTTCAAGCACAGGTTCTCCTGACTCCCAAATCTGGTGTTCTTTCCATACATTCTGGTAGTGATGACATTCAGTCTCCCTTTAATATCCAATGGGTGTTGGTGTGGACACAAGTGAAGCTACTTTGGTTGATTCTTCAATAGGAATGGAATGACAAAATAGCTCCAGATTATCCTCTAAGTCCCCATAAAGGACACGTTTCCAATGTCAGACAACAGGGTACTCTCCCTTCAGCATTCAATGGTTTCAAACCAGATCTAGCCAAATCTTAAGAGCATCATGGTGAGGAAAAGTTATGCCAAGCCAAGGAGGCTAATCCACCTTCCACCATGTCCTTTTTCCTTTCTCTGTTTCTTAGGTGAACCTGGTGTTCCTCATGGTGACACTTCACAAGATGATCCGTAGCTCCTCTGTGCTCAAACCTGACTCTAGCCGCCTGGATAACATCAAGTAAGTGGCCACTCAAAGACAACTCTCTCCCCCTTCTCCCCCAGGACCCTTCAGCTTCAGCTCCAGCCCCAGGAACTGACTGCTCATCCCAGACCTTGGTCTCAGCCTGGCTGAGGACCTTATTGGCCTGTTGCCAATTGAAGGGGTAACCTGGAGGATGCAGAAACTTAGGGAGATGGTCCCTCCCTACCTGTAGATCCCTCCAACTTCACCTAAGTTCGCCTCTGCTCTGTAACATTGACTTAACTCCAAGAAGCTGCTGCATAGGGAATGATCAGGATGCTTTTTCTCTCCTCTTGCTCCCCCCACCCACCTTACAGGTCTTGGGCCCTGGGGGCCATTGCCCTCCTCTTCCTACTGGGTCTCACCTGGGCCTTTGGCCTCCTCTTCATCAACAAGGAATCGGTGGTCATGGCTTACCTCTTCACCACCTTCAATGCCTTCCAGGGGGTCTTCATCTTTGTCTTTCACTGCGCTCTGCAGAAGAAGGTGAGGGGCTATTGCTCCAACCCAAGTATTCTGAGTTTCACACCCCCCCCCCAACCCAGGCCTCTTCTTTCTGGAACAGTTTCTCCCCTATACACCAGCTTTGGGATCAGAGTGAGTGAGTTAGCCCCACTCCTCCCACTCTGACCCACCACCCTCCTGCTTCTTCCTCCACCCACCCTCAGGTACACAAGGAATATAGCAAGTGTCTGCGCCACTCCTACTGTTGCATCCGACCACCCCCTGGAGGTGCCCATGGCTCCCTCAAGACCTCTGCCATGCGCAGCAACAACCGATACTACACTGGGACTCAGGTACCCGGGGCTGCTGCAGAGGCTTGAGGGCTCTGTCTGGGCTGGGAAAGCAGCTCCATGGCAGGGTTGGTGATGAGGAAGCTATCCATCTAGGAGAGAAAGGTCAGGTGTTAGCCTTGTCATGGAGGGGTCAACCAGTCTGGGCACTGAGGTTTCTTGAACCATCCTTCATGTCTGGCATTGTCTTTCTAGAGCCGAATTCGAAGGATGTGGAATGACACCGTGAGGAAACAGACGGAGTCATCCTTCATGGCTGGAGACATCAACAGTACCCCAACCCTGAACCGAGGTGAGAACCTGATGCCCCTGCCCTTCCTGACTCTATTCAGCTGCCTTTCCTAGTCCTGAAATTCTATCAGAATCCAGACTCTTTAGTGATCTCTGACACCCGACTCTTCTCTGGTAGGCACCATGGGGAACCACTTGCTCACCAACCCTGTACTGCAGCCTCGAGGTGGGACCAGCCCATACAATACCCTCATTGCTGAGTCTGTGGGTTTCAATCCCTCCTCGCCCCCTGTCTTCAACTCCCCAGGTAAAAGGACTACCTGTGGGGACAGAGCTGAGAAAGGCAGCATGGTTGGTTGTAGCACTAAGAGTGTGGGACTTGGAATCAGGAGACCTGGGTTCAAAATGCAGTTCTTTGACTTACTGGGTGACTAAGAACAGTTTCCTCATCTATAAAATGCGTATAATAATACTTTGCTTCAGAGCTGTCATGAGGAAAGCATTGTAACCTTAAGCCACTAAAGAAAATTTTTTTTTTAAAGAAAAATGGGACCCTTTTTTGAGGAATGGGGTACCTATGTCTTTATTTGAGGGATGGCTTATCACCCCTGGTTTGGGGGGTTAGGTGTTTGAAGTTGGGAGATGATATCTCTGGACCAATCTGATTCTAAACTTCTTTCTTTTCTCTCCTCATGCAAACCTACAGGGAGCTACCGGGAGCCCAGTACGTCCTACCCTTTTCCAGTAATATTTCAGGAGGTGGGAGACAATCTTAGGCAGTAGGGCTGCCAGATGGGGATGGCCTCAAGTTCTAGGTTGCCCTGCTCTCTAGGCAGGGTTCAACCTTGGCCCTTCATATTCCTAAGTGTCCAAGCCCCTAGCTATTGACTCCTCAGGATCTTCTGAAGAATTCCTGATGAGATATAATGGCCCTTGAGAAAGTTAGTTCTCTCTGGTGGAGAGAGCTGGAACAGGGAATAGTATCCCCAACAGCAGGTGAGGAGGTAAGAAGTGGGAAGAGCTTAATTCCCCAGGGTGAAGGGAAGAGTCATAGAGCAATTGAGAGAAAAATTCGGCCTGCCTCACTTGCTCCCTTCCCTCATCATTCCAGCCACACCTATAGCCCCCCCCCCCACTCCCTTCTTTTCCTGCTCTCATGCGAATTGCCCTCTTCCTCCTGACTATGCCCATCTGTCTTACAGAACACCCTCTAGGAGGTCGGGATGCATGTGGCATGGACACCCTTCCACTAAATGGCAACTTTAACAACAGTTACTCCTTGAGAAGCGGTGACTTCCCCCCAGGAGATGGAGGTCCAGAACCACCCAGAGGACGAAACTTGGCTGATGCTGCTGCTTTTGAGAAGATGATCATCTCAGAGCTGGTGCACAACAATCTTCGGGGTAGCAGTGGGGCAGCCAAGGGCCCCCCACCACCTGAACCCCCAGTGCCACCAGTCCCAGGTAGTGGTGGGGATGAAGAGGCAGGGGTGCCCGGGGGGGCTGACCGGGCTGAGATCGAACTGCTCTACAAGGCCCTGGAGGAGCCCCTCCTGCTGCCCCGGGCCCAGTCGGTGCTGTATCAGAGCGACCTGGACGAATCAGAGAGCTGTGCGGCTGAGGACGGGGCAGTCAGCCGGCCCCTCTCCTCTCCTCCTGGCCGGGACTCGCTCTATGCCAGTGGGGCCAACCTGCGGGACTCGCCCTCTTACCCGGACAGTAGCCCAGAGGGGCCCAGTGAGGCCCTTCCTCCCCCCCCTCCGGCCCCTCCTGGTCCTCCTGAAATCTACTACACCTCCCGCCCGGCCCTGGTGGCTCGGAACCCCCTGCAGGGCTACTACCAGGTGCGGCGGCCTAGCCACGAAGGCTACCTGGCTGCCCCAGGCCTCGAGGGGCCGGGGCCTGATGGTGATGGCCAGATGCAACTGGTCACCAGCCTCTGAGGGACCCTGTGGACCCAGAGGGCTGGGTGGCCCAGTGCCAGGGGAGGGGAACCCTGGGGAGGGGAGGACTTTAGGGGATCAAAGGTGAACTAATCGGAGTAGGAGACAGGCTGTCCTCTCCAGATGTACCTCTCACCTATGGGCCCTACTGTTTCCTTAGGGGATGCAGAGGGGGCAGGGTCCCTGATGTACAGAGTACACAGGAGCTCCTGACAGCCACACGCACCAGCTGTTTTGGGGGAGTGTTGCGGGGAGAAGCTGAGGGCCCTCTGGGGTAGATGGGTGAGAAGGTGGAGAAACACAGTTCCTCCTTGATTCCCTCCCCAGGGTAAAGGGTTGCCAAAACCCCACTTTGCCAAACCTTTCAGTGGCTCCTCTCTGCAGCCAGAAACCTTGCAGGCCCCACCCCATGGAAGAATTTCAGGGCAAAGGACAGTTGGACAGCCTTCTGTATATCCTCCTACTCCCCTGAAACTGGGAATTCTAGCCCAAGGGAAAGCCCCAGGAGGGAAACTGAGGGGTGCGGCTGGAGGTTTCAATGTTGAACTTTCTTCTGAGCCAACTACCCCTCATTCCCTCTCTGGAAGCAAGCCTGCTCTGAGCTCCCTCCCCAAGACTATACCCACTGACCCCCCCAGGGTGACTCCTGACTAAGCACAACCCCCCATGGGGCCCCTAGCCCATGGGGGTGACCCCTCAGGGGGGGCAGTTCCCAGCTCTGTGGGCTCAGATCTCTGGGGAGTAGATTCTGGGTCTGGAACTCTCCCTGGGGCGGGGGGCCTCTTTACCCTTCCCCTCCTCCCTCATTGCTGTAAATATTTCAACGAAATGGAAAAGAAAAAAATTACAAAAAAAAAATCTCATCACTTGAAGCCACTGGGAGCCCACAGCCCAGGCCAGCTCTGGCTCTCCACCAAAACCAGAGCACCTACCCACCTACCTGCCCACCCATCTACCTACCCACCCAGCAGCCAAGACTTCTCTCTGCTTGTGCGTGCATCCTGGCCAGGTTGGAGTGGGGGCCTCCATGGCAGCTTTTTACAATCAAAGGACAGAAAAAACAAACAAACAAGAAGCAAAAGAGACACAACCTCTTTCCTTCCTGGCACCATGTTCCTGTCATTTCCCTCTGAATCTAGTCCCTAGTATCGTCTCTCCTGGGGCATGTGTCCTGCCACCTGCTCCAGGAATAGACCCATGTTCCTCTCCTTGCCCCTCCTTCCCTGCCAAGGGGAGACCCCTCAGACCCAAAGATGCTTTCCTGAGGTGGCTGCATCACCTCTTTAAGTTCTGTTAACTGAAAATTGCTTCTGGGCCTCAGGACCAACAAAAGGATAAAGGCGTCATTTTTCTGTCTAGAGGGGCTAATGGAAGAGTTTTAAAAAAACGAGCAAAAAGGCAAAGGCCCCCTGTCCCCAGGTGATGGAGAAGGGAAGGGTAAGATGGGAGTTTCATGTCTGTGGGTTTGGGGTCAGGGTTTGGAGTGGGGGGAGTATGCCCTCTCTGGAAAGCATGAGAGGTTACCAGTTGGGAAGGCATTGGAGGACACTTCAGCTGAACTGTTTCTCCAAACCTCCTCCACTTCTTAGAAGCTGGGTTTTTTTTTTGGGGGGGGGCTGCTCATGAGTGCCTCTCCCTGCTATAATAGTCTCCCTTCTTCTCTAACCTGTTTTCATCCTCACCTAAGGCCTCCTTTCCACACCTCTTGGGAACAGCCCAGCTGGGCAGTGTTGCTCCTATGCCCCAGTTCCTGGAGTCCCTCGGGGCCATTTCCCCAAAGGGTGGCCCTTCCCCATTCCTGCTCCCCCCACCTCATACCCTCCCTCTACCACTCTTCTCACAAGTGCCATGAGTTTTCTAACATCTTTGGGTCTCAGCCTGCTGCTGCCATTAACTTCTTGGTTTGGGGGACAGGAGCTCCAGGGAGAAATTGGGGAACAAGTATATGTGGTTAGGAGGAGAGAGAGGGGGTCTTGGGGGAATCCTTTTTGCTGCTAGAAACCCCCTCCCTCCTCCTGGGGAGCTGGGGCTGGCTTGCCCCCATCATGTGGGGGAGAAGGGGTCAAACCAAAGAATGACGGCTTTGTCCCCCATTAGGGGCAGGGGTGGGGAGGACAGCTAGAAAGAGAACATGGTTGGTCTCCATCTCTTATTCTCCTAGGTAAGACTGAGAGTGACCCTGTGGAGAAAGTGCTAAATTCATTTCACCAGGAGCCCCTGGATTGAATGGCAGTGAGGTCAGGTTGGGGAAGGACCATCCACAGGCCCCATATCACCATTTCCCCAACACAACATTCCCCTCTTTCTGTGCTTGGGAGAGACTTAGGGAAGGAGCTACCCCCAATGACCTCTGTCTCCATTCCCTGGTTGTGGCAAAAGGCCACCTGGGGGGGGGGGGCTGTGAAAAGCCCAATTTGAGAGGGGGGGGAGAGGTAGAGAAGGGATGTGACTGATGAGGGAGCTGGTAGGTGGAAGGCCTAGAGGGCCCCCATACCCTTTCTGCCTCAAACTTGGGGGCAGCCCTATGACACCAGCTGGGGACTGGGAACTCCTGGGTTTCTGTGGAACCTGAAGGAATGTAAGGAGTCCTGCTTTCCCCACCCCCCTCACCCTCCCCTTCTCTCCCCAGACATGGACAATCATGGGGGTAGGGTGAAATGAGTCAATAGGTTCTCATCTAGCAAGGACAGGGATAGCAACAGCAAGGGTTCCTAGGCCTCATGGCTGCATGGCAGGGCCCCCTGGTGGGGATACAGAGACCATCGCAGCCCAGCTCCAAGCCACCCTAGAGAACCCAACTGTTCCCCCCACCCCAACCAGCCCTGGTGCCTTGACACCCCCACCCCAGCTGGGACAGGACCCACTGTATAGAGAAGGTTCTTGGTTTCCTCCCCCTACTCTCCTTTCCCTGGGCTCATGAGTTCCTTCCCTCTTAAAATTTTGTGGGAGGCAGTTTCTGAATTTTCATTTCTCTTGGTTCCCTTGCCTTCTTTCCCTTTTTTTCTGTCTCTGCCTCTCTTTCCCTCTGTCTGTCTTTCTCCTCTGTGTCTCTCCCATCTGTCTTGTCTTCTTACCCTTCTTTTCATCCTTGCTTTCTCTCTGTCTGTTTGGGCTTCCCTCCTCCTGTCCTCCTGCCACCCACCTGCCCCACCTTGGTCTCCTCCTTTTCGATATGCCAAACCAATTTTGGGTCGAGTGCATTTAACGAGAACAAAACAAAAGACTCATAAAGACAACGAGTACGTTTCAAAAAAAAAAAAAGAAAAACTTCCAAAAAAAAAAAGAAACCATTGTCGAGTCAAAAAAAATCAAACAATAAAGAAAATAAGATTTCTTGGAACATTTAGAATGGAGTGATTTATTTTGGGGTGTAAATGGAATATTAAGTGGGAAGGCAACCAAAGGTTAGGAAAGATCTCAATGACAGTCTCAGGGATGGGCAGTGACAAATTCTTTGTGATTATGTCTTAGAATAAAGCAGTCCAAAAGGAGAAATGGCATTTTTCTGCCCAAGGACTTTTTTTTGTCCCCAGGATATATTAATACTATTTATAAAGAACTTTAGGGTATGAAGCATTTTTCTTTCAACAGCATTGAGAGAGAAATCATACAGGATATTGTTATCCCCATTTTATTCATGAGGAAACTGAGGTTTGATGAAATTTAAATGAAATTTGGCTAGATTTAATAGTCCAACAATTCAAATTCCTAGCTTTCCTTGTTACAAAAAACAGGACTATTGAAATTTGAAACCATGAGGGCAAGCATGATGTTTAAAACTTTCACCTCCCTCTTAAGGGGGGACACACATACACATATACACGTACACAGAAATTTTTAAATTTCTCTTGGCAATTTCCCTGTCCAATTCCTATATCTTTGATTCTCCAACACTGTAATCTTACCTCCTCTATGATGCACATATCAAAAATAATATGACAACTTGTTTTTGTGTACTTGCAAAGAGTGTTGTATGCTTTTTTTTTGAGGTGCTTACACCAACCTTAATCATATGCGATAGTCATTTTTAGTCACCACAAAATCCCACTCTTTTGGCATGGAGGGAATCCTAGGTTCTCGAGGGCTCTTGTCAGCACATCACGAGCTCTGTTAGGTTCTAACATGCTGGAAAAATTCCAGGTATGGTTCTGACAACAGACTGATTCTGTTTTTCCAAGAATCAGTCTAACCACATAAAGAGAAACTGATCACCAATAGGTTGATCACTTCTCAATGAATTCCTTAGTCATGGCGACCTGTGAAACAAAGAAAAAAGACAAAATGCTCCTCAGCTCTGTTTCTTCTTTTAGAATGATGGCAGCAAAGTAGGAGAAATACCTGTAGGAGACATGAGCAGTTTTTTTAGACTGTCAATAAAATTCACCTTAGTCTAATGCACTTAACAAATAAATGTGATAGATGCAATAAATGTGAGATCTTTGTCCAATGACCAAAATCAAGATGTATTACAGAAGGAACTGAATCATATCAAACTTGAAATTCTTGATAGAAAAATGAAACTAGAAGAAATAAGAAAATTCTACATCCAAACAGCAAGAGGGTTCACAATTAACCAATCCTTTAATGAGTCTGAGAAATGAATTGATTTTATCATATGCCCAAAGGCATCTTGAAACATTATTCTGTGAAACATTTGGTTATCTAAAATTCCAGTGATCATGATATTTGCAAAAAAAGGTCACCATGAAAGCAAAATAGCTCATGAACTAACATGGTTGTGTAGAAATTGAAGAAATAGAGAAATTCTACAAAGAATTTGGTAAAACAATCCAAATTATGCCAATATATATTTTTACTCTGACTTCAATGCAAAAATAAGAGGTGAGTATGATGAAATAGGAAGATGAAATGAAAGAGGTCAGACACATGTTCATCCCACATACATACATCATGAATGCTTTCTTCAAGAAAGAAGTCAATAGATGCTAGTTGTAGTAAGGACTGAATAAACTTAGAAAAAATGAAATTGCTGTGTTTTAATGGACAACAAAAGCCATAATTAATGTAGGAGTTCATTGTTTGTGAACAGTTTAGTATAAAGTTGGGTGTAATGGGGAATAGAGCTGGAATTTCATTGGAATAAGGAACTGGTACAGAATGAAGAAATTTCCCCAACTAATGAAAATTAGTCACTTCTTTGCAGTTTATAGTCTTAGAAGAAAGTTATTAGATCACTGAGAGGTTAAGTGACTTGTCCAAAGTTACATGGCCAGAACTTGACCTTGAGTCTTTTTGATTCCAAAACCAGTTGTCTCCAAGGCCATACTGCCACTCAATGACTTTCAAAATGACTGACAGACAGCAGGAACATTAGAGTACAAATAGGAAGAAGAAAGAAAAAGAACAAAAAATCTGGCATACAGTTGAAACAACTCAATCTCATCCTATTTAAATAAGTTACTGATAATAGAAAATGGGTAACAGACAGTAGAATGTAATTACATAATAATTTTATACAGGAATATAATGGATAAAAATCAATTGCCATAATGAAAAATGAGCAAAAGAGTTTAAAAGAACCTTAGCGAACATATAAGTGCCTTGTAGAGAGAGATAGCAGCCAAAGTCAATACTAGTTTAGAATACAAACTCATTTGTAAAATCTTACAAAAAAGAATGATGGGTGATTTCAAAGTATATCACCTCATAAAGCAAAGAGAATCAAGAGTGAGAAAAACCAGTTTAAGGAAAACTTGTCAAGAAGCCTAACTTAAGTACTTAAGTCATCCTGATAGCTGTTCTTTACACATTCTCAGGTCCTCTCCTTTCTTCCAAAATGAGTTTGGTATGGATTCACAGTCTTTCCCTCCCACCTAACTTCTGCCCTCATAATAGGAGCAACAGACATGCTGACCCTCCCTCAAATACCCTAATCACTCAGTTCCTCAACCTCCTTATTTCCCAAGACTTACTCCTCCAACCTACCTGACCCATACACAAAGATAGTCAGTCATCACCTACAAATTACCAACTCCAATTCAAGAATTCCCAAATCCCCATTGAACCATATTGGCTTTTCACCTTTCCCTCTGCTTTCCCTTATAAAACCCTGTTTTTTAGTCTTTTCTGCGACCTCCAATCCCTTGACCCCTCAACTCTCACTCAGGCTGTCTCACTGCACTACCCACTTTTCTCCTCTTTTCCTCATCTTGACCCCTTGGGTTAACCAGTTCAATTCTACACTACCCTCCTCTCTTGAATCCCTTGCTCTATTTTTTTTTTTGCAATTACACTCTGCCAAGATTCAGCCCTGGATCACTCCTACTATTTACCATTTTCATCCCCACACACAGGCTGCAGAATAAAGGTGGAGAAAACTACACAATCATTTTGACTTGGTCTCTACAAATTTATATTAAAGAATGTGAATTAGGCCCTTACTGAAATTCTACTATACCTCCTTTATGAATACCCCACTCTCTATCTACAGCAATTCTTCCAAGCCTTTTCATGACTCCTCAAACCTTCCATGACTGAAAAACAAGTGAGGCCATGTGCTTTGAGTTCTGTCTTCTCATCCTCATCTCCTATCACTCAAATGTTTTCTGCCACTCTGTCCTTTACCTGTTTCACTTAATGAAGTGACCTTACTCCTTACCCCATACCTGTTCCAGTGATCCCATTTCTTCCCATTCCCTCCATATCATTCCCATTCTATCATTTGTTTTCAATTTCTCCCTGTCATTCTTTACTACCTACAAACATGCCCATGTCTCCATTCTTATAAAAACCCTCACTTCATCTTTCCATTCCCACTAACTATTGGCATGTCTTATCTATTTGTGACTAAACTCTGCAAAAAGGCAGTCTACAAAAGATGCCTTCATTTTCTCTCCTCTAACTCTCTTCTTAATCCCTTACAATCTGGCTACCAATCTTATGATTCCACTGAAACTGCTTTCTCCAAAGTTAATAATGATCTCTTAGCTGCCAAATAAATTGGCCACCCCTCTGCAGTCTTTGATGCTAATGGTCACTCTCTCTGCCTTGATACTGTCTTCTCTCTCTGCTACTCTCTCCTGCTTCTCCTCCTACCTTTCTGACCACTACTTCTTAGTCCTCTTTACTGGATCTTCATCCAGATCACATACTCTAACTGTAGGTGTCCCTCATAATTCTATCTTCACATGGTGATCTCGTCAGCTCCCACAGATTTAACTACCATCTAATGATTCTTAGATCTATGTATTTTGCACCAACCTCTGCTGGTCTTCAATCTCACATTTCCAACTGCCATTCAGACATTTTGAACTGGAAGTCCAATACACATCTTAAGCATAGCATATTGAAATATGAACTCATTATCTTTTCCACTAAGACCCCCTCCCCACCTTCTGTCTTCTGTATCATAATAGTGGGCAACACCATTCTCCCTGTCCTTAGGGATCACAGACTAGAAGTCATCCTAGACTCTTCTTTGTCTTATTCCCCATAACCATTCTGTTGCCAAGCCCTATCAATTTCACCTTTGCAGCCTTTCTCTTTTGAAGCACAGGTCCTCCTTACCCCAAACATGAACTATAGCAATAGCTTGATGATAGATCAGCCTATCTCAAGTCTATCCACTCCAATTCAACCTTCATTTAGTCACCAAAGTGATTTTCCTGAAGCATAGGTCCAATCATGTCATCCCCATACTCTACAAAATGCTTCTTTTGACATTCAATGCATATTAATAACATAACCCCTTTACAGTCTTTTTACATATTATTCCCCAGAACATACTTTTCAATCCAATGATGCTGGCTACTTGACAGTTCCAGACACTAGACATCCATCTCTCAGTTCCAAGCATTTTCTCTGTCTTCCATGCCTACAATGCTTCCCCTTCTCAATTCTGCCTCTTATCTTCCTTTGAGTCCCAATTAAAATTTAAATTTAAAGCCTTTCCCAACCCCTATTCATTCTAGAGCCTTCCCTACCTTAATGGATTTCTATTCATTCTGTCTATAACCTGATTTGTATAAGTCTGTTTGCATATTGGCCCCCATTAGATTATAAGCTCCTTGAGGACAAGAACTAGTCATTTGTCTAGTACTTAGTACAGTGCCTAGAATAGTTACTTAATAAATGCTGTGGATTAATTGATTGATCCAAGAATATTTAAAGATGAAAGTGGAAGGATACCCTAAGAAAAATTGGAAATATCTACAAAGATATTTATGATGGACTCTTTTTCCTATCAGGACAGCTTAACCACCACATTTGGACTCTTAGAGTACAGTCCCAGATGTACTTATAGAGGAAGTAGAAATGTCACTAAGAGGAATCTTTAAAACCAGTTGTATTGGATCAAGCCCATAGGAGATCACTGCTGGAAGTGATATAAGTACATGGGTGTTGAGAGATTGATTCACAAGATAAATGAAGGAGGGAGAGATACCAAAGTGGGGGGGGGGGGGATCTGACCTATTAATACTCCAAAAGGCAACCAAGAGAATACCAACTACCTTCTTGCCTTCCTATTTATATATAATTAGAGGTCATCCTGAGTGAATATATTAGGAATGAACTTTTAGACTTTTGCAAGACATATTCCTCAATAGTCCCCATTTTTACCATCACACAAATGCCAAGAAGATTTAGAAAATACAAAAACCCAAACTGTGTTAATTGTATATTATTATTAATATAATTACATTAATATTAAATATTAAAATTATTATTACTAATGCTTTAAGGAGAGCCTTTCATTCATATATAAAAAATTCTCCCAAAATTTCTTGAAGAACTTAATAACAAATAATCTTGTTCAACAATCCTTTGATAATAAACATCAGATGAGACATAGAGAGATGCATGCTTGCCAAAGATGTTTGCTATTGTAATGGATACCAGGAAGTATCAAAATACTAGAAGGATTCTGTATTGAAAGTATATCATATGTTACATTGTGCTAGTTCAATCAAACCCTGGAAAACTGCAGAGGCTTCTGAAGGAGGTCTGTACCTAACCAAAATGTTAAGAATTTGGCCTGACTATTCACACAGAAAGGTTTAAGTGAATGAAGAATGACTATTGTCCAATTGGATAGATAACCTAAGGAGCATTCCCATCAATGTGTTTACCTGGGAGAGACAGAACAAATGGAACAAGTTGGAACCAAAATTGAATAATGAGGAGAAGAATAGGAGAGATCATCTTCAGGAAATACTATTCTATCAATATTCTACTGACAGTGTAATTTGACTTCAAGATATGGAATACAACAGCTACCAAACATTTACAACCAAGGGGCAATGAAGAAGCACATGGTGGATATAAGAAGTCTACAACATTTAACACATGACAAGCTTCAAAGAATAGGGGTAAAAAATGTCATCAATGAAAGATTTGATGGGGCAGGGGAGTGGGGGGACCAGGAATGAGTTGATCACATAGTCAAGACAAAGGAGATAACCTGAATCAACAAGTCAGCAAACATTTATGAAACATTTACTATGGGTCTGGTTCTATTGGGGATACAAAGAAAAGTAAAAGTTAATTAGGGAGCATCACAGAGAATAACATGAAAATGTGCTATACAAGATATATACAAGTTAAACTGCATGTAATCTCAGAGGAAAGGCACTAGCATTAAGGGGAACTAGAAATGTCCTCTTGAATATGGTAGGATATGAATTAAGGTTTGAAGGAAATCAATTAGTAGAGATAAGGAGGGAGAGCATTCCGGACTTGGAGAATAGCCAATGAAAAGGCATGGAGAAGATGGTAACAGGAATACCCAAAACACAAACTCAGAAGATAATTATACCAAAACATCTAAAAGCAGAACTTCAAAGAAAAACACAGTGTGGGCATTGATGCAATTAGAATTCCTAGAAGAGATGAAACAAAATTTTTTTAAAAAGAGTTAATATTGTTTTTATTAATGAAATGAGAACATTAGAAGAAAAGTGGAAAAGAAATTAAAATTAAAAAAAGAACTGGAAAGATTAAATAAGAGGCACAGAACTGTGCCTAAGCAACAAACTTTCTGAAAATTAGAATGGGTCAAAATAGAAACAAGTAACATCATGAGATAACAAAATAAAACAACTGAAAACATAGAAGAAAATGTAAAGTATTTCATAGTAAAAAATGCTGAGTTGGAAAAAAATTAAGGAGAAAAAAACTGAGTCAATGAACTGCCTGAATTCCATGACAAAAAAAAAAGAAAGAAAGAAGCTAGTCACAAAATTTCAAGAAATCTTAAAACTATCAGAATCTCTTAGAACTAGAGGGCAAATTGGAAACAGAAAGAAGAGACCTGTCTCAGGTCACACAATCAGTTAATAAATTAGATAAAAGAAGTGGTAAAGTGTAAGGAAAAGAGTTCATGGTTGATCATTACTCTAATAAAATAATTTCTGTTAAAATCAGACTTCTGCTGAAGTCAGACATTGCTGGATCTATTCATGGTCCTGACACTTCCTAGCTATGTCATTTCCCCTTTTCTGAACTTGATTCTTCATCTGAAAAACAGTTAATAATATTTGCACTACCCTCCTCACAAGGATACAAGGACAATGAGTCAATTAACATTTATTAAATACCTACTATGTGCCAGGCACATTGCTAAGCACTGAGGATACAACAAATAAGCAAAAAGATAATCCCTGCCCTCAAAGAGTTTATAATTCTAATGCAGGAGACAACATGCAAATAAATATGATCAAATAAGTTATAAAATGGGCAGCTAGGTGGTGCAGTGGATAGAGCCATCAGCTCTAGAGTCAGGAGGACCTGAGTTCAAATCCAGCCTCATACACTTAATAATTACCTAGCTGTGTGACCTTAGGCAAGTCATTTAACCCCATTGCCTTAAATAAATAAATAAACAAACAAATGAATAAATAAATGAATAGAAATAAGCTATAAACATGAATATAGGAAATAATTTATAGCTTAATAAATGTTTTTAAATAGGAAATAATTTAAGGGAGGACAAAAATTTAGAAAGGTTGCAAAAGGCTTTCTGTGGAAGAAGAGATTTTAGTTAATGGAAGCCAAAAATGTCAATAGATGGAGATAAGGAGAGAGAACATTCCAGGCATGAGAAACAGCCTGACAAGATGCCTAGAGGTGGACAGTAGAGTGCTATGTGTGGAACAACCAGGAGACCAATGTCACTGGAACAAAGGGTACATGGTGGAGAGAAAGATATAAGGAGACAGGAAAAGTAAGAGGAAAGAAATAGGTTATGAAGGATTTTGGATGCCAGATTATTCTATATTTGATCCTAGTGGTAATATAGAGTCAATGGAATTTATTGAATAGGGATATGACATGGTTGAACCAGTACTTTCAGAAAAATCACATTGGCAAAAAAACCAGGCAGACCCACCATCAGGCTATTACAATAGTCTAGGCATGAGGTGAAAAAAGTCTGCACCAGGATGACAGTGTCGGAGGAGAAAACAAGGTTTATAGGAAACATATTATGAAGGTATAATCCATAAACCTTACCGTCAGATATGGGGGTGGGGGTGGGAATGGGGATTGTGAGGAATCCAGGATGATTCCTAGGTTGTTAGTCTGGGGACCTGGTAGTGTCCTCAATAGTAATAGGAAATGTAGTTGGGGTAGGGGGGAGAGATTAAAGGGGAAGAAAATGAGTTCGATTTTGGATATGTGTCTACTAGACATCCAGTTTTGAGATATTTAAAAAATCATTGTAGGTGTAAGATTAGAGGTCAGCAGTGAGGTTAAAGCAGGATAGGTAGATCTGAGAAACATCAGCATAGATATGGTAATTAAATCCAGGGCACTAATAAGATTACCAAGTGAAGAATACAGGATAGAAACCTTTGGAACACCTACAGATTGAGGACGTAATCTGGATGAGAATCCAGAGACTGAGGAGTGACCTGATAGCTAGATGGAGAACCAAGAAATCGTAGTGTCCTGAAAACCTAGAGAGAAGAGAATATCAAGAAAAAGAGAGTGAACAATAGTGTCAAAATCTGCAGAAATGTCAAGAAAAATGAAGATTGAAAAAAAGCCATTGAATTTGGCAATTAAAAGATCATTGGTAATTGAACAGAAGAATGATAGTGGGAAGCCAGATTGTAAGGAATTTAAGAAGAAAATAAGAAGAGAGAACACAGAGGTATCTATTGTGGACAGTCTTTTCATAGGGTGAAAGTAGTAGGACTGGAAGTTTCAAGCAAGAGTTTTTTGAGAATGGGAGAGACATGGGCATGTTTTTAGGCAGAAAAGAAGTAGCCAATCGAGAGACATTGAAGATGAGTGATTGCTAAAACACTTCTGAGAGACCACCTCATAACTATCTGAAATGACAAATGATGGAGAGGATGAGGGAAAAATAGATACACTAATCAACTGTTGTGGAGTATTAAACTCATCCAATCATTCTGGAGAATTGGGCTCAAAGGTCTATAAAACAGTGCAAACCCTGTGACCTAGCAATATCATTAAGTGATCAAAGAAAAAAGAAAAATGACCAATATGTATAAAAATATTTATAACAGCACTTTTTGGTAGCAGAGAATTAGAAATTGAGGGAATGCTCATTAATTGGGAAATGGCTGAACATATTTGTGGTATATGATTATAATGGAATACTATTGTCTGAAGGAAATAATGAAGGGGATGGTTTCAGGAAAATATGGCAAGACTTATAAGAACTGATGCAAAGTGAAATGAGAAGAACTGGGAGATCATTGTGCACAGTAATAACAATATTGTAATAATGATCTACTGCGTAAGACTTGGCTATTCTGATCAATACAATGATCTAAGGCAATTCCAAAGCATTCATGATTTTAAAATGCTATCCACCTCCAGAAAGAGGATGGATGAACTCAAAGTGCACATTGAAGTATAATTTTCTCTCTTTTTCTTCCTTTAAAAAAATATAGTTACCATGGAAATAGATTTAACAATATAAAAATAATTTTAAAAAGATAAGTGATTGCATGTGGCACACAGAGAGGGTAATCTGTTTAAGGAGAAGAGATGGGAAAGGATCACTTGTTCAGATAGAGGAGCTGGCCTTGGGAAGGAGTAAGGCCATCTCTTCAGATCTGACATGTGATGGAAATAGTAGCAAAATTATGTGAATGATGGGAGATGAGGGAAAAGGGAGAAGGAACCCAGGGGAAATGGCTTCATTTTTTTTTTTAAATATGAGACAAGAATCTCAACCAGGAGAGAAGGGAGAAGGGGAAGCCATGGAATGTTTGAGGAATGAAAAACTTTGGAAGAAATACTGTGGAGAGCAGGAAAATGATAAGGGAGGTATAGAAAGATTGCCCATCAACAGTGAAGGCCCAGTTGTGGTTGTATAACATAAATTTGTAGTTCACAATAGTCGTATAATTTAAAGCTTAGTTATTTATAAAATTTAAATTTATTTAGAATTGTAATAAAAAAGAATTGTAATCATTACCCCAGTTCTACCACTTGTTTATGTGACCTCAGTCAAGATATTGCCATTCTCAGACCCCAATATCCATAACCTATAAAATCAAGTCATAATAGCAGATCTTTTCAGTTATCTCCTTCCCTTCAAATATTCCTAAAGTACTATGAACCTTCCTTTGCCTCATTACATTCTACTTTGCCATACATTTTCTATTCTGTTTCATCCTCACTTCCAAATAGACATAAGGTTTTTGAGAGTAGAGATTGATAATTCTTTAATACATATGTGTATATATTAATTACAATGCAAAGATAGTTTTCAACACTTTTTTTTGTAAAGTTTTGAGTTCCACATTTTTCTCTTTATCTCCCTTTCCTCTCCCTTCCTCTTGACAGCAAGTAATCTAATATAGGTTCAAATGTATAACTATGTTATACATATTTCCATATAAATCATTTTATGAAAGAAAAATTAGAAAAAGCGAAAAATCATGAGAAAGAAAAAACAAAACAAATTTTAAAAATTGAAAATAGTAAGCTTTTTTCTGTATTCAGACTCCATAGTTCCTTCTCTGGATGTGGATGGTGTTTTCTTTTTTTTTTTTTGTCTTCCATCATGAGTATCCAGGTCTTTCTCAGCTGATCATTATGACATTGCTGTTATTGTTCACATTGATCTATTCTTTCTCAACCTCACTTTGCATCAGTTCATATAGGTCTTGCCATAGTTTTATGAAACCACTACCCTTGCCCTTTCTTTTTTTCTCTTTTTCCAATTATGTTATGAAAGTTTTTCAACAATCGTCCACATGCATATTTATTAGTGATACAATTTTCTTCCACCTTCCCTTCTCTCCCTCCTCTCAGCATGGAACAGTCTCGTGAACATTATACATGTTCATTTGTGCTTGATATGTCTACATATAAGTCATTTTCTGTATGAGGAATTAGGACTAAGGGAAAAGAAAGAAAACCAGGAGATAGGAAGGAAAAACATAAGAGAAATTTTTGAAAAGTGAACTTAGTGTTCATTCAGAGTCTGTAGTTTACTGTTTTGTTTTTCTTCAGCTTGATGTGGCTGGTGTTGCCCATAATAGTTCTCCCAGGGTTATCCTAGCTCTCTGAACAGCTGAGAGGAGCTGCATCCATTAAAGGTGATCAAGTCACAATGTTATTGTGGATGGTATTTTCTATCACAAGTCCTTTAGAAATGTCTTTGATCTTTGTACTACTGAGAAGAGCAAGTCCAGAGATGGATATTTCCTAACTTGGTATCCCTGTATAGTGCTTATACATACAAGTTCTTCAAATATTTTTCATCTTTGCCTCCTTTTGGGTACCTGTGATCTATGAGGTCGTGTTAACTGACATCTGTATAATGCTTTAAAGTCAGAAGACTCAAGACACTGCTTCACCATTTATTAAACACCAACTATGTATATGTGACACCAAAGGCCCTGGGAGGAATTGAGGTAAGTAATAGTTTTATTGCACTTTTTTTTATCAGATGAGGAAAGTGAGGTCTTAAGTGTTAGATGATTAAGATCTAAATGGATACAGGATTTAGACATAAAAAACAATATTATAAGCAAACTAGAAGATCAAGGAGTAGTTTACCTGTCTGATCTAAGGAAAGGGGAGCAGTTTATGACCACGGAAGAGTCAGAGATCATTTAAAGTGTTAAACGATATACCAATGTCTCCAAGCTTGTGCCAGAGATCATAGCAGAACTGACTCCTTACTGAGTCTTATTAGTCAGATGTGCTCTGTGCCCTTAATATTTGTATCCTTAACCCAGTCTACGAGGAATTCCGCTGGGCTGACCAGGTAGTCTTAAACAGTAGCTGACAAAGGATACAAAGATTCACTGCTTTCAAAGAGTTTTGAGAAACAATTTGAGATAAACACACAAAAAAATGTACAAAGTAAGGTGGGTGAAAGGATTAGCAAGAGGTGGGGGCTCCTCCGATTGATGGCACCTGAGTTGTGCCCAGCCTTTTTGCTCCACTGGGCTACATTCAGGAAGGAATACAGCAACAACTGCAACTGGGGCCGTACCAATAGGACTGGAGGGGCAAGGCAGGCCCAGGTCGGACACGACTGCGAAGAGATATAAAAAGTGCAAGTGAGGGGGAAAGCATTCCCAGTTTGGGGGCAACTAAGCAAAAGGGACACTTGAGGGCAGCTAGGTGGTACAGCGGATGGAGCACCGGCCCTGGAGTCAGGGGGACCCGAGTTCAAATCCGACCTCAGACACTTAATGACCTAGCCGTGTGACCTTGGGTAAGCCATTTAAATCCATCGTCTTGCAAAAACTAAAAATAAATGTAAAAAGTCACTTCTGAATCAGTGCGGTGGAAGAGTTGGACGGGAGGGGCGGAGCTTCTGAAGCAGAGATGCCGGCGGCCCTAGGCCAGGACGGGGGCGCGGCCAGCGGGGGGCCTTGACTCCTCGGCCCGGTGCCGAGGGGAAGGCGCGCGGCCTGCGCACGCAGCACAGCGGCTGGGGCCGGCGGCGGGGTGGCACAAGCCCCCCGGATGCCAGGGGCACGGGGGTCCCGGATACGAAATGCGGGCGGAGCGGGCGCATCTCTGGCGGCCTCGGTCACTGCCGCCCCGATGCCGCCCCTGCCATTTACTTCCGGTGCGATGCGCGGGCCGGGGCTGCCGTGACCTTGGGCCAGTCACGCCCTTGGGGCCGCAGCCTTCGCCCCCGGCATCGAGGGGTGGGGCCCAACGACCTCCGCACTTCCGGACCCCGCGGCCTTCGGGGGCGCCGCGGGCCGGGGGGGAGGAGGGGGGCGGCCGCCCCGCCCGAGCGCCCACCACGCTCTCCGGGGCGCGAGGACGTCAGCGCAGCCGGGGGCGGAGCCGCGGCGTCATCGCCGCTCCAGCACTCCGGCGGTTGGCTTTCCGCCTGCTTCCGCCCCTCAGACCGGCTCGACCAATCCCCGTCGGGCACAACACTCTCTTTCCCCCGCCCCTGCAGCGCTGTCCATCACGGCCGGCCGCGTTCCGCCGGCCCCTCGCGCCCCCACTCGGCAGTTAGCGGCTCTGCTTCCTCTACCCCGAAGGGAAAAGGAGCGCGAGGGGAAGGAAAAAGGAGGCGGGGCCAAGCGTGGGCCCGAAAGCCCGCCCCCTGGCGCCTATTGGCCCCCAGGATCCCCGCGCTCGTTCGCCGCTCGGCCGCAAGTCCGGCTGCGCTCGAGCGGAGGCGCCGGGGATTGGCTGGCGGCGAGCGGAGAGCGTGGTCACGCCGGAGCGCCAAAAGAGGGCTAATGATTGCCTCTACCCTCCCCCGCCCCCAGCACGCATACACACGCGCTCATTCGTGCCGAATCGGGCGCGCGCGTGCCGGCGAGGGAGCGCCGCCGATTGGCTGGAAAGGAATTCAACGCGCTTCGACGGGCGACCTTGTATTGGCTGCTGGCGGCTCGCTCCGAGGAAGGCGCCGGAGCCGATTGGTCGGGGGGCGGGGCCAGCTATTTGAAGGAGGCGCGGGGCGGGTGGGGTGGGGGATGGGAGGGGGAATGCCGCCTCAGTCTGGTGTGGAAACCGCGCGGAGGGGACGCGAGAGGGAGCGCGGCGGCGGCGGCTGCTCGGAGGGCGCCCTTCTTTCCTGACCCCGCGAGGCCATGGCCAAAGTTTCGGTTCTGAATGTGGCGGTGCTGGAGAACCCGAGCCCTTTCCACAGCCCCTTCCAGTTCGAGATCAGCTTCGAGTGCAGCGAGGCCTTGGCAGACGGTGAGCCCGGGCCCGCCCCTCCCCCACGGCAGCGCCTTCCTGAGGAGGGGGCTCCCTGTGGCGCGCCCGCCTCAGCCCCGGAGAATGGAAGCGCGCCGAGGCCCCGCCGGGCAGAGCCGAGCCCGGCCGGGCACAGCCGGGCACAGCCGGGCCCCGCGTCGCGCTCGGCGGGCCGTTTGCACGCTTCAGCTTCCTCCAGTGTGCATTGGAGCCGAGGGCGCCCGCCGGCCTGGAAGGAGCCTCCGGGCCCTGGGGGCCGGGGGCGAGGGGCGCCCGGGGTGGAAAAGCTGCCTTTCGCCAGAACCCATTTCTGTTGCCTTTGCCTACCTAGTGGAACCCGGGCTGGCTTTCCTCCCGGAGGAGGTCTCCCGCCCACCCTCAGTTGTGCCGGGCCTTTCCCGCCAGACGGTCGTTCCTAAATGCTTGGAACAGTTCTTTAATTTTTCTTGCCCTCTACTATTCCAGAGTTACCTGAATGAGTGTGGACCCTTGCCCTGTATCCAGCGGCTGGCTTGTTCCTAAAAGGCCATTTCTACTGTTCTGCTAGCTCGGGGGTCTAGTATTTGAGAACAGCAATTGATATTTCAACATTTCATTCATATAGTGCTTTAAAAAGCTTGCCAAGAACCTTATGGGGCGGCTAGGTGGCGTAGTGGATAAAGCACCGGCCCTGCAGTCTGGAGTACCTGGGTTCAAATCCGGTCTCAGACACTTAATAATGACCTAGCTGTGTGGCCTTGGACAAGCCACTTAACCCCATTACCTTGCAAAAAGAAAAAGAGAGAGAGAAAAGGTGCTCTACACACATTGAACCGATAAAATGCCCAGGTTACTCAGTGAATCTCAATGAATTAGGAATGGATTGAAGCACTGGTGACTTCCATTTGGTACTCTTAACTAGACTATCTCTTTGCTTGTTTTGGTAAAAGAGACAATAAGGCAGGATGGTAACCCAGGTGTTTTAGCAACTAGCAATGTCATCTTTACCACTTGGACTACTTTACTTTGAGGACCATACACTGCATATAAGCCTTAGTCTTTAATAAGTTTAACATCTTAGAAGATGCTATTTGGAACCAGTAGTTTGAAGAAATTAATTTCTTATTTAACTTGCCCAAAGTCACAAGGTAAATGGAAGAGTAATTTGGGTCTCCCAGCTCCTGACTCAGTGCTCTTCATTCTTGTCATCCTCCTGAAGAAGGAACAGTATTACATTTTTCTCTTTTGAAGATATGGCAAAAATCTTGTAGATTAAGGAAGCGTGAGTCTGTTAAGTGACTTGATCACATGGGAAAATTTACATTTTCTTTTTGAAAAAATACTTTTTTGTTGCCTTTTGCACAGAAATCTTGAGGTTAGAGAAGGTATGTTATTTCTTAAAGGTAGTAAAAAAAATAGTTTACCAGTTCCAAGATCCAAGAAGCCAAATAACAAATTCCCTCTGTTATCTGAGCCTTTCTTTTCCTTACACAGAGAAGTTTTCACCCCTTACTCAACTGTTAACATTCCATAAAGCCACTAAAAATAACTAAAGTAGCTCATTTTAAAAATTGAATGGTTCACTTTGTCCTTTGGTTCAAGATGATTCTGAAAAAACAATAATTATAGGTCAGCAAGTTGTAGAAACCAAGTGTTCTGAAATATATCTACTGTACTCTGATATTCCTCTTACTGCCATCTAACTGGATTTACAAATTGAGACAGCTACTCTAGAGCTCAGGTTCTTAATCTGGGTCCACCAACTTGAGTTTTTTCTTTTTAATTTTGATGACTTTTGGTAAAAATCTATTTCCTTGTAACAATGAGTTGGGGGGGGTTTGGTTTGTTTTTGGTAAGGCAATAGTTAAGTGACTTACCCAAATCACACAATAAGTTTTGAATTCTGAGGTCTGATTTGAACTGTCCACTGCACTACCTAGCTACCCCCCCCCCCTGTCATTTTATGTATTTTTTTTTTCAAGGAAAACAGGGTTAAGTGGCTTGCCCAAGGCCACACAGCTAGGTAATTAAGTGTCTGAGACTAGATTTAAACCCAGGTACTCCTGACTCCAAGGCCAGTGCTTTATCCACTACGCCACCTAGCCACCCCATTATGCCACCTAGCCTCCCCATTTTATGTATTTTCAAACATCATTTAGAGATGTCCATGGCAGAAAAAATTAAGAACCTCTTCTCGTGTCCTAGGCTAAATTGCAAAGGTAGAAAGGCAAGTAGTTACTATGGGAATGAAGGATTTGATGTTCTAGAGAAATTATCCAACATGCCTTTACCTAAGATCAGAAGCTCCTTTCTTAGAAGGATAGGCTACCAAAGATATTGTCCCAAAACAATCACATTCTTTAAAATCATGACTTGTGAAAATGTTCCCCAGGCATCTTGAGCCTAGGATTGTAACTTCATGTCTTCATCTAAAATGTTTTCAGGTTTAGTTGCCAATTCCTTCTGCATTGCTATAACTTTGCCCTGGATATAGTTGGAACTCAAGAAAGTTGCTTTGGTTGGCACTGCCATTCACAGGAGATAACTGACCTATTGAACAGTTGTGGTTCGTTTCTCTTGAATGTACTCGTTCCATTGGGTGAAAGGAAACCTCCTTTCCCTATTAGTGTACATAAAACTGGTTTAAGTGTCAAGCCTGTGAGCCCTACTTCTTGGTCCTCTTAACCTCAAGTTCTGCTTGATTCTCCATAAATGAGTATTATGATTTTTATTGACTAGATTTGAGTGATTTGGGAACTTGCTAAGTCTTGGAGCAACATTATCCCCCTTCTTTTCTGGCAGAATCTTATGGCCTGAGCCAGTGATCCTGCCCCAGTTGTCAAAGGATTTACTCGATGGCACTGATCCCTCTGTTTGAATTTATTAGCTTCCCTGTGAGAAAGCAGGCTGGGCCCTAAATGACCCCTGGCTCCTGTTATTTGCATACCTCTGATACAACTTGAGCCTTAATTCAGCCTTGGTCATTCATTCTCACTAGCTTCCTGAAAGGCAAATACTTTAAAGGGGAAAAACTAAAACAGACTTTCTCCAGGTTACTCAGAAAGCTGGGATTTAAAATTGGATCATAGACTTAGAGCTGGAAGGGACTCCAGAAGCCTGCTAGACCACCAATGCTCTGCCATCCTCCTTCATTTTGCATTTAATGAAAAGGAAGCCTGAGAAGTTCCAACTTGCCAGAGACCACACAAGTACAAGAACTAAGACTCAATCCCAGATCTCCTGATCCCAAATCCAGCTGGCCTTCACTGTACAGTGGAAACTATTTAATTTGTTAAATTTCAGGGTTAATTGCTATTAGTTAGACTAACTATTTTTGAAGTGGTGTTTTGGATGGAAGGCAAACTTAAAAAATTGTTTGTGATAGTTTGTTAAAATTTATCATTTCTATTTCAACATTTCTTACATTTATTTTCTGTCGTCGCTTGAATAGCCTCCTAGAGCCAGCTAGGTACCTAAATGGTCCTGGAGTCAAAATGAATTGAGTTCAGATAAGACTTTAGATACTTTCTATATGACCCTGTACAAGTACCAGTAATCTAAAAAAAAAAAAAAAAAATTCAAACTGGCCTTCTAATTGTTGTCATTTCCTCTAATCTCTTTCTACTATGACCCATTCTAGACATTTACCTAAGTGATTTTCTTTAAAAATCTAAGATTGACTATTTCACCCTCTACTCCTTAAACTCCAGGCACTCCCTACTATTTTTATAACCAAACTCTTCTGTTAGGCATTTAAACCTCTTCCTTTCCCTTGCCTTCCCTAAACAACCTTTCCCTTTCTTATCTTTCTAGTCTTCATATGTGTACTATTTTAGAGGAAACTAAGCAGCGGAGTAGATAAATTGTTTGGACCTGAGTTTGAGTCCTACCTCAGATGCTTACTAGCTATAACCCTGAACAGATCATTTAATGCCCCTCAGCCTCAGTTTCCTTAGCAGTAAAATAGGATAATAATATTTACCTTACAGAATGTTGTGAGGATCAAAAGTTAACAGGTGTAAAACACTCTGCAAATCTTAAAGCTATGTCTAAATGATAACTCTTATTTTTTAACACACTGTCTTCCAGCCCCTCATTTATGACACTTTATGTCCTTTCCATCTCTACTTTTGGGAAATCCAAGTGCTACCTTTTGCATAGGATTTTTCTTGGTATTTTTTCAATACGTCAGACCTTCCCTTTCAAGGTTATTTTGTATGTGGTTTTTTTTTTTCCCAATGTCCTCACTGCCAGAACAAGCTTCTGAAAGTCAGGGACTCTCACTTTTGTCTTTGTATCCCACTACCTGAAATATGGTGGGCATTGGATAAAATGCTTGATTGGTTGATATCAGAAGACATTTCCCTGCTTTTCCACTTTCATGAGCCATTTAGACATTCCTCTTTTCCCTTTCAGACTTAGAATGGAAAATCATTTATGTGGGTTCAGCAGAGAGTGAAGAGTTTGACCAAATATTGGATTCAGTACTAGTAGGGCCAGTTCCAGCTGGGCGACACATGTTTGTCTTTCAGGTAAGAGAAAACTTGCTCTGAGGAAACTTCCCCTTTTTACCCCCAAGCATACTGAAGCATGGACTCTTGTTTTACTTCCTCAGGCAGATGCCCCTAATGCCACCCTAATCCCAGAAACTGATGCAGTGGGTGTAACTGTGGTCCTTATAACTTGCACCTACCATGGGCAAGAGTTCATCCGAGTTGGCTATTATGTCAACAATGAATATACCAACCCTGAGCTTCGGGAGAACCCACCCCTGAAACCAGACTTCTCTCAGGTAAGTTAGTTTTCTAACTAAGAAGGGCTTGACTCCTCTAGTCCTTGTATTTTTGTTTTTTAGATTTTTCAAGGCAGTGGGGTTAAGTGGCTTGCCCAAGGCCACGTGGCTAGGTAATTATTAAGTGCCTGAGGTCAGATTTGAACCCAAGTACTCCTGACTCCAAGGCCAGTGCTCTATCCACTGTGCCACCTAGCCACCTCTCTAGTCCTTGTAAAAACAGAATTGTAGAATCATCTCACGTTCATCCTGGAAGATCATATATATATTGTCCAGCCCTCTCCAGACTTGAGGGTATGAGTTTCTTGCCATAGCACATCAGTTGTTCAGGTCCTAACCACATGCCTAGTAAGTAGGGTCTTGGCTTGTTGTGCAGAATGATCAGGGGAAGGTATTGCCCTTTCTAGACTCCTAGCATTGAACAGATGAGAAATTTGGAGGGAAAAGGGAAAGTACCAGCCTGATTCTGTCACTGCTATTTTCAAGTTCATTTTCCTGGATTTGTCCTTTGAGGGAGGGAAAGCGGAGATGAGGCATGGAGAAAAATAGCCACAAAAGCAGGTCTCTGCTATACGATCTCTGACGAGGCTCACTTTTTCTGTCCTAGCTCCAGCGAAACATCTTGGCTTCTAATCCCCGAGTAACTCGATTCCATATCAACTGGGACAGTACCACAGACAAACTGGAGGACATTGAAAACCAAGATCCTCTCTTAAGCATGGGGCTATCTCTGAATTGTCCCCCAACCAAAGGATTAGATCTTCCAGACTGTGCCCCCAGCATCATTCCTGAAAACTCTATGGACTGCATCTAACTAAGGAAAAAAATGAGGCTTAGGTAGTATGATGGACCTGGATCTCTACCAAATGAATGGTTTTGTTCTGCCTGCTGGAAAATTTCTGGGGTCAACCTGGAGGACTTGGATTAGGGCTATAAACTATATCTGTATGCCATGCCAGTTAAACTGGTCCTTATGGGAAGGAATACATGTCATTGCTATGTCCATTAGTTCAACCCAGAAAGACTATTTACCTGTTTTCTTACAGGTCTGCAGAGGAGATGGTACTTTAGCTCTTTTACTCATTGGGAATTTTGCTTTCTCTCCTGTCTTTTTAAGGGTATTATGACTCTGCAAAGATATTGTCTTGTGGGTGGGTTCTTCTTGTTTTGTTTTGGGGCTGCTTATGAGCTACCTGACCTATAACTGGAGACTCCTCCCCCCTTTTATGTTGTGTTATTTCCTTAGTTTCTTCACCTTCCCAACCATTTTCAATCAGTGATTTGCCTTGACTTTCTGGAGTTGCTCATTAGTAATCTTGGTAGTTTTGATGGATGACTACCAGTATGCTGATTGCCACTCTTTTCCCAGTTGGATTTTTTTTTATTCCTTGCCTACATCTTGCCAACTCTTGGAAAGGCCCATTTCCTTAGGTGCCAAGAATGGGATTTTGAGGAACTATTTAAAGACAAAGCCACCCTCTTTCATTGGTGGCACCTCCACTCAAATATGAATCATTCCTCCTAGCTCTTGGCCAGATCAGAGGATATGATCAAGAACTAACCAACTGATTTTCTCTGGGCAGGAATAACAAATATACTTATTGTAAAAACCACACCCCATACCCCTAAACTCTAGGTGTTAATGCCAAAAGACTGCACTTCTTCTGGGACCATATATGATCTCTCTGGCTACAGGAGACTAAGATGGTTCTTGTATTTTGGAGACAAAGCAAAAGAGGATGCACATGGAAGCATCCCCTGGCCCTCAATTCTTGTCCTCTACCCTTTGTCCCTGTGGCTATTGTTGCATATGCAATTTGTATATTAAAGGTTTTATATTAAAAGTTATGTTTACTGGAGAAATAAAAAGCACTTAGGCTGGACTATAGTGATCTTTTTCTTCACTTTAGCCTCAAAACATCAACCAGTCTTTTTAAATAACTGGTGCTGAACCTTTGGAGATGAGAGAATGTTACAGAGAAAAATAAAAGGATTTAGTTGCCACCTCTCTGTAACTTAAACTGGTTTTCTACACTAAAGCTGATTTGGGAGTTTGGATTGTCTGTGTGTGGGTTTTTTTTTTAACAGAAATAACAGTTCCTTATTCAAGAACTATTTTAAAATCTGCTTCCAGGCAGAGTTCCTTTAAGACGGGGGTGTAGTCTGTCAATTTACGTTGACACAGTTTTGGGGCTTTGAATTGAGAGGATGCTAGAGTGCTATAGTAAGTTCACAGGTGGTGCTGTTAACTGATCTTAGAAACATGCTAGTACTAGTGATTTCTTCTGTGAAGGACTCAAGGTAGAAGTGAGCAGGAATGGGCGCTCGGGACTTTGTTTTGCAAGTAGAGATGAGTGAGACGGCTTATGTAAGTTTTAAAAACCTGCTAATAAAGGTGAGCTGCCCCATTTGATATTGTTTTAAAGAACTTTGCCATTTGCAAAATGTTACTTCAGTCAGCCAACCCCTGATAGACAACATCAGAGACAGGCCACCCTCAAAGAGGTCTCTTGATTCCCAAATTCCTTGCTCTTTTCATTTGACACGATACAGTTCTATTCCTCAGTTAATTCACTGCATTTCCATTTTCTTGCTTCCCAACTTGTTTGGGGGATTATGGCCCTTGAAGGATGTGTTAACTTTATCTAGGTTTCGCAGTTATCTCCCCTCAAAAAGTTCTAGTCCCAGGCAAACTGGCTCAAGAATGGGTGCTCAGGTCGGGGACCTGGAAGATCCAGACGAGCTCTGACCTTGCGCTGGGGGGGTGGGGTGGGGGCGGGGGGCCAATGGTTGTCAGTTGGGCGCTGGCTTGCCAGGACGCCTGCACCGAGGCTCCTCTCTGGAGGGAAAGGCAGTGCCTGGGGGGCTGATTTTCTCGATCCTGCTTTTCTGCCAGGCCAGGCCTCTCCAAGGGCGGCCTCTAGCCCTTCTTTGGGGCCTGCAAAATTTCTTTTTTTGGCCCCACCCCCTTCCCCCAGGATTGACACCGAACATTCCCGGGAGAGCCCGTCCCAATCTTCTATAAATAAAACGCCTGCGACCCCCGCCACTACCAATCCAAAGGCTCGCAGGGTGGGGCCTGTGACGTCAGCGAGGGCTCCTCCAATGGCGGGACACGGCCCGCCCAGCCGATGCTCTGGGGGCCAGTAGGAGGCGGGCGGGCCGCGTCTGGCGTCATCGGGTTGGGGGCAAATAAGAGGGCGGGAGGATCGCCTTCGACCAATGAGCGGCGGGCGCGGGGCCGTCACTCAAGATGCTGGGGGCCAATGGGTAGTGGGGTGCGGGGCCGTGGGGCGTCACGGCCAGCCGCGGACTCGGGTTCTGGTTCCCCTGCCGAGCTCGAGGGAGAACGCGGGAGCCGGGAACTTGGAGCCGGCTGGGGGGTGGGGGGGACCGGGGCTCCGGAAGCCAGCTGAGCCCGCCGCCACCGCCGCCGCCGCCGCCGCCGCCACCGCCGCCGCCGCCGCCGCTGCCGCCCGGGGCGGGGGGTGGGGGGAGCCGGCCGCCAGCGCCCGTGCCAGCGCCGCAGCCCGGGGCGGGGGGTGGGGGGAGCCGGCCGGAGCCGGAGCCAGCGCCGCGGAGATGGGGAACGCGGCCACCGCCAAGAAGGGCAGCGAGCAGGAGAGCGGTGAGTGTCCAGGCCCTCGCCGGCCCCGTCCCGCCCGCTGGTAGCGTCCGTTCTACCGCGCCCCCTCCCCCCGGCGCCGCGCGCCCGCTGCCCCCCGGCCCTCCCCGCCCGACTCTCAACTTTTGTGGCCCTCGGTGTCCTCATCCGTGAAAAGATGGGGTCGGACTCCGCCGATCTCGCCCCCTCCAGCAACTCGGAAACGCCTGCCCTCCGCCGCCCCCCCTTCCGGTCATCCTGGCGGGGCCTTGCGCGCCCCCCTTGGTGGGCCCGGCCCCCGTTTCGCCGTGGCTGCTGTTGTTCTCGTTCCCCGGCCCCCCCGAAAGCCCTGCGTGTGGTCCCGGCCCGCCCCCTCCTCCCGCCTCTCCTGCTGGAGCCCCGGGCCAGCTGTCAAGCCCGAGCCGGGGCCCTGCCTCCTGGCCCACCCTTCTCCCGCAAGGCCCCCAGAAGTTTGGCCGGGCCTCTCCGCCCTGGCCCTTCTCATAGTGTCTGGCCCGGTCACCCAGTGATCGGGAGTTTCTGGAGCCCCACCACACCCTTTTTTAAAAGCATCTCCAAAGGTTCCGTCTGTTGATCCCCATCCCGAGTGTCGTTGTTTCAAAGATTTTATTGATTCCTTTTGGTTTTCATCACAATCATATTTGCCCTGAGGTCCCCATCGAGCCTTTTTTTTTTTGGTAACAAAGAGAAACGGGCAAAAACAGCCAATACAGTGATTTCTTTAGCTACGCATGCAACATTATGATCCTTTAGTTCTCTCTCTCTCTCTCTCTCTCTCTCTCTCTCTGACAAAAGGAGGGAAGTGTATTTGATTATCTGTTCTACTGAACAGATTGGTTATTTAAAAAGAGTCGGCTTCCTCCTAGTGTTCATTTAATTTACATTCTTGTAGTTATTGTGTATAGTTCCTCAGGCTAAATTTACTACATTATGCATAGATTAAAAATATTCTCCCATATTTCTCTTAACTCTTCACTTAGATCATGCATGCACATGTAAATGGACATATATATATATATATATATATATATATGATAACTGCATAATATTCCATTACATTTGTAATTCTTAGATCTTTGAGCTTTTCTCAGTCAGTGGTAACTGACTTTGATTTCTGGTCTTTGCAAGTGCAAACAATGCCTTTGTGAATAATTTGACATCAAACTGGACCTTTCTATCTTTGACCTCTTTGAGTTCTTTAGGGTTAGATGAATTGGTCAAACTATACAGTTTTATCAGTTTTCTTAAATCATTCCAAATTATTGGGATTATTGAACTGATTGGTCTAAATAACTCTACAAATAGTGGATTAATATGTCCAGCATTCCACAGGCCTTCTGACAATGACTTTCCATTTTTGTCATCTTTCTCAACATGCTGAATGTGAGATTCAGGTTCTCTAAGTATTTTAGTTTCATTTCTTTTATTAGTGATTTGGAGTTGGAGTATGTTCTTATCTGATCACATAGTTTGTGATTTTTCTTTTGAAAACTGTCTCTAATTTGACTTCTTATCTATTGTGGAGCTGCAAGTAGTTTTGAAGTTTTTGATATGATGGCCCATCATATCAGCCTTATGTTTTCATATGGTACCCCCTTATCTTTGTCTCACCCTTTCCTTCCTCTCCCTCTTTTTAAACATTTATATCCAGTTCTGTATTTCCCCAGAATAGCTGTGGTTACTCACACAGACACACACATTTCTCTAGTTATTAGAGCATTTGATCAGGGAAAGTGTTGGGATTCCCTTGACTCCAAGTTAGACCATCTTCTCTATGGTCCCTTTTCCATGTTTCTGTCACTTTCTACCCTTTTTTATTACCTCATCTATATGCATGACAAAAAGACTTTATTTGTGGGCCCTGGATCTCTCCCATCTCCCCCAAAGCCAGACTCTTTCCTTTCAGAGATTAATCCTTGCTCCCTGCTTCCTTAACCACTCCTACCACCAGGAGATGGCTGAAGATTAGGTAGAGGGAGGTCTGGGTCTTTTCCCCACCAGCCCCATCTCCTGGACATTCCTTCTGTGCTTTACCCCACCCCCAGGATCTGAGCACCTTCCAGATCTCTCAATAAACAGATATTTCACAATGGAGACTCTGTCTTGCAATGGCCCAGTAATTGGCTTCCTCAGGCTGCCAGATGCCCCTGGATTCTCTAATGGGCAGTTTCCCAATAGAGACCAGTTTCTCATGATAGGTGTCTGGTCCATAGTACTGGAAAGGTGTGGAAATTGGTGATCTTCCAATTTTGGCAAACTAGGTCTACTCTGCTCAGATTGAATTAGGATAGCATGACCTGGGTTTCTTCAGTTGAAAATAAAGGGTGACAAGAAAAGGATAATCATGAGTAACTATGATTTTCTGGTTACCAGTAAACTCAGCTGCCAGGGTCCCATATATTATCCCTGCTACTACTAAATCAAGGTGATAGGGCAAAGAACTAGAATCATTTATTTTCTAAAACTGGATAGAAACCCCCTCCAACTCTAAGCATTGGCATCCTAATTCTACCCACTTAGGCCCTCAGAGCAAAGGTCTGAAATGTCCAGCTCAGTAGTCTGCATTGTGCTGATAGTCTCCATACCTCACCCCTTTCCTATAGGGCCCAGGCATGCTGACCAGGGAAATTTGTTCTCTACAACTCCTTGGTGTGTCCCATCCTACAGAACTCAGGGAAGGGAAAGGTAGCAGTAGCTTGGCCAGAGATAGCTCTGCCAGGCACTGGGGAGAGGATATCAAAGTGTGACCAGGGCCAAGGGCTTGCTAAAAGTGGAGCAGGTAGAGCCAGCCCTAGCATAGAACAGCTGGAGGGAGAATTCTGAGGGTTCAGCCACTTCAGAAATTGAGGGAGGCTGAGGAGATGGGACCAGAAGCTTGTGCTGCTTGCCTAGTTGGAAGAAATTACCTTTAAATGGTTATGCACTTTGTCAGAGGCATGGAGGTAGATAAAAGATCCCCTATTGGTGGTCCTGAAGAGCCAAGAGCCAGAGGGAGTTACTAAGAATTAAGAAGAAGAAGCCCTTTGAGGGCTCTAGAGAAAGTTCTGTCCTTGATCTCTCCCTTTCCTATCTGACTAGATAGAATCCTGTTGCACCTTCTGGTTCAAACTGTGCCTAGGGCTGTAGCCAGGCAAGTTTGAAGGGAGTAGAGTTCAATGTTATTTGACCATGGGGTAAAATCACTCAACTGGATCAACACTGATATATCCATTGTACTCCTTTCAGGAGACATACCCAAGGATCCTTGTCAGAGGGATAATTAAACTAGGGAATTGAGAGTCAGAGGACTTTGTTTTGAATCCTGGCTCTCTTACTTCTTAGCTTTGTGACCTTGAGAAAATTGGGTCCTTTCTCTGGGTTTCAGTGTCCTTAATAAAAAGGAGGGGCTTGGATTAGATGAGCACTAAACCCTTTGATGCTAAAACATTTTCTTTCTCTATTGCCCAAATTTTGTAATGCAATTCAGCAAGCATTTTTGAAGCACCTACCATGTGTTAGGCAAGAGGAGCATGGTATAGCTGGCCTCTGAAACAGGATAATGGGTTCAAGCAGAAATTTAGTTTCCCCATCTATGAAATAGATTAGACCAAATGATCTCTCAGACTTTTGCCAGCTCTTGAGGCCTATGATCTCTTTCCAAGGAGGGAAAAAACCCCCAAATGCTGACACCCCAGAGAAAGAAAAAACATATTTTAAGGATCCTGAGTTCTGACATATTGGTTGTGTGGCCTTGGATAACTCACTTATCTTCTCAGTGGCCCAGGAAACTTAAAGATTATTGGTTTCAGTCAAAAGTTCCCCTTGTGAAATCCCATATTTAAAATAAAAAAAGTGTTCCAGGCACATTTGAAAAGGCAGCTAAAAATGAAGTCCCTGCCCTCATGGAGCATGCACTGTTGTAAAATTCACCCCTAAATAGTAATAACTAGTGTGTGTATGTATATCTGTATCTATATACACACACACACACACACACACACACACACATATAAATATAGCATACCATCATTTAATAAATAATCTTATTTGATCCTACAGTTGTAGGAGGAAGATGCTATTGTTATCCCCATTATACAGATAAGGAAACTGAGGGTAAAAGAACTTAAGACTTGCCTAAGGTTAGACATTCTAATAAGTGTCTGAGGCAGGATTTGAACTCTTGTCTTTCTAACTCCCAAGTCCAATATTAATCTATTGCTTCATCGAAATGGCTTGTATTTCTGACCCCAGTGCTTAGCAGAGTAAAATGCTCAATAAATTCTTGTTGCCCAGATAAAGGGTTTGGACCTTGGAGGTGTCAAAAATGAACACTGGCTAAACCAGACTAAAATGTAATTGGAAAATATTTAACAAAATTAAAAAATACAATAGACCATGGAGGATGCTGATTTGTGGTGGTCTGAGTCAATCGGATTCTCTATAGTTTGGGGCCTTCTTTTCCGTTTGAGTTCAACACCTCTGGACTAGACAATCCGTCACCTGCTGATCGGTGGAAGTTCATTTGATGAAGGGACGGCACTGCTTTCTGATTCCCCACAGCTAGTCTTCTCTTTACAGGCAGGACCTGAACAGAAGGGAAGTGTGGATGCTCCAGAAGGGGCAGATTCAAGAGCAGACTCAGAAGGCGTTTGGGGGAGAGGGGAGGCTGTGGAACCCCGACGTGGCCTTAGATAAGACTCAGGAGGCTACACGAGGAAGAAAGGGTTGAGGAGAACCACTAGGCCTGGGTTGCTTGCCTTTGGGATGGGACTAGATGGGCTTTGTTGGTGATTATGAATCAAGACAAGAATGGGGAGGCCTGGGGCAGAGAAGGGGAAGTCACGGGGCGCACTGGGGGCAGAAACTCGAGACCGGCCTGCTTTGGCTTGGGCCCGCGGGGCTCGAAGCCATCCTATCCTGACTGGCACTGCCACCCACCTTCGAAGGGAGCTTCCACGGCCCCCTTTCCCTTAGTCGGAAGGCCGGGGCAGGGGCCTGGTGGGGGCCCGGGGCCCGGGGCCCAGGCCGACCCGCGTCACCCCGCCTGCAAAGCGGCCACTCGGGGCTCCCGCTGGGCCGGGGAGGCCCGGAGGCGCGTTCCAGCCGCCGCTCGAGGGAGAGGCCGGAAGCCCGAGGGCCCGCCTGCCCTGCGCTCCGGCCGTTGTGTGGGTGCCCGGGAGGCCCCCCGGGAGGCTCCCCGGACCAGAGGGCTTTGCCCGCCCCCGGCTCGGCCGCGGCTCCGCCCCCCCTCGCGCCCCCCGAGGAGCCCCCATTGAGCTTTGGCCCTTTGCAGCCACCATAGTCGGGGCTGTCCTGTGAGAGAGACGGCGATGGCTGCTTCAGGTGAGCCCCCCAGGACCCCTGTTGCCATAGTAACCGTGGGCAAGTTACGCCACGCTCCCGAGCACGATTTGGGTCGAGGAGTGAGTGGGTGGGCAAAAGAGCAGAGCTTGGGGCTGCTTGAGATCCCCCAGTAGGATCACCTACCCCTCTCCCACGTTTCTGTCTTCTCTTCACCCCCCTGCCCCAGAGGTGTATGTACGCTGCAAAGAGCCCAGTCCTGAGTTTGAATCCTACCTGCCACTTAGAGCCTGTGAGACCTTAGGCTTGGCGTTCCCCAAGGCTTCAGTTGTCCTATCTGTAAAACTAGTGAACTAGACCGACTACAACTCCAAAGTCCTATGATCGATCGTAAGACTGTCAGTCCTTCCCTTGGGGAGTGTCAGCCCACCCCTCTTTTCCCAGACTTATCCCTCCTTCTCTCTCTCTCTCTCTCTCTCTCTCTCTCTCTCACACACACACACACACACACACACACACACACAAACACACAAACACATTCCCCATGTGAGGGGTCAGGGTGGGGTGAACTATCCTAGCAGGGCAGTGTGATAAATGGAAGACTCTTTGGACTTGAGGTGAAGGCCAGGGTTTGAGTCCTGATTCTGCCATTTAATGACTTGGACAAGTCACATCACCTCCGACCCTGTTTCCTCCTCTGTAAAATAGCATAGTAAAGTTTGTGCTACCCAACCCTTAAAATTGTTTGGAAGAGAGAATTTTGTTTACCTCAAAACATACCTTCATCTCTTCTGACTCTGAATCTGTGATCCTTGGCCCCTGGGTTTTGAAATTTAAATACAAAAGTACCCCTGACATACCAGAGTGACATTTGCTGCTCTGCTTCTGGGACAAATTTTAATTTTCTAATCATATGGACTCGGGAGGGAGCTCCCAATCTCTTGAGTAAATTGATGTCCTAGAATTTTTGTGTCTAGAACTTCCTCTTCTAAGAAAAGTCTCTTGGGATCATTTTTATCACCTCCTGTTTTGGCTTTGCTGTTTTGACTTCATTTACGTGTAAGAGGAACAGTATTTAGGGTTTGTTGTTTTGTTTGTTTAATGCATCAGATTTTAAAAGTTATGTAGAGTAGTTAAGAGTGATCAAATGCTAGGGGCGGCTAGGTGGTACAGTGGATAAAGCACGGGCCCTGGAGTCAGGAGTACCTGGGTTCAAATCTGGTCTCAGACACTTAATTACCTAGCTGTGTGGCCTTGGGCAAGCCACTTAACCCCATTTGCCTTGCAAAAAAAAGTGATCAAATGCTTAGAGTTATGTTATTGCTTAAATATGGAAAAATCCCTGGAGATCTCTAGCTTCTCCAGCACGATGCTTGCCTCAGTAGCCAATGTTAACTTCCTTCTTGTTTCTGGAAGTAGAGAAACTTATGCCAATGGTTTCTCGGTCATGTCTCTTCCCAAGTCTGCAGAGTACTTGCAAATCCCAGGGAATACTAGCTGCCTTTTGCTGTCATCTTTGTTGTTATGATCTTCATTCCCTGATAGGAAGGCAGTTGGCAAAAGCTGCCCTATTGGACTGTAGAGAATAGAACATGGGACAGTAGTAGATAGGAGGTACAAAAAGGTAGATTTCAATTCTATAGAAGAAAAAATTTCCAAACACTTAAAAGTTGATCAGAAATGGGGTGTCTTGAAGAAGTGGAGAATTCTTCACATCAGTTCTTCAAATGAAGGCTAAACTAGATATTGGTTAGGGTACCTTCCAGCTCTGAAACCATGGTTCCTTTCCTAATTGAAACTTGTGTCAGTGAGAGAAGCACCTTAGGGCAGAGCGAAATAAAGTCAGTTTTGAAACTTTTAATTTAGGCATAAGGTAAAAATGAAACCTAGCCCTTCCCTCTCTTCTACCCCCAACCAATAGGAGGCATGAGTGAGGGAGACACTTGATTCTAAACCTGATATGATCTGCTTAGAGGAGCAGATTCTCCGTTAATAGAGGGACCATATGAAAATAACTAAGGGAAATATGTTGTATGGGTAGCAAACCTCAGGGTACCTGGTTCCATCTTTCTTTTTTCCCCCTCAATATTCTCATACCAGGTAAGGACATCCTAAGAATGATTCTGTCTTTCTGGGGACTCCCAGTGACCCCTTCCTTGTTATTAACCCCTTCAAGTCCTGACCCTGCAATATGGACAGGCAGAGGAAGCCCACCCACTGCATATTCTAACTGGATGTTCCCTGGCATATCCTAACCCCAGTGCCACCCATTAAAAAGAACAAAGCTCCTTCAGAGCAGAAACTCAATCCAACTAGGTTGGGTGACCTGAGGAAGAAAGAAAATACTTAGAGAGGGCTATCCTTATAGAGCCCCTCAAAGCATCTTTGTGATCTTGGGCAAGTAATTTCCTCACTCCGAACCTCAGTTTCTTGTAAAATTAAGTAACTGGACTAGATTTCTAAGGTCTTTTTCAGCTCTAGATACTCCTATGACTCCAAGAACACTTGAGACTCTGAGAGCAGGTACCTTTAAGTGCTTCCCTGGCAACCAGCTCCTCCTCCTCCTTCTCCTCCATCATCCCGCCTTCTCTTTGCAGAAGGCTCAGGCTGACATTGTTGCTCTGGGGCTTCTTCATCTGCCTGTTCCCAGGCCTTCCCAGAAAGGGATCCCAGAGATATCTCTAGGGATGAAGACAGAGGGCATAGAACCTGAGAACACCTCAGAGATGACCTTTCAGCTGTGGCTACAGCTATTTCTCTGGACCCACCTGGCTGTGCGCTTTGTTAGCTACCTTCGCCACAGTCTCTGGGGGCCCAAGCTGTAGCCAGCCACCCAAGCTCCTGACCTGCATTGGCTCATAATCCTCACTGCTGCTTGGCATCCATCCTGGATCCCCCAGTACACACCGGGGAATCAACCTTCAAAGAGACAGGAAATAGAGGTTGGTGTAGGATCACTTGGTCAGGTCCCCTACCCCCACCCCCACTCCCTACCCACTGTCTCCCTTCATTTGCTCCACCCTTAGCCTAATTTTGGGACAATGGGTGGGATCTGGAGAGACCCAATGCTACCTCAGTGATCTATTTAAAGCCCTAAGCTGTGGCATCACTTTGGCCTGCCTGGCCTCAGCTCCCTGGCGCCTCCTTGGAGCAATTGAGAATTCATATTTTCCCCAATGGGGAGGAGCTCAGCTTCACACTTTGCCCCGCAGGAGGCCCTGTTTCTCCATTCTGGAACTTCCCTAACCAGAATACTAGAAAAGGGGCAACAGAAACAATATCCAGCCCAGCTTGCAGTGATTGTTCCCAGTGCAAGAGATAGACTCCCAGTGATTCTCCTTGGTGGGGCTGGAAGAGGGATTTGGAGGGAAGGCTTCTGCTGTGCCTTGCAGACTGCGCTAGCCTGAGGAGGAAGGACTTCAGGACTTCCCAGTTGCCCTTCCCTCCTCAGATTGGGGAGTGGGATGGTTGAAAAAGGAGAAAGACAGAATCTTCTGGAATCTTGGTTTCAGCAGCCTAAGTGTTACTTCTGAAGCCGGAAAGCCTTGATGGTAAAAGAATCTGTTCTAGGGGAATTGGCACCTGGTTTAGGAAGATTACTAGAATTGCTCAGCTGTCCTATCTTGTTCCTTCATAGTGTCAACTGGAGAGGCTGACTGGCTGCTTACCCCTGCCCTCACACCTATGAGGGCTTTCTTTGTCTTTGTGCCTGTTGGAGAGGGCTTTGGACCTTGTAGAGAGAATAGGTAGTTGGGTCTTGGACCTGGGATCTGTCCCCATCTCTGAGAGGATATGGTAAGAAGTGGCAGAAGATAAAGACTCAGGTACCTGCCCAAGAAGCAGTCACTTTCTCTACAAAAGTGAAGGCAAAAAGCCAGAGTTCACCTTATTTCCTTGCTGGGAATAGTTCTTATCTCCCTTCTAATTGAAAGAAGTGATTCAGATAGTCTCCATAGCTGTGTCTCTTCAGCTTCCTAGGCCTCTTTCCAAGTCCTTCTGATGCAGAAGGAATCTTAGAAGCTCAGCCTGCTCATTTTTTAGACAGGGAAACTAAGGCCCAGAGTGTGGAAGGTCTGAGACTAGTCACCAGAACAAGGAAATGCCAAGGTCAGACAAGAACCCTGAGCTCCTGAAACTGAAGCCAGGATGTTTTCTGAACTATCCTCTAGCTCCATCCTGAGGAGCATCTTTCACCCCTAACTAATGCCTATTTCTTGCTATCTTCAGATTCATCCCAAAATGGGCCTTCCCTATTTCAGAAAGATCAGTGCTAGGTCTCCATGCTATGTGAATAAGAGATTTCTGGCCTATGGAACCAGAGCACAGTAGATGAAAAGGTCAAGTGTCCCCAGAAAAAATGACTTAATTCTGCTGAGCCTTGGTTCCTCATCTTTAAAATGAGGATGACAAAAAGGGGTTCTTTCATAGCTACCTCACAGGTATTATCAGGCAAGCACTTTATAAATCTTAGAATGCCAGAGAAACATAATTTTTGTAGGAAGCAGGGCAGGGAATATGGCAGATGATAGTGTATTCCTTAGAGTTGTGGTAGAACACAGGTATATAATTCCTCTTTTGTAAGAGGCAAGATATCCCAGTGGGAAGAGCAAAAGGTATGATTTAAAGTCTAGCCCAGTGACCTTGAAATAATCATTTAATTCAAACCACAAGGTAGGCACTAAGGCCCTACCAAGTCAGCTGAGACACTTGACCTGAGACAGTGCACAGCAGGTAGAGGGCCAGCTCTGACACATAACTTGGGAGTGCGCTAAAACTGTAAAGGTCCAGATAAGTTGTGGATCGGCTGGATTTTCCCTATTGATGAAATCACAGATCTATTTAAAAAAAAAAACTTTGCAGGGCTACAAAGAGAAGAAAAAAGTAGATCCTGCCCTCAAGTTGCTTACTAGCTATTGAGGGGGGTAAGCAATCTAGTCCAAACTACTGTGAGGGGGAAAAGAAAGCACTGGATTGAGGATGGAGGATCAGGAAAAGCTTTATGTAGCCTGGGAGGAAGACAAAAATTCTGAAAAGTGAAGAGGAGGGAGAGGCAGAGGATGTCCTTTTGAGACTAGGCTTGGCTGAAATATCAGCCCTATAGGAGACTGAAAGTCTCTGAGCTTCAGTTCTCCATGTATAAAAGGGAGATAATACTACTGATAGTTCCACCCCATAGGGATGTTGGCTGAAAAGCTCTAGAGTGCTCCGGCAACGTCAGCTGCTATTATTAGAGAGAGGTTATGACGACATTGGGAGACTTCTAGAGGAGTGGGCCCCTGGGAGGGGAGGTCAAGGGAAAGATCTGCAAGTGTACTGAAAGGTGCCTGAGGAGGCAGGCTGTGAAGTAAAGGCCACTGAGCAGGGCTGAAGCCTTTCTGTAGAGGAGACCTCCACCCTAGGGCCTAGTGCTCACCAGAGTAGGGACCAGAGTAAACAGCCAAATCCCAGGGCTATAAATACCTCAGCCCACATTGGCGTCCATGGAATGTAGGTCAGAGCTTGGGGGGAGGGGGTGAAACTCTGGCCTGTAGCTTGAATCCTTACCCCTTTTCCCTGGATAAAGCCCCCCTCCCCATTCCTGGACACTTGGTGATGGTGCTGGAGTACATACTTTAGTTGGGAGAGTGAAGAGACACAGACTAGAAATTAGGCTTCTCCACTTGGTCACAATCTAGAAGGCAGTAGGTCTTCCCCTAAGGGGGTGGAGGTAAGGAAGAAGTGTTTTGGAGGGGTGGAACCCTGGGGAAAGAACTCACATATAGCTTGAATGGAGTTAAGTCGTGTTGGAACTATCCAGAGCCCAATTCAAGTGGAACAGGTTCAGCTGTATGCTAAACCTTGTTCTAAGTGCTGAGAGTAATTAATTGGTAAGACAGACCCTACCTATAGGATCCTTGCAGTCAAAAGGGGACCAACACTCCAACACAGATAATTCTTCTACATAACAATACTTGAGGAATGCATTAGAGCAATCCAAAACAAAGCCCAAACTGGGGAAGATCTTTGGGTCTCACCTGGCAGAAATTAGAAGTGTTTCTGGAGAATGGAACTTTGCAGTTGGTCTTTAAAGGATGTAGGCCTGGAAGAGAATGTGGAAAGGCACTGTCTTAATACGTATAGACAGGGGTACAAAAACTTTCTCACTTGGCTCAAGTATAACAGGCCTGGTCAGTAGTTATAGCAAATAGGCCTGCTGGGTGGGACTTAGGCTGCTAGCAAGAAGTGCTGAAACTTAGTAGACACCCAAAAACTGCAGAGGACTGACATGAATAGCTCTGTCCATAACCCAGATGACTGAACATCATACACACCACAAAGGATGGAATGAAGGCAGGAAGACCTGTTAGTAAGCTAATGGGGACCTGACTGAGGGTGGTGACAGTGTGAGCAAAGAGGAAGCAATGAAGATGAGAGAGGATGGGAAAGCAGAGTTCATATATAAGAAGTGAAGGAGGAAGAAGAGGAAAGGAGGATACCAGGATTTCGAACGGCTGTATAATGAATCATTCTCAACAACAATAGATATTAATAATAATGTAATCGACAGCACTGCCCTTATTCAATCTCATGTTCAAAACCTTTGAGTTCTCCCTAACTCTTCCTCACGAGCATACACATAGGTCAGATGTTGGCACAGCAGTAAGAGCCCAGTGTCCCTTCCAAGCTGTAGCATCTGTAATGTTGTTAAAATATCAAAAGAGAATGCCTGTGAAATAAGTTCTGTGAGTGCAGGTGTTGTTTTCTACCTCTGGATCCTCGGTGATTGACATGGGGCCTTGTACATTGTATTTAGTAAATCTTCGGTGACTTTTTGTATTTCCTTGCCAGTGTCTCCCTGAGCCTTTCTGCTCTCGTTTCTTGAAGCCTCTAATTTGTGCTCTCCCTATCTTTCAGTGAAAGAGTTTCTAGCTAAAGCCAAAGAAGAATTCCTCAAGAAATGGGAAAGTCCATCTCAGGTACCTCAAATTTTGGATCGGGGGCGGGGGTGTCTGCATGGCAGGTGCTGGGGCCCACCTTCCCAAAGTCTTCCAAGGGATCCTTTATCCATCCAGCTCCAAAGCTTTCAGACAGGTTCTTCCACTGGTCACCATACTATCACTCCAAGGAGATTTCTGTCTGTCTTCCCCTCCATCTTCTCCCAACCCCTCCTGACTCTGAGCCCCAGCTGCTGCTACTAGACCCTGTGCCAGGGCTATACCTATGTTCTACCCCAACTCTAAGGAATACATTATCATCTGCCATATATTACCTGCCCTGCTTCCTTCAGTTCTAGTAAAGCCCATTTTGTGGTTACAAGAAGAGAGTCCCAAAGCTTCCATCCTAACACTAGCTCACCTCATCCTGCAGGGGGAGGAGGGAGGGGTTCCTCAAGGCTAAAGGAGACAGATTTCCCATCTCTTTATTTAGCAAAGTACAGTCCAGCTGGATCAATTTGACAGAATCAAGACTCTAGGCACTGGTTCTTTCGGTCGAGTGATACTTGTGAAGCACAAGGAATCTGGGAACTACTTTGCCATGAAAGTCCTTGATAAACAGAAGGTAAGTATTGCCCTCCTAATCCCCCTGACACCAGGGTCTCGTATTTCATGGACCATTTCCCATCTACACATAAACACTTGTATACTCTATCTTTGATGCTCTCGTTCTCTCTCTCTCTCTCTCTCTCTCTCTCTCTCTCTCTCTCTCTCCCTCTCCCTCTCCCTCTCCCTCTCCCTCTCCCTCTCCCTCTCCCTCTCCCTCTCCCTCTCCCTCTCCCTCTCCCTCTCCCTCTCCCTCTCCCTCTCCCTCTCCCTCTCCCTCTCCCTCCCTCCCTTATCCTAGGGATATGGGAAAAGAGCTGCTCTTGGCTCATATTCTTGTCATCTCCCAAGTGATGAGCTAAGAAGAAAGCTGGGAGATAGGCCCTGGGATCTGGAGGGGAGGAGGGAGATGGGGAAGAGGGGAGTAGAGGATATGCCTAAATAGGCCAAGAGAACAGAGGTGTGAAAGGGCACCTTGGTATAATGGGAAAATCTTTGGAATCAGTAGAGACTGGGTCCCCAGCTTCCTCTGGGTTACATTGGACAGATCATATATTATCTCTGAATCTCTATTTCTTCATTTCTAAAAATGGAGTCAAACTCGATCCCCAAATCCTTTTCTCCTCTAAATTCAGGCAGCAGTCCCAGTTGGAAGCTGACCCATCTTCTTTCCCTCTAATTTCCTTCATCCCATTTCCCCATTCCCCTTTCAAAGGTGGTGAAACTGAAACAAATTGAGCACACCATGAATGAGAAGCGTATCCTGCAGGCTATCAACTTCCCGTTCCTCGTCCAACTAGAATATTCATTCAAGGTATCCCAGAGAGTTCTGGCCTTAACCAGCCAGAGGGCAGGGGTGGCAGCAGTGGGGAGGCTGGTCCCCTCCTCAGGAGAGTAGTAGAGTCCATTTTATACTTTTTCATTCAGTATGAATTGGGTGATCAGCTACATTCTCCCAAAGTTTTCTCTGAAGCCTGTGTTTTGGGGCCACATGAACATTTAATGTCATTCTTGACACTGTGGGGAGGGGGTTGTGAGAATGACGTAGTGCCTTGAAGAGGTAGTAGAACCTAGGGGGCAAACTGGACCTCCCCACCTTTGAGAAGGAGAGGACCAGGCTAGAGCCAGTGCTATGAAGGGGGGGTAGAAAAAAGACTCTTTTCTTCATAGGACAACACAAACCTGTACATGGTGATGGAGTACGTCCCAGGTGGAGAAATGTTCTCCCACCTACGGCGGATCGGGAGGTTCAGGTGAGCAGGTATCCTCAAAGCCCATCCAGAGCGTCCTGGTGCCAGGCAAAAAGACTTGCTGACCCAGGGTGTTTCACATGATGAATAAGCATCGTGGACCAGGTGTCTAATAGAAAGGAGGGGAAGGTTTCTAAAGATGTCCTGGTTAGAGGATGATTTAAGTTTGGGGATATGGGTGGATCTCTTTGTAAGTTTTCCTCTCCTCTTATATAAGCCTCTAGCAGCTCATCCTTCCTTTTTTTCCCCCAGTGAGCCCCATGCTCGCTTTTATGCAGCTCAGATTGTCCTGACTTTTGAATACCTTCACTCACTGGATCTGATCTACCGAGACCTGAAGCCCGAGAACCTTCTCATTGACCAACAGGGCTATATCCAGGTACTCTCCAAGGCAGAGATGGTAGAATTTCAGCACATTTGCACATACCCAACATATTTGCCCCCCTCCTGCTTGTGCCTCCTTTCACTTTCTTAGTCATACTTCTCATGGCCATAGGTGACAGATTTTGGTTTTGCCAAGCGAGTGAAGGGCCGAACTTGGACCTTATGTGGAACTCCCGAGTACCTGGCTCCTGAAATCATCCTTAGCAAGGTGAGCTGCTTTCAAACAGTTGACTCTCCCTTCTTTTCTAGTGCTTTTCTTTTATCACTCAGTCCTCACCCTAACCAGACAAAGCCCTTTTCTCATGATCCAGTTCCTCAGCTTTTCTGTCCTCTATCCTGATCTTTACTTTCTTTCTCCAGGGCTATAACAAGGCTGTGGACTGGTGGGCCTTAGGTGTCCTGATCTATGAGATGGCTGCAGGCTACCCCCCCTTCTTTGCTGACCAGCCCATCCAGATCTATGAAAAGATTGTCTCTGGGAAGGTGAGGCCACAAGATCTATCCTGACTGACAGCTTGAAGCATTACTCTTTCAGCTCTTTTGGAGTCTCAGGAAAGATATTTCTGTGAACTACCTCAGTAAGGTGATGTTTTATCCTGGTTAGATATTGTAAGAGGACTATTGAGTCTTCAATATACCAGGTAGAGAATTCATATTAATCAAAAAGGTACCCAACAGGCACTGGTTTTTGCAGTGTCCAAGACTCTGTGCTAAGCACTGTGAAGGAATAAAGATAAATAAGACATAGTGCCACACGCCTCCCCCCCCATGCTCCCATCAGGAAGCTCACAACATAGCATCTGTTCTGCTCTTTTCAAGTGATTATCATTATATCAGTATGAGAGATATTCTTAGGTAAAATAAAGACTAGAGTATTATACCAATAGTCAGAAGTTTCAGGTTTGAATCTTTGTTCTACCATTGACTAAGCTTGATATCAAGCTTAACATGGGAAAAACATAATTTTATTTTCCAAATCCCCCCCCCCAAAAAAAGCTATCTGTCCCTCTTATTTCTTTCTCAATATGAGAGAGAAGGAAGGTAGAGAAAGATAATTTGAAACTGAAAGTAAACATTAAAAAACAAAACCGCTTTCTCCATTCTATTTCAATTGATGGCATCCATTCTGGTTCCATCTTGGAGTTGTTACTGACTCCTTTCTCCCCCCCCCCCACCAAAACCCCATTTTTGATCAGTTACCAAGCCTTCTCAGTCCTCCTTCAGCCACCTCTTTCACTCCATCATCAATCCCCTTTGACATAATCAGACAGATTCTACACTAGTTCAGGCTCTTGTATCCTAATTGATCTGCCTCCAGCCTTGCTCTTCCACACTCTCCAAGTTGATTTTCCTAAAACACAGATCTGATCACATTCACTTAAGAACTTTGAATGGCTACCTATTTGCCTCTTGAATCAGAGACAAACTCCCTCAGTCTGGCATTTAAAGCCATTTAGAAATCCCTCCCCATCCCCCCATACCTTTCCAGTCTAAATTCATTTTATTCTTAAACACATTGTCCCTTGAAACCCACCTGCTCACTGTGCTCTGCCTTCCCAGCCACTTCTAGCTCTACCCCTTCCCTCCACCTCCAGAATCCATGCCCAAAGTGGTGGTGCAGGAGTTTTTTCTTATTCCTTCTCAGTTAATAACACTCTTTCCCTTTTGAAATTGTTATTATTACTGTTTGTAAACTTTGTAGATGTTGTTTACACATTGTATCTCTTAAGTAGCATCATCATCATCCTTAACAGGTATTAATACTTTACAATGTACCCTGAGGACACACAGAAAGACAACCCTAGCCCCGACCTCCAGGAGCTCCAATTCCAATGGCTACAAATTTTTTAACAACAGAAATAGATCCATTTTTGTCTAGATTCCCCAGAGCCTGGCACAATGCCCTGCATATTTAAGGAACTTAATAGATTTATTGTATTTAATAAATGAAAGGAAGGGCAGCCTGAAATTATATTGGGGTTTGATGGCCGGGTAGGATTTTGAATGTTTCCAAGAGATCATATTAAAAGCACCCATAGATCCCACTTGAGTAAGTTGAATCCACTTTCTTTGTGTTGTTGGCATCCCTTCCTCGTCTTTCCAGGTGCGATTCCCTTCTCACTTCAGCTCCGACTTAAAGGACCTGCTTCGGAATCTGCTCCAAGTGGACCTCACCAAGCGCTATGGGAACCTCAAGAATGGTGTCAGTGACATCAAGAACCACAAATGGTTCGCCACCACTGACTGGATCGCCATCTACCAGAGAAAGGTATGGTCCCTCAGCTAGGATGAGGTGACTGGTAGCTTGAGAATAGGACTTTAGGTGGTGGCTCTACCTTTGGAGCCACTTCTCTGCACCTGTTTCCCCTCTGTAAAATGACTTTGGGTTGATCTTTCTTTCCTCCTATCCCTGACATGCCATGCTCTGCCCTTGGGAGGTCTCAGGGTCTTTTTATTTCACTGGGGAGGAGAACAGGTATCTTCCCTGTTTCTTTGCAGGTGATGCTCTAGGTCACTGACCAAGTCACTTCCCTCTTAGGGCTTCAGTTTCTCCATGTGTAAAATGGGAGTAGAGGATGGGTTGGGGGGCCCTTCACCTCTAAGATTCTCTAATTCCTTGACAGGTGGAAGCTCCCTTTATACCAAAGTGCAAAGGCCCAGGTGACACAAGTAATTTTGATGATTATGAGGAGGAGGACCTCCGGATCTCCATCAACGAGAAGTGCGCCAAGGAGTTTTCTGAGTTCTAATGGTGTCCCTGGGTCCTGGTGTTTTTCTTTTGGGGTGGGGAGGGTAAGAAGGGTGGATTGAACAGCCTGTGGACCCCAGAGTCCTTTGCATATTAATTTTTCCCTAGGAGATCAGAAAGCAGAGATGTTTGCAGGGTAGGGAGAGGGAGATTCAAATATGGTCCCCCTCCTCTTCTCTCCCATCCTTAACCCCCTCACTGTCTTTTCCCCTCACTGTCTCACTCCAGCTGGTAGTAGACCCCATGGCTGGGTTCCTTTTTACTCTTTGCCTAACTCCATGCAAGTTTTAAGTCAGTTTTTCCAGTCCCAAACAGCCCTGAATCTTCCCCCTCTAACACCACCAGAGATACAATTTCTATCTAAACCCCCACTCAGAGTGGATATTTGTACCTAGAGCCAGGCCCTTGTTTTTGTAGCTCCTTACTGATGCCCCTGGGACTGGGAAGTTGGGGCAGGGGAGCCAGGGAAATCCCAAGAGTACCATGCTTGCCCATTATTTGTCATTTTCCTGACCTCTTCCCTAGAACTTTAGAACCTTGTCTAGGGGGTAAAAGGATCATCCAACCAGTTTCCCGCAAGGAGAGACCCTGCCTGGGAAGATGTTTTAGTAAAATTTTTGTGGCTCCTTTCTATTTAAAAAAAAAATTAAAATATTATTTAAGTTATATTTGCCTTCCATCCTAACTCCTTCCCACCTTCTCTCGCTGTCCCAAATACATTTTAATGTGTCTGGATCTGCCTAGGTCAAAGGCCATGGAGCTTTTACCCTCGGGATCTTAACTGATGGTTTTATGTTGGGTCTGTGACTTGGGGATGGGGACTTTTTGCTGCTGATCCTAAACAGGGAGTTGTGGGAACAATTGTGACGTCCCTTTGAGGGTTATCCTGCCAAGTTTGAAAGAGCCCTGGCCTCTTTCAGCATTCCCCACCCCCCACTCCCAGTGGTCTCCCTTCCTCATGATCAGCTCTCTTAAGCTACACATATTTCCTGCTCCCCAGTTTTTGTTCACTTGGGATATTAGGGCACCAGAAAAAAAAAAAACCATTTCCCAACCCATCCAGGCAGCCTGGCTTTGTGATCCCTGCCAAAGGAGCTTCCCAGATATCCCTGGGGTATACTTCCTTCATTTTAGCCATTCTTATCTATAGATTTTTACTTCACAGCCACTAACTTCCCATTTTTCCAGGGAGCGTCACTCCCTATAAGCAAATTGAAGGATGTAGCCCACCCTGAGTGGGGAAAAGAGGGGAACTGGGAGAAAGGAAAACAGGAAGTGCCACAGCTTTAAAGCAGAGAACTTCCTTTGGCCATGGGAATGCCAATTTTTATTCACCTGATAGCCTCACCACCCTCCCCCATCGCCCGGAAACACCCTCCATCTGGCTTGTCTGACAGCTCTCCATCAGTCCTCCCACTGACCCCTTGTCGAGGCATCTGAATTATCATTTCCCCCCCCTAGGAAGTAGTTGGGTGGAGAGCAATCCACTTCTCTCCACCCCCTTTCTCTTTTTGTCCCTCTCTCCATTTTCCCCCCATCCCTGAAGGAGTCATTGGGGTGGGGGTGGGGGGGGAACCTGGGAGTTTAAACCTGTGTGATTCGAAGAAATTTGTTTCACGGAAATGACTTCCTCTTTAACAGTGTGCTTTGTTGTAAACATTTGAAAACTATTACCAATAAAGTTTTGTTTAAAAAAAACTTGTCATTCCTGACCCCCTCCCCACTCGCCTCCTTCTGGCACCTCAGACGGGGCGAATTGGAATTCAAGGACTGGGGGGGGGGGCGGACTCTGCTCGGGGCTCGGGCCCTCCGGGCTGCGGCGCGGTGTGCCCGGAACGTGGCTCTGGGAGCAGAGAAGTAGCGGGCCGGGGGGGGGGGCGGAGAATGACCTTTAGAAGCTCCCCGAGGGGGCCCCCCAGCGCAGGGCCCGGGGAGCCCCGGCGAGCGGCGTCTCGGGCCGGGGCCGCGGCGCCCGGCTGGAAGGGGCTCTGTCACCCCCGGCGCTCCGGCCGGCCGGCGAGGCCCCGCAGCGACGAGCCGCCCGAGCCTCCCGGCGCGCCCGGGCTCCGCTCCTGTGTCCGCCGTTTTTGCATCACGAGCCGCTGCCGGTTCCTCTCGCCTCCCGGGCCGGGGGGCCGGTGCGCGGCGGGGCCGGGCCCGCGGAGGGCCCCGTCCGGGCGCCGAGGGCTGCGCCACGCCGCCGCCTGCCTCGCTCCGCCGGCCCCGGTGCGGCTGTCGGGGAGGCGGCTCCGGCGCCGCGCCCGCCCGCCGCCGCCGCCGCTGCCAACGCCGGGGAGCGAGGCCCAGGCAGACTGGGCGGGGACGCGGGGCCGATCTGCCCTCCCCCGGGGTCCGGGGTCGGGGGGCGCCGGCGGCGGGCGGCCCCGAGCGGCGCGGCGGGGGCCGCGGGACGGCCGGCGCGGCGGGTCCCGAGTTGGTGGGAAGTGCGGTCCGCAGCCCGGAGCGCGGGGCGGCCAGGGCGGGCGCGGGGGGCGCGGAGGAGGGGGCCGGGGCAGGGGGAGGGGGCCGGGCGGCGGGGACGTCTGGGTTCCGCGCCCAATGGCTGGAGGGAGAGCGCCGCCGCCCAGCCCGCCCACTCCCCTCCCCCTCCCCTGCGCGCTCCCTCTCCCTCTCTCGCTCTCTCTTTCTCCTTCTCTCTTTTTCTCCCTCTCCCCCCCGTCCCCGCCTCCGCCCCGGCGCCAACTCCGCGGCGCCTCCTTAAAAAGCGCGCGGGAGTTGTAAAGGGCTGGGGGGCGGGGGGCGGCCTGGGGCCGGGAGAGCCGGGCCGAGAGGCGCCGGGCGGGGGGGGGGGGCAGAGCCGCGCGCGCCGAGCGGGCCCGGCTCCACCTTAAAAGCGGGCGCGTAGGGCCGGGTGGGTGGATAGCCGGGGAGGGGGCCGGAGTGTCCCGGCCGCGGGGCGGGCGGCGCGTGCGGCGGCGGCGGCGGCGGCGGCGGCGGGGAGGGGCCGGCTCGCGCTTCCCCCTCCTCCCATCCTCGGGACCCGCGCGCGCCCAGGAGGAGCGGGGTTTTTGTGTGAGTGTGCGTGTGTCTCGGTCTGTGCATTTTTTTTTCTTTTCTTTCTTTTCTTTCTTTTTTTTTTCTTTTTGCAAAGAAACAGCAGCGCCTCCGCCGCTCCACCGAGGCGCTGCGCCCCCCGGGGGGAGGGGGAAGAGCGGCGGCGGCGGCGGCGGCGGCGGCGGCGGCGGCGGCAGGAGGAGGAGAAGGAGGCGGGCGGCTGAGCGCGAGAGGGAGGGGAGCCGGGGCTTGAGCGGGGGAAGGGGGGGCGCCGCGCTGGGAGGGAGGCGGCGCGCACGGTGCAGCCGGGCCGGGCGGGAGGCATGGCGGGGCCCCCGGCCCTGCCCCCGCCGGACACGGCGGCGGCGGCCGCCGCCTCGTCGTCCGCCTCGTCCCCCCGCTACCAGGAGTGGATCCTGGACACCATCGACTCGCTGCGCTCGCGCAAGGCGCGGCCGGACCTGGAGCGCATCTGCCGGATGGTGAGGCGGCGGCACGGGCCGGAGCCGGAGCGCACGCGCGCCGAGCTGGAGAAGCTGATCCAGCAGCGCGCCGTGCTCCGGGTCAGCTACAAGGGGAGCATCTCGTACCGCAACGCGGCGCGCGTGCAGCCGCCGCGCCGGGGCGCCACCCCGCCCGTCCCCCCGCGCGGCCCCCGGGGGGCCGCCGCCGCCGCCGCGCCGCCCGCGCCCCCGCCCGCGCCGCCCGCGCCCGTCGCCTCCCCGCCCCGAGCGCCCCGGGCGGCGGCGGCCACAGCGCCCCCCTCGCCCGGCGCCCCGGCCCCGTCGCCGCCGCCCCGCGCGCAGCGGGCCGCGCCCCTGCCCCCGCCGCCGCCGCCTCCGGCCGGGGCGCCCTCGCCCGGCCCGCGCCGGGCCCCCCCGCCCGCCGGGGCCGCCGCCCGGGAGCCGCCGCCGCCGTCGCCGCTGCCGCTGCCGCTGCCGCCGGAGGGGGGCGCGTCTCGGAGCGGGCCGGCCCGGCCCGTGAGCCTGCGGGAAGTGGTGCGCTACCTCGGGGGCAGCGGCGGCGGCGGCGGCGGCGGCGGCGGCGGCGGCGGGGGCCGGCTGACCCGCGGGCGCGTGCAGGGGCTGCTGCTGGAGGAGGAGGCGGCGGCCGCCCGGGGCCGCCTCGAGCGCACCCGCATCGCCGGCCTTGCCCTGCCCCGGAACGATCGCTCGGGAAGGGCGCCTCCCGCCACCAGCTCCCGAGCGGCCCGGACCAAGGTAGGACTCGGGGCCGGGGCCAAAGTCCCGCGGGGGCGGGGGGCGGGGAGAGCGTTCCCAGGCGGGCCCGGGCTGGAAGCGGGGGGCCGCGGGGGGGCGGGGGGAGCTCGGGGTCTGGGGCCACAGAGGGCTTCGAGGCTCAGCCCAGGCCGGCCGGGAGGGAGGGAGGGAGCTGGGGCTCAGGACCCGGAGGGCCCGGCCGTGGGGTCGGCGCAGAGTCTGGCCCCGAAGGGACACAAAGCGAGCCCCGGCCGAAGCGGACCCGAAGCCCCGGGGTTGGGATCGGGCTTCCCACAGCGCGGCAGAGGCGCCTTGGGAAGAAGTCAACTCTGGACCCGGCCGGCTGGACAGACGCCTCTCCCGGGTCTAGCAGATAGAATGAGGCCATCCGGGGAATAGAGATGGACGAGAAAAGAGAGGCATAAACGTTCCAACCCTCCCGGTTTCTCCTCAGAAGTCCGGGGAAGAGTCCCTGAGGGAGGAGGAGGACGAAGAGGATGAAGAAGAGGTGTCTGCTCTGTCAGAGGGGTCTGAGGTGCCGGAGGGAGAGGGTGCCCATGGTGGGCAGAACCAGTACAATGGAGAGACTGGCCAGCGGGAAAGTGGCAAGGAGAGGCCCAGAGAGTGGAGTTCCTCCCTGGCACCGGGAAGACAAGATGAGGGTCACCGGTCAGCCCTAGCAGATGGCACCCGAGAGGCCTTCCCAATGGGAGTGGTGAAGATGGAAGGGGGTTCTGGTAAGAGAAAGGAACTGGGATTCTCTTCAAGATGGAGCAACCAGGGAGCTTACCTGGCTTTGTAAAAGTGGGTGGGGTCACCTGGGAGACCAGGTAGATTTGGAGGAAAGGGAATTCAGAGGGTTGGGACCTGACTGGGGAGGAAGGATAGGTACAAAAAGAGATAAGCTGACAAATATGCCCTTTTTCCCCCTAGCCTCAGCTGCCACAGGTCCGGATTCCCCTTCGCCCGTGCCTTTGCCCCCCGGAAAGCCAGCTTTGCCCAGTGCTGATGGAACTCCTTTCAGTTGCTCGTAAGTCAGTCGGTGAATTTTTTTTTTTTAATCTCTTACTTTGGGCCTGATGTTACAGCCTTAGAGCCAGGGCTGGTCCCTGGGAGTCAAATAAGAAATAACATTAGAACTTTCGAGGTAGAATTTGAGACTCAGTCATCCTAGTTTCTCAGCAATTAGAAGCTATAGGAACATGGGCAAGACACAGTCTTTCTGGGCTCGTTTTTTTCTTTGATAAAATGAGTACAATTAAGCCACCTCACAAGGTTGTGAGCAGTGGTGGAACTCCTGAATCGCAGTGACTTATCACTGTTCAGCCTTTCCCCTCTGGGTCTGTTTCCTACTCTGAAATAGGAATTGTAACCCTTGCCTTACCCCACCCCTATCCACTTCAGGAGGCTGGTATAAGTATCAAATGAGATGATTGGCAAAACATTTTCACATGTTAAATGTTGGCAAGTATTAAGATGGGGCAATGATAATGTTATGGTCTGTTTGGGCATCCATAGCTCTGGCAGGAAGGAAAAACCATCTGACCCTGTGGAGTGGACAGTGATGGATGTGGTAGAGTATTTCACTGAGGCTGGCTTTCCTGAGCAGGCTTCTGCTTTCCAGGAACAGGTGAGACCTCCATCTTGCTGGAGCCAGCACCCCATCCTGGGGTTCCATGCTCCCTTCCCTGGGTCCCTTGCCCCCTTCCATCGTGTGTGTGTGTGTGTGTGTGTGTGCCTGTGTGTCTCACATGAATCAGAGGAGTGCCATGTCAGGAGTGTGAGGAGGGAGTCCAAGGCCTGACCCAAGTGAACCCTGTTTTTTTTCCCATGCCCAGGAAATTGATGGGAAGTCCCTTCTGCTGATGCAGCGCACGGACGTGCTAACTGGCCTCTCAATCCGACTGGGGCCAGCCCTCAAAATCTATGAGCATCACATCAAGGTCCTTCAGCAGGGCCATTTTGAAGATGATGACCCTGATGGGTTTCTTGGCTGAACCCCAACTCTATGACCCTTGAACTTTCCCAGTCCTCTCCTTTTCCCCAGTTTCCTTGTGCCCCATCTGCCTAAGAGTCCCTAGCATCCGGGAACTCCCTAAGGGGGAGAACACCCTCTTCCCAACACACTCCCCAAAGAGATTCCAGGGAGGCTGGCGCCTCATTGTCACCCCCTTCCCAACTCCTCCCTTAACTGTAGGTATCTTTCTTCTGTCCACATCCTGCATTCCAAACTGGGGGTGATGGCAGGGGCAGATGCAGGGTCCTGCATCATACCAGGAGGGGACCCCAACCCCCTCCTCCCCCACTAGACTCCTTTGGGGGTAGGAATGCCCTCCTTTTTCCCTAGCCCTCCCCCCCCCCCCCAATTCAGCCAGACTTCACCTTTGTAAATGTTTCACCCAGAGGAAGACAGGACTGGACTGGCCTTTCCCTCTCACCTCACCTGGTCCCCTCTTCCCCAATGCCTATCCTTCCAACCTGGTCAGTTTGGACATCCCCAGGGTTGAAATGGTGGGTTGTCCTGTTTCCTTCCTCTCTCTCTCTCTCTCTCTCTCTCTCTCTCTCTGGTTGTTGCTCTGGCTGTCTAAGTTGCTTTTTAATATTGCACCTGAAGTTTTTTAAATAAAATTAAAAGAAAACTCTGATCCCTGTGTGTTCATGCACCTGCCTAATATGGGGTAAGGTGGTTTGAGCATCGGGATTCCTTGCTGGATTCTGTCATTAGGGAAAAAGTGGGAGATCACTATCAAATCATAGGCTGTAGCTCTAGAAATTACCTAAAAACATTTGGTCCAATCTCCTCGTTTACAAAATACCCCGGCAAGGGGTAGGTCCTGATCAGCATTCAATGAGTTAACATTTATTTATAAAGCACTTTGCCAACCTTTTTTAAAGTGCTCAATCAATTCCTATCACTTCTGTCTCCAAATTCAATGTTCCTTTCACCCATACTGTTGCTAGAATACAGAATGGAAAAGCCTCCACCTCAGTTTTGCCCACCTGAAAATTAAGGTCCTTCTGTCTCGATTATGGCCAAGGGTCCTACCAGCTCGGACATTTTATGCATGTTTCTAAGTGGCCTCCCCTCCCTGGGCCCCAGTTTCCTACTCGAACGTGAGAATACATACTGCCAGTCCCCAGGGAAATTTTGAGGTTAGAGGTAGAAAGAGTTAGAACGTCGGCGGCTCCACGCTTCTGGGCTAGGAAAGTGCTAGAGGATGGGGACATAGAGTGTGACCCCGAGCTCGGAGCGCGCTAGCCCGAGGCGCGTGGCCGCCGGGAGAGAAGCTCAACCCTGACCTGGCGCGTGTTGACATTCAAATGAGGCCCGGCCTCCCTTCTGAGGTGGTGGGAGTCGGCGAGCAGAAAGCCCCGGAGGCTGCTGCCCTCGAAAGCTGGGGGGAGGAGGGCCCAGTGTGGCCTCCCCACTTATCTCCCCCATGGCCAGCGAGTCCTGGTTCGGGGGGCTTCTGCCTCCCGGGGTCCGAGACCCCCTCCCAGCTGGAGACGCGGTTCCCGGACCTGCCCCTAACCCGCACAGCGGAGCCGAGCCCCCCTGGTCTGTGACCTCAGGCCGAGCAGGGGCTCCTGCCGATGCTGAGTCTGGGGGACCTGTCCCAGGGCAGCCTCTGGCTTCGGCCCCGCTGCCGGGGCCGCCCCCACCCCCTGGCCCGGGCCCAGCACTCCTACCCCTGGAGAGTATGTTCAGCCCCATCACGGAACAGCTCCGCTACCTGCTCAAGAAAGCAGAGGATTTTCAGAGCTACCTGCTCTACAGGTGATGGGGTCAGGTAGCCTGGCTATCCCGGGGAGCAGGAGAGGGAGGGACGGGGGTTGGGGGCGGAGCAGGCTAAGGTTGACCCAGGCTGGAGTTCCCCACCCTCCCATGACCAAACGGGGCTGTGCCCCTCCCCAGCAGGGACCGAGTCCAAAAGGAGCAGTTGGCCAAGGCGATGCCAACTTTCCTGCAGATGTGCCAGCCTTACTTCCTGTACCTGGAATCTGCTGCCAGGGGCATGCCCCCGATTCACGGGGCCCTGCAAGAGTTGGTTCGGAAAAAGGTGAGTCAGCAGAGAGGGGGAACTGGTTCCGGGGCCCTTACCCCCCCCCCATAAAAGTGAGGATCAGGAGCTTGGACATGGGGTGGGGAACTGCCTTCCTCCGCAATTGGGAGGAGCCACATCTGGGTTGATATGTGCTGTCCTCTCCCTCCAGCTGCTAGAAATCTCCCAACAGCTGGCCCTTAGGCTGGAGCAGCTGGTGCTTATGTATGCCTCCTTCGGGTTTGTGGTACTGGAAGAGACTGATCCCCTAAGGTAAACTGCGTTGGGGGAAGGGGGCCAGAAACAAGGAAGTCAGGGTCTACAGTGTGGTCCCAGATACTCCCATCCCCCTTTGACTCTCCCACCTCATAAATCCAAGGTCCCTGCAGGTCACCTCCAACCAGCCCCCTAGGATCTTTCTGCCTCTGAGTTACCCTCTGCTTGGACACTTCAGGTGACTGGGAACTCACTCTAAGCTCATTGGAATATAGGCCCTCACCCACAGCTGGTCAAGTCACTACACGCTTTTCTTCATGTATAAAATAGAAATACTTGTAGTACTTTCTAGAGTTGTTTAAGAGAAAGCACTTTTTTTAAGTTCAGCTCCATCATAAAAAAAAAACAAACAGAAAAACACTGGATTGAGAGTCTGAGTTCAAATTCTTGCCCTACTAACTTTCCTTGTATGGTGGATAAAGGGATGGGCTGGGAGTCAAGAAGACCTTGGGTTCAAATTCCTTTACAGACACTATCTGTTCAATCCTGGGCAAATCATTTAATTTGTAAGCCTCAGTTTCCTCATCTGTAAAATGAGATTGTACAGATGATCTTTGCAGGTTCTCTTCCAGTTCCGATCTATGGCAAGGTATTTAACCTCTCTTGGTCTTGGGGTGGTGGGTTTTGGACTAGATGATCTATAAAGATCTATAAAACCTAGCTCTCCTTTTTCATTTCCCAATCAGTGTCTCCTGTTTTTTCTGTGGAAAATTCTCACTGGGCCCCTCCCATCAAGTTTCAGTTTTCCGATACTGCTCTCCAGCCCCTTACACAGCTGGCCGACTTCCCAGATACCTATACAAGAAGATGCGCTGGAATCTAGAAGCTAGTCCTGAGACCAGCAACAGAGGACATGGGACTCATGTCGAATAGTGAGTCTCCCTGATTCACCCATCACTACCATTTTAAAATTTCTACTATGGGGGTGGCTAGGTGGTGCAGTGGATAGAGCACACCGGCTCTGGAGTCAGGAGTACCTGGGTTCAAATCCGATCTCAGACACTTAATAATTACCTAGCCATGTGGCCTCGGGCAAGCCACTTAACCCCATTGCCTTGCAAAAAAACTTAAAAATAAATAAAAATTTTAAAAATTTTTCTACTATCAGAAAGACCTCCCCATTAAAATCCCAAAGTACTTTTTTTAAAAAAATGGACTTAAAATGACTTGCTCCCAAAAAATTAAAAATAAATAAATAAAATGACTTGCCCAAGGTCACAGAGCTAGGTAATTATTAAGTGTCTGAGGTCAAATTTGAACTCAGGACTTTCTGACTCCAGGGCTGGTGCTCTACCCAAAGTACTTGTCACTCCTAATTCAAATCCCAGTCTCCCTGGTTAAGGCTGCCCCTAGAGAAAACTCTAAGCAAAGCAAGGGGCACCTGAGTTCTCAGTCAAGAGACCTGCCTTCAGTTTCCAGCTCTGATATTGTCTAGATGAATCCACTTCACTTCTCACTCAGTTTCACAGTCTTTAAAAATGGGGGAAACACTTTCTACTCCATGTGACTTAGGAGTTGTACGGCTGAGGACCAAACAATTAGCCTCTTCCAAGCTCAGGTTTTCACACTTATAAAACGAGGATAATGATACTTGCACTGGTTCAGGCAGAATCCTGGTGGGGAAAGCATTTCCCAAATCCAAACTGCTAGAGAAACTGTGCTTGTTTTCTAAAGTCCTTCTTCACAAGTACTTCGAGCTCTGCTTCCCTCCTCCTCCTCCTCCCCGTGCACAAGAACACTCGGGGTCAGACTGTAACTGCATCCTATTCCCTCCATTCCTTTCCCACAGCTACTTCCTGTGCTATCGCGATACCTGGGAAGACACGGGCAAGAGTCCTGCCAACTCTTGTGCCCAGATCCAAAAGCTCTGGTCCATCGGGCGCTGGGTGCCCCTGGGCCCAGGCCAAGATGGTTCCTCGGATATCTATTCCTGGTAAGGGAGTGGGGCTGTTTTGGAAATCTGACCCTACTCCGATCGCCTAATCTCGAGTTTTCTCCCCAAGAATGGGAGGAGGAGGGGGGGAGGAGGGGGATTAGCTTCCCTAAACATTTTCTAGTTTCCACCCCCTTCAGAACACTGGTGGCAAAGGAGTTCTTGTTTTCTCGGGCCCCAGGCACGGGGGAGGGAGGCAGGTGGTGCGGCGCAGGGTCGGGCTCCCTCCCGCTCTGCCGCCGCGGTCCCTGGGGCGGCCTCGAGCTGGAGATGCGCCCCCTCCCCGGCAGGATCCTGTGCCCTCAGCCCCCGGGGGAGTACCAGCAGCTGCTGACCATCGGCTTCGAGGAGCCGTCGCACACCCTGGCCACCGACCTGCTGGTACAGATTCTCACGGGCCAGGCCGGCAGCGCGGGCCGAGCCCCGAGTGCCGCCTCGGCTGGCCCGGGGTGGCCCGGGGCGCCCGGGCCCTGAAGTCCCTCCGTCGGGCGGCCCCGGCTCCGGGCTAAGGGGCTCGGGGTGGGGGCGGGCATCCTCCTCCGGCGCCCTGACCCCCAGGCAGCCTAGGAGGAAAGACGGGGCGCCTCCCCCGGGGCGGGAGCGCCGACTCTGGGCGGGTTTAATAAAGACAGAAAGACTTGAGAGGAGCCTCGGTCTGGGCGCGCCGCGCGGAGCTGGCACCGCGTCCCTCCCGTCGAGGGGAAGCGGGCGGGGGAGGGGGGCGGGCGAGCCGCCTGGGGAGCGGGGAGGGGGGCCGGCTCCCGGGCGGCGGGTGGGGGAGGGGACGGAGGCGCATGCTCAGCGCGGCCCTGGAAGCCAAACGGAAGCGCGCTGCCCCAACACTTCCGGAAACCGGAGAGCGGGCCGCAAAGTTGATGGATCGCGGTCCTTTCCCAGCCCCGAGACCGCGGAGCAGGGCTTCTGAATGCGGGAGAGGTATTTTAATCAAGAAACGGTCTATTAAAAAAAAAAAAAGAGCAGCCGCCAGGTGTAACAGAAAGATCCCTGGACTGGGAGGGTCGGGACCTGGGTTCGAATGGAATTTTGACCGAGTAGCTGCGTCACCCAGAGAAAAGTCCCGTTCCTCCCTCCGGGACCCCTTTATTTACCCCCCCCTCCCCGGAAAATAAATAAGGGGATTAGGACTAATTTATTGCGAGTCAAAATGTCTTCCGGGCTCGGTTTTCTCTTCTCTGAAGACGGGAATTAGATAGTCCTCCACCTGTCCGGCTAAGGTTGCACTTAATGACCTCCAAGGTCCCTTCCAGCGCCGGCCTCGGAAAGACTACGACTCCCAGGGTGCCCTGCGGAACAGGCCTGTCACGTGCTCCGGGAGGAGCCCGAGGGGGACTGGCCCGGATGGCGGCTCACCCTCCCTTCTTCGCGGAGGGACTCACAGGCCCCGTTGCCCCCCCCCCCCCCAGGGTCGAGGTGATATCTTCCGGTTAACTCCGCGTGGGCTGGGGTCGGGGCTGCTGGCCCCGGGCCGCTCCCGGACACCGCCCTGCGGCCGCGGTGGGAACTGCAGCTCGGCGGCGCCCGCTCCATTCCGCCTCCCTTCGGCAGCGCCGGGAATCGCGGCTCCCCGGGTGCCCCTCGCGGTCCGGCTTGGGAGGAAGGAGCCGAGGGTCCGCAGGGAGCCGAGAGCCGAGCGCGTCCCCTCCACAGGTGGGCAGCCCCGGCGGCGGAAGGCCCCTCGGCCAAGCCAGCCCTTTCCCCTCGGGCGCTTGTGGTTCTGTGTATGCAAAGGAGAGGTGACGGGGGGCGCAGTGGACGGAGCGCCGGCCCTGGAGGCAGGAGGACCTGAGTTCAAGTGCGACCTCAGAGGCTTCATAAAGACCTAGCTGTGTGGCCTTGGGCAAGCCGCTTAACACCATTGTCTTGCAAAAACTAAACAAAAAACATTAAAAAAAAAAAGAGGTGATTTAATCAACATGAAAAACTTCCACTGTGGGAACCCCTCCATCGATGCAAATCTCAACCAGCCCGTAATTTATAAAATCTGTGGAGGGGAGGGGGCTTGGAGGAGAGAGGACAAGCATTTGTTTACGCTGTGGGCCAGTCACCTTTTATCTCAGAGATCTAGAACTGCAAGTGACCTAGGAAGCCATTTAATCTACATTTTACAGATTTGGAAGGAATGCTTGTCTAGTCACAGAGGCAGAATTTGAATCCAGATCCTCTGACTCCAGAATCACTGCTGCTTCTCTAGGACTAGATTTAGTCAATCAAGAGTTGATTTAGGGGTGGCTAGGTGGCACAGTGGATAGAGCACCGGCCCTGGAGTCAGGAGGACCTGAGTTCAAGTCCAGCCTCAGACACTTCATAATGACCTAGCTGTGTGACCTTGGGCAAGTCACTTAACCCCATTGCCTTGCCAAAAAAAAACTAAAAACTATATAAAAACTAAAAAACTAAAAACTAAAAAAAAAAGTTGCTTTAGATGCTGTGAAGTTGAATGGCTTGCGTAGCTTAAATCCGCCCCTGCATAATTTCTTCCCTTTATTCCTGACTCTTCCCAAGGCTAGTCCGCTAGTCCCTCTTCCCAAGGAGTCTTTCAAATATTTGAACGCACGTGGTATCATCTCTCCTCTTACCATTCACTTTTCCAGGCTAATCATCTGCAGTTACTTCAGCAAAGTCTGCCAAATCTCCAATTTTGTAAAAAAGCTCTCTTGACCGTCAGTTTTTCAAAGACCCTCCTCAAATGTGATACAAATGGTACATTTTGCTTCATGGCATCTTGTATTTTTTCGGTAGCATCTCTTCTGGAGTTGTTTGACTCTTCTGTTACCATTTAACTTTTTGTCTTGTCTTGAGAGCTAGACTGCCTCTTGAGAACTTTGGTGGATCTCCCACAGTGTCTCACATAAGGTAGAAAACAGCAGATGTTCAATGAATGTATGCTGCTAACTGATGGATGTTCAGTCCAGGCTGAAAGGAGGAAGGCATTTGGGATAGAAAAGGAGGGCATTCTAAGGGGAAAGAAACAGAGAATGGTACCATCCCTCTCTTCTTGGGGATCAGTCTGATACAAGGGGTTCTTGTGTCTTGAGTCCATTTGACAATCTAGTGAAGCCTATATACTCCTTCTTAGAATTGCATTTTAAACACATAAAATACATAGGATTCCAAAAGAAATTAATTGGCATACAATTATCAAAACCCTTTTTTTAATTCACAAACCCCAGGTTAAAAAATGGAGGCAGTAGGGACCCTGAAAGATGTACAACTCAAATAGAGGAGACTTCCTAGCTATTCTACTGAGCAAAATCATTTTCATCTGTGCTTCATTTTCCTCATTGGAAAATATGGGTAATAATACATCTGGTCCCTACCTTACAGGGTGGTTATGAAGATCTAAAGAGACAAATGATATAAAGCATTTTACAGACCTTCCATCATTCAACAAATGTTAGCTGTTATTATCATTATTGATAAGTACCCTAAGAGGGGAGAAAGCATGCCCATCTGGAGCAATGGGAGGAGCAGTTGAGCTCCAGCTGGCCTTTCCAGATATTTTATTCCACTTCCACTTCCCCTCTAGAATGTTTTGGGTGCCAGTCAGACTAGCTTACTAGCTATTTATTCCCTGACCTCAGCCTTCCACATTGTGCTCTGGAACCAGTTAAGGGGTAGAGTATTTGTCTTAGTTTTTCATCTGGGAGAAGGAAACAGCCATGTCCTGGTCAAGAAAATCCTTAATGGGGTCATGAAGAGCCAGATATGATTGAACAACAAATGGTATACTGCAACCCAAGTTCAAATCTGACCTCAAACACTTGTGTGCTTTTTGCCACAAGGCAAGTCATTTTACCTTTTGTCTGCCTCAGTTTTCTCCACTGTCAAATGAGAGTGATAATAATAGTTCCCAGAGCTGATGTGGAAGATAAAGTGAGACTATTTGTAAAAGCACTTTGCAAATGGTAAAGTAGCACATAAATGTCAGCATGCCCTCTGTGCTGTGGCACACCCTGTTTGTCTCCCATGCCTGGAATGCTCTCTCCTCACCCATGCCCTTTATAAGCTTTCCCTTGTTTCAAGGTTCAGCATAAGAGCAACTCCTAAGAAACTTCTTTCTGGATCCTCTCAATTATTCCCTCATCAGATTGATTCAAATTTATTTCCTTGTGTAGCTAGTGGCACAGTGAGCTTTTAACCAAAAAGAATGAAATCCAGTCTCACATCCTTCTAGCCTAGACTCTAAGCAATGCTATTAACCTTTTTTGGTCTCTGTTTCCTCACCCATAAAATGGGTGGGGAGGATGGAATTCTCTCAGCTTCCTCCCAGCTGTTGTAGTCCCTTCCCTCTAGAATTAGGCAAGGCTTATTTTTAGTTTTTGTCTTTGTATCTCCATGACTTGAGGCTTCCTTAAGTGCTTAATATATGTAGCTGATGTAATGAATAAATAGATCTGATATTTGAACTGGGTCTTGGAGCAGAGGTAGCATTTCAACAGGTAGAGCTAAAGGAACAGGGAAGCTAGAGGAAGCAGTCTGGGCAAAGAAAGGTTCAGAGTGGGACAAGTACTTCCTGTCTGGGATCTTTATTGGGCCAGCATCCAGTAGGCATCTAAGAAGTACCAGGCTGAAAAATAAGATCCCTCTCTTCACAGAGTTTACAATCTTATGAATATGGGAGAGGGAAATTGTGTATGACATATACACAGAAAATTATTATAAGAGATGGAATGTAGGAGGCAGCTAAGTGTCATAATGGGTGCTGGAGTCAAAAAGACCTCAGAGTGCAAACCTGGCCTCAGACACTTGATACTTTACTAGCTGGGTGAGTCATTTAACCTTGGAAAAATAAACAAAAAAAATTTTTTTTTGTAAGAGATAGAATGTAATAAGGACAAAGGAGATATTCAGGGAACCTATTCTAAGGAATTTGAGGGAATCAAGATAATATTCAACTGAAGGCAAATGGTGAAAGCTTCCAGAAGGTGGCACCCAAATGGGGTCTTCAAGGAAGAGAATTTCCCTGGACAGAGATGAGGGAAGCACATTAAAGAGATAGCTATTGATCCCACAGAGGTAATATGGAAAGGCAAGAGGGAGCAGGTTCTTAGTCTGGTATGGCTAAAATGACAAGGGGGGAGAGAGGAGGACGAAAGAGGAGAGAATGACTGGAAAGCCTTGAATGTCACTACAAAGAGTTTGTATTTTATCCTGTATAATGTAAGGAACTAAAGTTCTTTTGGTCAAGGACCTGCTCCCTTTGGGACATGAGGATGGATTGGATGGGGGGAGAAGTTGGAAACATGAATACTAATTCAGAGGTATTGTGCCTAGTGAAGAGTTCTGTGAAGCCTGGTTTTGAATTCCTGATGATGTCCACATGATGATGTTTGTCCTTGTTCTTTTTTTTTTGCAAGGCAAATGGGGTTAAGTGGCTTGCCCAAGGCCACACAGCTAGGTAATTATTAAGTGTCTGAGACCGGATTTGAACCCAGGTACTGCTGACTCCAAGGCTGGTGCTTTATCCACTATGCCACCTAGCTGCCCCTGTCCTTGTTCTTGAAGAAGACCATGACATCAGGGGAGGTGATGCCATGACAAGCATATAAATTGCATTTGAGTGAGGGGGGTGCTGTGCTAAGTCACCAGACTCACTTTTTCTTTCAGAACCATCTGGGTCCAGTGGCCCTACATGAATCAAGATGACTGGAGATATCCCTGGATGCCAAGCAATCAGGGTTAAGTGACTTGTCCAAGGTCACACAGCCAGTAACTGTCAAGTGTCTGAGGTGGGATTCCAACTCCTGTCCTCCTGTCTCCTAGGCCATTACCACCTAAACTACCTAATTTTGGATTTTTTAACTACTTACACCCATAAGTGTAACCATGGGCAAATCACTTAACCCCTCCTTCAGAGACTTGTTTTCCTCCTGTAAAAAGATGGGGTCCTATTGGTTCTCTCGGTTCCCCCAGCCTCAAATTCTTTCATCCTGGGCCTACGTGTGGGTTGGAAGTTGCAGTCTATCCTCCAAATCCTTTCCCTTTCAGCCTGTTTTTCAAGGGGAGAAGTGAGAGTGCATTGCCTATTTTAGGCCACGCGGAGGCAGCATGAGACAAGACCTTGAGGCTCCAGCAGTTGGGGATGAGGTTGCGCCGCACCCTGAGCATCCCAGAATACGCGGAGGGAGGGATAAAAGTCAGAGCTAAGATCTCCCTGGAAAGAAGGACGTGAATTGATCGACCTCTTCCTCCTCCTCCCACGGCCATGGTCCCAGGGAACTAGCTGGCCTGGGGCAGCAGATAAGGGGCTGCCAGCTCTCTCCTAAGTAACAAGAGCCAGATTCCGGAGGGTTCCTCCCGTAGCTTTCCCAGGCTCCAGAGCTCCCCCCACACTCCGCATCACCCCGCCCCCCAGGCTTGGTCAGAATCAGACCCACCAGAAATGCTTTGCTTTCCCCAGTTTCTTGCTTTTCTTTCCTCCCTCTCCCTGGACGGCGTGTCATGGAGTCCCTAGGGAAGAAAGAGCCACAGACAAACAACCCTGGGAAGAAGGGTATTTATTGATGGCACAGTGAACAGAGAAGGTTGGGGAGGGGCCCCTCTCCCCCAACCATGTAACAGTCAGAGGCCTGAGTATGGACTCCCAGAGAGGATAGGGGAGGTAGGCATTGTCTCTCTCCTGGATAAATTAAGGGGCCACAGCGACATTGGGGACAGGTGGCCAATCAGAAGCCCGAACTGGTGGAAGGAGGTAGCGTAACCAATCAGAATTCCCAGTCCGAGTTAGGGGGAAAAGTTTAAAAATGTGTGTGTGTGGGGGGGGGTGTAGGGTCGGGGGGGATAATCAATTAAGGCTCCCCAGTCAGGGCTACTGGAGGAGAGGGTATAAGCAATTGAGGATCCCCAGTCCAAGTTAATGAGAGGGAAGGGACAGGTGCCCAGTTAGTCACTTCTCCTCTCTCAGTGGCTCCTTGGTGTGGATCACGATTTTGTCCCTCAGTTGAAGGACCAGGCACCACCATGGTAATCCTGGGAAGGAGCGGGAACAACACAAGGTGAGTAAGTCAAAGGGCAGAAGAAATAGAACTGGGCAAAGAAATGTTTCTTAGTCTATGATCTGAGCTGCCATTCCAGAGCTATCCAAGTCATCCAGTAGTACACTTTCATTTCACAGAATCTGAAGCCCCAGACTTCATTTCACATGACTTGCTCAGGCTCACACAAATAGTGAATAGAGAGCACCATTAAGCCTCCAGAAGCTTTGACTCTAAACTTTAGTGCCTTTTCTTGGTATCTAGACCTTAGATGATCATCTCTAAAATGAGGGGGGGGGCAGGAGCTCTAGCTGTTTTTCTCTAGTGTGGGGTGTAGTGGACAGCATTTATTCTGGTATTGGAAGAAATTGGTTCCTAATTCCATCTTTGCCCCCTATTTATCTGTGTGACCTTGGACAAATCATTTAACCCTCCTCCCCCCTCTTCCCCCAGGCTTCAGTTTACTTCTCTGTAAAATGAGAGGCTTGTACTAGATGGCCTCTGAAGTCCCTTCCAGGCCTATGATCTCATTCCCCCCCTGTCTCTCTTGTTTGTTTCTTTTTTACAGAAGGGGAAACTGAAGTTCAGAGAAGTGTCCAAGAAAAGGAACCAGCCTTAGGTCAGAGTGGAGATGAGTAGTTCAGCTAATACTGGAGCCCAGGCCTCCAGACTGTGCTGTCCATTCCACTGGGGCAGTCCCCATATGCTCTAGAGTCTGGGGAGCAAAAGAGTGGCACCTGAGCGCCTGCTTGGAGTGGAGTCTCAAGGGGGAGAAGTCCAGGAATTGGCACCAGGGTAAATTCCTGAATGCCGAAGACATTTCTCACCTGTTCTAGGCCGTTCTCAGAGTTCCTTCGAGGGGGCCACACGACTGCAAGTTTTCCCGAGGGTGTGCTCTCTGCAATGAAAGGGGACAAATAAAGTAAGGAAGGGCAGCATCTTTGCCATCCCACAGGTGATTTTCCTGTTTTATGGTCCGGAAAATTTCCTCCTCCCCACCCCACCTTCTAGCCTGGCTCCCGGGGCCATAGCAGTCCACGCCCTACTAATGTACACAGCAGCTAGAGGCCTGCTCTGGGCCTCTCCACCCCCATTCCCCATTCCCTGGAGCGGACTCCCTCAGTCCCGTTAAAGGTCCGACGGCAGAAGCCTCCGGCTGAGGCCCGTCCAGAGCCTGGGGACCCTGTAACTTACCGGTGAGACTCGGGGTGGGCTCCTTGAACTCAGAGGTCCCGTAGATGCTGCGCCTCTGGCGCTGCAGCTCCCGCTCCCTCTGGCGAACCTCTCGGACCTCCTGCTCCAGCAGAGACAGATGAACTCGACGGGACGGGGCTGGGGTCGTAGTGGAGACCTGGGTCAAAACCAGATCCGGGGCCGGGGCCGGCGTTGGGGCCGGACCCGGGGGCCGGACAACTGGGGCCGATGCCGAAGCAAAAGCCGGGCTCGGGGCGCTGGAGGCAGGGGCTAAAGGCGGGACCGGGGCGCGCGGGACCGGGGCCGGGGCCGGATCCGGCGTCCGGGCGATAGCTGGAGCCGGGTTTCGGGCCAGAGCCGTCGCTAGAACGGGAGCAAAGGTGGGAACCTGAGCTAGGACTGGGGGCCGGAGCCGGCTGCGATGCTCCAGAACCACCACGTGGGCGGCGCCCCTGGCCTCGGTGAACGAGGGGCCCCGGCCCCCGGCCTGCGCCCGCGGCTCGAAAGGCAGCCGGCGCTGGCTCAGAGGCTGCGGCCCCCGGCCCCCCGCGGGCTCCGAGCCCAGGCGCACCAGCGCCTCCTCCCGGAGCGCCTCCCGCGCGATGTCGCGCTGCATCTGGGCGCCCGCCCGGGCGCTCTCCACGTCCCGGGGCAGCCCAGGCCCGGGGCCTGGCAGCAGGCTGAGGACGGGCCGGAGGCGCAGCTCCACCAGCTCCCCACCCGCGAAGCTGGGGCTCAAGCCCCGGCTCCGGCGCAGGCTCGCCTCGCGCTCCTGGCTCAGACGGATCTCCCTCTCAATGGGGGTCTCGGTGGCCGTCCCGGGGGGCTCCATGCCCAGCTTGGCGCCCCTGGCAGCGGCCGGCCCCGGGCTCTGAGGCATCCAGGGCTGCAGACCGCCGGCCCCGCCCGACTCTCCTCTCCGCCCGCCCCTGGCCTCCAGGAACTGCCCCCCCTCGCCCCGGGGGCAGGTCCGGCCCCGCCCCCTGCACCTGCCCGGACCTCGCCCCGCCCCGCGCGGCCCCTGGTGCAGCCGCAGCTGCCCAGACTGTCACCCGTGAGGCTCTCCTGGGGGGGCCCCGGGCATAGTGCTTGAGCTCTTTGGCCTGAGCTGGAACACCCTCTTCTGCCCCTGGGTCCCCTATCTGAATATTGCCTTGGTCTCTGAAGCTGCCAGGCGTCAATCCGATTGACATCACCCAGTCTGGGTTCCCGGACTCCCGTGGCCTTGGGCTAGGATGACATTCTCGGATAGGTATTCTAGGATGAAAGGAGATTTGTCCCCAGGAAACAGCGTGGTGGACTCCCACCCCCTCCACACCACCCTCAAAAATCTGCATGCTGCTTCTCAGCTCCGGCCCCACGTTCTTGCCGTTGCCAGACTGCACCTCCAGGGGGCATTTGGCTCTATGTCACCGGCCTAGGGTCACCTGGTCCCCTAGTGTCACCTGAACCTATCCTACAGCCAGTCCATGAACCCCAGCTTAGCACTGACGTGGGATCTGCCTCTCCCCCACCTCACTCCCCTTGAGAAACCCGCCTTGGTCCACATTCTGCCCCCTCCCCGAGAATATACCACCTAGAAGAGGCCAGCCCCAGCCTAGGGTGCCTCTTTCCCCTCCTCCCCTCCGACCCCAGCTGGGTTCCTTGCTCACAAACTGAACACTAATCTCAGGGCTCTAGGTAGCCATCACCCCACCCCACCCCATCCCAAGTGAGCAGTCTCCCGGCACTTCTCACCCCCAACCCTGCCGAGGGACAACTCCCCTCAGGCTAGTCTCGTCCTCCCTCGGGGAGAATTCCTGGGCAGCTATGATTGCGTGGGAGTCCATATCTAAGCAAACTCATGCTGCTTCCTCCATAGAACCTGCAACCTTTGCTCCCTCCTGCTGTAGACCCACGGGGCCTCTGGGAACTGGTCTGAAATTTTCAACTTCGAAATTCCAGAGCTCCTATAGTGGAAGCACTAGTACCCTTCTCTCTCCTAGACTGTCTTGGGGCAAATTGACTGTCGGAGGCTATATAATTGTAGTCTGAGCCGAGGTGACTTTGGGCCGTGGTTATCCAGTCGTTGAAAGAGGAGAGAAAGTCGGCTGCTCCAGGCTGTTTGCACAGGATCACGAGTCTCCTAAGAAAACCCCAGACTGTTCTGCTTTTCTCTACCTAGTTCTCTACCGGGACTTCTGACCACACCCGCTTCTGTCTCTAAGACCATCACTTTCTCTTTTCTCTATTTGCATTTTTGTTTCTTTTTTCCCCGGGTCTTCTCTCTCCACATCTTTATTTGGGTGATTTTTTTTTACTCTCACCTGTGTCTCTGTGCTTCTTTTTTTCTGCAGTTTTCCTATCTCCAATTTCAGTTTTCTGTCTGTCTCTGTGTCTCTGTCTGTCTTGTAGAACCCCTTGTCCCCAATCTGCCACTATTTTCTATCTGTCTTTGCTTTTGTTTCAATATTATCTCCATGTATCTCTTCTGTACCTTCTTTGTCCATTACTACTTTTCAGGGTCACTGGTTCTCTCTTTTTTATTTCTATATTTCTCATCTCTTTTAATATCTATCTGTCTCTGAAGGAAAGCTATAGCAAAACAGGACAGTATACTAAAAAACATAGACATCACCTTGCCAGAAAAGGTCTAAATAGTCAAAGCTATCGTTTGTCCAGTAGAAATGTTTGAGAGTTGGATCATAAGTAAAGTTGAAAGTCACAGGATAGTATCTTCTGAATTGTGGTACTGGAGATGCTCTCTGAGAGTCCCTTGGACACCGAGGAGATCAAATCAGTCAACCCTTAGAGCAATGAATTCATGCTATTCCCTGGAAAATCAAATATGAAGCTGAAGTTTAACTACTGTGGCCACAAAATGAGAAGACAGGACTCACTGAAAAAGACTGTGATGTTGGGAAATAATGAAAGAAAGAGGAAAAGAGAATGGAAGCAGATGAGATGGATGAATTTGGATAGACTTTGAGAAATAGTGGAGGGCAGAAGAGCCTGGCATGGTCCATGGTGTCACCAAAAGTTGAACATGACTGAATAAACAACAATCTGAATTTTTCATCTTTGATTCTATTTATCTTGGTCTCTTTCTCTGTTTCTTTGCCTGCCTTTACTTGCCTCTGTTTCTGTTATGTTTCTGTCAGTCTCTCTGTTCTCTCTCTATGTGTTTTTGTCTGTCCCCTGGTCTGCTTATCTATCTGCCTGCCCTATGTGTGAGTCTTTGCTCTGTTTTACTTTCTTTCTCAGTTGGGTGTCTGTCTCTTGTTCTCCTCAGACCAAACTTCTCTGATTCTGCAGTCCTTACCTTTCCTAACTCAGAAGTCCTAGAACCCAGCCTCCTTTACTCTTTTTTTGATTTTTATGAATAGGCATAAGGCAGATATTCCCAAATGGAGATCCATGGAGATTTAGTTAGCACCATAGGGGTCCTAGGACCTTATTTTTATGGAGTCTTCTGAGGTTCCTGGAGAGATCTACCCTTCTGTGCCCCCTACCTTTCATTTAATCTCAACCAATATATATATATAGCGCCTCAAGTGGCAATACCAAGTAACTGCAGCTTCTCTTTTCTCCCTGTTCAGTAGTGATCAGCTTTCTCTCAGTCCCAGGAATTCTTTTCATTATCCCTTTCATCCAATAAAATTCTACTATCTCTTCTTCCCAGAACTTCTTTTCTTTTCCCTTCCTCTGACTCATTCTTTTCTCAGCATCCCTCCTTTTAGATGCTCCTTACTAGTTGCTTCTTCCTTGCCTGTCCCTAGTTTTGCAAAAGAAATTGGGAACCAATTTGAAGTCAGAGGACGTGGCTTCAATTCCAGCTTTTCCACTTAAAAGTTTTATAACTTAAGGTGACTCTCTTTCCCTCTCTGAGTTTAATTCTATCCTCTGTAAAATGAACATACTAATTCATCAAAATGTGTTTTTGTGAATAAATGGGTGTGATCACCTGTGTGATATTCAACTGGTCACTCTCTCTCTCTGTGACTCATTTTCCTCATCTGTAAAATGGCAACATTGAACTTGATGATCTCAGGTCTCTTCTAGTGCTAAATCCTACACCTCTGAATCCCATTCCTTTTTCTCATGAGTTTCTCGTCAAATACTTCAAGCCAAACTTTAATGCCCCTTCTAGATCTGTGCTCCAAGCTAAACATCTTCAGTTTCTTCAAATGATCTCCTTACAAGATGATCACCCTAACCTTCTAGGCATCCTCTAGTTTGTCTTTTTCCCTTCCTAAATCAGGGAACCCAGGAATAAGCAAAATATTATAGATACAATAGATACAATACCCCCACTAGAACCAGCCTTAAAGGATCAGTGCTCCTAGATCTACCCTCACTCTGGGCACCTTACCAAAATTCAAATCCAGATGAGATGGAGACAAGCCGCAGACTAAAGAGAGAATACTAGAGAGGAGGGAGGGGGGCAACTTACAGGGATTGGACATAGTGGAGCTTGCTGGGTTCTGGAAAGACTATTGCTAAATTTTTAGTGTGAACATTTACAATTCTGAAATCAGCAACTCCTAAAATTGGGGTCTGAAGTGTTCTTTTGCATGTTTCTTTTCCCTCAGAGAGCTGGTTGTTAAACAATTACCAGCACATCACTTCATGGAAAGAACATATTAAATTTCTGCATTTTCTCAGAAGGATACTCTTCTTCCTTCCTCTCCTCTATTTTACCAGCTTCAGGCGATTCTCAGTGTCTTTCAGTCAGCCAGCAAGCTTTTATTAAGCACGTACTATGGACCAGGTTCGGGGTGTTCAAGGGAGATTAACACCTCTGGTGTGAGAAATTGTCCAGTCCTTGCCCACTGTCATTTGGTGTCCCCTTGATTTACCCAGTTCTCACCTGTAGCTCCAAGAAAATGTACATGCACAGCAACCACACCCTAGTAAACAGCTTTGACAGACAACTTATCTAGGTTTAGGGTGACCTATAGGTCTCAAATCCATTGGTGAGTCAGGGGGATAGCTACTCCAAGCATGAGAAGACATCCCCCCAGCAGAATGAATAAATGAGAACAATTCATCTGAATAGGTTTGGGCAGCTGAAGAGGCACTAGAGAGTGCTTAGAGCTTGTTCAGACATTGAAGACGACAAGCATCACTCTAAGCATCACCAGTCCTCTTAACTTTTTGTCCTGCTACCAGACGATGACTCAGGAAGAAAGAGTAAGGCTAACAACTTTATACAACCATGTCTCACCTAAAACCAATTCATGTACAAGTCAAGACATCTCCCAACATTCGCCATTTTACCTCAACAGTGTGATGTCATTGGTCCTCTTAGAAAAATGAAGAATGAACAACTCTGTTAATCAGGGTTGCTTAATCTCTCCCCTACTCCTATCGCCATCTAGAATCCAAGCAGCCTTCTCTGATTCCTCTCCCCTCCACCCAGAAATATCTTTTTTGCTCTGACATACTGTAGCCTGGACTGTCTACTGCCCATTTAAAGTTTTTGAGTCATAAATTTGGAGTCCAAGGGACCTCAGATATGATCGAGTTCAACTATACCATTACTACAGATTATTGCATATTTGATGTCAGACAAGAGAAGTGATCTTTCCAAGAGCACACAGGTAGTAAGAAATAGACTTGGATTCTCTGACCAAAATCAATTCCTCTTTCTACAGTGGCTGACATTGTTAATTTTCTAGTCTCCTGTTTTCTCTGCTCTCTTTAGCCATGGATCAGAGACCCTGGAAGGTGGGGCTCTTGTCTTAGACTCAGTAATTAGCACGTCACAGCTAGAATGAATGAATGAATTAGAGTGGGGAGTTGGTGAAAACATCTAGTTCAAACCCTACCTTAGACAGATGAGGACACCGAGACCCCAAAAGAGAAAAATGACTTGCCCAAAGTCCCACGGGTATTAAATAATAAGTTTATAATTTTATTTCAATAATAAAAGCAATAATGCTATTACACCTTCAGTTTAGAGTCTATTTTTGTTTCAGTCTCTGATTTAATTGGTCCAAGGAGATCCCCATTAGGTAACTTCTTCAAATAATAATAATAATAATAACAACCACCACCACCGATGTTTATATAGCACTTACTAAATGACAGACACTGTGCTAAGCACTTTACAGGTATGATATCATTTTGATCCTCAAAACAACTCTGGGAGGGAGGTGCCATTCCTCATTTTACAGATGAAGAACCTGAGGCAAACAGAGGTCAAGACGTCTGCCCAGGGTCACGTAGCCAGAAAATATCTGAGGTAGGATTTGAACCAATGCAAATCAAATGGATCACTGCTCTAACCATTTAGTTTTAAAGAGTACCTTGGGGCCCAGAAAAAGTCAAATAGCCAGTATGTGTTCCAGACAGCAGCTATAAACTCTGTTCTTCCTGACTCTCAGACCATTTGCTATCCATGATGCAATGTTGCCTCTCAGACTTTACAAGTCACTTTCCTCATTACCACTTTTAGAAGTAGATAGCACAATGGCTATTGTCCCCATTTTACAGATGAAGAAACTGAGGCTGAGAGACTCAATGAAACTTGTCTATGGTCATACAGTGATCAAGAAACAACCAAGAGTCAAACCCAGGTTTTTTGGATACTTTAATCCTTTCCTCTACTCCACACTGGCTCTCAACCTTCAAAAATTTGGGAGGAACATATGGAGGAGTAGGTTCCATTCCTTTTATTTTTTAGGTTTTTGCAAGGCAATGGGATTAAGTGACTTGCCCAAGGCCACACAGCTAGATAATTATTAAGTGTTTGAGGTAGGATTTGAACCCAGGTACTCCTGACTCCAAGGCCGGTGCTTTATCCACTGTGCCACCTAGCCGCCCCAAGGTGTTATTTTCTTCGGGATTTTTGGTACCTCCTTCATTGTTAAGTTATTTTTTCATGTTTTTCTTGCATCACTGTCATTTTTCTTCCCACTTTCTCTCTCTCTCTCTCTCTCTCTCTCTCTCTCTCTCTCTCTCTCTCTCTTTCTTTATTTTTTTGTTTAAGGTTTTTTTTTTTTTGGCAAGGAAATGGGGTTAAGTGGCTTGCCCAAGGCCACACAGCTAGGTAATTATTAAGTGTCTGAGACCGGATTTGAACCCAGGTACTCCTGACTCCAAGGCCCGTGCTTTATCCCCTATGCCACCTAGCTGCCCCTATTCTTTTAATTTTTAAAAAAAAATTGTGTATACCATGGAAACAATGTAAAGACTGACAAATTGCCTTCTGTGGGGAGTGGGGGGAGGGAAGTAAGATTAGGCGAGAAATTGTAAAACTCAAAATAAATAAAATCTTTAAAAATTTTTATTTAAGGAAATAGGGTTAAGTGACTTGCTCAAGATCACACAACTAGGCAATTATTAAGTGTCTGAGGCCAGATTTGAACTCAGATTTTTCTGACTCCAGAGCCAGTGCTCTATCCACTGCACCACCTAGCTACCCCTCCATTCCTTTTTAACTGTCTGCTCCTCCAGTGTGGAATTAGGAATCTCCCAGTGCCTGGTCCTCAGGATTTCCAGGCTAATTTAACCACCACCACCACCACCATTGTCACTACTACCACTATCAACACCACCACCACTACTACTAGCAAAAATATAGTGCCTACTAAGTGCCAATTCTTAAAAGTATGACCTTATTTAAGCATAACATAACAACCATGGGAGGCAGTGCTATCATTTTCCCCATTTGACAGATGAAGAAATTGAGACTCAGGAAGGTTAAGTGACTTGCCCAGGGTCACACGGTTAGTATCTGAAGTTAGATTTGAACTCACATCCTCCTGGTTCTATCAAGTGTGCCACCTAGCTGCCAGCTAGATTTTGATTGTGAGCAACTGGATCTTTCCCAGGCTTTTGGACCATGAATCCCTCTCTGGGCTTCAGTGCCCTCAATATCCCAGTGAAAGAATTATTTGATGTCTAAGGCTCCTTCCAGCTTTAAATCTTATATTTTAAGAGTTGTCTGCTGCTATCCCTACAAATGCACAAGGAGTCAGGGAATGTGCTTGAGTGGTCAATTTTTTTCTTCTTTGTTAAATTAAAAGTTATTCCTTCAATTAACAAACATTCTTTTTTCTCCTTCCCACCTCTGTTCTTGAGGAGAAAATGAAACAAAAAACAAAACCCTTGTAACAATTATGAAGAGTCAAATCCAACAACTCCCCACATTGTCTGTGTCTAGGAATCTATCTCATTCTGAACCCTGAATCCAATCATCTCTCACTGTCCTGTCAAGAGAAGAGTAGCAAGTTTAATCACTGGCCCTCTGGAATCAATATTGGTCATTACTTTGATCAGAGTTCTTAAGTCTTTCAAAGTTATTAGCTTTTCCCTGCTATAGTAGAAATTGTTTTCCTGGTTCTGTTCACTTCACTCTGCATCAATTCATGCAAGTCTTCCCAGATTTCTCCAGAATTACCCATTTCATCACTTTTCACAGCACTCACCCAATTACATTCATACTTTGTTCAATTGTCTGCCCAACCACCATTGATATGCCTGTGCTTGACAGGATGGCTGCAGCAGCAGAGGGAGGCAGCTGGTGGCTGGTAAATAATTCATCAGGACAGCTGATAGTGCCTCCCCAGGCCCGCCAGCCAGCTCTGGCTCAGGCCCCCTCTCCCTTCCCTTCCCTTCCTACTTCCTTCCGCCCAAACCAGCCTGACCAGCTCTCCTGGTGCCCGCAGCAGCCCCCTGCCCCCACCTGTCCTCCCCAACTTCTCTGGGCACCTGCTGCCCAATTGGGTAGCCCAGCCCCACAAGCAAGATGGCCCTACAGAGCCAGGGTTTGCCCCCCAGTGGGTGGACCCCAGCAAATCCGATGTAAGTACCAGGGTTTGGGAAAGGGCACGGGAGTAGAACAGCTCAAAGGGGTAACTTAACTAGTCTGTATTGAACAGTAGGAGGGGTTGTTGTGGAAGGAGTACTGGATTAGAAGTCAGAGGACATGTGAGTTTAAATTCTAGTTTGACCATTGACTCTTGTATGACCTTGGGCAAGTCACTTAACCCTGATGGACCCTAGTTCTCTCAACTGTAAAATGAGGGGCTGGACTAGATACTCAGATCCCTTCAGGACCAATCCTGTGACCCCCCCCCCCCCCCACCTAGCAAAGGGACAATTCTTCAGGTAAGCATCTGCCCCCTGGTGGAGGTCACAATGACTCCCAGCCTATGGGACGCTGATCAAAGAGGACCCCAACCCCCACCCAGCAGGAATAGTACAACCCTGAGCTGCCATTTTTAAAGGAGACAAATGCTCTAAACCACAAGCAGTCATTTGGCCCTGGGAAGAAAGAGGAATCTCAGACCCTCCTTCCCCATTCCCTCCCCCATTCTGAACTCTGATACAGATTATTCAAGAGTCATAGGTTCTTGGGAGCAAAGTCTGGGTTGGAGGTGGGAATATAGCCCAGTATTGCAGAAAAACCACCCTTTGAGAAGAGAGGTCAGTGAGGTGGGAGGGGATACCCAACCTCCAGGTCACTAGGTCAGGGTTCCATGGATTTCATGGGAATCTAAACAGACTGGGAGCCAAATGGAGGTGTAAGAATCCTGAAAAGTAGTTCAGTAGAATGAACCCTGGATTTTGGAGAGAGAGAGAAACCATATTTGGCTCTTCCCTTACTGAATATTTGACATGCAGAGAGTCATTTTTTTATCTTTTGACCTCAGTTTCCCCATCTGTAAAAAAGATGAGATTGGGCTAGTTGATTTTTATGATTCATTAAAGCATTAAATTCTATAAACTCTGAGTTATCCAAGGTTTCATAGGGCCCCTTTTACCCATATTCATTTCCCTGGCCTTGGGTTGAATGAGCTCCTCTCCCTTTCCTTGACTCCACAGCCCCTGGACTCTTGGTTGGAGGGGAAGGGAGGGCACAAGGGGAGAGGGCTCCAGAGAGGCCTCTCTGGGCCTGTTGAACCCCTGGATATGCTACCTGCATTATTCACAATCTAGAAACCTAGTTGCTAAGCAACGGGGAATCTGATCACCCCAGCAGGGAACTGGCAGGGGAGATCAAGTCCCAGGGGGCATCTTGTTGGGAGAGAGAGGGCCCCCTACAGGGACCTAAGAGAAAAGGCAGATCTTCCCAGAAGACCCAATCCCTCCTGCCTCAGGCCACACCATGGATATATAATTCAGGGGAATGCAGCTGGGGACCTCATCCTGACAAGTAGCTGGCTCAGAGTCAAGAGATCTGGATTTGAATTCCAGTTCTGCCCTTTAGTGTTTGTGTGACTTTGAACAAGTCTCTTTTGTTAGGGGGTCCTTATTTTCCCCTCCTTGTAAAATGGAGAGGGGAGTTGAACTAGGTTACTTGGAACAGTGGTTCTTTTTGTGTGTGTATCTTGTACCCCTTATGGGAACCTGATTCAGTTTTTAAATGCATAGAATACATAGAATTATACATAAAATACATAGAATTGCAAAGAAAATAAATTATATTGAAATAAAGATATAATTTTCTCTTCCAAGTTCCCCTCTGAAATTTATCCCTGGCCCAAGGGCCCCAGGACATGAACCCCCAATGTAGAAATCCTATGACTGCCTTCTAGGTGCCACCCTTCCTAAGGGAGTCCACCAAGGATTCCAGCTCCTTTGTCCTCCAGAGCTCACTAGAAGAGATTCAATCAGTGACTACAGTCTCACTTTCTATGACCCCCCCTGGAAGGTCTAGCCAAGTTCTCAATCATGAGAATGAGTATGATATACTGGAAGAGTGTGGGATTTTTGAATCAAAAGGATCTGAGTTCAAATTCTAACTATTATTTACTAGCTGGATGACTTTGATTAAGTCATTCACCACTCTAAGCCTCAGTTTCCCCATCTATAAACTTAAGTGTTTGTTCTAGGTGACTTTTTTTAAGTTAAGTGGCTTGCCCAAGGCCACACAGCTAGGTAATTATTAAGTGTCTGAGGCTGGATTTGAACTCAGGTACTCCTGACTCCAGGGCCTGTGCTCTATCCACTGTGCCACCTAGCTACCCCCTAGATGACTTTTAAAGCTCCTTCTAGTTCTAAACCCTCTGTACTACAGACCATGATCATTCCTAAAGAGAAGGGAAGCAACAATTCTCATTTCATCCTTCCATGCCAGGATCAGAATCTACCCTGAAACCTTTGCCTTCAAGAGGTTGGGGAATAAGCTATATCTCCAAGTCATTATGATAAGATCAGAGATATGATTCCTTTGAGAAGAGGCAAAGGGGTGTATACAAATCCATAATCTTATCCTGTAAAAGCTAGTCAGGATCCAGAGGTAGTCCCTCAGTGTCTTCAGTCCAGGAAGCAAACAGATTGGTATTATAAAGGGTTCCTCCACCTTTAGGACCTCAAACATGGGTCCTAATATACATCATACCAGTGGTGTTCCCAGGAGTCCCAGAGAGTAGGAAGAATCAGAATATTCTGAAGCCTTAGAAATATGGACATTTTCCTGACCATGTTATCTTTGTGAATTACCCTCTGACCTCAGTTTCTTTATCTGTGAAATTAGAGAATTGGACTAAATTATTTCTAAAAATCTTTCCAACTCCATTATTCTCTGATTATAGGGTTTATAGTCAGAATGAGTCTGGGTGTCATTCAACATATTTTCATCTAAGCACCCATTGGGTGCAAATTACTGTGTTGGCCACCATGGATAGCTGGAAGAAATGAAAATAATCCCTGACCTCAAAGAGTTTGCTTATAGTCTCCTGAAGAGGTACAAAAAGACAAGACAGTCAATAAACATTTATGAAGCACTGGACTAAGAGCTAGGGATATAAAGAAAAGCAAAAGATAGTCTCTGTCATCAAGGTGCTTATAGTATAGTAGAGGAAACAACCTACAAACTGATTATGTTCAATCAAGTTATATACTGAATACATTAGAAATGATCAGCAGAAGCAAGGCACTAGCATTAAGAGGATCTGGAAAACCTTGCTAGAGAAGGTGAAGTTTTAGCTGGCAGTAAAAAGAAAAGTGTGTAAATGATCATTTGAGGAGGAAGGATCCTAGGATACCAGATTAAGAAATGGAAGAAACCTCAGAGGTCTTCTAAACCAAAAATGTAAAATTCAATAATGGGAAACTGGCACCACTAAAGAGTACATAAGAGGGGTGGCTAGGTGGCACAGTGGATAGAGCACCGGCCCTGGAGTCAGGAGTACCTGAGTTCAAATCCTGCCTCAGACATTTAATAATTACCTACCTGTGTCATCTTGGGCAAGCCACTTAACACCACTGCCTTGCAAAAAAAGAAAATAAATAAACTAAAGAGTACATGAGAATTTTGGTAGGTTACATATTGTAACATAAGGTTACAGTCCTGAAAGGATGACTTAGAAAAGCCCAAATTAACATTATCAATGTTGTATTGTATCTTTCTTTATTTGGTTAAATATTTTCCAGTTATATTTTATTTTATTTTTGTTTTAAAATTTATTTTAATCTTTTCCCCAATTATATTTTATCTTATTTTGATTTTTTAAATTTGTTTCATCTTTCCTCCAATTATATTTTAATCTATTTTGACTCACTCTCAGAAGTGTTGTGGGTCCTGTGTTTGACACCTCCTTTTTTTTAAAATGAGGGACCTGTACCCCAAACAGATTAAAGAACTTACACAACAACATGGGGGTAGTAAGTAGAAAAATCAGGATTCGAACAAAAATATCCTTATTTCATATCTAATGTCTTGTCCACTTTTTCACACCCAAAATAAACTAACCATACAACTTGACTTCAGGTAGGTCATGAGCTGAGCCCTAAAGAAAGATTGGGATTTTCAAAGATGATGTTGCAGAGGAAATATATTTCAGGAGTTTGAGACATGTTGTTCAGGTGCCCCAAGGATGGAGAGAGAATGTCTTGTAATGGGAATAATCATTAGGCCAGTCTGGCTAAAGCTTTAAGTGAGTATAAGGCAGTAATGGGAAATAGGATTGGAAATGTAATATGGGAAAAAATTATAAGAGGTTTTAAATGTTAGGCTAAAAAGTTTGTAGTTTATCCTAGAGGCAAGAGGGAGTCTCTAAAGAACCTTGAAAAGAGAAAGGTCCTGGTCAGATTCGAGCCTTAGGATAGTAATAACAATAACAACACCAATAATTAGCATTTATACAGTGTTTTAAAGCTTTTGAAGTACTTTAGAAATATCATCTCATTTGATCCTCACAACAATCCGGAGAGTCAGGTGCTATTATTATCCTCATTTTATAGATGAGGAAACTGAGGCAGAGGGAGCTACAGGAATCACACAGTTAGTAAATATCTGAGACCGAATTGGAAGAACTTCCTAACTCCGAGTCCTGTGTGATATCTGCTGGGGCATTTAATTTACTCTGTTGCTGTGTAGTTGGAATTGAGGGCAGATTATAATGGAAGCCAGGAGTCCAATTAAGAGGCTATTGCAATCCCTTAGAATCTAAGGCTTAGATGAAACGTGATGAAGATGAACTAGAGTGTTAGTTGGAAGTGGAAAGATGTGGACAAATATGAGAAAAGTTGTGGAAGTAGGAACAAGACTTGGCAACTGATTTGTTTAAGGAGGATGAGATGAGGCAGGAGGAAAGAGATAGAGATGCTGCGACTTTAGGGGAGATGGTGCCCCCAGTGGCAAGAGGAAAGGAGGCAAGCTAAGGGGAAAGGGACTGATTTCCTTTTGTATATGTTAAGTGTGAAATGCCTGTAGGACATTCAGCTGGAGTTGGAACATGAGACTGGAGTTTAGGTGAGAAACCAAGGCTGGAAATCATCAGTATAGAGCTAACTGAAATGGAAGTGATGGAATCATTGAGAGAGGGGATAGAGAGAGAAAAGTTAAGGATCTGGACAGATCATTGAAGGACACCAATAATTAGAGATGGAATATGGATGACAACATGGGTATAGCAAATGGAGAAGAAATCAAACAACCCTGTTTGTTTTATTTTATTAATGTTTTATTGTTGCTAAAAAAGGGACAGGACAGCTAACTGAAGCAGAGGATAGCACACCAGCCCTGGAGTTAGAAGAATCTGAGTTCAAATACTGCCTTAAACTCTTACTAGCTGTGTGAGCCTGGGCAAGTCACTTAACCCTGATTGCTTCCAAAAATGTAAAAATTAAAAAAAAAGACAGGTCCTAAAATTCTTTCCCTCCCTAATAAAAACCCTCCTTTGTAACAAAGAAGTATGTTTAGGTAAAACAAACAATTAGCCACATCTGCCCTATTCTGCTCTGTGCTCTATTCTGCAATCAAGTTCACTATCTTTTTACCAAACAGAGGAATGGGTGTTTCATCATCAGGTCACTAACGCCAAGATTTGATCATTTCACTAATCGAAGCTCTGATGGCTCTTAGTTCCCTTCCTTTCCATCATTGTGAGCATTGTGTATATTGTTCTGTTGGTTTTGTTTGCTCTGATCCGCATCAGTACAAACAAGTCTTTGCAACTTTCTTGGGATTCCTTCTTTATTTCAGTAAGTAAGCATTTTTTAAGTTCATAGTGTATACTGGACACTTTGGTAAATGCTAGAGGATGAAAAAAAGGTTCTTAAAGCACTTACATTGGGGGGAGAGAAAACAGGAGAGAGAGACAGAGAGGAAATATCTCAGGGAAGAAAGACCTCATACCTGGGTGGGGCAGAAGAAACCTACTTTAGAAAGGGAGAATTAAGTTGAACCTTAAAGGAAGCCAGGTAAACTAGGAACTAGAGGTAGGAGGAAGGGCACTCTAGATTTTGGATACAGCAAGGAAAAAGGTAGAGAATCAGGAGATGGAATGTATGGTGTAAAAAAGAGCATTGAGGTCTTTGTAGCTGTATTGTAGTTTATGTGAAGGGGAGTAAAGCATAACAAGTCTAGCAATATAGGAAGGACCCGGATTGGGAAGACCTTTATTTGCCAGAGGGCTCTATGTCTGATTTGGAAGGTAATAGGGAGCCTCTGGAATTTGTGTAGATAGAGCATCAGTCCCGTAGTCAGGAAAACTCATCTTCATGAGTTCAAATTCAGTTGCAAACACTTAGTAGCTGAGTAACCCTGGGCAAGTCACTTAAGCTTGTTTGCCTTAGTTTCCTCATCTAAAAGTGAATTGGAAAAGGAAATGACAAACTATACCCCTATTCTTGTCTTGAAGAATCATACATTATTGAATAACAAAATGCTTTAGGAAAATCATTTGGCATCTAAGTGGAGGATGAATTAAAGCAGGATGGCTTCCTACAGAAAGTCCAATAATAAGGCAATTGTAGAATCCCATGTTAGAGGCCCATACAAGGATGATGATTATGCAAATAAAGAGAAGGTGACATGTATAAGAGATATAAAGGGAAAAATTACAAGATTTGACAACAGATGTCCAATGTGTGTGATGAATGAGAATAAGAAGTCCAGGATGACACATTCCAATGTTTCTAGACAGTAAGATTGAGAAGATAGTGATGCCCCTGACAGTAAGAAATATGGAAGAAAAAAAGACTTAGGATAGGAGGTGATGAAATCTGTTTTAGACATTTGGGATTTGAGATACTTATGGAATATCCAATTTGAGATGTTTAGAAAGCAGTTGATAGTTAGAGATGTAGTACTGTTGCTTAACCTAAGTAGGGGGTCTATATATAGATCTGGAAATCATCTGGATAGATAGGATCATCGAACTCAAGGGAACTGATAAATTTTCCAAATAAGAAAGAATTGAGTAAAAAGAGACTAGAGCCTAGAACAGAGACTTGGGAGACACTCATGGTTGGTGAAAGTGATGATGAACAACCAGGTAAGGGAGTCTGAGAAATGATTAGAGAGATAGGAGTACCAAGAGAAAGATCTATGGGGGGAATTCAAAAAAAGAGACTCTCTAGGAGGTGATTCACAGTATCAAGTGCTGCAAAAAAGTCAAGAAGGATGTTTGGAGAAAAGGCTGTTAGATTTGATAAATTCACTTCTTTGATGAGAACAGTTTCAGTGGAATGATAAGGTCTGAAGACAGATTGCAGAAGTGAAGAAGCATGAAACAAGAAGAAACTGAGGTACCAAGAAGAGGGAAGCAGATATATAAGTTAACTGATAGGCATGATATGGTTTAATGAGGATTTAATAATGATGGAGGGGGGCAGTGTTTGTAGGTATCAGGGAAAGACCCAGAAGATAGGAAGAGAGTGAAACTAAGAAAAATTGGAAATGATTAGAGGGGAGCAATTTCCTGGAGAAGTAAGTATAGGACAGGATCATGGGGGCATGTAGAGGGGAATGACCTTGTCAAAGCAAAGGGCCACTTCCTTATTCAAGACCAGAGTAAAAGAGGAGATAGTTAGGGGGAAGATATCTCAGTGAGGTGAGATGAGAAGAAAGATAGGAGGGGGAGCTATCAGCAAATATCTTCAATTTTTTTCTTATGCCATAAAAATATTCCATTACATGCCTATAGTAAAATTAATCATCTATTTCCCCAATGAATGAGCATTCACTTTGTTTCTAGTTTTTAACTAATACAAAAAAAACCCCTGCTATAATTATTTTGTTTTATATAGGATCTTTCTCTTGGTCTTAAACTTCCTTGTGGTATATACTATACCTCATAGTGATATTGCTGGGTCAAAAACTTCAATTAGTTTAGCCTTTTTTTTGCCTTCAATTTAATCCCACAAACACTTTTTAAAATACATTTTACTGATGTCTTTTGTTTTTATAATACCTACATTTCCCAAGATAACCCTTACCTCTCCCCAGCTATCCTTTTATAACAAAGCATAAAAAAGAAGAAAATATAGCAAAATAGGTCATTACATAAAAATAGTCTGATATCATCTGGAGTGTTCCACACTCATAGTCCTCTACCTCTACAAAAAAAGGGGAGGAGATTGCATTCTTATGTCTCTTTTTGGGGGTCCAGGTTGGTTAATTTCATATCATTGCATTTAATTTCAATGGTTTTGTTGCTGATCTTTTCAGTAATGTTCTTTTAGTCATTGCATATATTGTTTTCTTGGCTCTGCTTACCTCATTTTGCATCATTTCCTATAAGTCTTTTCATCTTTCTCTATATTCATCATAGGCATAATTTCTTACAGCATGCTAATATTCTACTAGCACAATTTGTTTAGCCATTTTTCAAATCATGAGCATCTATCTACTTTGTTTCCAATCTTTTTCTATACTACAAATATTCCTATAAAATTTTTGACATCAATGGGGCCATTCTTTTTATCGTTGATCTGTTTGGGATAGATGCCTAGTAGTGCAATACCCAGGTCTAAGGGGTAGACATTCTGGCCACTCTCCTCCAATATTTCTAAATTTTTTCTCAACTGACCTGCCGACTTCACAGTTCCACCACCAACGCATGGTGTGCCAGTCTTTTTAATCTTAATTATTTCCAACTTTTGTTTTCTTTGACAATTAGATGTGAAGTAAAAGTTCAGAGTTCTTTTGCTTTGCATTTTTCTTATTGATAGTGAATTGAAATGTGTTTTTTTTTTTATGTGGGTCATTGATTTTCCCTCATTTTTTTAAAAGAAGAAATTGATGCTTAAAGAGTTTAAGTAAATTGCTCAATATCACCCTAGAGATTTAGGGTTCTGTGGTCCCCCCCCAAAAAAATCCAATGCTCTTTGTACTATGTGTTGCCCTTCCTGAGCAGAGGAAAGAGATCGACACTCCACACCTCTATTCTCAAGTTCCAAAGACACTCATTGGCTAGACCAGGGAAAACAGTCAAGGCGACCTTGGCTAGTTCCTGGGGATGCTGAGCAGGGCCAGGACTCAGGAATTATGTCATTCAGCTACTTGGAAAGAGGTTGAGGGCATGAAATTCTTCAATCGTCCATCTCCGGTCCCTTCTCCACCTCCCCCAAGCTTCACCCCAACTTTCTCTTTATCTCTTTGCAGGCCCATGGTCGAGAGCGCCCTCTACCGACAGCGGCTGGAGGTCATTGCTGTAAGTGACCGAGCGCGCTCTGGCCCCTCCCGGAGGCTTCGGGGACAGTTCGAACCCCGCTCTCAGCTCCCCTCCGCGAAGCCTGCCGCCCGCCCTGAGCCTGGGACCGCAGCCCCTGTCCGCGCCCCGTCCCCATTCCTGTTCCCACGGGGTTCTGCGCCCCATCCCCTCCTGGGGGAATGGGCTGAGGCTGGACCGACTCACCTCTGGAGTGAGTGAGCGAGCAGCGCCTCCAGCCCCCAAGTGCCCCCTTCCGGATCCCCCAAACCTTCATCTCCTTCCTTCCACTCTCCTACTTTTCTCCTGTCCCCCAATACCCCATCTCTCCATTCCTTGATTCTCCCATTCCACACGGCCAGCTTCCCTGTCCTCAGGTCCTCATCTCCCCAAACTCCATCCCAAACCTTTTCCCAATGCTCTCCTTCCATCCCGATCCCCCAACTCCCATCCTCCCCCAGGCTAATTCGTCCCTGCTCTCAGTCCTCCTTAACCTGTCGCCCAGTCCCCCCCATCTCTACTTTGCCCATTCCCCCGTCCCTATGCTCTCCATCTCTCCATCTCTCTTGTTCCCCTTTTCTTCTCTTGAAGGACCCATTCTCGACCTCGCCACTCCCTCCTCCCCATCCTCCGGTGCTCATCACCATCCTTTTCTGCCCAGCCCCTGATCTGCACCCCCCCACACACACACACACAAATACCCCAGGTCTCTAGTCCTCATTGTCTCCCTTTCTTCATTCTCTCACCCTCCTGGCCCCCACCCCCAGTTTCCACCCTCTCTCAGTCTCCCGCCTCTGGCAGAGAGCCGCAGGATCCGGCCCCGGGGCGCGGCCAGCACCACCCCTTCCCCTCTCCTTCACCCCCGCCCTCCCCAGAACTGCTGAGTCAGCGCCTCCCAGCCCACCCGCGCATCCCCCGCACCCTCAGCAGGTCTCAGCTCTTCCCAGACCCCGAGGAGGCTTTCCCTGTCCCCTGCCCCGCCCCTCCCTCGCCCCCAGCCCTCCAGACATCCCCGGGTTGCTCCTCCGAGGCAGAGGGAAAGAAGGGAGCCCGAGTGGGAGGCTCAGGTGGGAGCGATCCCTTGTCCTGTCTCCGCTGGTCTGGCTAGGCTGGCCTCTGTTGGGCTCCACGGGGCTGAGATGGGCTAGCCTGGGCTGGGCTCTCTCCCTCCTGCCTTGGACTGGGTCGGGCTGGGCTTTCTTCTGGGCTAGGCTGGGCTGGGCAGGGCTGGGCGCCTCCTCTGGGCCGCCACAGTCCGGACTTGCTTCGCTCTGAGCAGGAGAAGCGGCGGCTTCAAGAACAGATCAGCGGAGCGCAGAGGGAGCTGGAAGAGGAGAAATTGAGGGTGCAGCGACTGAAGGTGGGGAGAGTCCTGACTGTCCCAGTCCCGGGATGGTCAGTGAAGGAGTGCCTTCCTTGGCGGGGTCAATGAGGGAAGGCATCTGTGGTGGCAAACAAAGACAGAAAGATCTGTGCCTGTGGGAGGGGGCAGTGGAAGAGGGGGGTGTGTCTCAGCGTAGGGGTGGGGTTGAGGAAGGGTCTGGGGTGGGGGTACTCTGTTGCAGCCTTGTGGGGGGGGCGGTGGCTTGTCCAGTCTTTGATTGGGTTCTCACCTTCCTCTCTCTCTGCCCTCCCCCAAGAGGAAGTCCCTTCGGGAGCGATGGTTGATGGATGGGACAGCTGAGGGACCTGAGGTCACTGAACCAGAGGCGGATCCCCATTCCCCCCAGAATCAGGCCCAGGCCAGAATCCAACACTTGGAAGACAGTCTGTTCACGTAAGGGTCTGGGGGAAGGGTTCTGTTATTAAATGGCCACCTGGTCCTTGAGTTCATGTTCATAACTGGGCCCTGCCCTTGCCTTTGGCAGATCAAAAATAGTGAGGTGCATTGAACTAGGATGTAGGCTGGGAGCCAGCTTTGCCACTAACTACCTTGGGCAAGTCCCTTCCCTTTCCCTTGCCCTTTCCCTTTCCCTTTTCCTTTCCTTTCCTTTTCTTCTCCATCCCTTCTCATCCTTTTCCTTCCCTTCCTTTCCCTTCTCTTCCCCCTTTTCTTCCCTTTCCTTCTCCTTCCCTGCCCTTTCCTTTCCTTTGCCTCAGTTTCCTCATCTTCAAAATGAATAGGTGGATTGGATGACCTTTCAGAGGGTGATTCATGAGCCTATAAAGGCAGGTCATTTGGGGTATGGCTCTGGGATACTGGGAGGGGAGGTTGGACACATGGGTGCCATTTATTGGAGGGGGATGTTAGAAGACCAGATACCTGACTTCCAATAGCAACCTCTTCCTCAGACTCCAGTCACAACTCCAGTTACTACAGAGTGCATCGACAGGTGCCCAGCACAAGACTTCTGCCTGGCCCACCTGGCGCCGACAGGTGAGAAAGAACAGGGTAAAAAAGTTGTCTATTTTTTTGAGGGAGAGAGAAGGGGTAAAATATACCAGGTGTCTATGAAACTATGCCCTTTGAACAACATTCAACAATGGTGTATCATTGAGCACTAGATGTGATTCTTCCATTAGTAGCTGTATGACTTTAGCCACATTACTTTCCCTCTTTGAGTCTCAGCTTCCCAACCTGTAAAATGCATGGGATCAATGAGGGTCCACAAAGATCTAACTAAGCTAGAAAGTTGGGTAGAGATGAATATGAAGTCTTGTACTTGGGTTCTAAAAAAAATGAACTTCAAAAGTATAAAATGGGAGAAACAGAGAAGCAGAATAATAGTTTATCAGAAAACAGACTAGAGGCTTTAATGAGATTTGGGCTGCACTAAGAGAAACATATAATCTAGGAACAAGACAGTTCTACTATACTCTACCCTGTTCAGAGTTCTAGGTAATGAATTTTAGGAAGGTGATTGATAAGCTCTAAATCACCCAGAGAAGAGCAGTCAAGATGGTGAAGAGTCCAAGGTAATGTAATATAAAGACCAATACAAAGAACTAGGGTGTTTAATCTGGAGAATAAGAGATTTAAGTGCTAATTGGTATTTAACAACCAGTTCTCCAACTGTGTATGTATGTATATGTATTTGTATACATCTGCCTACTACTCACAATTCTTGCTTAATCTGAATAATGAACATTTCTCCATCATTTTCTTAAGTTTAGAAATTAAAAAACCAATAAATCAATCCTTGATTTATAGCATTTGCCAATTTCTGAGGTGCAAATGTTCATGCTGAAAATTTTAACAATTCTGGCTCATGCCAGAACCTCTCTACAGGTTTAAGGTCTTGAAAGGTGGTCACATGGAAAAGGGATTAGACTTGTTCTAAACTGGCCCTAGAGGACAGAGGTGGGTACAATGAGAGGAGGCTATTCCAAGGCAGATTTCAGCTCAGATGTTAGGAAAAAACTTCCTAGTAATCAGTTATTTAGAAGTGAAATGAGCTGCTTCAGAGAAACAGATTGACTCTCACTAGGGATCATCAAAGACTGAATATGATTACTTCTCAGAGATGATGTAGAAGGAATTCCTAGTAAGAGCTGCCTATTCTTCCCTTCACATCTCACATCATGTAGATATCTTTCCCCATTCACTCCTTCTTCCCTTTCTCACAAGTGATCTCATAGAACATCTTCTCCAGCAGTTCTCTTCCAGATCTTTTTTTTTGAAAGCCAAGGGGGTTAAGTGGCTTACCCAAGGTCACACAGCCAGGTAATTATTAAGTGTCTGAGGTCAAATTTGAACTGAGGTCCTCCTGACTCCAGGGCTGGAGCTCTATCCACTGTGCCACCTAGCTGCCCCTCCTCCAGATTTTAAAATTCAGTCTTTCCCTGCTGACTAGATGCTTCCCTGTCATCTACAAATAAACCAAGTTTTTCCTTTGTCCTTAAAAAACTCTCAGCTCTGTCCATCCCTACTCTGATCTACCTTTCCTGGCTAGAGAAAACAATTCACAATCGGTGCCTTCATTTCCTCTCCTCTCATTCTTTTTTAAACTCTCCTTTTGATTTCATCATTCAAATGAAACTACTTTCTCCAAAGTGACCAATGACTTTTTAATTGCCAAATTTAATGACTTATTCTTGATGTTCATCCTTCTTGACTTTTCTGAACCTCTTGACACTTATCACTCACCCTCTGTCTCCTTTATGCTACTATTCCTCTAGATTTACATGACACTGTTCTTTTCTGATTTTCTTTTTTTATCTATCTGATCTTTTCTCTCTCCTAATTAAGCCTGAGTGCTCTTCAGTGCTTTCCTATCCTATGCCTCTCTCTCTCTCTCTCTCTCTCTCTCTCTCTCTCTCTCTCTCTCTCTCTCTCTCCTCTCTTTCCCTCTCCCTTGGTAATCTCATCAATATCCTTGAATTCAATTATCATCTCTATGCTTTATATTCTAGAATATTCTCCAGTCTATTCCTCCAAATCCTAACCCCTTTCTTGATCTCTGCTCTTTTTTTCTGAATGTTATTTTATTTTTTTCAGTTATATACAAAGCTAATTTTCAGATTCATCTTTTTGTGAGATTTTGAGTTTCCTCTTTTTCTACCTACTTTCCCATTCAGTGGTGAGTTATCTGATATTGGTTATACACATACATGTTTAACATATTTCTATATTAGGCATGTTGTGAAAAGAATCAAAAAAAAGTTTTAAAAAGTGAAAATAAGTATGCTTTGTTGATCTCCACTCTTGCATCATCAAGAGTTAACTATTGGTCATCTTGAATGTTCAAAACTGAACTCATTTTCTTGCCCACTCAATTCTCCCCTCTTCTTAATTTTCCTATTACTGTCAAGATCATAGTCAACCTCCCAATCACCAAGTTCCCAAGCTAGGTGTCATATTTAACTACATGATCTCTCTCACACTTCATAACCACTTTTGTTGCTAAATACTGTCAACCCTACTAACACAATGGTAATCTACTTTAATTTCTCAAACATGACTCCAAGGCTTTTTACTGACTTTCATATATACCCAGAATGCTCTTGCTATTTGTCCCTATACTTCCTGGCTTCATTCAAATCTCAACCAAAATTCCTCTTTCTTCGAAAAGTCTTACCCCGTCTCTTTTTTAAAAAAATATTTCATTTGGTTTTTTTCCAACAACATGCAATGGTATAATGCCATTTCTTTCAATGTTAGTACCTTCCCTCTGAGATTGCCTCCAATTTACCCAAAATGTTGATATAAGTGGGGCAGCTAGGTCAATACAGGAATATGAATTGGGAAAACCTGAGTTTAACTCTTGTCTCAGACAATCATTAGCTGCTTGACTCAGGCAAATCACTTTCCACTATCAGTCCAAGAAAGAAAAGGTCATCGAGTAGGTCAGGTGCCAAGCACAGGCCTAAGTGCTAGAGATAAAAAGACAAAAGTATCTGTGCCCCCCATGAAACTTGCATCCTAACTTGGGGACCAGATATAGATGTAAATGCCTATAGATATTGGCAAAATGAATGCAAAGTAGGGCAGGAAGAACACTAGGACCCAGCAGAATCAGAATGGCATCATGTGGAAGGTTATGCTTGGGTTGAGTTTTGAGGAGTCAATCAGTTAATAAGCCTTTATGAAGGTCAACTGTATACCAGAAACTATACTAAGTTCTGGAGAATAGAAAGAAAGTTGGGACTTAAGATGGTTCTTGGAAGGTGGGTACAGTTTGATCTTTAAGTTATCTTTAGGAATCCAAGTCCTTAAGTTGGATCATAAGTCAGAAGTAGTAAGGCAGGGTAGAATGAGCCCAGGACATAAAAGACTGAGGACCTGATTTCAAGTTCTGACTGCCATTTATCATCTCTGTGGCCTTGGACAATTCTCTATTTGGATTTCAGTTTCTTTATCAAAAAAAGAAGAAGCTAGGTTAGATGAATTCTAAGAACTTTGTCTCTGTCTCTGTGTGTGTATGTGTGTGTCTTTCTCTGTGTGTGTATTTCTCTGTCTTTCTGTGTGTCTGTTTCTTTTTTCTGTCTCTAGGTGTCTCTGTGTGTGTGTGTGTGTGTGTGTCTGTCTGTCTGTCTTTCTCTCTCTCCCTCTCCCTCTCCCTCTCGCTCTGTGTGTATCTTTCTCTCTGTCTTTCTGTGTTTGTGTTTCTCTGTCTCTATATCCTTCTGTGTGTGTGTGTGTGTGTGTGTGTGTGTGTGTGTCTTTCTGTATGTGGATATTCTCTTTCTTTCTATGAGTCTTTCTCTGTGTATGTGTGTCTTTCTGTCTGTTTCTTTCATAGGTAGATAGATATCTTCCTCTGTGTGTCTTTCTCTCTATCTGGTTTCCATCTGTCTGTTTCTTTCTGTCTTTCTTTCTGACTCTATGGAGCAAGGACACTTAGTAAGTTGACATGGAAGAAGGGTTATACAGAAAACACCAAAATCAGTGTGATTGGGTCAGAGATTGGTGGAAGATAACGGGGAAGATGAAGATGGAAAGATAGGTTGAACCCAAATAATAAAGGGCCTTGAATGCCAGGATGTGTAGTTTGATCTCAGAGATTTTGGGGAGCCCTGAAAGAGAATTGTGGTCAAAATGAGACTCTAGAAAGATAAGTCTGATGCTTTCAAAAGGAAGAATTGGAAGAGAGGAGACTGGAGAAAGAGAGATAAATTAGAAGGCTACTTACTAATGTCTAAGTAAGGGGATATGAGGTTCAGAATTAGGAGGAAGGGGGAACTAGGGTAGGGGACCAAGTTTAACTATAGGATTATATCTATCTCCCTTTCCCTTTAGGTATCCCGATCCCTCTCTCAGACTGCCATGGACCCAGGCCCTGAAGGTGAGTATCTTCATACTTCTTTTTTGGGGAGTCACCCTAGGTTTCAATCCCAGCTGACAAGACTCAAAGTTCCCTAAGACCTATTCATGGGCTTTTTAGCCCAATTCAGCATTTTTAATCAGTAAATTGGATACAGGCACTTGGTAGTATTTTTGACAAATTTGCATATAATACCAAGCTGAGGAGAGCAAACATGTTGGATGAGTCAAAATCCCAAAAGATTTCAATAGGCTAGGATGATGGGTTTGTTCTAATAAAATAGAATTTAACAAAGAAAAATGTGAAATCCTAAAAATACTTTTTAAAAAAGGATGTCAAGATTTGACTAATAATAGCTAACATGCTCTCAGAGACTATTGTAAATATTTAACAACAGACCTCTAAAAAAAGTATTCTCAGAACATACTTTAAAATTTAATCATTACTAAAATGAACTCAATCATTTTCCTAAGTCTACTCAAACACCAAAACAAAAAAGATCAAGCCTTGATTTATAGCAATTGTCTATTTCCAAAGTGTAAATGCTCACACTGAAAATTTAACAACCAACTCTCTTAAGTTAAAGATAGTTCCAGCATACCACTAGATCAATATGACCCTCACAGATGGAACTATATAGAAGTTACAAATTATAACTTTATATAACCTTCACAGCAACCTTGTGAGGCAAATAATGTGACTATTATTATTTTCATTTTAAAGATGATGAATAAGGCTTAGAGGGGTGACTTATCCAAGGTCACACCCTGTAGTAATAAGTCAGAGCCAGAGTTTGAACTTAAATCTTCAAGGATCTCAGACATAGATCTGTTTCTACCAAACAAAGGCAACAGTTTTTGTGGAGTAGAAGTTGAGGAGGTAGGTCGAATCTGGGTTATTAGTGGACCTAGAAGCTTAGTGTGAGTCAACAGGAATCAGACTTGGTAGCCCAAACATGTTTGTGTCATCTTAGATCTCATTAATTGAAGCTTAGGTCTAGAATGAGAGAGGTGAGTGTTCTTCTGGTCTTTTTGCCTGGTCTCCCTGGCCTTTCTCCTTAGACAACTATATCTAGAATGCCATATTCAGTTCTGGGCAACCCATTTCTGAAAGGGTATCAGCAAACTATAGGAGGAACCCAAAGTGGGATGGAGAAGAGGAATGATTAGAACTAGAGATACTTATTCCAGAAAAGACTTTATGATGAGAGCTGTTTTCAAATACTTGAAGCAAGTTTTATATAACAGACTTGTTCTGCTTGGCTTAAAGGGCAAAAAATAGGAGCAATATGTGAGGTTGCAAAAAGGTTAGAAGAAGAAAAAAATTAAAACCCAACAACTTCTTAGCATCAGAGCTGTCTGTGAACTGATCCAACCTTTCTGGAGAGCAATTTGGAACTATGCTCAAAGGGCAATAAAAATGTGCATACCCTTTGATCCAGCAATACCACTACTGGTCTATACCCTGCAGAGATCATGAAAAAGGGTAAAAACATCACTTGTACAAAGGTTTTCATTGCAACTCTGTTTGTAGTGGCAAAGAATTGGAAATCAACAGGATATCCATCAATTGGGGAATAGCTGAACAAACTGTTGTATATGTATGTTATGGAACACCATTGTTCTATTAGAAATCAGGAGGGATGGGATTTCAGAGAGGCCTGGAAAGACTTGTATTAACTGATGCTGAGTGAAATGAGCAGAACTTGGGGTGGCTAGGTGGCGCAGTAGATAGAGCACCAGCCCTGGAGTCAGGAGGACCGAAGTTCAAATCCGACCTCAGGCACTTAATACTTATCTAGCTGTGTGGCCTTGGGTAAGCCACTTTAACCCCATTGCCTTGCAAAAACAAAAACATAGAAAGAAATGAGCAGAACCAGAAAAACATTGTACACCCTAACCAAAACATGAGGGTGATGATCAACCTTAATGGACTTGCTCATTCCATCAGTACAATAATCAGAGACAATTTTAGGGGCTCTGCAACAGAGAATACCATCTGTATCCAGAGAAAGATTTTGTTTAAACAAAGACCAAAGACTTCAATTAAAAAAAAAAACATTGACTTATGTACTATGTAATTTTGCTATCTCTATATCTTTTCCTCAAGGATATATTTTTTCTCTCTCAACACATTCAATTTCAATCAAGGCATAACATGGAAACAATGTAAAAGTTTATCAGACTGCCTTCTGTGGGGAGGAGGGAGGAGGGAAGGGAGGGGAGGGTGGGGGAAAAAGTATAAAATTCAAAACTTTACCAAAAAATGATAGGTAGAAACTACTATTGTATATAATTGGAAAACAAATAAATGTTTATATAATAAAAAAAAAAGAAAAGAAAAAAACAATCAGAGTTGTCCCAAGTGAAGTAGGTCTTCTCAGGAAGGAATAAGCTCCCCATTGCTGTAAGTCTTCAAGTGGAGGTTGATGACTATTTACTTGTCAAGAATACTTTAAAGGAATTTCTTACTCAGGTATGGTTTAGGCTCAATGCCCTCTGAAGTCTTTTCCTAAGATGAGACTCTGTGGAAGGCAGATGTGATGCTCCTGACTCACTTATAGGTCTTCCCTTTTCCTGCTCCTAGGCAAGGAAGAGCTTGAGAAACGAGCCTCCCTACCTGTTATGCCAGCAGTATCCATGCCTGATCCCTCTACCTCAAGGATCCCCAAGGAGTTGGGAGAAGAGGCAGCCACAACTCCTCAATCACCAACGGAAGAAGGAGTGTCCACGGCAGATATTGTTGAGGCCAATGGTCCATGCCCAATAACCATCCCTGTAGAGCTGGAGCCGACCCAAAATCAGATGGACACAGCAGAAGATAGAGGCCAAGGCACTGAAGATGGGATAGAAAGTTCTGGGGGAACAATTCAGGGACCAGGCATCATAAAGGTAGAGTGGGAAGGGCTGAGGTTCCTGGAGGAAAGTGCTAGAGAGGTCCCCACATGTATAGAAAAGGGGAAGGCAAAAGAACAGGAGGTTGAAGAAATAGTCTTAGAGGTGATAGGGGACCATCAGGTAACAGGAGACCCAGAACTTCCTGAATGGATAGTCAAGGACAGAAAAGTCCAGGAGGTAGAGGAAATAGTTCTAGAGTCCATGAAGAGTCGGTCAATGAAGGAAGTCCCAGAACTTCCTGAGTGGGTGACCAAAGACAGGGGCATTGTTGAGGTTGTATGGGAGGGACTGGGGGGAACTGATGGCAGTGACATCTCAGAGGAGATGGCTAAAGAGGAGGTAGCAACAGAAAGCCTTGATAGCTCAGGGATGGAGGCCAAAGAGCAAGGTCCTGGGGGGAGTCCTGAGTTGGGAGACCAAGGAGAGGGTTCTTTCATCTGGGTGGAGAGGGTAGTCATCACTGAAGACTGGGAGGAGGTACTAGTTGAGGAAACAGAAGGAATTGCCAAGGAAGCAAAAGTAGACGAGACAGGGGAAACCTTGCAGCCAGGGGGAGGGGAAGAAGGAGAGAAAGAACAGCTGGGAGTGGAAAAAGGAGGGGAAGAAAAGCATTTGGAGACAGAGAAGTTGGGGTCAGAAGGTGAGACAGAGGAAGTATTTCAGAACAATGGAGGGAGAGAGGTACATAGAGAAGCTGAGGAAGTAAAAGGGGATGAGGAACAGTTGGGGGAAGAAAATAAAGGTGAGGGAAAAGAACAGGGGGAGGCAGAGGAAGAAGCTGGGGGAGAGAAGCAGCTTGGAGAAGAGAAAGAAGAAAAAGTGGAGTCAAAGGAGGAGGAGAAGGAGGAGGAGGAGGAGGCAGGAGGGTTAGAGAAGGAAATGCCAGCAGAGAAGGATCCAGGAGGGGAGAAGGGGCCTGACTCTGAGGAGAAAGAAGAGCTGGAACAGGAGATGAAGCAAACTACTGAGAGGGAGGCGGGCCCTGAACCGCAGGCTGAAGAGACTGCATCAGTCCCCGGGGAGCCCCAGGCTCCAGCCTCATCCCTGGAGCAGCTACCAGCCCCTGAAGGAGGGCCTCCAGAACGCCAGCCCCTGCTGCAGCCAGCTGTCCGCACTGTGAATCCCGCTAGCCGCACTGTCAACCCCACGAGCCGCACTGTCAACCCCGCGAGCCGCCCCGTGCCCACGTATGCACCTGCCCAACGGGCTGAGCCCCCACCCGACAGTGAACAGGCCAGTGGCTCCAAGCAGGCATGCCAGTGCTGTGTACTGATGTGAGCCATCCCTCAGCCAGCCGAGAGACCTTGGGAGGCAGGGGGAGCCTGGGGGTGTGAGGCTTCCCCCTCCCATCCTGACCCTGACCTAATCAATCTCACAGCTACCTCGCCCTCCCTTCCACCCTGGGCACAGCCATGGTAGGGGGGCACTGCCCAACCCAACTGGAGTTGACACAAGGCCTAGGGACCGGCCATTACACCCTCAGCCCAGGCAGGACTCTGGAGGTCCTGCTGCCCCTTCGGCCCTCACCCACTGCCTCAGCAGTCCTGGCCTTCCTCCTTTTCCTCTCTCAGCCCCATATCCCCAATGATGCCTTAATACTTGAAAATAAAAAGAACAGAATGACATAGAGGACTGGATTTGGGGGCAGAGAATCTGGGTTCACATTCCAGCTCTATGACTCACCACAATCTGTATGGATTAGTCCCATTCTCTTCCTGGGTCTCAGTTTTCTCACCTATAAAATGAATGACTGCTAAGTTTGTCTTCCTACTGTCCTTTGTGGTGACATCTCAGGGCAGCAGAGACTGCTTCTGCGTGGGCACTTCCTCGATTATAAAAGGAAATGAGTACACTGGGTTATCTCCAAGGTCCCTTTGGAATCTGAATCCTTGGAGCTGTCATCAAGCTGCACAGTAAGAGTGGAAGTCCTCCACCCCTACTCATGGGATCTCAGAATAATAGTAAATAAATAGCTAGCATTTCTTTATAATAAATAACCAGGATCTCTAGAGCACTTTAAAGTTTGCTAAGCACTTTACAGGTATGATCTCATTCTATTCTCACAACTCCACCAGGTAGGAGCTATTATAATTCTTCTTTTATGAATGAGACAACTGAGGCTAAAGGAGATTGATTGAGTGACTTGCCTTTGGTTAACACAGATAGGAAGGGGTTTAGATACTATTTGAACTCAGGTTTCCTGACTTCCAAGTTCACCATGCCACCTAGTACCCTGGGATCTGGAAGGGATCATGCTCCCTCCCTATACAACACCTCCTCAGGCCTTAGTTTCTCTCAATTTAATTCCAACCCCTCTTATTAAGCAGCCTTGTAGGGTAGAAAGAATATTGGGCTAAGAATGAAAAGAACCTGGTTCAAATTCCATCTCTGTCATTACCTGGGTCACCTTTGTCATGTCAATTCACTTCTGTGAGAGACCTCAGTTTCTTCATCTGTAAAATGAAAGGGTTGGACTAGAGGGCTTCTAATCTACCGATCTATGATATTCTTTCTTCTTAAATGCCTCTTACATTGGAGAAGAGGCAAGGATGGAGAAGTCCCAGATCTTACCCTCAGGGATTTTGCAGCCCATTCTGAGATAAGATAGACACACAGATAACTAGAATTTAAGGTCAATGTGACATATAATCTGCATGAGTGAGAGTGGTACAAATGGAGCAGAGAGGAGGGAGGAATCAGTTCCACAGAGGAGGAATCCATCTGAGCTGAGGCTGAAAGAATGGATTAAAATTTAGGGGAGAAAAGTAGAATGGACTGTGGAAACCAAAACCTGGAGAGATAGTGGGAACTTGTGTTTCAGAGATGAAAAGTGAACTATATGTAGGTTGTTGGACATGGGGTGGGGGACAGAGCTGGGCAAAGGTGGGTCAAGATTATAGGGTTTGAGCACCAGGAAGAAGGGTTTGGGTCTTGGTCCCATAGGCAGTGGAGAGGCCATGAAAAACTTGGGGACAGGAGAGAGATGAAATTGAATCCCCTGTTCCAATGTGTGGGTATGTTGAATGAGGAGTGGAGGGCAAAAGAAAGAGAATATTGGGTTTAGGATCTTTGCAACTTGAGGGAGGTCCTTCTCTCTCCACACTTCTGTTTCCTACTCTATTCAAGGAGGGAAGTTGAATTGTTTGACCTCTGAAGTCCCTTCCAGTCATAAACTCTTTGATCCACTGCAGGAAGTCATGTGTTCTTCCAGATTCTCAGAATGATCAGAGGAACATAGCAGAATTTTCTTATGACTCTCCTTGGTGGATGCTATCACCCACATCTTATAATATCCTCCAGGTAGGTCCTATAAGGTTACTCTTTTCAGAGCAGACTAGGACTGAGTGGGGTTGGGAGGTTAAATCCCCAACCTGATTCTAACTAGCTGTATGGCCCTGAGTAAATCTTCTCCCACTTTCTTTGCCCCTTTAGTCTCCATTTCTGTATGATGGGAGATAGAATAGACAAGACAATTTCTAAGTCCCTTCAGGTTTGATGTTCTATGCTTTTGAGACTTGGTCCCCTCCAAAATCAAGGTAACACCTTGATCCTGGACTTGGTTTCTCTACATCATAGATCTAACTTCTTGGCAGAGAGTTTCATAGTCCAGAACTCCTCAAGTGGAGATCTGTGGATTGGGCAGAGTCAGAAGGCCCAGTTCTTCAGGTGTGGGCAGGAAATGTTTCTCATATCCAGAGTCAAGTGGAATGGGAACTTCTGGAGGCTGAGGAGCTGGGGACATTGGAATCTCCACCTCTTCTACCTCTAGGTAAAGGGCATCCTTGGGAGGTGGTGCCTGGGGAAACTCCTAGGGAAGAACAGTGAAGAAGGGAGGCCCTTACTTCTTCCATTTCCCCCACCCCCCACCAAGTGGCCAATCTTCCCCTTCCCACCCTGGGACCCAACATATGACAGATAGACCATCTCTGGTAATTCAGAGAGAGGGAAATTCAAATTCCAAGTTTATAGACTAGGAAGCCCAGCTCTTGGGTTCCCTCTGCTTACCTCTCTCCAAGGCCGTATGCTCTTGCTATTGGAGGGATCAGGGATCCTTTCAGAGACCCAAGGAGGCAGAATTTTGTGACAGAGCTGGAGGCAGCTGACCCAGGGCCAGGGAAAAAAGGTCAATGACACAGTTAAGGTGGTGACATGAAGACATTTTTGCTCTCCACCCAGGATACACTGTACTCTTAGAAATCCAGAATTTCTCTGCCCCAGGGACCCCATGATACAAGCCACACCTTTTCTTCCCTCCCCTCTGGTAGTCCTGACCAGGACCAAATCACCCAGTGCCCTCACCATTTGGAGAACACCAAACCCAGGCAGCAACTCAGCAATAACATGACACAGAACAGCAGGACAATCAGCAGCACTTTCCATTCTTTCAAATTCTTCTCTAGGAGCAAAAGAAGCCAGGGATCAGCTATCAAGACCCAGAGAAATGTGCTGCCTTGTCACATGTGCCTAACCATGCCTCTCCCCCCCACCCCCATCTCTGTCTGTCTCTCAATCTCTCTCTCTCTCTCTCTCTCTCAATCTCTCTCTGTCTCTGTCTCTCATCAAAAAAGATCAGGAAAATGATCCAAGATAGTCACCCCTACTTCCAGTATCTCCAAGGCCCCCAGTATCCTAACTCCCAGCAAAACCAACACCGGTTCCTTTTAGACCCTAATCCAGTGGTAGAACTAGGACTTGCCATTCAGCATCATCACCTGTTACTACTCTTATCCCTTCCACATCACCATCTTCCTTATTGTAGTTTTACTATAATATGGGTCACCATAAGAAACTAAATGGAAATTTGGGGGGGGGTTGTGAAGCCACAGATGATACATGAAGGCCAACACACATCACAGAAAAAGTTTTGAAACTCAGAAATGCATAAAATAAAATACATAGTACTGTATAATATAGCCTATGAGCAAATACTTACCCAAAGTTTACAATAAGGTGCCGTAAACACCTCATGAAAGAAAAAAGAAAAAAAAAGCATATTTATTCTCTGGTATAAAGGGAGAATCAATAAAATTTACATGTATTTTACATAGGGGAGTGCCATACCCCTAACCCCAGCAATGTGGAAGGGATAATTGTAGTTTTGAAATCTACCACCCCTTCCTCCTCCCGACAGGACCTGGGTCTCCTGTCTCTAGAATACTCACCAGGAAGGAAGAGTTGCAGGATCTGGCCAGGTTGTCCAGGGCCCGCAATGGTGGATGCTATCACCCACATCTTATAGTATCCTCCAGGTAGGTCCCATAAGGTTACATTTAGGGTTTCCGCACTCACTAAAGGAAGAGAGAAGTTGTGAACAGAGTTAGGGATGGGGGCCGGGGAGAGAGGTAGAACTAAGGGGGCTGATTAAGGTAAGATGTTTCATTCTAGGAAGTTTCCTGGAGGAAGTGGGCTCTGGACCAGGTTCAGAAGTAGTATGGAAAAAAGGAAATAATACTATGCTGGGGTGCCAGGAAACTTGAGTTTTTATCCTGTTTCTGCACTAACTCACAGAATTGCCTTTAGTTAATCCCTGCCTCCAATCTACTCTTCTCATTCTTCATCTGTAAAATGAAAGAATTGGATTGTAATCTCTCAAGCCTCATCCAGGCCTAAATCTTATGCTCCTAAATTACTTGTATGACCCTGAATGAATTTATTCCTTCTTGTGGGCCTCAGTTTCATTATCTGTAAAATAAGATAATATAGATCATCTCTGAGGTCTTTTCTAAGATTCTATGATTCTGTGAGTATACTGTGTTAGGTGGCAGATTCCAGGATTAGCCACAGTGGACTGTCTGGTGAGAGTCTCCATAGTCTTCCAGAAAAGGAAGAATCTAAGCCTGGATAAGGGGTCAACATAGGGGGATAAAGAGGATAAAGGTAGAGGGTTACCATTCAGAATGGTGAGGGACCCCGAGTCTGGCTGCACATACAGAGTGTAGTGCGTGAAGTGACCTCCACGCCGTCCTCTGGGAAGCTTAGCCCAAGCCACAGTCAGGGCTCCTTTGGCAGCATTTGGAATCTGCCACAGAGTTGGCCCTTCTAGGGGTGCTGGTGGAAAGAGTAAAACATCAGACTTTGTTTTGCTTTGCAAACCCTTCCCCAGGACCCTCATTCCACCACACCTCTTCCTAACCCCTATCCCAGTTACTTTACCTATCTCCTGACTATATCCCCAGACTGGAGAAGAAAAGGCCAGGCCCTTCAGAGAGATGCTACTCACAGTCACACGGTATGGAACTCCTTTCTCAAAGTTTCCTTGGAAGAAAGAGAGGGGGCATGGATCCAGAAAAATCATAGAAAAAGCCCACTCTACCCTTCTCTGCTTCACTCCCATGCCTACTTCTCTTCCCCATCACATCTTCTATTCATCATATTTTCTTGCCCATAAACCCCTCTTTTCCAGAGACCCCCAGAGACCCCTAATTTCAGTGATGTAAAGGACCTCAGAAGACATCAAGAATACCCCTATATCTGACTACGTCCATTATCTCCTACAACATCCTTTCAAAATGGTCAGCCATAAGGCCTAGAAAACTTAAAAATAAAAGACAGCCCATTACCCCTGAGACAACTCATTCTACTTCTGGACAACCAGAAGCAGTTTTCCTGATAGTAAACCTACATGTGCAACCTTTACTCCTGCCCCCCTTCTTCCCTTCTCCAAGCTCAACCTTCCCAAGCTGCTTTTGTGATTTGATCTTGCATCCTCATACCATCTTCCTCTAGACACACCAGATTCTGTCAGATGTCCTTCCTAAAATGTGGGGCCCCGAATTGAACTCAGTAATGGAAATGAGGTCTGAGCAAGACAGAAGATACTGGGATTTTTGCCACTTTATTCTGGGCCCAGTGACTCTCAATGCAGGAACACTTTTTTGTTTTGCATGACTGACTCCTTTTGACTTGTAATCCACTGAGGACCATGTTTTTTTTAAACCATGCTCATTTTTTTAAAACCATAACTCATATTTTCACCATGATCCAAATTTTCCTGTCCATCGGTTTGTTGAACCCTTGGGCAGCTTGGAGAAAGGAATCAGACATCCCTGTAGCCTAACTGGTTCCTCAGTTCACCTCTCAGCAGAGTACTGTGACTCCCATTTGGTAGGCGGGTCCAGTTTAGCTCTTGGGGGACCATCTTTTCTCGGGTCCACTCCACCACAAACTCTTGATGTTCCTGTGGTTCTGGTACCCATGTGACCAGCATCCCCTGATTTCCCATGCTGTTTACTTGAACCTTCTTAGGAGCAGAACCTGGGAAAAAAAGGTGCACCAAGACACTCACTACCCAAGGACCAGTCCAATAGGGAAGTCAAAGCCCATTCTATCTCTTCCCTGTCCCCAAGTCCCATTTCCCCTCCATTACATCTGCTTCTTCAACTCTCATCCATTGAGTCCCTCCTTCCCATCTGCTGTTTCTGCATTGTCTTTTCCTCCAAATCACTGAATCTAGAGATGGAAGATACTTCTCCACTTATCAATTTCCATCTGTATCTTAAAGGGATCCTCTTAACAGTATCCCTCAATGGCCAATAAGTAGAATCCTTCCAGTGATAGACAATTCATTTCTTCCAGATCCAGTCTACCTCACTCTTGACTAGGTAGGTCTACCCAGAGCCAGGGTGATCTCACCATCCCTCCCAGATACTTCCTGGAGGGAAGTATCTCTTACCTGAACAAGCCAGGGTTAGGTTGGATGTATGCCCCTGGCCAATGATATTGAAGGCCACTATTGATACCCATTTTGCACCTTTGGGAATGCTGGCATTGCAGCAGGGGTAGATTTTAGGGTTCAGGTCTCCACCGGGTACCTGAAATACCACCTCATAGCTCACCCCCAAGCCAGGCATGAGATCCTAAGCCAGGAAGAGAAGGAATTAATGTGATAGGATGAAGAGAAGAATGAATTCATTCAATGTATATTAATAAAATACCTGCTTTATGATTAATCATTTATATTATATAATTATATTATACAATAATTTAGAAATCATGTGTAATAAATAATTAGATGCTATACATGAAGGCCTGTGCTAGGTGCTAGGCCATTTTAGAAGAATGGGATTCAAAGTTTAGTTTAGCTCGCTGGACTTAAGAATCAGGAGATCTGTGCTCAGGTCTTGATTCTGTCATTAATGTTGGGCCACCCTAGGCAGTCACCCCTCTCTTGGCTTCCACATCTGCTAGGAGGAAATAATAAATCTTATAATATCTTTTTTTTTGTAGGGTTGTTAAGAGGAGACTTTTAAAACCCTTTGATATGCTAAGACAAGTGTTCTTTCCCTCCCAGAGTCTATATTCTAGGAAAATATTTTTTCTATTAAAACATTTTATTAAATGTTTTAGATAAAATTAAATAAAATTTTATTTAAAACATTTGAACTCTTTAAGGTTGTAAGTATCATTCTCCACCTTGTACAGAAGAAGACATGGAAGATCAGGGAGAGGAAGAGTCTCTCTATATGTCACACAGTTACTAAGTGGTAGGAAATGAATGACTTGAACCCAGGTCCCTTGATCATCAAGTCCAATTATATCATGCTACTTCATTTGAGACTCAGCCTTTAGGAAACTGAGCCCAAGTTCCCTCCTCCCCAGGCTCTATGTATATCTACCTTGCCCTTCCTAGTCCATCTCCCATACCCAAACTACAACCACCTCTAGGAAAGAACCCAGATACACCCTTTAGGAACACCCCCCCCAGACCCCAGGTCACCTTCCATAGCAACACAGAGGTTTCTTCTTGGGGGTATGGGCTGCTGCAGGGCAACCCAAAGACCCACACATCCACTTGGCCAGTTGAGGCTAAACAGAAGCACAAGGAGAGATAAGAGTAGAGTTAAGGACTTCTCCAATTGCTAGGAAGGAGAAGGAAGATGGTGTAAGCATATGAACACCCAGGTCTTGGGTCACCCAGTCCAAAGAGAAGAAGGGACTTACCAAGTGGGAGGCTTTGGAATTTCAGGGGCTCACTCCAGTCACTCCAAAAACCCACATTGTTTTGTAGCTGGCAGCGGGAGGATACCTCATAAACTGTGGCTGGTTGTAAGCCAGAAAGTTCCAGAAAGGATGAGATTAATGAATCTCTAGGTTCCACCTAAGGGAGAAATAAAGAAAAGTCATAAACCCCTGGTGAGAAATAGCTCCCAAAGATCATACAATAACCTCCACAGATCTATAGAATAACTCCAATGGGCTTGTTTTATTGTATGTATTACTCTCATGGGTCTTATAATGAGTTCCATGAGTCATACGATATCTATCATGGGCCATAGAAATATCCCAATGGATCCATGTACTGTATGATAACCTCATGAAAAAACATACGAAGTGATGCAGAATGAAGACAGACTTGTGATATATGATTATGATGGAGTACTACTCCATGAGATGATGAGGGGGATGATGATTTCAATAAAACATATATGAACTGATGCAAAGTGAAGTGAGAAGAACCAGAGATCATTGTGAATAGTAATGTTATAATGATAATGTTCAACTGTGAAAGACTTGGTTTACTCTAATCAATACAATGATCCACAACAATTCCAAAGGAGTCATGATGAAAAAATGCTTTCCGCCTCCAGAGAAAGAACTCTTGAACTCTAAGTACAAAATGAAGTATAATTTTCTCTTTATTTTTCTTATTTTTTTCCAATATAACTAATATGGAAATTTGTTTTGCATGATTTCACATGTATAATTGATTTCCATTTTACTTACCTTCTCAGTGAGTAGGAGAGATGGTGGGAGAAAGGGAGAGAATATGGAAGTCAAAATTTAAAGAGGAAAGACAAAAATAAGTAAATAAAATAATTTTTTAAAAATGAAGTCAGTCATATCAATATAATCAATATAATAATAACAATGGCTACTTACATTGTACTTTAAGATTTATAATGTATTTTAGATACTACTTGAGTAGCTTATTTCACTTCTCTGAAAAATTTTAATCCATAAAATGATGGGATTGAATTAGGTAACTCTGAGACCCCTTCCAGTTCTTAGTTCTATTCTCCTAGGATCTTGTTTGACTTTTGCCCAACGTTACAGGCATCATTATATCCTTATTTTTACAGATAAGGAAACTGAAGCTTAGAGAGATCATCCAACAAGTGTCAGACTCAAGATTTGAACCCAAGTTGTTATTCTATTGATTCCATTTTTTACACCATATTTTATCATCAAATTCAGCTTTCTCCTGTGCTTCATCTATAAAATCTTCTACCTGCTCTGTTAATTGAGAAGGTTAATATAAGTATTATCAGTGTCACTTTTCTATATAGGAATACATGTTCATCATCATTAAGTCCCTCATATTTTCCCCTTCTCCTCCAATCTCTATGCTTCACCTGAGTCCTGTATTTGAAGATCAAACCTTCTGTTCAGCTCTAGCCATTCCAACAGGAACATTTGAAATTCCCCTGGTTCATTGAAAGTACATCTTTTTCTCCTAGAAGAGGACATTCAGTTTTGCTGGGTAGTTGATTCTTGGTTGCATTCTAAGCTCTTTTGCCTTCTGGTATATTCTATTCCAAGCCCTATGAGCTTTTAATGTAGTTGCAGCTAAGTCCTGTGTGATCCTGATTGCAGCTCCATGGTATTTGAATTGTGTCCTTCTGGCTGCTTGTAATATTTTCTCTTTGACTTCCTGGGGGTTGTTTTTTTTTTGGATCTCTTTCTCAGGGAGATCAGTGGATTCTCTTCATTTCTATTTTGCCCTCTGCTTCTATATCAGGGCAATTTTCCTGTAGTAATTCTTTGAAAATGATGTCAAGGCTCTTTTCCTGATCATGATTTTCAGGTATTCCAATAATTTTTAAATTATCTTTCCTAAATCTGTTTTCCATATCAGTTGGTTTTTTCAATGAGATGTTTCACATTTTCTTTTTTCTTTTTTCTTTTTTCTTTTCTTTTCTTTTTCTTTTTCTTTTTTTATATTTATTTATTTTCTAATTTTTTTATTCTCATTTCGTACAAATGTTTTTTTTACATTAATAAAATATACTTGTTGACAAGTAAACAAAATACCCCTCCCCCCATGAATATAGATAGACTTGCTTGGGCAAAAAAGTAAAGGGGAGAGAAAAAAAATTAAAATTAAAAAAATAATAGTAATAATTGTAGGTATGGCCAGGTGGCGCAATGGACGAAGCACCAGCCCTGGAGCCATGAGCACCCAAGTCCATATCCAGCCTCGTAAACCCAATAATCACCCAGCCATGTGACATGCAAGCCACCCGATCCCCACTGCCCTGCAAAAACCAAAAAGAAGAAAGAAAAAAAAAAAGACCCAAAATAAAATAAAATAGTAATAATAGTAGGGGTGGCTGGGTGGCAGACAGAGCATTGGCCCTTGAGCCAGGAGCACCTGGGTCCGAATCCGGCCTCAGACACACAAAGATCATTCTGCTATGTGGCTCCAGGCAGGCCACCCAGCCCCACTAGCCCTGCACCCTCCCCCAAATAATAATAACAAAAATGTGCTTCAGTCTTTGTTCCAACACCATCAACTCTGTCATGAGTGGATCACATTCTTTATGATAAGTCCATCACAAAAGTTACTTCCATATTTTTCCAACGTTGCCATTGCTGATTGCAACCCCCTCCTTTCTTATTTCTCCACTACCATGTACTATATTTTCTCTCTCCTTTCACTCTGACTCTGCTGTAGGGTCGCTGAGTGGCGCAGCAGACAGATCCCTGGTCCTGGGGCCAAGAAGCCCTGAGCCCCCATACCACCCCTTAGGCCCAGAATCCACCTGGCCCTATGGTCCTGGGCAGGCCATCCAATCCCAGCCCCTTGCAAGAAGTAAAAAAGAAAATGTGTTATATCTGAACACTGTCCCCCCATGGTCCATCCTTTCCTCCTTTATTCACATCCCCACCCCTTCCCCCTGCTCCCCACTCCTTCTTACTCCAGATGTCTATACCCCATTGAGTATATTTGCTGTTTCCTCTCCTAGACATCTCTGATGAGAGCAAAGGTTCCCTCATTCCCCCTTGCCTCCCCCCTTCCATATCATTGCAATAAAAAAAAATCTTATTATGTGAAATATCTTGGACTATTCCCCGTCTCTTTTTTCTTTCTCCCTTTCCATTTCCCTTTTTTTCCCTATTGACTCCATTTTTACACCATATTTTATCTTCAAATTCAGCTTTCTCCTGTGCTTCAACTATAAAAGCTCCCTCTACCTGCTCTATTAACTGAGATGGTTCATATGAATATTATCAGTATCATTTTTCTATACATGCAGTTCATCCTCATTAAGTCCCTCATATTTCCCCCCTCTCCTCCAATCTCCATGCTTCACTTGAGTTCTGTATCTGAAGATCAAACCTTCTGTTCAGCTCTGGCCATTCCAAAAGGAAAAAGCTCCACGATATCTGAACTGTGTCCTTCTGGCTGCTTATAATATTTTCTCTTTGACTTGGGAGTTCTGGAACTTGGCTATAATATTCCTAGGGGTTGGTTTTTTGGGATCTCTTTCTCAGGGGGATCGGTGGATTCTCTCCATTTCTATTTTGCCCTCTGCTTCTAGAATATTAGGGCAATTTTCCTGTAGTAATTCTTTGAAAATGATGTCAAGGCTCTTTTCCTGATCATGACTTTCAGGTATTCCAATAATTTTCAAATTATCTTTCCTAAGTCTGTTTTCCACATCAGTTTTTTTTCAATGAGATATTTCACATTTTCTTCTAATTTTTCATTTTTTTGGTTTTGAAGTATTGATTCCTGATTTCTGGTAAATTCATCAATCTCCCTGAATTCTATTCTTTGTCTGAAGGATTTGTTCTCCTCAGAGAGTTTTCTTATCTCTTTTTCCATCTGGCCAATTTTGCTTTTTAAAGCATTCTTCTCCTCAATAACCTTTTGAACTGTTTTATCCATTTGACCTAAGCTGGTTTTTAGCATGCTATTTTCTTCAGCATTTTTTTGGATTTCCTTGACTAAGCTGCTGACTTCATTTTCATGTTTTTCCTGCATCTCTCTCCTTTCTTTTCCCAGTTTTTCTTCCAACTCCCTCATTTGATTTTCAAAGTCTTTTTTGAGCTCTATCGTAGCCTGAGCCCAATTTCTGTTTTTCTTGGAGTCTTTAGATGTAGGAGCCTGTGCTTCCTCATCTTCAGACTGAGTATTTTGATCCTTCTTGGACTCATTTTCAAAATATTTCTCAATGGTCTTCCTCTTATTTCTTTGCTTGTTCATTTTCCCAGCCTAAGCCTGTTTTTTTGGGGTGCTTCCTGAGCTTTTGGGACACTCCCACAAGGGTCTCAGTGTGTGAGGTTCTGTCCTCCCTCCTGGTCTGTGAATGAACATAAGCGCCCCCCTCTGCCACGGGGCCAAGGTGGGGGGGCCCTGTTGTTCTAGGGTGGGGCCTAGACTGGGATCAGGATCTGAATGTGGTCAGAGCCCCAGAGTCCTGTTCCAGAGGCAGAGGACAGAGCTCAGCAGTCTCTCTCTTCACTCCCCTCCCTCAGCTCAATGGGCTCATGCCCTGGGGGCTCCTGCTTACCGGCTCTGCCTGCTTCTGTTTCCTGGATTTGGGCTGCCGAAAGACCAAGCTGCAGGCTGTGTGCCCTGAGGGCTGGACTCCATGTGCTTGCTCTGGCAGAGGTCCCCCACTGTTCCCCCACTTTGTGCCGGTGCTCCCCGGGGTGCAGCTCAGGAGACTCCCCTACTGCTGTGAGCCGCACCTCCCAGAGCCCTGGGGCTGCCTCCGGGAGGCTAAAGTTCTTTGGCTCTGGTGGGCCACCCCTCTGGCGGGTCACCCTTCCAACCCTGGGAAGCAGAGCCTTTCTGCTCTTTTCCAGGTTACCTTGAGTAGGAAAACTGCCTCACTGGGTCCCTTTGTGGGTTCTGTCTCTCAAAAGTTTAGTTAGAGTCCTTAGTTTATGAGTTTTTATCAGAGAGCTCCTAAGACTTGATCCCTTCATGTCGCCATCTTGGCTCCCCATGTTTCACATTTTCTTCTAATTTTTCATTCTTTTGGTTTTGAAGTATTGAGTCCTGATTTCTCGTAAATTCAGCAATCTCCCTGAGCTCTATTCTTTGTCTGAAGGATTTGTTTCCCTCAGAGAGCTTTCTTATCTCTTTTTTTCCATCTGGCCAGTTTTGCTTTTTAAAGTATTCTTCTCCTCAATAAGTTTTTGAACTGTGTTATCCATTTGACCTAAGCTGGTTTTTAGCATGCTATTTTCTTCAGCATTTTTTTGGGATTTCCCTGACTAAGCTGCTGACTTCATTTTCATGTTTTTCCTGCATCTCTCTCCTTTCTTTTCCCAGTTTTTCTTCCAGCTCCCTCATTTGATTTTCAAAGTCTTTTTTGAGCTCTGTCATAGCCTGAGCCCAATTTCTGTTTTTTCTTGGAGTCTTTAGATGCAGGAGCTTGTGCTTCCTCATCTTCAGACTGAGTATTTTGATCCTTCTTGGGCTCATAGGCAAAATATTTCTCAATGGTCTTCCTCTTTTTTCTCTGCTTGCTCATTTTCCCAGCCTAAGCCTGTTTTGGGGGTGCTTTCTGAGCTTTTGGGAGACTCCCACAAGGATCTCAATGTGTGTGGCTCTGTCCTCCTTCCTGGTCTGTGAATGACCATAAATGCTCCCCTCTGCCATGAGGCTGAGGTGGGGGGGCCCTGCTGTGCTATTGGGGGGCCTAGACTGTGATCAGGATCTGAATGTGGTCAGAACCCCAGCATCCTGTTCCAGGGGCAGAAGACAGAGCTCAGCAGTCTCTCTTCACTCCCCTTCCTAGGTTCAATGGGCTCATGCCCTGGGGGCTCTTGCTTATGGGCTCCACCTGCTTCTGTTTCCTGGATCTGGACTGCCTTGGCCATACTGCTTGCTGTGTGCCCTGAGGGCTGGCAGAGTCCCCTGCCCCCTCGTTCCCCCAAGTCATGCCCGATGCTCCCCAGGGCGTAGGTCAGGAAACTCTGCTGCTGCAGTGAGCTGTGGCTCCCAGTGCCCTGGGGCTGACTCTGGGAGGCTGAAGTTCTTTCACTCTGGCAGGCCACCCCTCTGACAGGCTGCCCCTCCAACCCCCGGGAGCAGAGCCTTTCTGCTCTTTTCCAGGTTACCTTGAGTAAGTGAACTGTCTCACTGGGTCCCTCTGTGGGTTCTGTCTCTCGAAAATTTAGTTAGAATCCTTAGTTTATGAGTTTTATGAGGGAGCGCCTAAGACACCATCTTCTCTTGTCGCCTTCTTGGCTCCGCCCCCCCCAAGTTTTTTTGACCTTGAGTTTAGTGCTGACCTCACAGCCCCTTCACACAGATTGTGATGATTAAATTAAGGCACTAACAACAATAATATTCAGACTAAATAAATCATCAAAATGTTCAAAACAAGCAGGATGACTTGACTGGTATCACATAAAAGATAATATATACATCTTTTTTTCTGAGATTAACAGTTGAAAAATAACAGAAAGTTGGCCATAGACTTGGGGTCCAGGGTGCTGACATGATTCCTGAGTAGCCAAGGCAGACCCTGAGTTGACATAGTGGGAGACAGCTAACACTGGCTCTGGAGTCAAGAAGACTTTAGTTCAAATTCAGATTTAGGCATTAGTTGTGATATCCCAGGCAAGTCACTCAAGCCTGATTTTGTTTGTTTGTGTGTGTGTGTGTGTGTGTGTGTGTGTGTGTGTGTGTGTGTGTGTGTGAGAGAGAGAGAGAGAGAGACAGAGACAGAGAGAGACAGAGACAGAGAGACAGAGACAGAGACAGAAATAGCAGAGTTTTCCAAACATTTTTTGTAATTTACATTCTCCTTTTTTTGTTTTATTTCTTTTTCTTTTGTTCTTTTTCTTTTTTCTTTTTTTTTTTTTTAGTTTTTTTTTCAAGGCAATGGGGTTAAGTGTCTTGCCCAAGGCCACACGGCTAGGTAATTTGAACCCAGGTACTCCTGACTCCAGGGCCAGTGCTCTATTCACTGCGCCACCTAGCCGCCCCCTGTTCTTTTTCTTAATACTAGAAATATAGAATCTAAGGCAATTAGAATTTAGAAAACACCCTTTTTAAGTTTTTTTTTTGCAAGCCAAATGGGATTAAATGGCTTGCCCAAGGCCACACAGCTAGGTAATTATTAAGTGTCCGAGGCTGAATTTATTTGAACTCAGGTGCTCCTGATTCCAGGGCCAGTGCTCTATCCACTGTGCCACCTAGCTGCCCCAGAAAACACTCCTTTTTAAAAAACAAGAATAACTGTCTCTGTAGAGACTGTCAAAATTGCCAATGTCTACTGTATTTCAAGTGGTCATGGTGGCATATTGGAAAAAGTTTTCAATTAGCAATAATTGTTCCTTAGATAAGCCTCACTGGTTCTAATACTGTCACTGTGCAAAGCTTTTATTCTTGCTTATATATTTGCATGTGAGAGGTAATAGCAGACCTGGTCTCCAATTCTGCCTGTAGTACATTGGAGATGTTGGGGATTGAACCTGGGGCCTCATACATGCAAAGCATATACTCTACCACTGAGCTATATCTCCAGCCTCCCACTGAAGACCCACTGAGGTCCTTTCTTGAGCTAAACTGCCTAGCATTCCAACAATACAACAGAGAGGGCAACCTCTATGGGCTGGACACATTGTTGGAATACCAGACATACACTTGCCAAAAAAACTATTTTATGGAGAACTCACCCAGGGCAAGTGCTCACAATGGGGTCAGAAGAAGTGATCCTGGGACACCCTGAAGGTCTCTGAAGATTTTAGAATTGATTGTACAGCATGGGAGACACTGGCACAGGACTGACCAGTAAGGTGCACCCTCAACAGTGAGGGTGCTGTTCTCTATGAGAAAGTTTAGAACACCCACACCGGGTGTTCACATGGACTATTTGTGCCCGATCTGTGGTAGAGCATCCCGAGTTTGTATTCATCTTATCAGCCACAGTTGGACACAGTGTAATTTGTCTCAAACGTAGTGATGTTTGATGAAGGATAAGAACCAACCATAATACATATTGACTATATGACCTTGGACAAGTCCCCTTGGCACAACAGGCAACTCTCTAAGATCTTAAGTTGCTTAGGAATTAGTGATTTGCATTGAGAGAATTTCCTCACTGGGGGCTCCTTACCTCAATGAAATCACAAGTCTGGAAATTTCTCAATCTAGCTATACTCTATAATTTTTTAATTCTCTGCTGTTAATATATAGTACATAAGTGGCTGCTGTTGTTCAATCATGTCTGAACTCTTCATGACCCCATTTGGGGTTTTCTTCACAAAGATACTGGAGTGGTTTGTCATTTCCCTCTCTAGAACATTTTGGAGATGAGGAAACAGAGGCAAACAGGGTAAAATGACTTGCCCAAGGTCATACAGCTAGTAAATGTCTAAGACCAGATTTGAACTCACAGGGATGAGTTTTTCTGACTCAAGTCCTACTTTTCTATCCCCTCTACTACCTAGTGGTTCTATAATACACATAAATAAATTTAAATACTACTGTTTTTCAATGAAAGTAAAAACAAAATGGATTTTAAAATTACTAACAGCCTTCACAAGCCACATAACAAATCCTACTGGGTTTTGAAATAAACCTCATGGGCCATGGAATAACTTTCATGGGACATGCAATTATTGCTGTGAGGTCACCTAATAAGCAGAAGCCCTGAATCTCTGGACTGGAAGGAAATTTAGAAGTCATCAAGTCCAAACTATTCCTGAACAAGAATGATCTCTCCCATATATTGGCTAAATTCAGCCTTTGCTAAACTGCCTCTAGTGGTGGAGACAAGATGGTGGAGTAAAGGCAAGGACTGCCACAAGCTTCCACCCAAACCACTCCAAATACCTTTAAATAATGACTCTAACCAAACTCTAGAGTGGTAAGGCCCACAAAAAGACTGAATGAAACAACTTCCTAGCCCAAAATAACTTGGAAGATCTGTTACACAGTGGGGTTAGAAAGGGCCTGCAGAGCAGCCTAAGCAAACTGTCTCCAGCTATACAGGAACAGCTCTCAGGGCTCCTGGGTCCCTGAGGGCACCTGGGTCCCTGGGGGTACCTGAGTTCAAGGCAGGAGGGTAGTTTTCAGACCACTCCACTCAGGGATTGCCACAGACTTGGCCCCAAGGGACCAGGAGGGGCCTTGGGGAGCCACCTGGCAGTTACTTCCAAAGTACTCAGCCCACAGGTGGTAAGGGTGTCAGGGTTGATTATTATCCTTTGCTATCCCTGAGGCAGGATTCTGTGGCTTTGCCCATACTCAGATCCAGGTCGAAGTCTGGGGCCCCAAACTCAGGAAAAGGAGCAAAAGCACAACAAAACTTACTCCTGCAACCGAGCAAGGATTCTCCTCACGGGGAGTACTTATGATCAACCACAGACCAGAGCACAGACCAGAGCACACAGACCAGGAGAGCAGTCAGAGCCTCTCATAAGACTTTGGAGGAAGTGAGAATTTGCAGGTCCCTGAGGGGTATCTCTGAAAACAGCTACAAAAACCCTCAAAAGCTTGGGACAGTGTGGCCTCCATTCTAGAAGCAGAGCTTCACTATAACGAAGAGTTAAAATCGAGTCATAGACTGGGGAAATGAGCAAACAAACAGAAGAAAAAAATCTGACCATAGACAATTATTTTGGTCCCATGGAGGACCAAAATACACACTCAGAAGATAACAAAGTCAAAGCTTCTGAATCCAAAGCCTCCAAGAAAAATATGAATTGGTCTCGGTCTATGTAAGAGCTCAAAAAAATTTTGAAAATCAAGTAAGGGAGGTAGAGGAAAAAATTGGGAGGAGAAATGAGAGTGATGTGGGAAAACCATGAAAACCAAGTCAGCAGTTTAGTGGAGATATAAAAATACTGAAGAAAATGACATCTTAAAAACCAGTTTGAATCAAATGGAAAAAACAATTCAAAAGGCCAATGAGAAGAATGCCTTAAAAAGCAGTATTGGCCAAATGAAAAAAGAGATTGAATAGCTCTCTGAAGAAAATAATTCTTTAAAATGTAGAAGGGGGCTAAGGGAAGCTGATGACTTTGTGAGAAATCGAGAAACAATAAAACTAAACCAAAAGAATGAAAAACTAGAAGAAAATGTGAAATATATCACTGGAAAAACAACTGACCTGGAAAACAGATCAAGAAGAGAGAATTTTAAAATGATTGGACTTCCTGAAAATCATGATCAAAAAAAGACCCTAGACTTCATTTTTTTTTTCAAAAAATTCTCCAGTAAAACTGCCCTGACATCTTAAAAACAGAAGACAAAATAGAAACTGAAAGAATCCATCCATCAGCTCCTAAAAGAGATCCCCAAATGAAAACTGCCAGGAATGTAATAACCCCATTTCAGAACTCCCAAGTCAGGGAGAAAATATTATAAGCAACCAGAAAGAAACAATTCAGATATCATGGAGCTACAGTCAGTATAACACAAGATTTAGCAGCATCCATATTCAGGGTTCATAGGGCTTGGAATATGATATTCTGGAAGGCAAAAGAGCTTGGATTATAACCAAGAATCAACTACCCAACAAAATTGAACATACTATTTCAATGAAATAGGGGACTTTCAAATTTTCCTGATGAAATGACCAGTTTATCCTCAAGTACAGAAGTACTTCACTCAGGTAAAGCAAAGAGAGGGTGGACAGGAAGGGGAAATCATGAGGGACTTAATGATGTTAAATTGCTTGTATTCCTGCATGGGAAGATGATACTGATAACTCACATGAACCTTCTCATTTATTAGGGTATTTAGAAGGAGCATATATAGACAAGACACAGGAGTTGAATTTGGAGGTAAAAGATATTTTTTTTTGCAAGGCAAATTGGGTTAAGTGGCTTGCCCAGGGCCACACAGCTAGGTAATTATTAAGTGTCTGAGACCAGATTTGAACCCAGGTACTCCTGGCTCCAGGGCTGGTGCTTTATCCACTGTGCCACCTAGCCACCCCAAAAGATATTTTTAAAATGGAATTAATGGGGAGAAAGGGAAAGGAGAGAGAGAGAAAGAACTAAGTTATTTCACATAAATGAAGCAAGTAACAGCTTTTGCAGTAGAGTGGAAGAGGGGGAAGGTGAGGAGGAGCAAGTGAGTCTTACTTTCATTGGAAGTGACTCAGAGAGGGAATAACATACACACTCAATTGGGTATAGAAATCTATCTTACCCTAGAGGAAAATAGGAGAGGAAAGGAATGGGAGAAAGGGAAGAGGTGGGGAGTGGTATAGGTAATAGAAGTGAGGGAAGATCTTGGGAGAGGGTAGTCAGGTACAACACACATTTGAGGAGGGATAGGGTGACAAAAGAGAGAGATTAGAATAAAAAGGGGTGGGGGAAGTAGGATTGAGGGAAATACAGTTAGCAAAATGTTGAAGCAATTTCTCTAATGGACTTATGATAAAGAATGCTATACATCCCAAAGACAGAACTGATGGTATTTGAATAAAGACTGAAACATACTTTTTTACCTCATTTTATTTTTCTTGAGATTCTCTTTCTTTGTGGGGGGTTATGTTTACTTTTACAACATGACTATTGTAGTAATGTTTTTCATGGTTATACATTTTTAACTAACATCAAGTAATTTGCTTTCTCAATGGGAGGAGTGGGGTGAGAAGAGAGAATTTTCAACTTAAGGTTTTGGAAGTAAATGTTGAAACTTACTTTTGCTTGTGGAGGGAGGGGATTTAAAAATAAAATAAATAAACTACCTCTAGTGAGGGTAACTTCACTACCTCCTAAGGCAGTTGGCCATGCAGGTAATAAACATTTATTAAATATCTACTCAATATTGAGCAAAAGGGGGGGAAAGACAATCCTTGCCCTCAAGGAATGCAAAATCTAATGGGGGAGGGGACAACATGTAAATAAATATATACAAACTCTGTACTCTGCAAGAGAAATAGGAAATGTTCCATAGATAGAGTATCTACCTCCTCCAGGGAATATATTTGAATTAAGAGAGATTAGGGAAAGTTCCTTGTTGAAGATAGGAATTTATAATGGGATTTTTTTTGTCCTTCATTTTCAAAGGCCATGACATCAGGGAGGTGATACCATGACAAGTACATGAATTGGATTTGAGTGAGAGAGTGTTCTGCTAGGTCACCAGTCTCTCTTTCTTTTCCAGGGCCATCTGGGAGAGATATGAATCAGGACAACAGGAGATAGTCCTGGATGTGAGGCAATCAGGGTTAAGTGACTTGCCCAAGGTCACACAGGTAGTAGGTGGCAAGAGTCTGAGATCAGATTTGAACTCCCATCCTCCTGACTCCAAGGCCAGTTGGAACTTGAAAGATGCCAGAAATTGGAGATGTAAGAGAGGCTTGGGGGACAGCTGGAGAAAATTTCTGGAACCAAGAGATGGAGTGTCTTGTTCACAGAGAAACAAGAAAGCGGACCATCACATTTTTGTCTGGTTCTAATTGTTAAAAAAAAAACAAAAAAAACTCTTCCATATAGTGAACTGAAATCTGCTTCTCCACAACCCCACCCCAACCCCATTTCTCCTAGTTCTAGTCTCTGGGTTCTAATGGATTAGATCCAATTACTCTCCCACATGAGTACACCCTTCCTATACTGTAAGACAGCTATCATTGTTTCTCTTAGGTATCTTGTCTTGTAGCTATAACTGCCTTTACAAATACCTCTCTCCTGTCCAAATTCTTTTATCTTCAATAGCTCTCTACTACTGTCTCCTAAATCGGCTCTGCCCCTTCCTTAGTAAATCTTCACCCAATCATCACCTCAAAGTAATAGCCTTATTCCTCTTCCTTTTCATAGCCAAACTCCTAGGAAAAAAAGATATCAAGAATCATTGCCTTCACTTCCTTTCCTTCTTCCCTTTCAATTCTTTTCACTCTGGTTTCAGACCTCAACCAGCATTCATATGAAAGTATTCTTTCCAGTGTTAACTATGATCATTTGAAATTTTTTAAAAATATTTTTACTTTACTTATATTGACCCCATGTCTCCTCTTTATAACAAATAATTATTTAAAAAGAAAATTCTTAGCAAAACTGATAAATACATTAAAAATATGATATGAATTATGACACACTCATGGACCTCCTACCTCAGCAAAAGGATTCATGGAAGGCTGGCACCAGTTCTAGAATATCTGCATGTGCTCCACATCCAGAGCAGGGTACTTCCATTATACATGATCATACCTTTACAGAAGCAGGTTCCCCAGTCTTTTCTCCATGGGAATTATCCCTTATTACATGGATGGAGATATTAATCCTTATTCTAGTCATTCAGCCTTACCTAAATCTTTAGAATTATTTGTGGTCTAGCCCACATGTCTCTCCCTATCAGAGACATGTGGGTTTGTCTGTTTTGGGACTGATCATGTCATCCTCTTCCTTTGTTCCATAAACTCCTGTAGCCTCCTATTGCCCTCAGGATCAAATACAAAATGCTCTATTTGGCATTCAAAATCTGTCATATCCTAGCCCCTACCTCCCTTTCCAGTCTTCTTATACTTTATATACTCTTCAGTCTAGTGACACTGGCCTCCTGGCTGTTTCATGAACCAAACTCTCATCTCTTCGCTCCCAGTATTTTCACTAGTTGTTGCCTGTTTCCTCCACTCTGACTTCTGACCTCCCTATAGGAAGCCTTCCTCAATACCTCTTAATTCTAATCCCTTCTCTCCATTAATTACTATTTACCCTATAGTTGAGTGACCTTGGGCAAGTCACTTTACCCTGATTGTCCACATCCAGGGTCATCTCCAATCTTCTGATTCATATCTGCCCATTGGACTCAGATGACTGGAGGAGAAAGTGAGGCTGGTGACTTAGCACAGCACCCTCTCACTCAAATCCAATTCATCTGCTTGTCATGGTATCACCTCCCTGATGGAATGGAGTGGAATAGAATTTTCTTTGAAAATGAAGGACAAACATCATCAAGCTCCTTGATGGCAGGGACTGCCCTTTGTCTCTTTTTGTGTGCCCACTTAGCATAGTACTCATAGGAGGCACTTAATAAATGTTTATTGATTGATTGATTGACTGACATAGTCACATTCAGTTAATCTTCTCCAGAGTCTATAAAAGGGAAGTAGCATGGTATAATTTAAAGAGAAACCAGGGGCAGCTAGGTGGCATAGAGGATAAAGCACCAGCCTTGGAGTCAGGAGTACCTGGGTTCAAATCCGGTCTGAGACACTTAATAATTACCTAGCTGTGTGGCCCTGGGCAAGCCACTTAACCCCATTTGCCTTGCAAAAACCTAAAAAAAAAAAAAAGAGAGAGAGAAACCAGAAAATTTGGGTTCAAATTTAGGTTCTATCACTTATTGTTTGTGTGACTTGAGCAAGTCATTTCCCTTCCCCAGTGTCTCAGTTTCTTCATTGGTAAAATGGGGCTAATGATAATAGTACCTGCCTCCTAGAATTGTTATCAATTGTTATCAATGATCAAATGAGTTAATATGTGTAAAATGATTTGCAACCCTTACTTACATGGTATGTAAATACTAGTTATTATCATTATTACTATGATCTGGAACATTCAATACCAATTGGTCATCAGAAGTTTGAAGGAGGTGACTCACCTGTTGCCATATTGAAGCAGAGACATCCCGGTAGCGGAGCTGATACTTGAAGCTCTCATGGGGAGGCCAGGCAGGGGCATCCCAAGTCACAGTGACCACCGTAGGATCATCAGAGAACTCTACTTCTTGGGATAGCTTTGGTGGCTCAGGTTTCACTATGGGAGAAAAAAAATATCCCTGTAAGTCCCAAGCTGCCATTCTCCAGACAGGTACCCTTCTCCCACTTTCTGAGGATACCTATAGAATTCAGATCTAATCTGAGTGACTCTGGCTCTCCAGGCTGGAAAGTATTATCCTTTGGACTTAGCCATACAAGGTATTGCTCAGCAACGGTGAGATGCTCTCGTTCCACGATCACCCAAGTCTGGCCTCTGGGCACTGTGACATTTTGGATCCTGTTAGGTTGACTGGTGAGGGAGAAAACAGAAAGACTATGGAGGAGGCAGGACACAGGAACCTAGAAACATCCAAAACTGGACATGATATCCATCCTATCATTTGACACATGAGGGAACTGAGACCCTGAGAAATTATGGGATCATAGATTTAAAGCTAGAAGAGGTCTCAAAGGCTATCTAGTTAAACCTCTTCATTTTACAAATGAGGAAATTGAAGTCCAAGGAGATTAAGTGACTTATTCAAGATGGCATTTAATAATTATCAAAAGCAAGATTTGAACCCAAGTGCTCTTGCTCCTGAGGGAAGGCTTTCCAATGTACCCCATCCAATTTCATTAAGAGACAGATTTGGTCATATGGAGGAGGAAGTCTATCAGAGGGACTGAAAGTTGCTATTTCTACGGTGATGTTAGAAGAAGAGATGTGGAGAAAAGGTATGGTAGAAAAGTTCAGTTTACTTACTACTTTAAGCTCTCATAGAAGAAGTTATAAGGAATGCCAGGGTCCAAACTGGATCCCCAGGTGCAGTTCATATGCCCCTTGGGTTTCATACAGTAGCACTGGAGTTGATGAAGTGGAGCTGAGGAGGGCACGGATCCCTGGTCAGTGTGCCACCCTGTTCCAGCAAACCCACAGAGAGATCTTATCACATTATTCCCTTGCCCCCCCAAACTTATGGCTCCTTATTGCATCCATAATCAAGATCAATCTCAGCTGCCTGGAATTCAGGAACACTCTGATTCTTCCACCACCCTGGTCTTTCCAACCTTATCTCCTATCATGCCACTCTATTAATTTTCTAAACTCCTCTTCACTCTCTAGCCAAACTATAGCCCCAGTTAGGTTCACTATAGCCAAACTGATCCCCAGTTAGGTTCACCACTCTCCCAATTGATATTGTTTCCTTTTTATCTGCTAAATTCCCAGTCTTTTAAAGTTCAACTCAGAGAATGAAAGTCCTAAAAGGGATCATTAGAACCAATCTCAATTCACAGAGAAGCATATTGAAGATCAGAGAGGGCTCAAGTCTGGCAGCTGGTCAGTGGGAGGAATGGGTAGTAATCCAATTTATCTATTTTTTGAACTTTTTCCATAGACTTCCCCTGACTTTTCCTTTCTTTTGGAAAGTCCCAAGATCCTTTGGTTTGACTCAATAATGACCTTCCTCTGGGTTTACATATATTCATTTCTACTTCTCTGATCACATAATCATGTAGAGTATATAGTCATTTAAAGTACTTTAAATCCTAGAGTTTTGAGTTGACAAAGATCTTTCTTCATGACTATCCTGTAAGTTAAGCAGTACAAATACTTTCATTCTCATTTTACTGATGGCAAAACTGAGGCTAAGCAGGAAATGGTTTTAATGACATTGTATATAGTACAGTAAAGTTTGCAAAGCACTCTATATATTCTCTCATTTATTTTCCTTACAACCTTGTGAAGTAAGGACTATTGGTATTACCTGTATGTTTTAGAGAAGAAGAAACCTGGATTCAGAGAGGTTCAATGATTTACCCATGATCCCCACTCTTAGAGAGGAAGTGTCTGAGCCAGAATTCCAGTTCAGGTTTCAACGGACCATAAGTGTTATATTTTCTTTACTCCAGACATGTGCTTGAGTCATTCCCCCACTAGCAGTAAACTATGAATTCAATAGGTTTTTATCAAAATTTCCTAGCTTACTAGCAACCAACATAAGTTCTGTTTATAGATGGTTTAAGAAATATCATTTGAATGACCAGCTTTCAGCTTCTGCCACACCAGGGGCTGGGTCCTTAACTTGAGGGATCAGAACCCTCCCAATCCTTTCCTCTTCCTCCCCAAATGTATACATTTCATCCTCCGGCTCTCCAACATCCTGTGGGGGACCTTGAAGAATTAGCTGTTCAGTGTCTGGGAGAAGGGGGAACAGGGAGGGATGGAAAGAGAAGCAGGAGGGATCCCACGTGGCTTATGTCTGAAGCTCAGCATGAAGTAAGGGGCCCTCCGGGGCCACCAGAGCCAGGGAGAAACCCAGGGGCACAGAAGACTAGAGAGTCATTTATCACTCACCCTCTGCAGCATCCAGAGACCTCACTGGCAAAGTCTGCAACAGCCACAGCATTAGCAGCAGTTTTGGTGGTAGTGGCTGCATCGGGAACAGAGGGAAGCTGGTACTTGGAATCCACTTGAACTCAAGGGTGTCCATGGTGGCCCCTATCTGGCTCCCACTGTTGTTTTCAGCTGACCCCGGAACTCACTTCCTGCTCTAAGTGGTGAGGTAATAACAGACCCCACCCTTCACCCCTTCTACCCGCCCCCCCCCCCCCGGGCTCCAGGCAGAAAGTCCCAGCTCGTGGGAGGGAGGTGGGCCCAACAAAATAGCCTATCAGGTTGAATGTTTCTCTTGGGGAAACTGAGGCACAAGGGAGGTATGCCCCTTAGCTAGGGGCTTGGAGGGGGGGAATGGGATGTTGGACAACCACCCACCCCTACAATGACCTACACACATACACACACACACAAAGTCATTTTGAGTTTTATTGAGTCTTTGAGACAGTTTGGATCAGGGCCAACCCACATCCTGAACCCAGGCATCCGGCCTCCCAACCCCAGCCACCCACCCTTTTCCCATCCCCCACATTAAGTGCAGAATAGCAACTGTCTGTCATTTCCCTGTGAGACTGAATGATTCTGGGTGTAGAATAATGTAGATATCACTGTGTGTGACATAATTGTGCATAAGCCAATTCCAGGTTATAACAGGGAATACATCTGGGGTTCTGTCTGGCTTTAAATCTATGATCCTATAATTCTGTATGACAATTTTCTCCCAGTCCAGAAATCAGTGACTTAGGAGAACTCTCTCTAGGACCATCTCCACAATCAATGTTCTCCTACTTGGACCCATAGTGACAGCAGAAGGGTGATGAGTGAGAAGAGTTCTCCAGGCTCCATTCCCTAAAAGGTTCAGGGGAGAGTAATCTCAAGCACCAGGCAGAGGACACCAGGCAAAGTTGAGGGGCTACTACATCCAGATCTGGAGCTGGGGTGGGGCCCATCTGAAGAGGTGGTTGAGGAGCAGAGAGAAAGGGCAAGGACCTGGAGTCTAATACCACAGAGGAACTAGAGTAGGGAGAGAAAAGGGCAGGAAAGCCCAGTCTAGCACTGGAAAAATGGAGTAAGAGAACAAGAAGGGACAAGAGAGGAAGGGTGTGGCCTAGAGTGTGGCCTCAGGAGGGGCACAGAGCACGGGGGTCCTGAAGTCTAGAATCAGGAGTAATAGAGAGGGGGAAGGTCAGGCTTAAGGGTCTAGCACAGGCTGCTGATCTCTGTCTTGCTGCAGCCCCACTTGCAGCAATTGCTGGAAACACCTGCGAGAATATCCCGACCACCTCGAAGGAAGCCCTGGCCAGGCCTGGCTTCAGGTTCTGACTCTGGCCGACTCCTGGACATCCCGGACCAGCTAGGGCCTCCCACACTGCTGTAGAAATCTTCAGGTTCCCTGGATAGTGGTAAGACGGGGCTGGACAGCCATTCAATTGAAGTAGTCTCCTGGGAATCACCCCCCAATTCCTCAGCAAAGGCATCCCCTGGAAAATACAGGAAAGACAAAAGAACTCTTGGATTTCCCCCCATGAAGGCACTTAGTCCCTGACTCCCACTTCCCTTGCCAACAAAGGGATTTAGAAACTTTCAGCTTGCAATTCTCATCTTTATCTGGGCAGGGGCCAGGGAGTTCTCTTGGGTTTTGAGTTGTCCCTTTCTCCCCAGAACAGAATAATGTCTTACTTGTCTGTTCCCCACTCCCATCAAATCATTGCCACCCCAAAGAACCCTTAAATGTGATATTTAATATGAATAATTTATATTTCAATATGTTTCCTCAATAAAATGAGTTCAGATTAAACAGTTTGTAAGATCTCATCCAGTTCATCCAAGAAATCCATTATTTGAGTCTAAATACTGTCTCTGACACAGACTGGACATGTGACCCTGGGTAAATTCCATTTTGTTTCCTAAGCCTGAGTTTCCTCATTTGTAAAATGAGAGTTCTAAATTAAGACAGCCTCTAAGGATCCTTCCAGCTCTGACTGATCCCCAGCAATTTCTGCTCCACCTGAAACCTCACCCCTATCCTGGCACCCATATGGTAGCTTGGGCTTTGGCTTCAATCTGTCTTGCTTCCCCAAGGTAGGTGTCCTTCCCTTCCCACTACTCACCTGCCCTAGCTCGTCTCCATCGAGATCCCCCACAGGTAAAGATGACAGCTCGGATGAACTCTCGACCACATAGTTTTACAGCATAAGGAGATGTCCGGCCCTCAGCTACTGGCAGATCCCCCAGCAAAGCCCACAGAACCAGCAGTAGCAGCACAGCCTTGGGCATGGTGGACTAAGGGGCAATGACCGTTGAGAAGAAACACCTGTCTTGGAGCCAGGTCCAGCTGCCTTTTCCCAACCCTGCTTCTGTCTCCCCATTTATAGCCAACTGCTGTGAGATAAGGTATGACCTCCCTTATCTCCTCCAGCTAGCAGCTGGACTACCGTCTGTCTCATCAACCCCTCCATTTCCATGAAAGTCACCTGGGTTTAGTGATAACCTTTTCCCAGTGATGGGGGTGAGGGGACCAAGGAGAAGATGTGTCATTGTCATCGCTGCAGATGAGAAAAATAACTGAACTTACAACTTGGAGCCAAGAGACCTGGATTCTTTGAAAATACTCTCATAGGATTCATGTTTTTTAATTTTTTTTTTTACAATTACATACAAAGATAGAGTTGGTAAGATTTTGAGTTCCATATTTTCTACTTTCTTCTTTCATTCCTCCTCCCCATGGACAGCAAGTAATCTGATACAGGTTTTATATATATACATATATATGTATATATGTGTGTGTGTGTGCGTGTTTGTATGTGTGTATAATATATATATATATATAATGTATATATACACAATCATATTGAACATATTTCCATATTAGTGAAATTGTGAAATTAAAATCAGAACTGAAGGGAAAAAAACAAGTGCTAGGATTTAAAACAAGACTATATAGTCTAATTCCCTCTTTTCAGATAAAGAAACTAAAGTGATTGTAGTTCAATTCAGTTCAATTAACAGTTGGCACCTGCCATGTAGAACTTTTTGGACCTGGACATGCAAAGATAAAAATAAAAATCTCTTCTCTCAAAAATATAACACTGGGAAGAAACATAATACGTAAATAAGTAAATATAGTATGAGGAAATTTGAGAAGAGAGTGAACACAAATGGTAGAAATTGGGGAAATTTCCCAAAGGAATTGAAGCTCAAAGAAAAGGCAGAGAAAACAGTTCATTCTAAATATGAGTAACAGCTTGTGCAAAACCATGGAGGCAAGTGGTGGAGGATGGAGGTTGGGGAACAGCTAGGAATCCAGACTAGCTGGATATGAAATCCATGAAATGAAGTACTAGTAAATAAAACTGGAAAGGGGGGGGTGCCAGGCTATAGAAGACCTTACATACCAAGGTTGTTGTGGTTATGTTGTGGAAATATATGTAAAGCATTTTGCAACCATTAAATCGCTGAATGAATATAATTATTAATTAGGAGAGTCTCAAAAGTCTCTGAGGTCAACAGCATCAGGATTCTAATGTGTATGTTTGTAACAAATAAGAGAAAGGTCTAGGCTTTATAAATGGGGCTGATACCCAAGGAAACAAACAGAAGTTCTGAGAATCTATGAGAAGCAATGTTAAGGGGAACAGAACCAGGGGAATTCAAGGTATTATAAGAACTGAAAGATACATGAGTCACTCATTTATTAAGCATATACTCTGTGTCACACCAAGTCAAGTGCTGGAGATATGGAGAAAGACAACATAGTTCCTAACCTGGAGAAGAGCTCAGAATCTAATGGGAGAGAAGCCATGCAAACTACATACAAAACAAACTATAGGATAAATGGGAAATAATCAACAGAAGGGAGGGAATAGAAGAGTTGAGAAAGGCTTCTAGTAGAAGGTAGAAATTTTAGTTGGGATATGATTGAGTGTAAGATAGACTGGAATAGGATTTGTGGCAAGCAGCCTAGAAGTAAGGTGATGAGTGCTGCACCAGGTTGGAAGTAGTGTTGAAGAGAAGGGGGCATATTGGAGGGATGTCACAAAGGGAAAAATAAACAGACCTTGGCAGCAGTATAGATATGAGGGATGAGAATGGAGTCAAGGGTAACACCTAGGGTTGCAAGCATGATAGGCTAATCGTACCTTTTGACAGTTTTAGAGAAATGTAAGGAGGGAGGTTTTAAGGGGGAAAGTTATGAGTTTAGCTTTGGAGATGTTGAAGCTGTTTACAATCAACCAATTCAAGATGGAGATTAAGAGAGAGTTTAGGGCCAGATAATTGGATTTAAGAAATCATCAGCATAGAGATACATGAATCAATAAGATCAAGTAAAATAGTATAGAGGGAAGAGAAACCTAGGATTGACCCTTGGTAGTGGGTATGACCCAACTGCCTCATTATACAATTTACAGAATAGCAATCTCAGAATTGGAAAGGTCCAGCTTGTTCTGCACTTGTCCTCTGCTCTAGACTAAATCTAGCCTTTGCTTGGAGTTTGACTGGAAGGACAGTAACTCTAAGGAAAGCCCATTCCAACAGGAGTTAACTCTGTGTCATCAAGCTTCAACTGACCCATCAACTTCCACACATTGCCCCTAGTTACCGAAAAGAACATGTCTAATCTTCCTCCCATGGAACAGCCCTTCAGCAATTTCTGCAATGTTCTTTAGTTTGAACCTATTTCTAGTTATCCTTTTAATAGAAGAATCCTCGGCCACTGCACCCGCTTATCTTCTGGACATGTTCCAAGCATGAGATTTTGGTGTAACCGAGACCCAAACACTATAGTGCTAACACTTCTTTTGTATGAACAGTGTTTTCCTTGCACGGCTAGATGGCGCTGTGGTTAGAGCATGAGCCTTTTAGGTCTAATCCAGTTTCAGACATTTAAAGCACTTAAGACCTTCGGCAACTCAATCTTGTTCTTCGGTTTTCTCATCTGTAAAATGGTGATAATAGTAGCCATCAGAATTGTTGTGAGTACATGTTAATATTTGCAAAGTTTGTTTTGCAAACTAAAAGTATAACATAAATGCTATTTTCTAAATGGAGCAGCTAAATGGTACAGTGGATAGAGCACCAACCCTGGAGTCAGGAGGATCTGAGTTCAAATTCTTTCTCAGACACTTGACATTGTGTGACCTTGGGTTTAACCCTGATTGTCTCATATTCAGGGTCATCTCCAGTCGTCCTGATTCATATCTGGTCACTGGACCCAGATGACTCCAGATGAGAAAGTGAAGCTGTTGAGTTAGCAGAGCCCCACTCATTCAAATCCAATTCATGTGTTTGTCATGGCATCACCTCCCTGATGTCATGGTCTTCAAGAACAAAGGACAAACGATCATTTTCTAAATGGCATCTATGATTGAGATAGCTTTTTTACTGCTATGTCCCTTATTGAGTTTTCAGTTCATGAAACACATCCAAATCTTTTGCATGACTGCTTTATAGTCACACTTCTCCATTACCCAAGCAGGTGAAGGACTTTAAATTTAGCTGTTTAATTTCAATCTATTGGATATAATTCCCTCATTCAAGCTGCCAAAAGTCTTTTTAGATCCAGACTGTCATACAGTATGGTAACTCTGGGTAGCTTTGGGTCATCGGAAATTGGATTTAAAATGTCATCTATGCCTTCATCCAAGTCACTGAGAAATGTCAAACCGCTCAGGATCAAAAGGTATCTTGATGGTCTCCGAAGCACTTCCTTCCAAGCTGACATCAACTAATTAATGACTCATCCTTTGGGTCGGATCATTCAATTAATTCAGAATCCACCCAGCTATATTATCACCTAACTCATTTTCTTGCTCATGAGACCAAGGGAAATTCTACTTTTCTGAAATATACCTATGTCATTGATCTGCCAGCCCAGAAAGAAAAGCTTTTATCATGACATGATCTCTTTTTCTTTGTAAAGTTGTATTATCTTCAAGGGAATTTCCAGGATCTTTTATCTCCTCCCCTTCTCAATCTTTGTTTAAAAAAAAAACCTAGCAACTGCATCTAATAAATTATTCAAAATCCCCCAATTGTCTCCCATCTTTCTAGGTACCTATAGGCCTATTTTCTCTCCAGGGTTAAGATTGGCATGACTTGGAGTAGACATGTCCTATTCTGGGTTTCAGTTGCTCTCCCTAAAAATCATGGGTCTTGGCATTCAGAGGGAGAACAAATCTATGTATAAGATCTGAAATATGGCATATTTCAAGCATAGAGTTCGAACCTGACATCTGACCCACTTCTCTAAAAGGAAACTGGAGATTTTTGACCATATTTTATTTTCCAATTTTATACAATAGTTTTTTGTAAGGTTTTGAATTTTACAATTTCCCCCTTCCCTCTCTCCATCTTCCCACAGAAGGCAGTCTGATCTTTATATTGTTTCCATGCTATACATTAATCAAAATTGAATATGTTGAGAGATAATTCATATCCCTGAGAAAATAAAATATTGGAGATAGCAAAATTATGTAGTATATAAGACACTTTTTTAAAAAAAATTTAAGACTTTGGTCTTTGTTTAAACTCCACAATTCTTTCTCTGGATACAGATGGTATTCTCCATCACAAGTACTCTTAAAATTGTCCCTGATTATTGTATTGGTGGAATGAGCAAGTCTATTAAGGTTGATCATCACCCCTATATTGCTGTTAGGATGTACAATGTTCTGGTTCTGTTCATCTCACTCAACATCAGTTCATGCAAGTCCTTCCAGGCTTCTCTGAAATCCTATCCCTCCTGGTTTCTAATAGAACAATAGTGTTCCATAACATACATATAATACAATTTTTTCAGCCATTCCCCAATTGATGGATATTCACTTGATTTCCAATTCTTTGCTACCACAAATGGGGCTGCTATGAATATTTTTTGTACAAGTGATGTTTTTACCCTTTTGCATGATCTCTTCTATAGATCCAGTAGTCCTCATTTCTGAAAGGGTTATTGAGCTAGAATTACATTTCTCCACCACAACTCTATGTATTGATAGGGGTACAGTACTTTGTACTTTCTTTTCCTGATCACTCTTCTCAAGGAGAGGGTAGCACTTAGGTTATTATTCTTACCAACTTACCTCCCACCAAAAACTGGTTACAGAAGAGACTATCATGTACATTTCTTTATCAAAGTAAACAGAATAGAAATTAAAGGAGCTATATAGAATAAAAAAAGCTGGTATTTATACAATGCTAAAAGGTTTGCACAGAACTTTACATATATTATGGTAGGCAGGAGGAATAGACCAAAAAAAAAAAACATGATTTAAGTAGCTCTTCAGATAGAAGTAAAATAAGAGCTCAGCTCAATCAAGGATAGAATAACACTGGAATTCCAGTCATTTTAGTCTCTAAGACTAAAGTCTAAGCTCTAAAAGTCAAGTGACATGTGGGGAGGCCAATGTCCCACATGCCTGAAGGCTCCAGTTAATTGATGGCCAGTGACTCAAAGTCATATCTCTGTCACCTTAACCATGCATTTCAGTCAGACTTCTAAAGAACTGTGTTCAATCCTTAGAGTGTTTTTTTTAGGAATGACATTAATAAGCTGGAAAATGCTTCAAGTGAAAGATTATACCATAGAAGGCTAGACTGGAGGGACTGGGGATGGTTATCCTAGAGGGACATTTTAGTCCAAGAATTTGAAAGGCTGTCATTGTGATGCAGGATTTAGAATTGTGCTGTTCACTGGATGTTGCAAAGATGCAGATTTTAGGCATGATGTAAAGTATGGCTTACTAACAAAAGTTAGTTATACGGAGTTGAATTAGATGCTTTAAAGACCCTTCTGCAGGAGAATCTTTAAATAAAAGACTTTCCAGGTGTTGTGGGGTAGGAGGAGGGCAGGAAGAGAATGTTATGTGGAATTCTTGTTCAGGTGTCTATCTGGACTCCAAACCTTCTGGTATTCCTTTTCAATCCTAGGAATTTGTAAAAGGCACCACTCATCCCACTTTGGTCCTGGATAAAGGAGGAAGTTGACAAAGGAGGAGTTTTCATTTGGTAAGCTCAGGAAGAAGATGCACACTTTGCCAGTAGCTTCAAGGCAAAACACCTCAAGTGATATGTGCCAAGACACAAGAAAAAAGTATAATTGGAGTACCACACTGAGAAACTCAGCACCACTGGCACTGGTCCTGTGAAGCACCTAACATACCTAAACCAAAGAAAGAAGCTGTTTTAGCTGTTATAGCAACTAATTCATCTTCTTGAATCAACCTGTTAAAATATTCTGAATAAGAGAGACAGAGGAAGAAAGAAGGAAAGAATTTTAGAAAACAAAAAAGGGAAACTCTTTGATTTCCAGAAGTTTACATTCTACTGGGATCAGGAAAGACTCAATAATCAGAAGGATGAAGGTATATGGAGTCAATATAGGTAGTGCTCATTCCAAACAAAGAGAAGGAAAAGAACAAGAGAAGAAATGTGAATAGTGAGGGGTATAGTTCAGAAGTGTTAAATAGGAGATACACTAGTACATGAACCAGATTAAAATGTAATTGGGAAATATTTAATAAAAGAAAAATACAATTAAAGATGAATAATGTTACATTTTGAAACTAAGTCAGTATCTGCCCATGGGGATCTTAACGTACTAGATTAGTGGCCCCTATTTCTATTTGAGTCTGACATCACTGGGGTATTTACTATGAGAGGGGAAATAAATGAGATAAGCCTAAGACTAGGGGTGTGGAGGGCCCTGAATGCTAGAATCACTGAAACAAATTAGTGAATGAAACTCAAGAAGTTTCCATGAAAAAAAATTCCTTCAAAAATATTCCCAACAATTTGTTAAAATAGTCTGCTTAAAGACCTCCCAATGAATTCACACCTCTAGAGGAAGTCCATCTTTCCTGAGATAATATTTATGAAAGCCCTTAGCACAGCAGTCCTCATTTCTGACAGATAGTAGGCACTTAATTGCTCGTTTTCTTCCAGGCGTGATATTCAACTAATCCTCTTAGGACATATTTTTAGTATCATTAGCCTGGTTGACTTCTTCTGAATTTTCCTTATTTATCTAAGTCTGTCTTAAAACAATGTCCAAAACTGAGTATGTTGTGTGTGTGTGTGTGTGTGTGTGTGTGTGTGTGTGTGTGTGTGTAAAGTGTCACCTTATTCCCCCTCTCCCTTTTTCTAGACAATGATGTAACTGGATTCTGTCTAGGAAAAAAATCAGCAGCATTATCTGCCCTATCCATCTAACTTGTGGTCCCTTCAAGTCCACAGATTTTCTTTAGTTTTCACAAAGAATATTTAGAAAGCTTATTTTGGAACTCAGGTGTAGAAATAAACACTTATTTTATTAAATGTCATCTATTGGTTTGAGCACCTTTTGAATCTGGTCTCTGTTGGAATCTGATCTAAGTTCAATGCTAATCCTCCAAAAACTCTCGTTTCATCTGCAAATGTGACTCAAATCCAATTCATGTGCTTTAAGAATGAAGGACAAATATAATGGTTTGCATATTATTTACGTCTTAATAAAGTTGGATCTACCCAATAGAAAAGCTCCTTTCTTGAGGGCACTGATCATTTCCAAGTTTGAATTTGTATCCCTCACACTTTGCACATTAGCAGACACTTAATACTTGATGATCAATAAAAATGATCAATTGCAAAGAGCCAGTAAACAGCTAGCTCCCTGGGGTACTGTGTTACACTAGACACTTTCCTCTAGGGTGACCAATAGTGACTCATGAATGACTCTTTGGATCTAGTCATTCTGGTATTTATCATCTATCATATGAAGAGCTTCTCCATTTTATGACAAATATATGGAAACAAAAATGCTTTGTTCATGTCCACATTATTCCTTTATATCAATCTAGTTTCCCTGGCAAATAAAGGGGAAAAAAAGAATGCAAAATTGTCAGGTCTATCCAAGGTGTCTTTGTGATCACACTGCCTTCCTTAAGTGCTCACAAACCAACTTCTTAATAGGGTTTTCTGTGATTTTTCCAGAAATAGAAGTTGAACTTATTAGCCATTTGCAAGCTCCACCCCATTCCTTTATTGAGTTACAGCAACAACATTTGCTCTTCTCCAAACCTGCAGCACATTTCTTATTCTCCAAGATCTCCAGAATTCAAAACCAACAAAAGAGATTTTATCTCTAGAAGTTTACACTCTATTGGAATCAGGGAAGATTCACAGTTGAAGAAATTGAGGGATATTAACAAAACAAGGCAAACATTTAAGCACAAATAATAATAAATGGAATTGATTGTGTTACCTTCTTGGGAGGGGGATACAAGAAATTACAAGACAGACATGCTCTCTAACTTTATGGAATTCATAACCTATAGAGGGAAAAGCTACATGCAGAAATGCAATCCAATTATCACAATGATAATTGTTGCTTCTCTCCAAAGCTCTTCCTCTGCCTTCCCTGATTCCCTGAGTCAGTTTGTTGAAGATTTTTGGGCAGAGAAGTGATTAGTACATTGGAAAGATTCTTGATTGAAAAATGTACAGGGCGGCTAGGTGGCACAATGGATAGAGCACTGACCTTGGAGTCAGGAGTACCTGAGTTCAAATCCAACCTCAGACACTTAATTACCTAGCCATGTGGCCTTGGACAAGCCACTTAACCCCATTACCTTGCAAAAACTAAAAAAAATGTGCAGATACATTTGAGCAGAGATGTTTAGGTAGCTTGGAGGTAAGGAGACCAATTAAGGACACTGCTATAATAATTCAAGTAAAAATGAGAAACTGAAGCTAGAGTGAAGTAGTGAGGCACAGATAGATCATGAATTGATAGTGGAGAATGATGAAACCAGGAAAACTGGAGAGTACTATAAAAAATTTAAGTAAAATATGATGAGAATTTAACTCCTCTCAGTAGTTCAGCAATCAAGGACAATTCTAAGATTTAAGACAGAAAATGTCATTTACATCCAGAGACAAAAGCATACTATATTCGCTTTAATATTTAAGGTTTTCTTTTTCTCTCATGTTTTTCCCTCTTTAGTTCTGATTCTTCTTTCACAACATGATTCAAATATGGAAACATGTTATATGTAAAATCTATATCAGGTCATTTACTGTCAATGGGGAGGAGGAAAGAAAGAGGGAGTAGAAAAATGTGGATCTCAAAAGCTTGCAAAAAGACTCATATTGAAAACTATATTTGCATATAATTTGAAAAAAACATTAAAAAAAGATAAGAGCCTCGACATGGCTTACATGTAGATCCACCAGTGGTGCTTGAAGAGGAGGTGGTAAAGGAGCAAGAGTTCATGCTGGACGAGTCCTCTTTTTGGATGTGCCTGCGTTTAAGATGTCACTGGGATATGTAGGTTTGAAATGTTCAAGAAGTGTTCATGTAAAAAGGCATCAGGGCACAGCACCTGAGAATGGCAGTGATTTACATGAAAAGTATTGATCTTCAGATTCTAGTTCTGATCCTTATGTGTCAGAACCCAGGGGAGATGATGTTAGAAAAGGGTTTAGAGGGAGAAGAGGGTCTTGGACCAGAGTCCTGAGAACATGAAAATAATGACCTAGCAGAGGAGACTGAGAGGATGCAGGGCCATCCAATAGGTTGGAAGAGAACCAGGAAAAAGCAGAATCACAAAAACTCAAGAGAGTATATCCAGGAGGCTCTTAGTGAGGGATCAATGATGACGATGCCAAAAGCTTCAGACAGGTCAAGGAGGATGAGGACTGAGAAATTCCAGGTTTCCAGATTCTTGGTAATTTTGGAGGGGACATTTCAGTCAAGGCACTAAGGCTTAATGCCAGATAGCAAAAGAATGAAGAGACAACATAGTTATTTTTCCCTAGAGGAGAGTATGGCTAATTGGTTTGGGTTTCTGGTTTTGTTTTTTATATCTTTCCAATGCTTACACAGAGTTACCAGGAGCTTAATTAACTTTTTAAAAAGGAGCTTGAGGAAGCAGAGAAGCAAACTGATGGGAAGTTTTTTAATAGGAAAGGAACTAGTTCAAAGAGGTTTTTTGGTGAGAGAATGGAGATAATGTTCATTGCAGTCTGGAGATTGGAGAGATTAGGAGTCATGTGAAGGGTTGAACACTTGGCTAAGAAGACTGTAGAAAAGGATTGTAAGGGGAAAATGTCAATGAATTTTGAATTGATGGGAAGGGGAGAAGAGAGCTTTCATATAGAATGGCATCTGTTTTTCCCAAGAGATGTGAGATAATCAGGGAAAGGAGAAGCTGAGGACAGTAGAGATTTGAAATGGTTTCTGGAGGAGTGAGATTGTTAGAATTGCCTTGTTGGCCCAGTTGATATTAGATAACATGTTAAAATATACTTCTATTTCTAACTCACATGTTTGTTACAAGAAAAAAAAGGTTGTAGAAACCCCTGAGGCAGAGTTCTGTAGCGTTTCAGAGAGAGAAACAGAAGCACACAGGATGCTTATTGAGTAATACAAGGTCACATCAGAATGTCTCCTCCCAGGAGACTTGGGCTTTCCTCATCCCCTCAACTTGCTAGTGTTCTTTTTTTTTAATGGTTTTTTTTTTTTGTAAGGCAAATGGGGTTAAGTGGCTTGCCCAAGGCCACACAGCTAGGTAATTATTAAGTGTTAGAGACCGGATTTGAACCCAGGTACTCCTGACTCCAGGGCTGGTGCTCTATCCACTGCGCCACCTAGCCACCCAACTTGCTAGTGTTCTTAACCCTTGAAATTACTTTGTAATTTCCTTTTATACATTTTATATTTACTTACACAGTTGGATACAATGTTGTTCTCTCATCTATTTGCAAGTTTGTGTCCTTTTCTGTATCATAGCACCCTTGCATAGCTAATTTTTTTTCATTGAAAGCCATCTAGCTGATTCATCATTTTACATTAGGGCCTAGAAAAAGAAAGTGACTTTGGATCACACAGTTAGGAATAGCAATCAGGACTTGACTCCCAAGCATGCTATTCAGCATTTCTAAAGGAGCTAAATTATACCACCATCCAAAATCTGTAGAGTACAGAGTAGGTTGCTGAGTAGAGTGGATACAAAGACTCCGTTGCCCCAAGTCTTCAGTTTATAAGATACACCAGATCACTTCCCCAAATAGTTACTGTAACACCAGAAGTCACAAAGAAAATATCCCTCCCCCCCCCCCCCAGGCAAATATAGGATTCAGCTGTTTTTGACATTTGTATCAGCAAAACCTCAGAAATTCTACTTCTCCAATTTTAGAATTTAAAGGCAAAATGCTCTGAAGCTGTAGAAGCCACAGCTCTTCAGTCTAAAACTAACCCTGTGAACTCCAGACACCAAAGAATATCGGGAGATATTTCTGGTTCTCAGGACTCTCCCTGTTTGGGACAAAGGGACGAAAGGGCAGCTTGAGAAATCTTTGAAGGCTTTTAGGAACCGGTTTTGAAATAGGCCATTCTATTTATGTGACAATAACTAACAACATAATAGCTAACATATCGCTTTGTCTATGTGCTAACAGTTTTACAAACTATCTCATTTGGTCCTCAACGATCCTGAGAGGTTGGTGCTATTTTTATCTTCCATTTTACTTTAAGAGGAAACTGAGGTGGACAGAACTTAAGTGGACTTGCGATTGCGAGTCCACGTTTGAACTCAGGTCTCCCTGACTCCAGGCTAAGCTGACACCTAGCTGCCCCAATCTTGGGGATCCGAAATGATCCATGAATCAGAGAAAGCTGACTTAAGCTGAAAAGGTCTTCCTGAACCCCGCCTGGGACAAACTCCGGTCCAGAGGGGAAGGCTGAGCGTGCCGGGAAAGCTTTTACACGGCTTTTAAAAGCTGGACCTTGGGACTCCGGGTGCGGGGGGGGGGGGGGGGGGGGGGGGGGCAGGGGAGGGGGAAGGTCTGCGCTCCAACCCCGCCACCCCCGGGGCCGCCTCGTGGAGGCCCCGGCTGGCACCTTGTCCTCCCGCGGGGTGCCCGGCGCGGGGCTCGCCTAGGCCGCCGACCCGGGCCGGCGGGTCCCGGGTCGGAACTCTGCTTATCTCTTCTCATTACCCAGGCGGCTCATTAAGTCCCCCGCCCAATCGGAAGACCTTTCCGGAGCCGGAGAAGCGGCCGCCTGCTCACACCAGATAGCGGCAGCCGCGGCCTTGACCTTTCCTGGCTGCCGGCCGGCGGCTCCCCCCGGTCCGGGCAGGCCGGCTCGAAAGCCTGGGTTCCACCTCCGGGCTAGCGCATTGTGACGCCACGAAGCCACTCCTCTCATTTCAGACGCTACCTAAACAGAGGAGGGGGGCTTGTGACGTCACGAACCAGAGAAGGGTGGTGACGACAGAGTTCAAGGTTGGCATCTGGTCGGGTAGGGAGCTGAAAGTAGGAACTCTGCCGCCGGATCGGACTACGATTCCCACCTGCCCTTGCGAGTCGCGCACGCGCACTACCCCTCCAACCCATAGGCACGGCCCACTCTTTACTATCCCTCTTGGACTAGGGGGGAATTCTTCTCACTTCTCCCCATCCCACTTTGGGTTGAATGACAGACAGTTCGGTCCAATAGAAAGACGTGTTCCCAGCAGGAGTCCAATGGCAACCTTATCAGCACGATCTCTTCCCCTAGCCAGCCGACTTCCAGGCTTTTCTCGCGGGAGTGATAGGCTCCACTTCCAGTCCGAGCGAAGTTCCGTTTGACGGGCGTGGGCGCGGCTGAATCGGGCGTCGGGAGTTCGAGCGGGCGCTGAAGAGCGTGCCTATCGCCCAATAGTGTTTAGAGGCTCCAAAACCGACAGCGGCCCCACCCAATCGCTTCCCGAGCCGCTTCCAATCAGCGCAGGCACCGCCCTCCGATGCCTGACGTAAGTAAGGGTGGGTAGCAACAGTTGCCCCGGTGAAGGAAACGGAGGCGCCATAGCCACGGTAGTCGTGGCGACCAAGCAACCCGGCAACGCGAGTCAACAACAACAACCGCCCCGGCCGACCCCCCCGCCCCCCCTGCCCGGCTCCGGGACCCTGGCAAATTCCACCCCCCCAAAAAATCTTCTCCGAGGCCCCCCGGAAACCCCCTCGGCGGACAGAAGGGGAGGAAAGCTGAGGTAACGGGGGCGGCCCCCGGGGCTGCGGGCCGGGCCGCGGGGGGAAGGACGGACGGGGTCCGCTGGAGGGGTTCTCTTGTAATTACAGTCCGGAGGTGGGGGGAAAGGGGGCGGGCGCTCAAAATGGCGGCTGCGGCGCCCCGGCTGCGGCTTGTCGGGGCTGTGCCGTGGGGGGGAGGGGGGCCAGAGGCGGCGGCGGCGGCGGCGGCTGCAAGGGCGCTGCGCTGGAGGGAGGACAACACCCCTTCCCCTCCCCCCCTCCGCCCCATTGGGCCGGCCCCTCCCGGAAGGGAGGGCACTGCCCGCCTCTCGGTGGAGACTGGCGGGGTGGTGCGGGGGCTTTTATGTCGGGAGGTGGGGCGGGGCGGGGCCCCAGAGGTTGAGCCAATGGGAACGAGGGAGGGGTACGAAGGCGTGGCTGGGGCCGAGGGCGGGGCCTTCCTGTCAGGTGTGGGCGGAGCCACCGGGGAGGCTGAGGACTCCACGAGCTGGGAGGGGGCGGCGTGGCGAGCAGGGGAGGGAGCCTAGGCCAGAAGATGGGGTGGATCCCAGGGCAGTTTGAAGTTCTCTCCTGGGGACCCACTTGACCCAGTTCCAGTCAGGGAAGAGGGTAGAAACCCTTCTGGAAAATGGGCCCTAGCCTTTCTTGGGGCGCTCTAACTCGCACCCTCTTAGTGGCAAATTGACAGCTGTTGATTTTTCAAACCGCAAACTTGGGCAAAGCTTTGGGTTTCCGTTGTCCCCCCCCCCCACTCTGTAAAAATGTTCCAATAATTCACTTCACCCTTTCCAGATAGCCAACCTGTTGTTATTCTTTTTTGCAGTAACCTGCATTTTAAAAATTAGTTCTCTGCTGTTTGCTTGAATTGTGTGTTGTCTGAATATCTAGCTTTCTCCATTTAAATATGGATTTTGTTAAGACCCTTGTGCCCTAGTATGCATTCCTCTTCTTGGGATGACAGATTGTTCAAGACCTTGAGGATGTTAGCTGGAAGTTTCATTGAGAAGTTATTAGTCAAGAAAGTTGGCAAAAGCCAGACTTGATGTGGACTTAAAGGTTCCAAGCAGGCCAGATGTAATGGGAGTCTGCTCCCAGAGAAGAGAGGGAATGTTTCTAAAGCAAGGGAAGGCAAGTTTCTTATATCTTTTATGTTTGTCAGTGGTAAGGCTCCTGTACTCAGATGTGATGTCTAATAAATGTATCCTTCAATACCTATCTACCATCTAACTGACCTACTTCTTCCTCCACGATCAGTAATAGGTATTAAGTATTAAGTAATGCAGAATGTTATCCTGAAATTTCTCAGAGTCCTTGAGCTGCTTCTCATATCCAGACACAAGTTTTTTTGGTGTCAGTCAAGACCCAGCCAATGTCAGCTAGGCCATTTTAAGCTAGTCACATGTCTCAGAAGAAGTGCCAGCTGTCAGTATCATATGTGTAGGAGTGTGGGATGCTGTGCTAGGGGCAGACTAGCCCAAGAAGTGCATTCAAATCTCTTCTACAGGTTATGGTACCAGTTTCTTCCTGCCTTTTAAATTAGAAATAAAATGCCTTTACTTTGGTCCAGACAGGAATAATTCCATTGGTTGTGTGGGTTAAATCTTTTAAAATGGCAGAATCCAATAGCATTATGTTTAATGATCACTCTGGGGCTCTTCATCAGAGATCAGAGCTGTTTCATTTAAGATGTCAGATGTAAATCTTTAACTTGCTATTTCAGTTTTATAAAAAAAAAATTTAAACTTTTTTTCATGAAATAAAACCTGGCTAAAACCTTAGTTTCAACCTAATCATTCCCCCTCCCCCCCAAAAAAACAATTCAAGTTTGAGATCTAAGCTTTAAAAAAGTAACCTATAAAAAGCAAATAAAAATATTCGATATAAGCTGGCCCTATCTGGAATAAAAGATGAACCCATTAGATAAATGATGATTAAACAAATGTATTCACCTCTAGGAAAGTCAAAAGATCAAGGAGATCTTAGCACTTCTTAAAAGCTAAACTCAAGTCCTGAATTTGCAGCATTAGCAAGTACTGTAATTTGAGCTCATCATAGCCTTACAAATTCCACCTGCAAACTTTTTAACTTTTTAAGCCAATATTTTCATTAGCACATTTCTTAGTATTTTCATTTTTTCTTTTAATTCAGGAAAGCAACAATCTAAGGTAAAATGACTGGTAATAGTTTGATTTTAAAAAGTTAGAATGAGAGTTGTGTCCAAAATTCACACTTGAAAGTTTGTCCACAGACTCTCTAGTATTAGGTTCAGAAACCATCTGACCCATCCTAGCTCTGTACAGGAATCTCCTTTACAACATCAGCTGATGCCTCCTAGAGTTGCCCAAATTACTTTTGGAAAACTCCAATTTTAGGAAGATTTCACTTATATAGAGTTTGCTGCATCTTCCAACTATTGTTTCCAATTCTATCCCCTGAGACCACTTAGGATAAGAGGTCTCCTCCAATTCCAATTCTGTGATGGTTCGCTTGTATCATTTCTTCTGGTACTTGAAGGTGGCCAGCATGTCCCTAGGTCTTTTATCTGTAGGCTCAACATTCCTATTTTCTTCATCTTGATCATCTTAGGCCCTCATGTATACATTCTGGTTTGTCAGCATTTTTCAATTCAACAAAAATTAACTGAACTCCTGCTATATACAAAGTACCATATTAATGGGGGGAGAGAAGGGAGAACAGATGATAGAAGATCATGGGAGAGGGGTACTCAGATACAACACACTTTTGAACATGGACAGGATGAAAGGAGAGAGAATGGAATAAATGAGAGTGGGGAGGAATAGAATGGAGGGAAATACAGCTACTAATAGCAACTGTGGGAAAAAAGAGTGAAGCAGCTTCTCTGGTGGATTTATGATAAAGAAGGCAGCTCAGGGGGCAGCTAGGTGGTGCAGTGGATAGAGCACCAGCCTTGGAGTCAGGAGTACCCGAGTTCAAATGCAGCCTCAGACACTTAATAATTACCTAGCTGTGTGGCCTTGAGCAAGCCACTTAAATCCCATTGCCTTGCAAAAACTTAAAAAAAAAAAAAGGCAGCTCATCCTAGAGAGAGAGCCATTGGAATCTGAGCTCAGATTGAAGTACACTTTTTTTTCCTCTCTTACTATTCTTGAGGTTTCTCATCTTTGGGGGAGAGGGGAGGGAGGTTTATGTTTACTCTCACAACAAGATTATTGTAATACTATGAAACAAATGAACCAAAAATTTTTTAAAAAGTACTATGTTAAGGGCTAAGTTTATAAAGAAAAGAACTGAACAGTTTCTATCTTCAGAAAGCTTATACTTCTTAAATATGCCATCCAGAACTGAATACAAATCACTCCAGATAAATGATCTGATCAAAGCAGATCACAGAACTCATTCTGGAACAAAGTATATCTATTTATATTGCAATTCCTTTTAGCTTTCTGGATACTAAACATATTAATTCCCTTAACTCTTTCCTTTGCCCTTGGAAAATAGAGAAGGGTTTTTCTTTCCTATACTTTGATTCCCAAGATACCAACTTACTTTAGGGAAGAGGGAACAGACTCTATACTATGCTATGCCATGGGCTTTCTAAAATGCCTCTTGAGTTGGTAACAAAAGCAAAGCAGCTCAGGAAAACACCAGTAGGGCCTGTCTTGCAGTGTCCCATTATAGAATTGGTATCCCCACCCCTTTCCTTTGAAATACCCCGGTTCCTGTGTAGGAGGAGGAAGGGGCAGGGCAGGGCAGAACCAAACCAGGCCCAAGGATGTCAGACTCATACAATTGGCAGTTCCTCCAAAACACTACCTTATAGGGACAGTAAGTGTCTTTCTCCAGAGTTCTCACCTTGGGACCTGCCTTTTTTTTTTTTTTTTTTTGGTCAACTAGTCTTATTTGATTGTGATCCCATTTAGGATTTCTTGGCTAACATACTAGAGTAGTTTGCCATTTCCTTCTGCAGTTCATTTTATGGATGAGGAAACTGAGGCAAACAGAGTTAAGTGATTTGCCCAGAGTCACATAGCTACTAAGTATCTGAGAGCAGATTTGTACTGAGTTTCCTCTAATCCAAGGGACAGATCGACTTTAGCACCAGCTACCTCGAGGACCTACTTTTGGAAGTCTCTACCTACTCCAACAATGTAAGCCTAATTGCCAGTTACCCAGTTACATCAAGTAAGATAGTCATCAATTCCTTCTGGGAGTTAACCTGCCATTCAGAAGGGTCCCAAGCACTTCCTAGATTCCATTTGGTTCAGAGTAAGCCTGAGAAGCTTAATGTGGTTGGCTTCTTGTAGCTGCTGTCCAAAAAAAAAAAATAGCTCTAGAATGACAAGGTATCTTAGCTCAGAAGCTCCTGTAAAAATTCTTCCATAATATTCCCTATTATAGAAAGAGGACAACTTTTAAATAGTGTTCACCCTGTGCTTCTGTTTGCTGAGGTTCAGTTTAAGCAAAGTAGACCTAAGTTCTCCTTTTCTAGGCCAATGATTGCCTGAATTTTCCCAGGAGTTACTAGGGTAATGGATACTTCCATCTCACATTCTGCCTCCACTTAGCCCCAACTCATTGACCTTCTTCAGGGGCCTGATTTCTTTCAAACTCTTGCTTCCAAAAGGAAGCAAGGGGTGGATGAAAGATCTAAAAGTCTTTTGGAATTGGGACACTTTGAGAAATAAACCAAATCTTTGAGGCTGATTTCCTGGTGGGCTGGGATTGCCTGAAGGCCAAATTCCTGGTCCAGCCAACAGGACTTGGAAAACCTGATTCATCTTCCTCTAAAAACAACCATGCTTGTTCTCTGTTCTCTGTGTTCCAAACAGACTGACCAGGCTCCCAGGAACTGTTCCATGACAGAGACAGATGGTAGACCTGTCCTCTTAGTGGTTAGAGGAACAGAGCCTTCCTCTATGTGGGTACTGAAGGCTAACTCCAGGAGAGTTTGATGAAGGCCAAAACATTTGGTGTACCTGTCCTGGAATCCATTGCATCCAATGAGATGAATTTGAGCCTTTTAAATCAAAATGCTGCTTCTTTTTCCTTTCCTTCTCCTTCCCCTTCTTATAATCCCCCATCTAGCCTGACTGTTAGTCTAACCTCACTGAGGGAGCAATTAGAGTTAGAACTGTTAAGACCACAAGCTCCCTCTAATTCCTTTTCCATCCCTCTTCTGCTCCATCACCATAGAAAAGGGCTATATTTGGTAGTAGAAGATTTCCTATATACTGCCGATGTGACCTTGAGGACAGGACTTCACACCTCCAAGCCTCTGTTTCCTCATTTGTAAAATGATGTTGAACCCAATGACCATTAAAATGCCTTGTAATTTTCATTTCATGATCCTATAAGAAGTATTTTCTCTTAACTTCCCTGGTTTCCCTCAGGATTCAACTCGGAGCTCCCCCTCACCCCAACTGAGAAAGCCCCCCCTTCTAGATGACTCCTCTTTATTCTTTGTATACCTGTCCTGTCCCTAGTTGTGATGTTTTTCCCATTAGAATATGGGTACCAGCAGAGTAGGAACTGGCTTTTGCCTTTCTTTGTATCCCCAGTGCTGGCACAAAGTCAGTATGCCTGGTTATACTTGGTTAGTAATGTCCAGTTGTTATTTTCACAATTCAAGCCCTCCCAGATGAGTCCCTGATAGGAAAAATCTTCCTCTCTTCTCAGTCTTCTTCCAGGATTGATGAAGGTTCTTGCTTTTTTGTCTGAGCATTTTCCCAAGGGCAGCTTGATTCTGTTTTAATGCATGTTAACCAAACAATTAAAGACTTTAGAAAACAAACCTTTTGGTCACTTTCAACTTAAATATTATCACTTGCTTTTCCACCCCACCTCTAATACCCCCACCCCACCCAAAAAAACTAGCTTTAAGGGAGCTGGATTAAGCCCATGGTCCTTCCATTATTTCTGTATCCAGTGGCCCCAAAGCAGTGGTTCAAAGTGAAGAAACCTTCAAGTCCAGTGTGACCTATCTTCTCTCTTTAGCCTTTTCTACCCAGTATAGATGCAGACAAACCCTTTCTAGTCCTGTCAGCACTCCATCTCAGATGTTTCCTGCCTTTGGAAGGAAGGGCTTCTTTTTGGTGCTGAGCTCATTTAGTTCAAGTTTGAAAGAATTCTAAACCCCTTTCTACCTGTTCACAAGATTCTTATCATAACCCTCTGAACTCAGCCTCTACCTTTGTGGATTGAAGAGTCCTTGTTTCTATAACCTATTTTTTTTTTTAGGTTTTTGCAAGGCAATGGGATTAAGTGGCTTGCCCAAGGCCACACAGCTAGGTAATTATTAAGTGTCTGAAGTCAGATTTGAACTCAGGTACTCCTGACTTCCAAGGCCGGTGCTCTATCCACTTCGCCACCTAGCTGCCCCCATAACCTATTTATTTCTAAGGCATTGGTCAATTCCCTGTCTGCTAGGACTCTAGATTTTTTGTTATTATACTTTAGGCATTCCCTAGTTTTATGTAATCTCCCTAGAGATGGGACAACAGAGTTTTGAGTTATAGACACACCAGTTTTTTAATAAAGAAAGAAACAGTTTTCTGGGTTTTTGTTTTTTGATCTTTCTTGATGATGTTCAACATTTTCTTGGCTTTTTTGACAGTAGCAACATATTAGGTTAGGCCAGTGACCTCTCATCTTTTAACATTTACAAAATTCTCTTCATTCTAAATCTCTTCAGAAAACATTGCATCCTTGGTGACCCCTTCCAGTATTAGTTGCTCCTTCTCTCATGTTCCCCAGTATAATGAGTGGATGATGAAATGGGTTTTTTTTAAGATTTTATTTATTTTGAGTTTTACAATTTTTCCCCTAATCTTACTCCTCCCCCCCCCCCCCCCCCCCCCCCCCGCCCACAGAAGGCAATTTGTCAGTCTTTACATTGTTTCCATGGTATACATTGTTCCAAATTGAGTGTGATGAGAGAGAAATCATGGGATGATGAAATCTTAAAGTCTTATGTTCCCTAGCTCCTCTCTTTAGCCTTTCTACCTAGCAGATGCAGACAAACCTTTTCCAGTCCTGGATGGAGAATTCTTACATTTTTTTCCTTCTTACTGCCACTTTCAGACCCTTCTTCCACCATTATGTAGAAAAGTCTTCCTTTAAGGTTTACTCACTCTATATTACCCAGCCCAAATTCTTGTTGCTTTGTTCTACTACTCCTATGGTAGGATGAAGCAGATATAAATGTGGTATAAGCCCAGAGGAAAAAAAAACAAGTAAAGGAAAAGAGGGAATATGAGAAAGAGGGAATGATTGATGGAGGGTATCCTGGAAAAGGAGATAGGAAAGGAAAAAATCCTTTTTCTTTGAGAATACACGAAAGTATTCTCAAAGAATCTGTACCTGGTTCATTCAATCTCTCTCTCTCTCTCTCTCTCTCTCTCACACACACACACACACACACACACACACACACACACACACACACACCTATCATAATAAAAGACTTTAATTCACTTTAACAAGCATTTACAGAGTCCCAACTTTGTGGCAGAGAGACAGAGTGGTATAGTTGTTTATAGATATTTTAGATCTTAGAGCCAGGAAGAACTGATTTCTGGACCTGCTTCTGGCACACATTGCCTTATGCAACTTTGGGCAAGTCATTTCATCTCAGTTCTTTGGGAATTTCCCAAGTCTGTAAATGGCAGGAATGGTTCTGGCCTGCATGAGTAGGTGTGCTGTCATTGGGTGCTCCCTGTATCGGTGCTAGGTGCTGGGAACAAAAGCACAAAAATAACAGTGAGTTCCTACCTTCCAGGGTACTGCCTTTACTAGGAGTTATCACATCTACAAAAACAAATACAGTACAGAGAAAATTGAGGGAATAGAGAAGACTAACAACTAAGAAAATCAGGAGGTGTCATGTAAGTTGATCTTGGAAGAAAGCAGAGATGAAAAGGGAATACAATCCAGCTTTGAGAGTCCACCTCTGGAACTGTGCCACCTCTTTACCATTGAATTCTAAAATGACTTGTCTCATCCCACCCCTTTCCAACTATCTCTCCTTCTAAACCTGTTCTTTGGCTTCACCACAACATCCAACATTTAGTCCCCTTCATCCTTCCCTTTACTCTGCCCTGATTTGGAGCTGTTGTTGTTTGGTCTTTCAATGAATCCCTGGCACATAGGGGACTTGACCCTAGAGCTGACCAGTCCAGCTATGCTTTGTCTACCATCCTGGAGTCTCTTACTCCTTTGTAATACCATTATTCATTCCCTGCCAATCCCCTACTGTCTGCCTTTTCTATTCATATTTCAGAGCTGCTGTCTACCACTGAAGAATGCTATTATGCAGTGTCAACTTTACTAATACTTAGTAAAAAAGCATTTTTTTAAGCACTGATTATATGCCAAAATTCCTGTATCTCAGCCAGCCATGTATTCTTCCTTGGTTGGCTATCTCATTCTCTTTTTTTTTTATCCCATTCTCTTTAAAACATGTTCCGAACTTTTTCTTTTCTTTTTCAACCCCAAAATTACTTCTGCTTCCAGAAGATACCTTTGCCTCTTCCTTCTCTGAGAATACTGAGGCCATCTATCATGATCTCCTTCCCAATTCTTCCCTAACCAATTCCTTAAAACTCTTCTACATCTTCACTCATCCTTGCCTACTGTAATCTGGACCCTGAGGAATATATGGTTCTTCTTGTCAATGTCAATTTCCTACCTGCCCTTCCCATATCTTCCACTAGGAATTTACTTTATCTGTCCTTCCTTTTTTATATTTCCATGTACTTGTTTCTTCCTCAGAGTCTACACCTTAGAGAAAAAAAAATAAAAAACCTCACTCAATCTTAAAAGTTACATTCCTTCAAAGTATCATCCCATATCTCTTCTTTCTTTCACTGTCAAACTACTTGAAACAATTGTATATATTTATTGACTCCATATCTTTACCACTCTCACTTCTTAAAATCCTTTCAGTATGACTTTGCCCACACCATTATGCTGACACTTATCAATGAGCTACTCCCTCTCCTTTTTTTTTTTAGTTTTTGCAAGGCAATGGGGTTAAGTGACTTGCCCAAGGCCACACAGGTAATTATTATTAAGTGTCTGAGGCCGGCTTTGAACTCAGGTACTCCTGATTCCACACTCCACACTGTGCCACCTAACTGCCCCTCTCCCTCTCCTTTTTAAAAATTTTTTGATATATTTGGAAATGAAGATATCAAATAAAAATATCCCTCTCAAAGAGGTCCATTCCTTGTAACAATTAATAAAAAAAAAAACAAAGAAAGTAGGAAGTGAGGGTGTGCAGAAGGCAGGTCAGCAAAACTAACCAATACTTGATCTGATTTTGACAGTGAAGGCAATTTTCCACTCCTGTAGTCCCCCCTCCTGTAAAAAGAAAGAAAGGTGGTACATCTTCTGTCATCCTAAGGACCAGATTTGATCACTAATGAGCCTTTAGCTGCTAAATCTCATGATCTTTTCTTAGCTCTCTATCTTCTTTGTCTTTCTGCACTTATCACACTAGAGTACCTTCTTTTTTTTAACAGTCATTTAAAATTTTTTTTCACATTACTACAATGGTCTTGTTATAAAAATCAACAATCCCCTCCTTCCCACACACACAATGAAAGAGAAATCTCAAGAAAAATAAAAGTGAGAGTAAAAAAAGTATGCTTCAGGTTGTATTCAGATTCCATCAGCTTGTCTTTGGGATAGCATTCTTTATCATAAGTCCATCAAAGGAATTGTTTCAATATTTTTTTCCCCATAGTTGCTATTGCTAGTTGTATTTCCCTCCATCCTATTCCTCCCTACCCTCATTTGTTCTATTCTCTCTCTTTCCTTTCACCCTGCCTCTTCTCAAAAAAGTGTTATATCTGACTACCCTCTCTCAGGATCTTTTTTCTCTTCTATCACCTACACTTCCCTCCCCTCTCCTTATTCTCTTTAATCCATCTCTTTCCTCTCCTAATTTCTTCTCTGAGCCATTTCCAATGAGAGTGAAGGTTCACTCATTTCTCCTCACTTTTCCCCCTTTCCAGTCCATTGCAAAAGCCTCTTCTTGTCTTTTTTATCTGAAATAACTTAGTCCATTCCAACTCTCCTATCCCTTTCTCCCAGTACATTCCTTTCTCATCCATGAACTCCAATATACTTTCATAATCAGCTCTTCCTGTGCCTTGTCTATATATCCTTCTTCCCATGCAGAAATACAAGCAATTCAACATCAAGTCTCTCATGATTTCTCCTTCCCATCCACCCTCTCCTTGCTTTATCTGTGAAGATCAGACTTTCTGTTCAACTCTGATCGTTTCAACAGGAAAGTTTGAAGGTTCCCTATTTCATTGAATGTTCATCTTTTCCCATGAAAGAGGCCCTTCATTGTTGCTGAGTAGTTGATTCTCATTTGTAATCCAAGCTATTTTGCCTTTTAGAATATCATATTCTGAGCCCTATAAGTCCTTAATAATAGAAGTTGCTAAATCCTGTGTAATCCTGACTGTAGCTTCATGATGTTTGAATTTTCTTTCTGATTGCTTGTGATATTTTCTCCTTGATTTGGGAGTTCTGGAATTTGGCTATAATATTCTTGGGAGTTTTTATTTTGGGATCTCTTTCAGGAAGTGATCAGTGTAGTTCCTCAGCTTCCAGGGTACTAGGGCAATTTTCCTGGAGAATTTTTTGAAAAATGAAGTCTATTTTTTTTAGGTTTTTGCGAGGCAATGGGGTTAAGTGGCTTGCCCAAAGGCCACACAGCTAGGTAATTATTAAGTGTCTAAGGCTGGATTTGAACTCAGGTACTCCTGAATCCAGGGCCGGTGCTCTATTCACTGCGCCACCTAGCCACCCCCAGAGCACCTTCTTCTAAAGGATTTTTTTTCTTCCTTAGCTGTTTCTGTGATGCTTCACTTTTCTGGTTGCTCAACCTATTTGAATATTTCTTGTAGTCACTTTGGTTGGACCATCTACTATCTCCAGAGTAGGGCTATGCACTAGGCTTTCTTCTGTTTTCTCTCTATAACCTCTTAATTGGTGTTTAATATCTGCTTCCATGTCTCATTACTGAGCAGATGACTCCAATGTCTACATGTTTTGCTCTGAGTTCTCTCCTTAGTCCAGGCCTTATAGCAGCACCAGCTGCTGCTACATATTCCCAGAGTATTCTTTAGATATCTCTAAAACAGAGCTCTTCTTCCCCCAGAATCTATCCCTCCAAACTTCCCTGCTTCCATTGATATGAAGTCATGCTCAGTTAGTTCATCACTTTCCCCCAGCCCCCACATAACTGCAGCATCTCCCACAGCTTATTCCTTTTCCCCCACCCTGTTGGTCACCAACATTTATTAATTACCTCCTATGTGCCACTTACTGTGTCCCTGCCCAACATGTAAATAAATATAGTAGATATATGACTTATGCTCTAGATCAGCCCCCATCACCTCAACTGGACTATTAGAACAGTCTTAGAACTGGCTTCCCTTTTTAACTCCCTCCCTTTCATCTGTCTGCTGAAATCTCTTTAAGTCCCTCCCTCAGAAACACATGCTTCCCACTGCCTCTGGGATAAAATACAAACTTGTAATCCTGGCTGGTGCCTACCTAGCTTTCCAACTTTATTTCAGACCTTGGCTTTTTTTTAACTTGACATTCCAGCCAAATACTCTTTCCTTCACCCCCACCCCCACCAAGTTCAGCATGTCTGTCATCTGCCTCTGTATCTGTGCCTTTGCACAAGTTGTCCAGAATGCTTATACCCCAGATTCCTTAGAATGTACACATTCCTTCCTCATCAATACCTATCAGAGTCATTGAGGCTCCACTGGGCTATACTTCCTCTGTACCAGCCCAGTTTCTCTCCTCTCACTTCTCTCTAAGTGTTTGCATAATTACTTATTTTTGTACATATAATATCATTCCGATAGAATGTAGGCTCCAGAAATCCTGGAACTATTTCATGTATCTTTATTTCTCCATAACCTTGCTCATTATAAGCACTTGAATATTTTAATTAAATTAAGGAACAGACCACATAACTCAAATATGCCATTCCTGAATTCTGTGGTTAGCTTCAAGATTCTGAATGAACCCTTGGAGAAGAAAAGCTGATTTTTCCTGTGACTGCCCCTGAGGCATCCATGGAAGCTGCCTGCAACTTTGGCCATCTTGATGGGCTCTGACCACATCTCAAGGACTGCCTTCTCCTGTTCGCACTGCATTTTGAGAGGGGTCTTGACAAGTGTAGAGCTTCAGAAGTTAGCTAGTATTGGGAAAGGACTAGAAACTATATCATATGAGACAGAAAGAAGTGGGATCTTTAATTAAGAAAAGAGAAAACTAAGGGCCCTACTGCTTCTTCAAATAGGGATTGATTGATAAATAGAGACTGAAGGAAATTACTGTGAACAGTTCTGCTCCCCCACTTTTAGAAGGGACATACAAAAAACAATCAGACATGGATGCTAGATGAGAGGGCCAAAGAGGTACAAGTATACCTCGTCAGGAGAAACAAGAAAGAAAAAAGTGATGGTTTATCAGGGCTGATACTTTCAGGATTCCCAGAAAGAAGCAGAAGTCTAGGCCCTCAGGAAACAGAAGTGGATTGTAGGGAATAGATAGCTCTTAGCCAAAGACAAGATGGAACAGATGTGACTGACTAACTCCATCCCTAACAGTAGCAAAATCAAATTAATGACCTTTCTCCAGAATGGAGTTTGATTTGAGAGGTCAGACTCTTTCTTTTCCTTTCAAACATACTTTCTTTCCTTTTCAGTCCAATATCTTATCTGTATTGTAACTGAACCTTCTCTCGTTCCCATTTCATTCCGAATGATAAGGGTGACAGGTTATTATTTTACATGCAGGAAAAAACAGAATTTCCAAGTGACCTTTCTATAAGAGAAGCAGAATGAAATTGGCAAGCCCATTTAGATATTGAATAGGAAAGGCAGACTGGTAGAGCTAGGCATGCTCCCCAACACACACACACACACACACACACACACACACACACACACACACACACACACACATTGAGTTTAAACCCATATTATCTTCTGGTTTGTAACAAGTCCCAGAGGAAAAGTAGTCCATAAGGTACAAGAACCTTCCCATCTACTTTTAACATTGGACTCAGTGATTAGTGTACCACTTGTAGGGTTGGAAATGAACACCTACATGATAGGCAGTCACTCTCTCTTCCTGGAAAAGAACCAGGGTCCAGCAAATCTCAGTCAAAAGTTTTCCTGAAATCAGATTATTCTCCTTGGCTGGAAGGTGAAAGATGTCAGAGTGGCCACATAGACCTGTCCTGGTGATTCCTTGGAATTGACAAGCTTCATTTCAGATCTGGTGAAATGGAAACCAAAGGAAAATGCCTAATAAGGTTAAGGCAAATAGTTCACTGGCATCCTCTGGCATCTTTCTGGTTCATGGTGATTCTTAAGTGTCCTTTTGACTTAGTATCTTCTGGGAAGAGTTAGTTTAGGGGACTCTGTTGAGATAGGGCAATAAAGAAATTATTTCCTCTAATGAGCTGCTCACAGGCCCACCCTATGGACTTCAATGTCAGAACTTGGAATTAGCTACAAGATTCCTCTTTTTAATCCTATGATTTTGAGTGACTAAGAGTCAAGTAGACTTGACCTGGCCTAGGCACATGATGGAAGGCAAGGGTATGCATTGTTTCCTTTTTGGGAAACAAATGGTTGGAGAAGAACTACTAGCAAGGATTAGGACAGGACTCGTTTTGTTGCAGAGGCTACCACTAGAAAGAAATGCTACCCCACAACTACTAGATCAAGAGGTGGCATGTGCCCTTTGAGGAAAGGCTAAACTAGATTGCAGCTTTTGATCACATGTTCTTTTAATTCTTTCACTTCAAGTATTTTCCTGACCCATACCAATTTTGATCCCTGATACAACCTCAGGACAGAATCTTGTCTATTCAGCAAATGGGAAAACTGAAGTTTCCAGGTGGGCAGTGATTCTGTGACCCTGTCAGAGGCCCTTTGGGGAGGATCCAGAGAAGTTCTCAGATGTGAGAAGAGCCACATCTAGCTCTAACCATTAGAAACCATAATCTCACATCTAGTTACTAATAACTGAGCATTTTTGTTAATCAGTTTTACTAGGGAAAAGAATCAGTTTTACCTCAGGAGGCAGCCTGATGCAGTGGAAGGAGTGCTCACTGGCTCTGCCATCAGAGACTAGGATTTAAGCCCACCTTGAACATACCCCTCATCTCCCCAACTGTAAAATGAAGGGGTTAGACTAAAGGACATCTGAGGAAGCTTCATCTCCAGGTTTATGACTCCATGCATTTATGTAGCTAGAGGACACTAGTTGGCTGTGGAACTATCTTAGCTCTTTTTTTCAGAAACCCAGCTTGCCATGGGGAGATGGGATGGCAAGGACCTCTTGGTCTAATATAGAAATCTAGGACAGCAGAACCTCATCAGATAGTTATTTACTATTGAGGGCTCAGTGGTGGTAAAACATGAACTGACCAGGCCTCCCTAAGCAAGCAATGTTACCAAAGCTGCCAGGGACCTAGAAAGACATTGTACCAGTATTTGAACAGTGGAGAAAGGCTGGGCTAGAGCCCCAGTCAAATAGAAGATTGGTCTCAGGGACTTTTGAAAAATTGGTTCCCAGTCTAGTTCTGATAATGAATTCACCCATAGTTCCCACCATGCAGCCACACTATAATGGACTCTAATTGGTTATGGGCCATGGGGTCTGATTAAGTTAGTAGCAAACCCAAATGACCTCTGGGAGCTGTATGATGTCCCTGATCTGCTCTACTGTGGATTAATTCTTGTTTTTCCTTCTTTTGTTTTTTTCCTCTTCCCAAGGAAGCAAAAAAAAGCCTTATTTATTATCATTTTCCCCACTGTTGGCATGGCAACACAGGCGTATGTTACTGAGCTTCAGTCGGCCCCGCAACCACCACAGCCTCAACAAGCCCCTCCACAGGCTCAGCCCCAGCCACCACCACCACCAGCGGCCCCTCAACCACCACCACCACCACCACCGCCACCTGCTGCCGCCACCTCCCAGTCACAATATGTTAGTGAACTGCAGAGCCCACAGCCCCAACCTGCCAGCCAGAAACAGTATGTGACTGAAATCTCAACCCCCCCAGCACAGTCACAGCCCAGTGGCCAACCTGCCCCAGCCCCGGCCCCTCAGCAATTTATCGTGGTGACAGTCTCAGGTAAGTACAAGAAAGAAAGACCTGGGCTTCTAGTCCTTACATGAGATGGTTGTCCTTGAAGCATTTGTTAAAATCTTTTGGGATTAAGCTCTAGCATAACAAAAATTTCAATGTTCCATAAGTTTAAGAACCTGGTTCTAATGCCCCTGAATCAGTGATTTAGAAACAGGATTAGGGGCAACCAGGTGGCACAGTGGAGACTACTGTGCTTGAAATCTAGAAGACCTAGGCTCAAATACTGCCTCAGACACTGGGCAAATCACTTCACCTTTGTGTTTCTCAAGTGTCTTTACCTATGAAATGAGATTAACAATATCACCTACCTTCCAAAGTTGTGGTGATGCTCAGTGAGATAATGGGTGAAGTGCTTGGCAAGCCTTAAAAGCTACTAGTATCATTATTAATTTTACTATCTGTAATAATTGTTTTTGTTTAGTTGTTATTCATTAATCATAATAACATTATGTACCAGTAGTAATAGAACTATTCTTATACCTCCTTATAGTAAAGAGATGACCTTAGTTTTTCAAAGGCTATGTATGCTAGCAGGGTGGCTACATGGCACAGTGGATAGAGCACCAGCCTGGGAACCTGAGTTCAAATGCAGCCTCAGACACTTAATTAATTACCTAGCTGTGTGGCCTTGGGCAAACCACTTAACCCCATTGCCTTGCAAAAAAACCTTAAAAAAAAAGGCTATGCTAGCATGGTCTGCTTAATAAAACTTAGGGTTTTACCAAGCTGAACAGTAACATGTAGGAGTCTGGTGACATTCCATGGCTTTCACTGAAGGTTGGAGTAGCTCTTCAAGGGGTTGACAGAGTTGGGTGATGAATTTTTTCAGCCACAGCAACTCACAAAGTCTGCCTAAACGAGAGAAGGCTTTTGATCCTCAAATGTTTGGAGAGTTCTCATTTGGAAAAGGAATTAATATATATTGCCTGACTCTGAAAGACCAGTGGATAAAAGCTACAAGATTTTGATTCATTAATGGGGGGAAATTTTCTAAGGATTAGAGTTGTACACTTGAATGGATTGTGTTATCACTTAAGGCCTTTTAAGTAGAAGTTAGATAACTACTTGTTAAGGTTTTTTTAAGAAGGAATTCTTGCCTTGGGTAAGGGCTTAACTAGATAATTTCTGTAGATCCTCTCAACTCTAGGTGTCTATGATAAAAATGCAGGAGTTGTTGAGCACTTCATCAGTCAAGGGATTAGCCACAATGATGAAATTGGAATGCTTAAAGTGTAATTATGAATAATAGCATTCATTTTCCTTTTACTTCTGCTAAAAGAGATTGCTAACAGCATCAATACTTGGAAATAAGAATTCATATATTTTATGTGAGAAGAAACTTTCATTTTCTATGGGGTTGGGGAGCAGAGGAGAGCTATGAACTAATCAATGAGTCTGCAGCCCCAAAAGACCCAATTCCTGCTTCCAACTCCTAGGCACCAGAAGGCATCGAAATGACATGATTTTGTGTTTTTCTTAAAATACTATATAATCACAGATTATTCTCCACTCCATTCTTTCCCCCATTCCTTGACAGTAGCATTACCACCCAAGGCACTTCAAGGGCAGTGAGCCATTTGCAAGTCTGTTTGGTCACCAGGGGAACTGGTTTAGAGATAGGAAACAAAGGGTCAAAATATAAAAATTTAAAGAGTATATTCCTCTAGGGATCAGTGTTCTGGCTTGTGCATTTGGGTAGTGAAGGGCCATGTGACTTGAATTGAATGTCAGGAGAATCTTGCCAGACTGGGGGAGTAATTCCCAACCTAGGAGAAGTTATTACTTATGATGCAGACTTGGAAGATGAGGTCTGCTTTATGGAATTTCATTCCTTTTGTCAACTTTGTCAGCTTTGATTGGGTATAACCCAAATTCAGGTATTCTGGAGTAGGGTGAGCTTGCAGTCCAGTAACAACTCACTGAAGGTGTTACTGAGCTCACACCACCATAGGTTGCTGTTATATTGCTCAGTTAATTCCTCTGTGGAAATTGTATTTGAATCTAATCTAGTTAAAATTTTTATCATTAACCAGGATAAAGGTCTAAATTGAATGCTTATTATGTGTTCTAATTGTCCAATGAGATGGGTAGTCAATAAAGTAGATGGTTTGAACTGAGATTATAGGTAGATTGAATCTAATAAAAATGAAGTTCAAAAGGGAGAAATTCCTGCATGTGGGTTTTTTCAAAAATCAGCTACATAAGTGATCAGGGAAATTGTCTAGAAATGAATACACAGATATAGCCAAAAGATAGATATGTACCTTGGGTTGTATTAACAGGCAGAAACTCTGGGACAAGACCAGACAGTGCCACTGTCCTTTTCCCTGGTTAGACTTACATCTATAGTAAGGGATAAGAATAGGTTCAGAGGACAACCATGCTAGATGAGGACTGGTTGAAGGAACAGAGGATCTTTAGCTAGAAAAGAATATTTGAGGGAGTCCCAGGATGCCATCGTCATGTATTTGCAGACTGAATGAAGGATCAGATTTACAACTAGGATCAATGGGGAAGGTTTTGAAAGTTACAGAAGGACATTTTAGCTCAGTCTAAGGGAAAACTTCTTAATAATTGGAACCACCTAGAGAAGGAATAAGGTGCTTCAGTGTGTAATGAGTTCTTTGTCACAAAAGAATGGATAGCTACTTACTGAATACTGTAAAAGAAGCCTTGATTGGATTAAATGACCCATCAGTTTTTAGAATCTCTTATCACTTGACGAGATTGGAAAGGCAAAAAAATAGGGAAAATATGTTCACCCAGAGCTATCTTTCCTTTAATTTCCCTTTTTTTCTCTTAATTGTTTTCATTTTGTCAGATTCACTGGGACAAAATATCTGCTTGCCAACCTTCTAATAAAGGGACCTTGAAGTACTCTGGTCCTAACTATTCAAGTTGTTCATCTAGGGCAAAGCATTTTCACAGGGGCATCCTCAGCTACCTTAACACAGGAGACTGGCTCAGGCTCAGGGACTGCCAGACCCTGTAGGCTAAGAACTGTCTAGATCTATTCCATGGCCAGAAGCAATTGGAGGTAATCCAGGGATCAGAGCAGGGAATGGAGGGGCTCCCTGGCATTGGTTCTCTGGATTGAGATCCGGAACATACATACACAGGAGGCAAGCTGAGGGAAAAAATGAAAAGCTAACTAGTCTTAACAACAGAATCCTGTCCCTAGCCAATCTGCCCTGGAGGTAACTTTAAAGACGATACTAGCAAAGATCAAATTACTCACAGTTGGGAACAATACTTTGAATTCATAAATCTCTGTCCTCAGAGACAGCCAAACTTTTAAAAGAAATCTGAGCAGGAGGGAGGAAGGGTACTGTAGATGACAGTGGGCTCTGTGCCAAGAGGCTGGATGCCCAGCTGAGAATAGGATGTACATTCTGGGTCCCTGGATCCCTGGGAAGAAAAGTAGCCCTTTGGTATAAACTTGTCTGTGTGAAGACTGTACTAAATGATGCTTTCTTCTCACTTTTACAAACTTAGTTCCTAGAGCCCTAGAAAAATAAGGCAGTGGGCCAACATGACATGTCATTCCATTTATATCTAATCTTTGTTTCTTTTGTATTGGACTGTCCTGGAAATCTATTTCATTATGGGGGGAAATTTTGAATGTCCTTGGTAGGATCACAAAAGATTGTAGGGGAAACTGGGTAGTTCAGTTGTGGGTAGAGCACTGAACCTGGAATCAGGAGAACCTGAGTTAAAATCCAGCCTCAGACACTTAACAGTAGTTTACTAGCTGAATCAGCTCAGGCAAGTCACTTAACCCAGATTGCCTCACATCCAGGGCCATCTCCAGCCCTCTGGATCCATATCTAGAACTGGACTCAGATGGCTCTGGAGGAGAAAGTAAGGCTGGTGATTTAGCATAGCACTCTCTCACTAAAATCCAATTCATGTGTATGTCTTGGCATCATCTCCCTGGTGCCATGGTCTTCTTCAAGAATGAAGGACAAGAGGGGCGGCTAGGTGGCTCAGTGGATAGAGCACTGGCCTTGGAGTCAGGAGTACCTGAGTTCAAATCCGGCCTCAGACACTTAATAATTACCCAGCCGTGTGGCCTTGGGCAAGCCACTTAACCCCATTGCCTTGTAAAAATTAAAAAAAAAAATGAAGGACAAGTGGCACCTTAGATGGCACAATGAATACAGCACTGACCCTAGAGTAAGAAGAACCTGAGTTCAAATACAACCTCAGATACTTAATAATCATCTATATGATCTTGGATAAGTCACTTAACCTCATTGCCTTCCAAAAAAAAGGACAAAGATTATTATCATAGCATCTGGAAAGTTCTGATTGGTAAGAAATCTACCCCTCTTTAAAGCATAAATGTCCCTGTGTCACCCACCCTCATCTCCAAAATCTCCAGCTTGCAGGATGTCCTTTATCTACTTTCCATGGTATTTAAGAGTGGAAGGGCAATGGGAATATTCCAAATGTGTCTATTTCCCCAGACACTTGGCCTTTTCTTACCTTCTCTCTATGTGAGCCATATCAAAAATTATCCTCCATCACAGATAGGAAAACAGAAGTTTAAAGAGCCATGTCATAGTCCTCAGTTTCTATAGGTTGTCAAGCAGAGCTGGGTTGAAAACCTTAGACCTTTATGATTCCTGGCTCCTCGACTTCTGTAAAAGGTACACACCCACTTAGGCTAGGAACCAGGAGGCTCATCAGGTCCTCTGAGCAATTCGAATTTTAATTAGGAGCCAAAAACAGCTCCATTTCCAGGAACCTTTTTCTCTCCCCAAACCAACTCTCCAGTGGGAATATCTGATCTCTAGGTTGGTAGCATCATAGAATCTGTTTTGGACTACATGGTCAACATCAAGCTCTGACTTCTGAACTAGCCTAATTCAGTATATACCCCAGCAAGAAACAAGGTCTCTCAGTATCCTGCCCCTGTCTGTCTATAATGGCTCCCTTTCCCTGAGAAGGTCAAAGACTTTCACTGGAAATCTAATTCCCTCTCACAACTTTTCCTTCACTGAAAGAGTTGTTCCTTATATTCAGATAAGGCACCTGAGATCCAGCTGAAGACCCCTGATGAAGTGAGAGGGAATACAATGCTATCCACCATTGGGACACCTAGTATTCTGGCTCTGCACTTCAAGCCAAATCTCTTTACAAATCCATTCATTCCCAGGAACAGAAAACTATAGAGAGACCATCCAGAGAGACATATGTGCATGGAAGAGGCCAAAGACACAGACCTTAGAATTACAGAATTTCAGAATTGAAATGGATCTCAGAATCATTTAGTCCTTCAACATTTGAAGAGAAATTATCTCTCTGCTGGATCTGACAAAGGATCATGTGTGGTCTCCACTTTTTGAAGTTTTCCAGTTATGAGGAACTCACTACTTTTTAAGGCAACAAACTCTACTTTTGAACAGCTGTAATCTCTAGTCAGTTTTTCTTTTCATCTGGTTCAACTCTACTTCTGTAGATGTAGAACAAGAGATGGCTCTTTGTTCTGACCCCTGAGGCCAAGCAGGATAAGTCTGATCTGTCTTCCAGAGGGCAAGCCAGCAATATAGGGAAGTTGGAGCACAGATGTGAATGTTCTTAGAGAAAGGTGAACAGGAGAGGGGAGAGTAGGTCAGAAGGCTGAGGAGAAATACCTACTTCTCTCTCTCTCTCTCTCTCTCTCTCTCTCTCACACACACACACACACACACACACACACACACACACACACAGAGACATGCGCGCATGCGCATGCATCTCTGCAAATACAGATTCCTTTGGGGTTATATGCACATGGGTATGATTCAAAAAGGCTGAAGTTGCTAGGAAGTTCACTTACCAGGTGCTGGCTTCTCATGAGGGTCTTAATACTGTTAGAAGATCCCAGTTCTAAGGTGGTGGCAGCAAGTGTTCCTCTTCCTGTGCTGGACTTCAAGTAGAAGCACTGAGGTCTTGTGAGAAAAAAATGAGTTGCTGTAAACTTTGTGTCTTGCCCAAGGGTCCCTCTTGTTGGACCGCTTCAAACAGCAGACAGTCAGGATACTGAACTGAGCCGAAGCTCCATCCTTCTCTGTACCTCTGCTCCCCAGTGTTTATAGCTTAGTCTATGTCCCATCCCTTTGACTGGGGACACGATGTCCCAGCTTAGGTTACCCACACGCCTAGGTGTGTTGGGAGCATCACGTGACTCAATGCTTTCTCAGATTGCACCCAGCTTTCCCATTGGGCTGGAGTCATTAAATGCTTCTTCTCTTGTGGCCCCACAAGGCTGCCAAGAGAGACCCAAATTAAATCCAAGAGAAAGTAGTTAAGCTAAATACAGAAAATGATGACTTTGTAGAGGACTCTGGCTGCCAGAATTATTTCAATAAGCATTGTCTGTCATCATCATCATCCCCTCAGGACCATCCCTCTCCCCCAACACTAAGCAGCAATGGGGTTTAACTGCTCTCTTTCTCATTAAATTAGTATGCAAACTATCTTTCTATAAAGACTGTACCTAATTGGCCAGGACCCAGCTTTGTAGCCTCTTCCAAGGCTTTGACCTCAAAAGGCTCAGTTATGCCTAAAGCCAGAAAGACAAATCTGAAACTCCTGACCTTTCAAACAATCTCCTCAGAGGCTTCAGCTATGGATAATACCATACCTATGCTAGGCACTTTCATCCCATCACCCTTTTACTCCTGTTCCATGCTCCTACACAGGGGAAATGGAATGCTTTCATTCTCAATTCATCTCAAGACAACATGACCTTTCTCTTCCTACCCATCCCCCAGTTCTTGCTCTCTCCAAGCCTTCAGCCTGTTGAAAGCTGTACCCTAACTCAGGATATTAGCCGATTTCTCTAAAGTATTAGTGAGTGAAGCAAAGTCCCACCAGCATGTGGGGATAGATATCTTTCAAGGGGTTAGGATCCTGCAGAACTCACACAGAGGGTTGAAGACGGGGAAGGTGCTGAGGATTTGTTCTCTTTGGGGAAAAAACAAGCCCCTCCTCCTGTTCATCACCTTAGAGAGATGTGCATGAAACTTGACCTCCTTCCTGATAGCATCTCCTCAGCCCAGGTACTGACCTCTCAGTGTGCTGCAAAGGCCCCTCCTTGTTTTGTACCTACTATGAGGGGGATGTTTATTCAGAGAGAACCCACAGGAGCTTTGGAGCAAACTCGAGGGGATTAGCTCACCAAGGTTGCTGGTATAAAAGCTGCCCTTGTTCCCACCTGCTCCTGCAGAGAGGCGTGACCAGGACCTGGCTAGGCAGGTCACCCCTGGGCTGCATCATGTTCTATGATTGCCTCTTCACAGCTCCCTGCCAGCGTGAGTAACTCCCCCTCCCAATCCCTTGTGGTGAGTTCCACACTCTGCCTACTGAAAGACCATTAAAAGTAGGAGGTAGCTGGGTATGAATGAATAGAAAGAGGGAAGGAGGGAGGCAACCTAAACTAAGGGGTTTTAGGGTGGGGAACAGTATTCTAGAGTTTTGCCACCTCCTAAAACTAAGTCTCTATGTTTTCCCCTGCAAACTAGATAAGCTGGTCTCTAAGGTGAGCTATTGTGAGAATTTGTTAATATGTTTAAGAAGTGTGACAAAGCACAGACTTGAAGGCAAGATCTCCCAAATCCTCATCCTAGGCAGGGAATAATTCTCCCTTGACCCTTTTGTTTTCATCCTTGGACAAGGAAGGTCTCCTTCTCCTGCCTTTCTTTGGAGTCTGAGGAGCAGGTGAAGTAAAAATTCCTCTCAGCCTAGACAAGTGAATACAGTGAGAACTGCTGGGAGTGTTTAGGAGGAGGACAATGAGAAGGAAACCTGGAGATTGTCCTGGATAAGAAGCAACCAAAGAGGATGGAAATACTTCTTTAACCTAGAAAAGGGAAAACCAGGGACGTAATGGCTTGTATTCCAGCATTTGAACCATGGTCTTGTAGAAGGAGGAGACTTGTTCGGCTGGGCACTAGAGGGGCATAATTAGGAGGGGATGTCCTAGATGGAAGTGACAGGGGCCTATTTTAGCTGGAGAAAAGGAAGAAACTTAAGAAGAATTGTCTAAATGTGAAATTAGCTTCCTCAGGAGGTAGTGAAGTCTTATCAATGGAGGTGTTTCAGATGGAGACTGGGTAATTCTTTGTCACTTCTTGTAAAGTAGATTCTTGCTTGGGGGTTCTACTAAATGACCTCTAAGGCTCATCCCTTCCAACTCTGGAATTCTGAGATTCTGTTTTTCTTCCTGAAGAAGCCATCCCAGATCAAAAGAAAGGTCAAAGGAGACTGGGCCAAGAAGAGGGGAATGACATTAGAGTTTGTTCCCTGGGCTCCTGTTTTCCTGCAGAGCCAAATCTCCAGATTTGCTTCATGAACCTTCATTGTTCTTGTTCTATCTGGCCTTCCTCTCTTTGCCCATGTCTCAGTGGATTTTAGAATACCTCTCCTATGCCAGTCACAGGGCCCTGCTTGGGGCTTTCCCCTGGGAATGTAGCCAGGTAAAAGAGTGAATGAATGGAGTGGACTAGCACTAAGCCTTAGAGTTCTTAGACAGCCTTTGCTCTCTACATAGCCAGCCCATTCCTACAGGAGCCACACATGTGCAGCTGACATATGCTACATTCTGTAGACCCTAATGCTACTCTTGTCCATCTGCAGATACCTCTGTCCCCTTGCTAACACTTTAAAGAGTGAGACCCTAGAACTAAATCCAGATCCCAAACTTCTGCCTTCCAGAACCCTCGGGATAGTGCTACATAGACAGGGTGCCTGATCTGACCCTTTCCTCTCTACAGAAGGGGCCATGAGGGCCAGTGACACCGTTTCAGAAGCCAGTCCAGGCTCCACAGCCAGCCAATCTGGAGTGCCAACACAGGTGGTCCAACAGGTTCAGGCCACACCGCAGGTATGGGGCTCCCAAGGTAAGGGGACTGAATAGCTGGTTCTTGGGGGCCAAGAGAAGTTGTCTCCAGTCATGGGGGGCTTGAACCTTCCCCATCTTGGAGATGAGTATAGACTGCTGTGCACTGTGCCTTTTACTGTTCCCTCCTCCACCACTGCCCTTTAGCTCTGCCCTTCACCATCTGCCAGAGCCATCTGTTTGCCTTCTCTTATCAAGATGCTTTGCTCCTTTCCACTCAGCTCCCTTTCCATCCTCCCTTCCCTCATCTCACAGTTTGGGGGTCAGGGCCAGCCCCCCCTTCACCTCACTGGACTTTGTTCCAACAGCGGTTGCTGGTCCAGGCAAATGTGCAGGCCAAGCCTGGTGCCGTGTCCCCTCTGCAGCTTACCAGCATTCAAGTGCCCCAGCAGGTAAGGCTGACCTGTCTAAGGATAAAGGAAGGCAACATCATCTTCTCTGGGGCCTCATGGGTCCACCATCCCTAGTCATGAAAACTAGAGATTCCTCAAGGGGAATGGTGACACTTTCTTGACTAATTTACCTCTCTGTTGCCTGCCCACAAAGTGAGAAACAGAAACCTTTTCTGGCCTGCCTGGTTCCAGTTCATTTCTAATCGGGGAAATTAGAGCTGCCAAACCCTTGGCTATCCTTTAGGTCAGGTATCTCCACTAGGAAGAGCTAGTCTAGTTCATCTGGTTTTTACCTCTCAGGTGGCAGCCAGTGTCAGGAAAAGAACACTGTCCCTGAGAATCAACATCCCTTTATTCTGTTCCCAGGTTACTATGTGGCCTTAAGAAAGTCACTAGAAACTTCATATGATCAGCATGGGCTAGTGGAAAGAGATATGGATTGGGTGTCAGAAGACCCAGCCTCCCATCCCCCTTCACTGTTGACTTCTTTTGTGACCTCAGTCAAATCCCTTCCCTTCTCTGGACCTTGGTCATTTCTCTATAGTTGATTGGACTAGATGATCCCTAAGGCTCTACTGAGCTCTCAGGAGCTCTGTTACCTCTGAAGGTTGAGGGAAGTCAAGCTGTCTTCCCATTGTACTTTACCTCTCAAACAGCAAGCTTCTGAGATTAGGCCTTGGAGCTAGAGGCCAAGGGCTCTTCTTTGCACACTGCAGAGAAGAGCTCAGCCCTTCTACTCATGACCCTGGCAAGTGAAGCAGAAGTGAGGGAGAGGGAGGGACGCTTCTCCTAATCTCAGGATTCATGGAAAGAAGGCAGATGAAACCTTTAGGGTTATACAGAACCCTACTCCAGTTGCATTGGGTTGGAGAGTCTGGACTGTGGGGGCAAATCCACACCTCCCATCTCACAGGGAAAGCTGATGCAAATGAATCCCACTGCCCCTTGTGGTCCAAGAACCATAGGAGGGAAACCCTGAACTTGGAGCCAAAGGACCAGGGTTTGAATCCTAGCTCTGCCATTTAAAAGCTATGTGACCTTAGTCCAATCCTTTCCCTTCACTGAGCACATTTATGGGGTTGAATTAGTTTGTGTTGAAAGATCCTTCTAACTCTAACGTACCTCGATTCTCAAAGACCAGTCCCATTCTGAAATGGGGTTGTGCTCTCTGAACCAGCTTCCTCCTAATCACAAACATTCTCCACACAGCGGTTGGTGGTGCAGAGCACAAGCCAGACCAGCAAAGGGGGCCCAGCCTCGATAGCTGTCCATAGTGCCCAACAGGTGCACTCTCCTCCAGAGGTAAGTGGAAGCTCCTGGCCCTGTGGACCTTCCTCCCACCCATCTCTCTGTCATCTTTTTCTCTGAACTGTTTGTCTGCACTCCTCCCTCTCCTTGCCACTAGTTCTCAGATCCTGGCACCTGTAGGTGACATTTAACAAGGTCAGGGTGGCCTCCAGCCAAGGTTAGCAGCAAAGGGAACAGAGAACATCCATACTGAGCTTCAGCAGAGCCTGGGCTTATGGGCTGGGCTTTGAGGCTCAGGAAACAGAGCACAGCAGCTCCTGCCTGCCCTGGGTTACTCCAGCCCTACCATGGACAGCTCCAGCCCACCTCACTCCAGAACCCTTATTGGATTCTCCAGGTTTGGGGGGAGGGGGGAGCATATGAGACATGGGGGTTTACAAGTGAAGACACTGAAAGCCAAGGTCCATGTCACCAGAGGCGTGGGATGTCTTAGGAGCACCATTCCACAATCTAGGGAAGCCTGCCACTCAACCTGACCCCTCCCAGACCCCTCAGTATGCATCTGAACCCTGCAAAGCCAAGGAGGATATATGGTCTTTACTTACCAGCTATCCCTCCTAGAAAGGCCAGCATCTCAGGACCAAACCAGGAGTGGTGAGTAGCTCCAGACAAATTCTGTCCCCAGGAGCTGACCTGAGAAAATGCTGAGAACTTCAGAAAGATTGGGGGGCAGTCCTGAGCAGGGGCACACTTACAGGGAAGACCCAACTAGTGCTAGTTACTGAGCAAAAGCTCAAGACCACTTGCTTATTTGCAAACTTTGTTGCAAGAGAGAAGTTCTTTTCCCATTGTTATCTGCCCAACTTTACTCTAAGCCCTTTAGCAGATACAAGGAATTTCTGGGAATCGGTCCCGGAAAAAGCCCACCCTGATGTGTGCCCGAACCTATCCTGCCTCCCTGCTTCTCTGTCTTGTCTCCTCTTCCTCTTCTCTCTGATTCTGTCTCTGCCTTTTCCTTCCCTCTTCTCTTCCTCCCTCCTCTTCTCTCTCTCTCTCTCTCTCTCTCTCTCTCTCTCTCTCTCTCTCTCTCTCTCAGTCTCCCTCCCTCCTCCCTTCTCTCTCCATCCTCTTTTTCCTCTCTCTTTCAGCAGCGTTCACCAGGACAGGGGAATAGTTCCACCAGCAAAGCTGGTTCAGTGCAGCAGCTCCAGGTGCACAGTGTCCAGGCTGTCTCTGTCTCACAAGAGGTATCTGACAGGGGGCGGGGTGCTCCTGTAGAACTATTTCCTGAAGCAGTCTGGGATCTATAATCACTTTAGCATCCAATTAGGATTGAGCCTTTATAATTCTTGAAATGGGAGGCCCACTGGATTTGGAGTTGAAACCCGAGGTCTAAGGAGGCTGAAATTAGCTCAAGGTCCCCTGGGAGTGGCAGAGTGAGCTAGTTTCAGCCTCCTTGGACCTCGGGTCTTTTCTGACTCCTAGTCAACTTCAGTGACTTACCCAAGGCTTCTCAACAAGTTAGGATCAAAGAATCCAAGAAAACCAAGATCCATTAGAATAACCTGCCCCCAAGAATGAGGTTGGAGGTTACCATTCCACCACCATCCCCTTCCTAGTAAATGCTTTCCTCTGCTTCTTTCTCATTGCCCTTGAACAGCTAGCACTACTCATTTTATCTTAAGATGTTGGAATCTGACCTGGGAATCTCTTCAAAAAATGAGTGAGCAGTGGGATGGGGGATAGACAGTTTTTCTGTCTGGTTCAGTTGAGGAAGTGTATAGTTTATCTTTATGGCTTGGCCTAGTCTGCCAGGGAGGAACAGATTACTACCTATGTGCACTTCCTTTTTGGCAAGGAATTATGAGGGAGGCAGTAGTAAAGAAAAATTTATACAGGCGTACCCCTTTGTAGATGTGGGGGGGGGGCACCACGTGCTTGAGGGCTAGGCCCTGGCTGCTCTCAGCCTAATAGAGGACAATCAGGAGGGATGGGGCTGCTCCTTCCACTGATTGGGATACCTTGTGTCCCCACAGAGATCCGTCGTGCAGACCACTCCACAAACACCCAAATCCGGCCCAGTGCAGCAGCTGACAGTACAAGGGTTGCAGCAGGTCCATGTCACTCAAGAGGTCTGTGTTCTCCGGGCCCCTGGCTCTTCCCCTCCCCCCCCACTCCCCTCGGAGGCTTCCCCTGCCCAGGCTATGACTTGGATGGTCAGTTTTCTGGATACTCTGAACCAATGGACTGTGCAGTGAGGGAGCTGAGCAGAAGACCCTTAAGGCCCCTCTAGTTCTAAATCCCTTCAGAAGGGAGGGCCTGTTAAGCGAGCTTGACCCCAGGACAAGGTCAGGGCTAAAACTGTGGCTGCCCATTTCCCTGCCCGAGTGACTCAAAAGCCGCCGGACTTTTCTTGGCCCGAGAGAGGCGTGGAGGGCTAGAGGCGGGCGTGGAGGGCACCTTCGGGACTCCCGGGCAGAGAGCCCCAGCCCCCCGAGAGGCGGGGGCCGCCGGGGCCGGCCCCCCGCGGCCCCCCGCCGGCCCCCTGGCCAGTGTCTCTGTTTGTCCTCCAGTGCTCAGGCAGTCAGTTCCCCGCTAGGAAGGGAGAGCGGCAGGAGCCGGCAGCGGAGCCGCCCGGGGCGCGGGCCGAGCCGGGCCAGCGCGCCGAGCCGGGCCAGCGGGCCGAGCCGGGCCAGCGCGCCGAGCCGGGCCAGCGGGCCGAGCCGGGCCAGCGGGCCGGAGAGGCGCCCCTGCTGTTAGAGTGCAGTAGCGAGGCCCCGCAGTTAGGCAGCGGCAGCCCGGAGCCCCGGCTCCATTACCTGCCCGCGGCGGCGGCGGCGGCGGCGGCGGCAGCAGCGGCCGAGCCGGGGTCCGAGCAGTGGGTGGAGCTGGTGCGCGTGCTCCCCCAGCAGCTGCTCCTGCCCCAGCAGAAAGTGGTGATCGAGCCCCTGCCCGGGCTCTCCTCCCGGGCCAGCCCCGACCAGAGAGTCAGGATCCAGAGGGTCCCCCAGGTGCTAGTGTTCGGCACTGCAGCCACAGCCCTGAAAGTAGGTGGGGACGAGCGGGGGGCGGACTTCTCCTGCCCCGAGCCGGCCCCGGTGCCCCCCGCCCCTGCTAGCCAGGCCCCGCCTCCAGGAGATGCTCCACCCCGGGTCCGGGGACCCTCGCCCCTCCCGCCTCCCCAGGCTCCGGGCCCCCTCCCGCCTGCTCTGAGGCGCTGCCCTCAGCAGCCCCCTCCGGGCGCCCCCCAGAACCTTGGTTCAGGCCCCGTGTTACTGCCGGGCAGCAGGCCACTGGTATGAGTTTATTCTGAACCAGAGCCCCAGGGGTCCAGGCCTTAAGCAGCAGTTCTTGTTAGGCCAGTAGCCAGACCCCCGTGTAGGGAAGCCCTCCTGCCCACAGGGAAATCTCAGGGTTTTGTGTCTATTGGCCTAGAGCAGAGGGTTGCGGGGAATATGAGCTCTTCCAAGAAGATGCCTGGCTTCCCCAACCTGTAGAAGCCAGAAGCCAACCCAAGTCCTGGGGTCCCTGCCCTGCTACACCATCTGTGGAGCAGCCTGCTCCTCTGTTCCAGCTCAGATGCTGCTTGCTGATTGGCCCCAGGGTCAAAGGATTCTAACCTTCTCCATAACCCCCTGCTCTCTCGCCCCAGGTGCAACAGCTCCAGCAGGTGCCTGTGCAGCATGTGTATCCCAGCCAGGTTCAGTATGTGGAGGGCGGTGATGCCAGCTACACAGCCAGCACCATGTGAGTACATCAACTAGTGATCCCTTGATGCTCATCCCCACTTGCCCAAAGCCCAAACTTCAGACAGATTGAGCCATCGTCTTACATTGTAAATGAGCAAAGTTATCACAGGCCCTGGCCTTAAGGAGCTTACTTACCTCCACAATTAGAGGATCATAGGAGGCCTGAGATGCTGAAATTTATCATAACAGTTATGGCCAGCAGAAATTGGGGAGATTGGGAGTGAAAAAGGCCTTGTTAGACAGGCAGAATCTTAGAGTGGAAGGAAAGTAGAAGGGCATCTCAGGCAGGAGAGGAGGTGGTGTATCCAAAGGCTTTGATGAACCTGGCACACCATGGCATTGTTAGGAGAGACTCAACTGTCAAGCTCCAAAGAAATGGGATGGGGTCATTAAAAAATAATGGGAGAGGGGGCAATTAGGTGGTGCAGTGAATAGAACATTGGCTCTGGAGACAGGAGAGCCACAGGCATTTTGTGAACTGAGCAGGAACACGATCAGAGCTGGGTTTTAGGAAGACAGGTGAGATGGAGGGGAAAGTCTTGAAGTTAAAAGATTTCCATCATGGAGGCTATGGCAATAATCCAGATGGAAAATGTAGGATTGTGGGAATAGAAAGGAGGGAAGAAATCCTTAGACCTTGACAAATTGATTGAATCAATGGGAAAGGAAGGTAAAAAGTTAAAACCCACTTTGAGTCTAGACTGATAAGGATGATGAGTCAGTGACAGAAATGGAAAAATTGTAAGGAATCTTTTCTGTTTCCCTTTGTTCATTTTTTGGTACCATTCTAAGATAGAAGAATATTCCATCTTATGCCCCAATTGGACCAAAGCTTCTGGTGGGAGAAAGCTTATCGAGAGGCAGAAGCAAGCCCTAGCTCTAGGGACAGGTTGACCAGCAGCACTTATTAAACAACTGTGCTCCTCCCCGAGACATTTCTGAGGTTCCCATTCACTCTGCCACAGAGATGGCCACCCAGCCCTCCTTCTTTCCTGCTTTCCTTACAGTCGCTCAGGTACCTACCCCTATACAGAGACACCACTGTACACCCAGAATGCGGGCACCAGCTACTATGAGCCCCAGGGCTCAACTGCGCAGGTCAGCACACCTGCCACTTCCCAGGCTGTGGCAAGCAGTGGCTCAGTGCCCATGTATGTGTCGGGGGGCCAGATCGTCACCAACTCGAGTGGCACAAGCAGCGGCGGGGGCGGCGGGGGCGGCGGGGGCGGCGCCGGCACCTACGTGATCCAGGGCGGCTACATGTTGGGCAGCTCCAGCCAGTCGTACTCTCATACCACCCGTGCCTCACCAGCCACTGTAAGTGCCCCTGTGCCCCCCTCCTAGAGGGAGAAGGGGTGGGGATGAGGAACATCACTGGAACAGATGCAGGGACAGGAACCTTGGGAATGTTTCTGCAACACAGCTGTCTCCTGCCTTCTAGTGACTACCCTGAGTAGTGACCATCCAGGTGAGGGATACAGACCAGAAGGATCAGAAGAGGGGGCGGGGAGGCCAAGCTCAGGACATTTCATATCACCTGCCTCCTGAGGATAAGCAGAGGGGATGGGGGACCAAGCAGCCTCAGCCCATGACACTGCCCTCAGGAGGGTCCTAGGTCTGCCCTAGTTTCCTCTTTTCCATACAGGAATGATGATCGAGGGTTTTTACCTAGGTGGGGGCTGGCCCCTGGGTTGGCTTCCTTTGCCTCCTCCCCCCACTTCTCTTCTCACTAGGTCCAGTGGCTGCTGGATAACTATGAGACAGCTGAGGGTGTGAGCCTACCCCGCAGCACCCTCTATTGCCACTACCTTCTGCACTGCCAGGAGCAGAAGCTAGAGCCCGTCAATGCTGCCTCTTTTGGCAAGCTCATCCGCTCCGTTTTCATGGGTCTCCGCACTCGCCGACTTGGCACCAGGTAGGCCTGTCTAGTGTTTGGAGGTCCTTCCCCAGAGCCAAGCCTCAGGGTTCTCCCAGAATTGAGCCCTTGACCCCAGCGGGGTTAATCCTCCCCCCCCTTCCCCTCCCATAACTCTACCCACTGTTGTTCAGATAAAGCCTCAGGTTTATCTTTTAGTCAAGTGGGTTTTTGGGTCCCTTCTTGGTGACATCCTCAGCCACTACCCTAGAGATCTATTTTGGGCAGATTTTCCCCAGTGACCTTGTTAAAAGTGTCCCTGTGGTGTAACGAATAGGGAGTTGGCCTCAGAATCAGGAAGGCTTGGATTCAAGTCCCACTTCTGATACTGTGACCTTGGGCAAACCATTAAATTTCTTAGTGTGTCCTGGGCAACTCTCCTGATAAATGACAGAGCAGATGCCAGTCTACATGACTGAGCATTAGGCCCAGGGTCTTCCAGATTGAGAGCAGATTGAATTTAGTGTTTTCTATGCTGGGAATTACTCCACACCTCCCCATCCCTTAGCCATGACTAGAATTCCTTGGAACTTCATAGAACACTTGGTTTATATTTATATCTCTCCAGGGTACTTATCATGTAATGTCCATTGGGACGATCTGTGTTAGCACATTATCTCCCTCCTAGACTGTGAAGGCCACATTGAATTCTCCAGACTTTGTACCATACCCACCATGGGCTCAGCAAACAATGAATAGCTATTGTTCAGATGTTATTTTTTGACAAGGCAGTGGGGTTAAGTGACTTCCCCAAGGTCACACTACTAGGTAATTTAGTGTCTGAGGCCACATTTGAACTCAGGTCCTCTTGACTCTAGGGCTGGTGCTCTATCCACTGCGCCACCTAACTATACCCCTATTGTTCAGCTGAATGAATGAATCTTTCCTAGGTTATATGTGGGACATCCTGAGCCTGAACTCCTCTCTGACTTTTCCCACTTCTCTTTCCTACTCTCCTTTCTAGGGGGAATTCCAAATACCATTACTATGGCCTGCGTATCAAAGCCAACTCTCCACTGCTACGGCTGATGGAGGACCAGCAGCACATGGCCATGCGGGGCCAGCCCTTCTCCCAGAAACAGAGGTCGGTATGCTTAGAGCCCAGCCCAGGGGTCTCTGGCTAGCAGAGCAGCAGGGAAAGAAGACATTCCCTCCCATCTGGACCTTCTCCTTACTTCCTCTACCTTCCCAGGCTTAAACCAATCCAGAAGATGGAGGGTATGACCAATGGTGTGGCAGTAGGACAGCAGCAGGCCTCAGGTCTGTCTGACATCAGTGCCCAAGTCCAACAGTACCAACAGTTCTTGGGTAAGGAACTACCTATCCTTGTGCCAGGAACATTGCTACATAGCCCACACGGCAAGTTTCCCAACCCAGATGGGACCACAGAAGGAGGGGAGAGTTTAAGGAGGCAAGAATTCCTGAGCCCTGCAGAGGCATAATGTGAAAAGAACTGGATTAAGAGTCTTCAACCTGGGCTCTAATTTTTTTTCTGCGCCTTACTGGTCAGCATGACCTTGGGCCGTGCCCTTAATCTCCCTGGACTTGAGTTTTGTCATCTCTAAAGTGAGGAATTGGGATGAGATCATTTCTAAGGCCCTCTTCTGTAAAGGCTGTGTTCCTGATCTGTCCTGGGTCCTTTCTGCCTTCTCAGATGCCTCAAGGAGTCTACCAGAATTCACTGAGCTTGACCTACAGGGCAAGGTGCTACCCGAGGGGATTGGACCTGAAGACATCAAGGCCTTCCAGGTCCTGTACCGGGAGCACTGTGAGGTATGGGACCAGGCCTAGAGTCAGGGTCCAGAGCTCTGGCATTGCCAGCCAGGAAACATGGGCCCAAGGCTGTGCTCCTTTTATCCGTCCCTCTGAGGGTTTCCAGCGGGGACAGTGCTGCCCTGCCGTTGTCACCCTCTCTTCTCTCCTTGCTAGGCCATTGTGGACGTCATGATTAATCTGCAGTTTACACTAGTGGAGACCCTGTGGAAGACTTTCTGGAGGTACAACCTCAATCAACCCAGCGAGGCCACCCCCCTGGCTGTGTGAGTATGATGGGGAACCCTGGGCAGCCATAGCAAGAGAACCTTTTAAGGCCTTCTTACTGAGGAAGATGTTCTCACTCATGTCTGTGTGTATTTATCTCTATTCCTGTATGTATGTGTGTATGTCTGTACATTTCTTTATGTATATCCCTGCATGTGTATATGTGTCTGTGTACCTGTGTCATTGTTCCTTTTCTACACACATCTGCCCCTGATTATGTGTCCACCTTTGTGTGTGTGTGTGTCCATACAGCCACGATGAAGCAGAGAAGCGGCTGCCCAAGAGCAGCCTGGTGCTCCTCTCCAAATATGAGCCTGTGCTCAAGTGGACCAAGGACTGTGACAACCTGCTGTACCAGGGCCTGGTGGAGATCCTTATCCCTGATGTGCTTCGGCCCATCCCCAGTGAGTAGGGGGAGGTCGGGGGCAGCCAGCCGAGGCAAGGGTACTCTGCTCACCTCCCCAACCATGCTTGTCTATCCTCCGCAGGTGCCTTGACACAAGCAATTCGGAATTTTGCCAAGAGCCTCGAGAGCTGGCTCACCAATGCCATGATGAACATCCCTGAAGAGATGGTTCGGGTGAAGGTGAGAGGGCTGGAGCTTCCCCATCCTAAAATTCCAAAGCAAAGCCTCCTGGCATTTGTGTAATTTGGGTAGGATTTAGAATTAGATGGTATCTTGGAGATCATCTACTTTAACCACTTTATTTTGCAGAAGAGGAAACTGAGTCCTAGAGAAAGTAACTCACCCAAGGTCATACAGGTAGCAAATAGAATTAAAATTTGATTGCAGGTCCTCTGATTCCCAAACCCAGTGTACTTTCTTCCAGCTGTGGAGATCCATAATTGCCAGGCTCAGAAAATTAGACTTGATCCTAGAAATAATAGGAAACCCAGCCTAGTTAGAGCTGAGTTGGAGGAAGGTGACTAGCAGCCACAAGATGAGAGGAGACAGGCTGGTCAGGTCATTGCAGCGGTCCAGGGTAGAAAGAAGGAAGAGGAAATATGTCCAATGAGAGGAGCCTGAATTTGTGTGGAGCCAGAGACTTGGATGCATTCCCAAGCTGAGCTATATGCTCACTACCTGTGTGATAATGCTTCCCTTCTATAGGCCTGTTTTTGTCGTTGTTGGGCAGTTCTGTCATGCCGAACTCTCCCTGAACCCATTTGGGGTTTTCTTGGCAGAGATAATGGAGTGGCTTTTGCCATTTCCTTCTCCAGCTCATTTGACAGATGAGGAAACTGAGGCAAACAGGGTGAAGTGACTTACCCAGGGTCACACAGCCATATCTGAACTCTGGAAGAGGAGTCTTTGTGACCCTAAGCCCAGCAATCCATGCCCTCTGGTGCCCCATGGCTGCTCCAACAGGGCTTCAGTTTATTCCTCTATAAAATGAGTTGGTTGTACCAGATATTCTCCAGACATTTTAGCAGTGAATCCTGTCACCCCTGAAGTCATCAGTCCTCTCTGGTCCACAGTCCCCCCCCCCCCCCCCCCCCCACGAAGGCTGGCCTAGATGGTCTGGAAGGTCATCTGCAGCTCAGCTGCTGGGCTGGGTGGCGGGGGGGGGAGAATCACAGAAACAAGGGTGTGACAGGGCTCTGCCCACAGGTGGCTGCAGCTAGTGCTTTTGCCCAAACGCTTCGGCGCTACACGTCTCTCAATCACTTGGCCCAGGCGGCCCGGGCTGTGCTGCAGAATACGGCCCAAATCAACCAGATGCTCAGCGATCTCAACCGTGTCGACTTTGCCAACGTGCAGGTACCAGCAGTCCCTCAAGATAGCTGGGACCACCCTGGCAAGGGAGGGTTTCTGGGAATGGTGTGAGGAGGGTATAAGCTTGGAGCCCAGGTCCCAAGCCACATGACTCTGGCTCTGCCTCCCCAGGAGCAGGCCTCGTGGGTATGCCGCTGTGAAGACCGAGTTGTGCAGCGGCTGGAGCAGGACTTCAAGGTGACTCTTCAACAGCAGAACTCGCTGGAGCAGTGGGCAGGCTGGCTGGATGGCGTGGTGAGCCAGGTGCTCAAGCCCTACCAGGGCAGTGCCAGCTTCCCCAAGGCTGCCAAACTCTTCCTTCTCAAGTGGTCTTTCTACAGGTGGGTGGTATCTGATGAAAGGGGGCTGGGGGTAGCCTGGCTCAGTCCACCAACCTCAGGCCTGCTCCTCTTCCTCCAGCTCCATGGTCATTCGGGACCTGACCTTGCGCAGCGCCGCCAGCTTTGGCTCCTTCCACCTGATCCGCCTCTTGTACGATGAGTATATGTACTACCTGATTGAACACCGGGTAGCCCAAGCCAAGGGAGAGACACCCATCGCTGTCATGGGCGAGGTGAATACAAGAGGCAGATTGGGGAAGTCTGAAGAGGGAGGGGGAAGCAAAAAAGGAGGCAGCCCACCCACCCTAACTGTTCCCCCGGGCCTACTCTCCCCTGTACAGTTTGCCAATCTGGCCAGTTCCCTGAATCCCCTGGATCCTGACAAAGGTAGGAAAGGCCTCTCCCACCTCACTTCCTTCTGGGGCTAGTGAGGATCTTTGGACACCTGGGCCCACACCTCGTTTGGGTGGGGTGGGCAAAGGGTCTGTGTATCCCAGCCCCATTGGAAAGGAGTGGGAGTGGGGAGGAGCTCATGACTGGAGCAAGTTCTAAACTCAGACCCCTTCATGACCCCAGATGAGGAGGAAGAAGAAGAGGAAGAGAGTGAAGATGAACTGCCCCAAGAGATATCTCTCAACTCCAGTGAGTCAACTGCCCTCAGCTCAGAGCCCCTGGAGCCCCCTGCCAAGCTGGCAAGGACTGATGGACGGGGCATTTTCGTGCAGGCCCTGCCCTCAAGCTAAAAGCCCTGGCTATTTGCTGGGGCTCCCCAGGACTCTGGCCCTTAGAGGGCAGGGCAAGGGCTGTTTCAGGGGCCACCTACCCCAAACCCATCTTTTGTAGCTGTGGGAATCCCATGAGCTCAGGCTTCCAGCAAAGGAGAAGCCTGGCCTCACCAGCCTTCTACTCTCCACCCCCTACTCTCCTTCCCCCAAAAGACACCAAAGTCCCAGCCAGACTCCAGACTTCCCTGTAGCTCATGGGACTTGGTGTGTTTTTGCTCTGGCCCCCATTGTGGGGCAGGATGCACCCCTAGCTACTGAAGGAGGAGCAGGAGAGCTCCTCCAAAGCAGGGAAGGCATTGGCCCTGCACCCCCTTGCCCTTGCAAACCCACCCCTTCCTGTGGCCTTTGTTTGCCCCTGCGGGGTAAGGGGGGTGGGTGGCAGCACAATCCCAGGGCAAGAACCACTTGGCTGCACTGGAAGGATTTCTTTTTTTGGGGGGTGGGTGGGCAGGGGAGCTGGCTCCTCAATACTGCAAACACTGACACAAAAGACAAAAAGACGTGCCTTAAGGAACAAACTGAGCGTCCTGGCTGGCAGCAGGCTCCCTGGGGCAGTGGGCATGGCCTTGAACAAGAGGGAAAGTGGAGCATCTTCTCTTCCCTGGCCACCAGCACAGGCCCAGAGCTGGGCCAGTCTGGCCCAAGGAGCTGTCTGCTTTGGAGGGACACAGCTCCCTCCAGTGGGCATGGTGGCTCCCGGCTTTCCCTCTCCCTTTCCTACTCCCTGGAACTGATTCCAAGCTCTGGCTTTGCACAGTGGCTTGCCCCCCACCCCTGCCCCAGACTGCCTGGGGCTAAGGGGATGCTGAGCTGCCACCTCGGACACAGGTAGTATGGGTGGGGGAAGGGGTTGTTGCCCTTTGCCAGAGTGCTTGCTAAAATGCAGAGGACCCTGTCACCACCCAGAATCCTCCTTCCCCCAGTCCTCTTTGCTTCCCTTCTTGGTTTAAGTGCAATTAAAGCAGTTCTGGGCGCTGCTTTAGGGGAGGGCTTGTGGGTCAGGGCCCTGCCCATCAATCTTCTTCCCTGACCCTCCCATTCAGCACTCTCTGCTATGAGGGAGCATTGCAGGCCTCCATCAAGCCTTGGGAGAGGCCCTCTCCTTCACAGGCTGTACCTCCACCTCAATACCCTTCCTTTGCCCCATCCCACCCAGGCTTGGAGCTGTGGCAGGACCCTCTCCTTCCCCAAGGGCAGGGGAAAGACAGCTGATGGGAGGGAATGAGCGGGAGAGGCTCCCTTGTTCCCTCCCAATTTCCAAAGACCAGTGCTAGACTGACACTGCCCTGAGAGCTGCCAGCCTACCCAGCTCAGGGAGGTAAGGCCAAGGTGCCTCCTCCCAAGTGTGGCCAGCCTCTCCTGGAGCAGGTAGTCAGGCAAGGGCCTGGGTAGCCCTCACTCATAAAGATCACCCCCCCCACCCCTCCAACAGCTGCCCTCTAAGATGCTGGTTTGTCATGGAACCTTCTTAGCTATTCTAGTTTTCCAGAGATCTGTGCTTTTGTAATGTAATGATCTAATCCTCTCTCTAAACCACATAACTATTGTGCGATTTGTGAGCGATATCCACTCAGTCGGTAGCTGTTGGGGTTTTTCCAACCATCATGGCCTTATTCGTTCCAATTTTTTCAGTGTTTTCAACATGTGAGATAGATGTTTATGGCAAAACAAAAAACAAAAAAAACATCTTAATTGTATAAAAAAAAATCACTATTTTGTGTGCTCCAAGTGCAGCAGCTGAGGGGACTGGCCCCCCACTCTGCTGGTGGCTGGTTGCCACCCTGGGCCCGGGTTGCCAGGCCCTCTTCCCCGTGGTGGTGAAAAGTGTCAAAGCGTGTGGTAGTCTAGAAAGCCCAAGCTGTTTTCTACCTTTTTGTAGTCTTTCTTAAAACACAATAAATTCCGCTGTGTTATTTGGCTACCAGCTGACTCCCCTGGGCCTGGTGTCTGTTCACAGCCTTGTCCTGAAGACTCCTCTGCTTTGTCACAGGTCAGGGCTCTGGTTCCTAACTACTCATTTTGTCTCTGACCCAGAGTACCAGTAACATAGGGTAACGTTTTGATGAGAGGCAGTGTGTCAACTGTCTCAGATAATATGGGGGGGTGGGGGAGCATATGACCCTGAAGGCAGTCCACACAGGCTCAGAAATTAAAACATTTATTACATGAATGGGGGGAGGGAGAGGGGTCAGCTAACTTGACCTCCTCAAGGAACTGGCATCCACAACTGGCAGCCAAGGAAACTTTTAGAATATACATGAAACCAAAGGCCCTGGCCTGGAAGGGAGGAGGGAGTGGGGAGAAACCAAGTCTCTTGAAGCTTCTCTTGGCCCTCTTCCCCATGCCCAAGACTGACAGGCCACTCTCTGTCAAGGGACTTGGAAGCCTAGGGGGTACCCCTAGCCACTTAATCCCCAGGGGTCCCTCCCCTGCCCCCCACTTAAATAGGCATAAATAAAAGGGATCTGGGCTCCAGGGCTCCTGGGGGGCCTACCCTTCCCCCCAGCCGACCCCATCTTCCAAGGGGTGGGGGGGGGAGGCCTTCCAGAGCCAAGCCTTCCCTCCCCCCAACCCCCCCACCTCCCAACCTAATACTAGGGGACAGGATGGGAGAAACAAAAAGCCCCCAAGTAACAACAAAATCCAACCCAAAACGAGGAGGTAGTATCGAGTCAGTGTCCAGAGCAGTGGGTGCCATAGCCCCCGGGCTCCTCACAGCACAATCCATGTGTACCGCTCGTTGTCAGCCAGGACCTTCAGGGAGCAGCCTGGAGGGGGTGGGACACACACACATACACACACACACAACACAAGTACATCCCAACTTCTGCCTCTTGTTTATAGGCTCAAAGGAGTGAAGCTGGAATGGCCCTCAGAGCATCCAATCCAACCCCCTTACTTGACAGGAAACTAAAGCACAGAGAGAAGACACTTGGCCAAAATCACACAGGAAAGATCACAGGGCTTTTAGAGCTGGAGGGGCCAATGTACTGAGGCCCAGAGGCTAGTGACATGCTCGAGGTCAGACAGTAAACAAATCCAGTGCTACTTCTAGGATAAAGGGTATGACACACACTATCAATGGAGCCAAACCTTTAGGAACCCAGGTCTGCTTTGTGTAACTCACAGACACATCTCACTCCTCTGGGAGGTACCAAGGCCCCATAAGGTTCATTCCTATCACCGGAGTAGGGCAGCCCTTTGTCCTAAAATCATTTCATGGTGTAAAAACAAAGGCTCCTTACCCTATTAACTTAGGGATCTGATGACCAGATTCATTTGACAGTCACTCCATTCTTGCCCTCTACTATCTCTTCTCCCCCCCCCCCCAATCTTTCCCTTCCAGACTGAAATCCTTTAGTCTGTCCTCGGGCGCTCTCCCCCTCTGCCCATCCCCTACTCCTTCAACAGCCCCTTCTATCTGTGCTACCGTTAGCTGTGGGGCCTTCTCTAGTTCCACTCTATCTGGAGTTGGGATGGTAAGTCCTAGGCACAGTCCTAGTCTTGCAGTTACAGATCAATGATTGATACTTGAATGAACAGGGCCTTTATATGAGGGGAGGGGCAGGTTTTTGGGTGGGGGCCTCTTGCCCTCAGAAGTCAAAGCCAGATAAGAAGACCGACAGGCCAAGCAAGCAGAGGAAGAGAACGCTGGGTCGTTGAGACTGCCTGAGCCCCACCTTTGTGCAGTGCCTCATTGGTCATCCTGTTGACATAACGGCCACTGTTCTCAGGCACAAGCCACTTCATCACCATGTCCACACAACTCTTTCGATAGGAGCTCCAGACACTGCCACTAGAAGGAAGAAGGCAGTTTACACAGGATTCTGTGTAGGATGGGATTCCACCTTCCCAAGCCATTAGCCTTGGCCTCACCTGGTCTGTCCTTTGACCTCAGTGAGATCACCCACACTGACTGTAACAAAGATGCCTGTATTCAGGTCCCAGGCCACCTTCAAGCTGGTGTGATAGGTCTTTGGTCTGGAGGGCAAGAAAGAGGGTAAACCGAGGCCCAGGAAAAATGGTCTGGACTATTGGGGAAGGGGTAGAATGGAGGAGTGGAAATGAGAGGCCACAGGATTCTGAGTTGCAAGGAACCTTACAAGGTAACCTCATCCAACCCTCTCTTTATATATGGGGAAAATTACAACTTAGAGAAAGGAAGCACTATTCCCAGTCATCAAACATTTCAAGGATTCGAACCCAAGTTCTCTTAATCTAGTGTTCTTTTGACTAAACCATCACAGCTGTCAAATGGAGAGCTAGGAGGCCTGTAGTGAAGGCCAGGGGGGGCAGTGTCATTATCCTGTGCTTCGTTAGTGGCAGGCCTAGGGGACACAGGGACAAGTATTCCCCTCCCCCCCTCCCTCACCGGAGCTGGGCCTCCTCATTGGGGGAAGGGAAGGCCAGGAGCAGCAGGCCAATGTTGATGAGGACCTGGTTGGTTTCAGGACAGACCTGGGAGGGGAGAGAGCAAAAAAGGACAATGAGGAGAGCCCCGGAGACTGGGATCATCAGTTGGAACCCAATAACAGCAGCTTACATTTCTATGGCAATTTAAGATTTAAAAAGTACTTGATACACAACCCTAGTTGTGAGCAAATATTCCCATTTTAGAGATGAGGAAACCGGGACTCAGAGAAAGGGTAAATGATTTCCCTAATCATAGCTAAAAGTAGGAACACAGAACTCAAAATTCAGATCTTTTGTCTTAGTCTAGTGCTCCTTCCTCTCTAAATCAGCATTTATTCATCATCTATTCTGTGCAAACCTGCTAAACAGATGCTTGGAAACATGAAGACAACAACGGGACAATCCCTGCCCTCAAGGAGCTCACATTCCATTAAGAAGATAAGATGGACATGGGGACTCATACAAAGTGCTCTATGCCATTTCTGACTCCTGTGCCCATTCCCCACTCCAGAGGACACACACCTCCAAAATGACGATGTCATAGTCACTGAAGGAACAGAATTGGTGGCTCCAAGTAGCGTCATTTCGGATGACTTCATTAATGACATACTCAAAGTCGAGGGTGAGCTGCTCCACTGTCAGGTACTGGCCCTTTAATGGACAAATAGCCCAAGATATACATACACATATGATAGCCCAGGTTGGCCTTCCTCCACATCTCACCCCTGCTGCCTACCTGGAAAACTGCCCGTTCTCTCATAGGCCGTAGATTCCTGCCCCGGAGATCAGTCACCACAAATGGAAGGGAAATCTTATCATCTTCAAACCCTAGAGGTGATGGAAGAGGGAAGATAGACAAGGGTGAGACTTTGGGGTTTGGAACAGACCTCTGCCCTACTGTCCCTTCACCTGCCTCTTCTCCTCACCATCCTCTGGTTCGGCCCAGTCCCCAGGCTCCAGCACATAATGGAGCTTGGTGTAGTTGACATAACCCGGCTCTGCAACTGGGGGCACCGTGTCAGGAGGACTGTCCCGAGGTCCTGATTCCCTGTCCAGGGGTGGCGCCTCACAGGGCAGGCGACAGCGGCTGCCTGAGGCCCCCAGGCAGGGGGGCTGCCGGGTCTCCTCCATAGCGCCACCCTTTGCCTCCTTGGCCCTTCGGAAAATGTCAGCCACAAATTCCTTGGCTTTGGCAACAGCTGGCGAGGGCTCTGGAGGGCGAGCAGGGGTAGCCTCTGGGCAGGGTCCTCTGGACGCTGGGGGATCCTCTCGGTTTGGGGGCCCAGGAGGGTCGGGGGGGGCTGGCGGATGGGTAGTTCGGTCATAGAGGATTTGGCAGAAACTGCTGTCACCTAAAATAAGGGGATGTGAGTGGTCGGGGGAAAGAATGTGAGGGCAAGCCATAGCTCTGGGTTAGAACCTAGGCAAATCATTTCTCATCTGTTTCTTTAATGTAAAATGGAAGACAAAAGCCTAAGGTAGAACTCGCCACAGGACAGCTAAGGCTCTTTCCATGTCTATGTTCTATGAAGTCACAGGAGAGCAACTCAGTTTCTCCCCTTCTCTAGACCTCCGTTTTTCTCTCCTATTATAGGAGATTAAATTCTATAACCTCTAAAGTACCTTCTGGCTAGAAATCTTATGATCCAATGCTGCAAGGTAGCATCAAAAAACAAATACTCTGAAGAAAAATTCTTTGTTCACTTAGTCATAGGGTAGAGGAAAGAAAGCTGGGTCTAAAAAGAAGGGGAAAATGTTTCCCACCCAGTAGAGAATTGAGCTGGTATCTAGAAACTAAAGAGATAATGGATCAGAAATCAAAACCTTCAAAACACAAAAAGAAATCGAATCCTTCTGTTACTAGTAATTGGACTTTGGGTTAAGTCAAAAACTTCTCTGAGCCTCAGTTTCTCCATATATAAAACAAAGAGGTTGGACTACATGCTTAAGTCCTTCCAACTCTCCAATCCTATAAGCCACCAGGATTGACCACGGTGCCCCGCTAAGGTGTTGTCCAGCTCTACGGGTGGCTGAGGGAGGGCCAGGCAGCTGGGCTGAAGCCAGGGCTTGGGGCCACAAGCCTACCTGCTGAGCAGACAGAGACTGCACAGGCCACCAGGGAGTAACTGGTGTTGAGCAACACCACCTGGTCCTTTTTGAGCTGGAAGGCTGGCTGGAAGGTGGGGAAGGGATAGACCACCTGGTACTTGGTGTGCAGCATGAACCCATGTCTCAGGCAATGGGCACTAGGGTCTCCTGAAACACACACACACACACACACACACAAACTAGAATAAACACCTGCGACACGTTTCCACACTTGCTCCATGCAGCAAACATGAAGGAAACACGCCCACTCCAAGACCAACTTCTGCCCCCATGCAACAAGCAGCTGTGCAAGTGCACCCAGCGCAGGATGCCCAGCTGTGACCTCTACACACTTGAAGCATCTGAGGGCTTCTGGCCACGCTCAAGAACCTTGAGGCCTGAGCCACAGATGTCCCAGTGCCCTTGGGTCAATAGTGACTGAGACTGCTGCAGCCCGTCTCAGGTCTGGGCCACTCACCAGGGTGGGCGAGGCTGGCGTCGCGGCAGCTGGGGCAGCGATCTCTGGGCGGCATGGCCACTGTGCTAATGTAGATGTCCCGGTGGTTCTCATCGCTCATCATCATCATATTCATGAGAATCCCATTGGCTGACCGGGTGCTGAGGGGTGGGGGTGGGGGCTGAGCCTGCATCTGTTTTAACCCCACCACCGCCCTTGCCTCCTCGGTCCCCCACTCCCCTACCCCCTTCCTCCACCCTCCAGGCCCTCACTTGAAGCCAAAGACGATGACTTTGGAAGAATCGCTGGGCCATTCACAGACAGTCAAGTAAAGATCGCTATAAATCTCTTCATCCTGGAAGAGTCGCACCTGCCTCACCTATGAACAGAGTGCACAGGAACTGTGAAGAGCATTTACTAACACAAGGCCCTCTGTGATCACCTTATCCAACCCTCTCATCTCACAAAAAAGGAAACCAAGTCCCAAGGAAGGGGGGGTGGGATTCGTAGGATGGAGACTCAAACCCAGGCTGCTTTCATCTGGGCCCAGGATACAGACAGCTGGTGGGACCGCCCCAAGCCCAGGGAGAGGAAGGACGAGAAGTGGCGAGGAGGCCCACGAAGGGGTCACTCCAGTCCCGCCTTCCTACCAGTTTCAGCTTGCTGTGGACGTTGAATTCCCACCAATACAGGTGGTAGATATAGAAGGAGAAGTCATCATCGCCACTGTTGCTCGTATAGGATAGAACATAGCGGCCGCATTTGGAAAAGCCCAAGAAGATGTGCCTGTGGAGGGGGGCCTTATTCTTAGCCTTATTCTTCCTTTCACCACTCTGCCCCCAACGTCACCCCTAATTCTGACACCCATCTCCCACCCACTAGCCCAAACTAGGCATCCTAGCATAGTCATACAGTCCTGTTCCCACCTTACCCTGCACAAAGGAAGTCCTCATCCACAATGCTCTTTAAGGATACACAAACGCGGGGTGGTAGCTTTCGGAAGAGTCGAGGGGAGAGCTGCCCACTAATCTGGGAATGGGAAGAGGGGGAGGTCCAGGCATCAAATTGCTTCTCTTTACTCCAGAGGCAGAATCCATCCAAGGCTGCCTTGCTCCTAAAGCTATATTCTCCTCTTCACCCACAATGAACTCCCTCTGATGATCACTGTCATCCCAGTTTCCAACTTTCTTCTCTCTGCTTGCAGTAGTTTCCAAGGGATAATCCAAATTGCCTCAGTCTCAATGAATCTAACTCACTTGCTCTTTGAACATCAATTAGCCTTTCCTCCCTCCATGCTTTTATTCCTGCCACTCCCACTTATCCATATCCTGCTGCTTTCATGTCTCCCCTCCTAAAGAGGATCCCCATCTCCACTATCAGAAAAAAAGAGGATCATGGAAGCTCAGAGATCAGCTATCCAGTTTGACTCAGACTGGAACTAGAAAGCTCTCAACAACATTCCTGACAAGAAGACCCTCCGGAAAGGGGAAGCTACTTTCTCCTAAGATGAAGTCCATTTCCATTTGGGAAAACTCTTTGTGAGGAAAGGTTTTTCTTACATTAAAATGAAGTTTGCCTCTTGGCAACTCCCACCCTCTGGGATGCTGAGGAACAAACTGTCTTCTTCCACACAATAACATCTTTAAACATTTGGCTATCAAATTCTTTTCTGGGCTAAGCATCTCCAATTCCTTTATGTGATTCTCAAATGCCAAGGTCTCCAGAATTAGCTTTTTGAGCTCACATGGAACTTACAGTCACCAGAAATCTTTCAAATGAGACTGTGCAGCCACACCTCCTTCAATAAACTGGCCTGGTGAGGCTGATTTCTTGAACCAATCTGAAAGACTTTGCATTTGTCCCCAGTAAACTTCATCTAATTAAATTTGGAGCACTTTTCTGGCCTACTGAAAACTTTTTGTGCTCATTCTGTGTCTATTATCCCTCTCAGCTTCAGAACATTAGTAACACTGATAAGCATGCCAGCTATTCTTTTATCCAAATCAAAGACAAAAACAAGACCATGCCTCCACTCCTCACATAGTGTTCAATAGCACTGCTTTCCTAGCTTTCACGGCTGAGCTCAAGAAACATTCACTGTATGAAAAATCCAAATACGTACATATATAATACACACACACACATGCAGACGCATCTCGTTTCCCCAATAAGAAAGGAAAGCCCTGGGGGTTGGACTCTCTCTGAGCCTCGGGTGAAGGCCAGAGCCAGCCTCATCTTCCACTGACCTCAAAGACGAACTGCGAGACCCCGGGCAAATCACTTCACCCCGTGCCCTCATCTGTCAAATGAACTGGGGAAGAAAATGGCAAACCATCCCTAGAGCTATGCCAGGAAAACCCTAGCTGGGGGTCCTAACTCCAAGGAGGCCCGAGCGCACAGGGGCCGCCCCACTTTGGGTCCGAGGCGCTGCCAACAAGGCCGAGGCTGCCAGGGCCCCTCTCTGGCCAGGGCGGCGCGTCAGCGGGAGTGACCGGATGAATGAGGGAGGCCTGGCACGGTCGCCACGGTGACCCGGGCCCGGGGGAGGCGCGCCCGCGCCCCCGGCCCCTCGCCCCCTCCGGGGGCAGCCCTCCCCTGGCCCGCCCCCACGCCTGGCACACGCTCCGGGCATGCCCTCCTCCTGGGGGTCTCCTCCCGACGCGGCAGGGGCTCGTGCCCGGGGGCCCGCCCCCTGCCCGCTCCTCTCTCGGGCTCCATCCCACCCTTCCCTGTCACCTCCTCCTCCTCCGCTGCCCGCGCCCACCGGCCCCCCCCCGGGGCCCAGCCCCCCTCCCCACGATGCCCCCCGCCGCCTCCCCTCCCCCCCGGGGCCCTCCGGCCGGGGCCCTCCCCCCCAGGACGCGCCCCCCCGGCGCCCCTCCCCCCGGCGCCCTCCCCTCTCCGCTTCTCCCCTCGGGCGCCCCCTCCCCCGCCCGATCCTCCGGGCCCCAGGCGGGCGCTCACTCTGACACGCTCCAGCTGCTTGAGGACGTGTTCCCGCCGCCGCCCCGCGGCCCGCTTCCCCCCGAGGCCTCCGCCGCCTCCGCCGCCGCTCCCGGCCCCGCTGTTCCGCTCCGATTTCGAGCTGGGCGCCATTTTCACCCCCTCCCTCCACTTCCGGAGCAACCGGCCCCGTCGCCCCGCCCCCCCCGCCTCTTCATTGGCCCTCTCCGAGGGATGCGGCGAGCCGGTTGGAGGGGAGTGGGACCTCGGAGCTTCTTCCCGCTCGACTTGTCCATCAAAGTCATCCCGAATGGCGATTGGTAAATCTGCCGCCGCAGTCGTATTTCGGTAGGCCGCATGCGCTGCCAGTTCCATTGGCCCCGCCTTCTCTTTGATATTAACCAATAAACAAGCAGGATGTGCTCAGATCCCCTGCAGACAGCTCTTACTCTATGGGCCGGGGCGCTTGTCAATCTGACCATCGACACGCCCCCGTGAGGCCGCTAGGTTTCCATAGAGACCATAAGAGGTCCTGGCACCCAGGGCTCTCTGTGGTCCAGAAAGGGCCTAGTCGCCTCTTCTTTGGGGTGTCTGTGGATACTGCCTGTCTGACCACACTCAAGTCCTTGTTACCCTGGCAACCACCCGGAGCCTTTCATTCATTCCCCCCACACCCAGCACTTGCTGTGGGGCTGGGGAGGGAGAGACGGGAGCCTGCCTTCAGGGGAGAAGGGAAGATAGCATCATGAGGTGCAGGGCAAGGAGAGCTGCTCCCCTTGGAAGCATCAATCCCCAACCGGACTGACTGAGGAAGGGGAATAGCTTCCAGCTGTAGACTGTCTCAAAAGATAAAAATGGGAAAACTTGGGGGCACATAGAATGGCACAGTGAGTGGGCAGCCTAGAGGGGCATAAAGACAATGAAGAGGGTGGGGAGAGTGCAGAGGAGCAACGGAAAGGGGATAGGGGGTTTGGGAGCTAAGCCAGGGAGGGCCTTGAATGATAACATCATCAGTTTGAATTGAATCCTGTGGGCAGCAAGGTTCCTGAGAAGAGGACATTATGAAGATGGGACTGGTGCCGTGGGCAGGAAAGTGGGTTGTAGGAGAAACTGAACTTGGGGTTAGGAGGCCATTACAATAGTCTGGGTGAGGGGCGGCTAGGTGGCGCAGTGGATAGAGCACGGGCCCTGGAGTCAGGAGGACCTGGGTTCAAATCCGGCCTCAGACACTTAATAATGACCTAGCTGTGTGGCCTTTGCCTTGCAAAAACCTAAAAAAAAAAAAAAAAAAAAAAAAAGTAGTCTGGGTGAGAGGCCATGAAACTCCAGGACTCTTCCACTACATAGAGTTATTGTCAGCAGTAAGGCTAGCAGGACCCGGCAACTGATTGGATAGGGTGGGGAGGAGGCAGATAAGGAAGGAATCAAAGGTTAGAAGCCAAATAAAATTCAGTCTCCAAAAAGCAGGGTGTGTTTTCTTTTGTTTTTGTATCTGAATATAACATAGTAAGCACGAAATAAATATCTTTGAATCAAATAATCACCAGAGAACAATGATTTTTAGGGGTGTCAACCTTGTGGGTCGTCATTGTACCCCTTAACACTAGCATTTTACAAGCCCCCACTAGCAAACTTACTAATTAGTAAATTCAGTTCTTTAGCAAAAAGCACTTACTCAAACAGCAAGAATAGTAGTAATAAAATATTTTCCCCAAACATCCAGAAACACACTCTCAAACAAAGGATATGAAGAATCTATTGGCAGGAGAAAGAGAAAGTACCAGCTTATAGTAAAATAGTAATGAGGCAGGTACACTGTAGGGAACACACATAGATGGGACTTTCCTTCTCTGGATGATCCTCACAAAATTTCCTTAAGAGTATCAGGCTGATGATAGACAAGTCATTTCAGTGTTCCAGTAATAGGCTGAAGCTCTGTCTCAGTCAACTGGATCAGCCCACTACCAGGTTGAATTGAGTGAAAGGTTCAAGCTGAAAATTCCTAAGTTAGTCACTAAGACTAAAGTCTCTATCTTCAATCATTCCCAGCCCCATCAAGCCTCAGCCAACATTCTGCACCTGGTTCTCCCATTTATACATAACTCAAGAAACTCGGTCATACCCCACTTTCAAAGCATCAGAGGGAAAGAAGCAAATAGTCTCAGTGACAAACTAAGCCAAGAAAAAGCTCTTTACTACCAGCTAATAGAGATTGTTCTAAACTCTACCTGTGTTGGCTCAAGCAAGCACTCAGGAAGGCAGTCGAGTTCAATATGGCATCTTCCTCCATAGATCTCCAGTGTGTCACTCTGACATTCCTACCAATATGTCAAGACCAAAATGGCATCTACTAACTGACCCGCAGGCACCTATTAGTCAAAGAGATCGAGATCCCATAAGAAGATGGAGAAAATATTTCAAAGAGCAATATTCCTTTTAAAAGTGCTCCCTCAGGACTGAAGTAAACAGAACCAGGAGAACCATTTCTACAAAAATACTGAAAGAAAAATAATTTTCAAAACCTTAAGAACTCTGACTAGAGAACCCATAATGAAGCATACTACCCACCTCCCAGCAAAGAGATGATAGGTTCAGGGTGCAGATTAGGACTCAAGAGTTTTTAAACACAGCCAATGTAGGAATTTCTTTGGTTTGATTGTCCTTTTCTCTATTGGAGGAGATAGGAGGGAGAAAATTTCTATTCATTTAAAAAAAATTTTTTTAAAAGAGTCAGGGGGAGGGTAAAGTAGTTTTACTGTGATTTGAAACAATCAAAGGTCATGTAAGTTGTTCTTTATAATAAAATAGTTAAGTATTATAGCATTTGCCATATTGTACTTTCATCTCTTTGGTGCTACAGTAGACCAGGGCTTTCTAGGCCAGTCTGGTAACAGTTGCAGAAGGTTTACTTAGCCTAAGAGGGAAGGACATGCAGAATAGAGGAAGGATATTTATCAAGAATAAAGCATTGAGATTTCCAGGACTGGTGATGCTGCTGGTCTGCCAATCTACCTAAAGGAGTTTCATGAAGGAGGTCATGACTCCTAATGCTCTGGATTTTCTATTCAGGCAAGAGGAAGCTATGTTAGCATTATAAAACTTATTCTTCCGATCCAACCATGTTTCAAAGACAGTTTAAAGGGCTTTTCCAGAAAAACTAATCTAACCTGCATGGTTAGCCCAATTCACATGGTAGGAGACCTTGAAAGGTAAAATTTCTTCTACCTTAAGTGGCTAACAAAAAAGGGAACTTGGAGTTTTCAGAGGATAGCCAGGTATTACACAAATATTTTCTCATTTGATTTTTAGAACAACACTTTAGAATACATGTTATTGAAAATATTATTATACCCATTTTAGTTAAGTGGCTGTTGCCCAGAATCACACAGTCAATAAGTCAAGAAGCAGGATTCCAACCCATTTCTAGGGGGGGGAAATGATGAATTCAGTTTATGACATCTTGAGTTTGAAGTGTTGGACAGTATATTTAGGTGAAAATGCCTACTGTGCATTTTGAGGGATGAAGAAATGGATTTAAATACCATGTGCATTGAGAGGCTAATTGGAACCACAGGTAGGGAAAAGTGTCTGCAGAGGAAAAGAGTCCCAGGAAAGAAGATGAGAGAATTCTCAGGAAAGGAAAGGAAGCCTGGGAGAAGAGAAGAGTCTAGGGACACCCACATTTAGGGGGTAGGAGAAAAAATAAGAACAAATGAAAGAGAAAAGTAACTGGAGAGGTAGAATAGAAAACTATAAAAGGTCAGTATAGCAAGTCAAGAGAGGAGAAAAGAATCCAGGAGAGGGGATGACCACCAATGTCAAATGCTATCAACAAAAAAAAATAAAAAAGGATGAAGACTGGGAAAAGTTATTGATAAGATTATTGGTGATTTTTGAGAGTGAAACTTCAGTTGAGTGATGGGGTGAGAGAAAGATGAGCCAGTGAGTGTAAATGATTCCTAGAAGTCTGAAGATGAAAGGGAAGAGAGAGTTGCTCTAGAAGGTTGTAGGACTGAGGAAAAGGTATTTTTTTAGGGTAAGGACATTCAAATATAATTTTAGGTTTCATAGAAAGAGATAGAAGAAAGGAAAAGACTGAAAATAAAAGAGAAGGAATAAGCAAGGCCACAAAAAGGATAGACTGGAATAATAACAGCAAAATTCAATTTAATTAACAGATTTGCTATACATCTTGTAGCTCAAGGAAATCTTACAGGTCCTTAACTTGTAACCAGGTCCTTACCCTCCAGAAACATAGTTGGAGGTGAGGACAGGGAGAATATAACATTGTGAATATGCCCCTTTTTGAGCATTTGGGAGTTGTCTATCATGGCTGCATGGGGTTTGATCTAGAAGCTATTTCTCCTTAGTCCATGGATTTTAACCCAAGTGGTCCTAACTCCAGACCCAGAGCTCTATCCACTGTACCACCTAACTCCCTCTAGGTGACTCCTCAGTTGATTGTTGAAAGATAGAAATGATCTAAATGAGTCATGAAGAGATGGCATATTTGAGTCATGGGGATACCCTACAAATACACCAAGATAGGAGGTGTCAGTACAAGATCAAGTAGGGTGTTAGAGTTTGTGGATAATGCATGTGACAGCCTAGAGAAGAGGAGGATTCCCTTCTCTGAGGTAGTTATGAGAAAAAAAGAGCCCATGAGTTAAGAATGATTGAGTCAGGGAGGCATGGTGGTGAAGTGCTGAATTTGGGATCAGAAGATCTGAGTTCAAATCTCAACTCTGCACTTTTTAAATCTTGGTCAAGTCACTTATTCAACTTCTCTGAACCCCAATCTCTAAAATAGGAGGGTCTTTGAGGTCCTTTCCAACCCTAAGCCCATGAACCTTTGAGGAAGGGAGTTAAAGAAGCTCATAGAGGTGGCCTAGATTTCCACAATGTAGGCAGGAATATAACTGCCAACAAATCTCCTATGTACCAAGCATGTACTAGCACTTTACAAATATCTCTTTTCAGCTCCACAACAATCCTTTTACTACCCCCCTTTTGCAGTTGAAGAAACTGAGGCAAATGGAAGATTAAGTGACTTTCCCAAAGTCATACAGCTAATAAATATCTGAGACTGGATTTGCACTCAAGTCTTCCTGACTCTAAGCTCAACCCTTTTATCCATTGGACCACCAAGCTGCCCCAATCATCCATCATCAGTGAAGAGCATCAAGTGGCACACAGATTATTTCCAGATTCATTTATAGAAGTGAATAAATTCCATTTGACGAAACTCAATATTACCTTCAGGTTATTTTATTTTGCTTAAGGTTTACTAGAAATGAAAAATGTCAGGGGGCAACTAGGTGGCATAGTGGATAGAGCACTGGCCCTGGAGTCAGGAGGACCTGAGTTCAAATTCCAGCTCAGACACTTAATAATTACCTAGCTGTGTGATCTTGGGCAAGCCACTTAGCCCCAATGCCTTGCAAAAAAAATGTAGTTGGACCTCATTTTTGGAGGCATACCACATAGCAAACCATCCCTACTGAACATTGAGGACCAGGAAGAGATGTTTGTTTGTTGAAGACAACTTTTTATAATTGTATCTTAGCTTTCCTGGGACCTAGCTGGAAGGGAAGTAAGAGGTCATTTAGTTTAACCTACTGATTTCACAGATGAGAAAAATGTGGGCCAGAAAGAGAACAGCAATGACTATCTTACTAGCAGTGGTAGGAACATGGGCGGTAATGACATTACTTATAAAAAATAATATACTTTACACACACACACACACACACACACACACACACACACACACACACACACACACAGCCTATACTACTTGCAAGAGTTCATTCAATCAATCATTCAAAATTTAGGAGACTTCTACTATGGTCAGGCACTATACTAAGCCATTCACAATGTCTTTGACTTACATATAATTTTATTTATAAATTTGATATGTTCATTGCCTGACTCACAATGTACCTCTCTACCCTAAATTCTGTCCTGATACTAAGGGACTTCAACACACATGTTATTTTTCCCTTGCATATTCTAACTTCCCATTTCCTCAATTTCCTCGACTCTCATCACCTAGTGGGATGATCACATCTTTGATCTTTCCATTACCTATAAATATTCCACTTCCATAATCAAGAATTCTGAAATTCCTTTCTCAATGTCATTCCATCTCTCCCTAAACTTCACTCCTCCTAAATCAATTCCTAATCCTCACCATGACCTCCAGTCCCTTCAACCACCCAATACTAACCCAGGCCATCACTTCTGCCTTTTCACATTCTCCTCTTACTAAGTCAATTCAATTCTATAATGGCCCCCTACCCTTAAAACCCCTACACCTTTGTCCTATCCCAGGCTTTGATAAACTCCACACTTCGGATTGCTCTCATCATCTGCCTCCACTGATCCCCCTTACTTATTTATATCAATTCTTATTTACTTACATATATACCCTCTTACTACTCGACCTAGAGGAGCCTCTCATCTGTACTACCTAGGTTCACCATAATTTTATGAATTTTTAAAATAGATTTTATTTTAGGTTTTTTATTTTTTGCAAGGCAAATGGGGTTAAGTGGCTTGCCCAAGGCCACACAGCTAGGTAATTATTAAGTGTCTGAGGCCAGATTTGAACTCAGGTACTCCTGACTCCAGGGCCAGTGCCCTATCCACTGTGCCACCTTGCTACCCCTAAAATAGATTTTTGATATCTTTTTTTACATTGCTTACTTTTCCCCCTGGCAGCCAAACTTTATAATAAATGCCTTTTGGGAAAAAAGAGGAATAAGAGAAAAAAAATCATCAAAATCAATTAACACATCAAAACTATCTGTTAATCCCTGCAATGTTCCATATCTCTATGAGCTCATTGCTCTGATGGGTCCAATTATCATCTCTATGTAGATAATTCTCAGATCTATGTATCTGGTCTTAAACGTTTCTTTTGATCCTTAATTTTGTATGGTCCTGTAGATATCTGAGATTCAGTGTATCCAAAAAAGAACTCATTATCTTTCTCCCAATCTTTTCCTAAACTCTCCTATTTCTGTCAAAGGTACCATCATTTTCCCATCCACCTAGACTTGCATCCTCAGTTTCATCCTCAACTCCTCACATTCACCTCACATATTGAATCTGTGGTCAAAGTTTGACATTTCTACCTTTGCAACATCTTTCATACATATACACATACACACCTATGTATGTGTATGTGTATATATTCTCTTCACTCCATATATGTGTGTCTATGGACAAGTATGTACAAATACATATATACATTGCACACACATACCACACACACACACACATATATATACACACACACAAACCCAGTGACTTCCAATCACATCTTAGATCAAATATAAAATCCTCTATTTGACTTTTAAAACCACTTTTAACCTTCCCCCTTCCTACCTTCACAGATCTCATATTCATTCCTTTCTTGCCTGTACTTTATGCCCTGATGATGCATGCCTTTTATTGAATGTCCTCTATACCTGGAAGCTACTCCTCCTCTTTCTTTAAGATTCATCTCAAATTCCATCTTTTTCAAGACACTTTCTCTGTTCTCCCTTTTCTCTAAGGTGATATCCCATCTAAATGAGGTGATATCCCATCTAAATTGTATATATCTTGTATATTCATAGGCTGTGAGTTTTTTGTACTGTCCTTGCCTTTCCTTGTACCCCCTAATGTTTTTAGCCCAGTGTTTGGTACTATTACCTCTTAAGTGCCTAATAAATGTTTGTTGACTGACTAGCCATGGTTCTCCATATTTGCAAATAAAGAGAAAGGGGGAAGTGATTTATATGTCTTCTTTGGGTCCATAGCTTGCTCTTTATAATTTCACAGCATTCATTATATTTGATTTTGTTATTGTTGTTTTCATTTATATTGTTAGAATCATTGTGGAGGGTGTTTCCCTGGCTGTGCTTACTTAATTCTATATCAATTCACACAATTCTTTCTATAGAACCTCTTTGGGGCAGCTAGGTGGTGCAGTGCATAGAGCACCAGCCCTGGAATCAGGAGGACCTGAGTTCAAATTTGACCTTAGATAATAATTATCTAGCTGTGTGACCCATTGCCTTGTAAAAACCAAAAGAAAAAAAAAGATCTCTTCATTAACAAATCCAGTGCCATTTTCTTAATTCTTATCATTCTCAGCTTCTCTGCATTATTTGACACTATTGGTTCAAATCCAGTCTCAGACACTTTATAATGACCTAGCTGTGTGTCCTTGGGCAAGCCACTTAACCCCGTTTTCCTTGCAAAAACCTAAAAAAAAAAACCCAAAACACTATTGACCATCCTCTCCTCACAAACACTCTCTCCTCTACCCCCCAAGCCTGTTCATTTGCCTCTTGAGTTCTGATTCCTCCACCCCCTAGTGTTTCTCAAGTCAATATCCCAACTCTGACTTGACTTGCTTTCCTCCAGCTTCAGCCCAATAATTAACCATTTCAACATTACTGCCATTTAATCCCATCTCCATTTGTCATACCTTGATTGTCCCATCATCTTCCTCATTGCTGTATGCCACTGGAGGAAGTCTCACATTTAGGCTGACTGGATATATTACAAATTCATGTTATCCATCATCAAATGGACCTAAAAATGTACAACAAGATTGTCTTTTTATTTCTCCCTTGTTGATTCCCTCCTTCACACTTTACAAACGCTATTCTAGACCTCTTCTCTTGTCAGGTCCTTTCACATTTCCTCCTCCCACTCTCTCTCAGCTGAAGACCTTAACTTCCACTTTACTGAAAAAGTTTTACATGAGTTCCCTCTTTTCCTCTTTATCTCAAAACCCTTTGACAAAATTTCCTACTCCCTCCTCCTTTCCCTGGATCTTTGACAAAGAGATAGCTCTTCTCCTTGCCAAGACCAGCCTTTCTATATGTTCACTTGGTCCTAGGCCCTCCTTTCTTCTCTAGTATGTTGCATCTTCAATCATCCTACCTGTCTGACTAGTCCATCTTAGTTTCTTTTGCTAGTTCATCATCCACTTTCCTCAATTGTGGATGTTCCCCAAAGTTCTTTCATAGGTCCTCCTCTGTCCTCTTAATTTCTCCTTCTTTCCCCCCTCTTGGTACCCTCATCAGCTTCTATAGGTTAAACTCTCATTTCTCTGCCAAGACTATCAGATCTATATATCCAGCCACAGTCTCTTTTCCAAGTTTCAGTTCCAGATTGCTAATTGCTAATTAGACATTTCTAAATGGATGCCACAGAGACATCTTAAATTTAACATGTCTAAAACCAAAATCATTATTTTTTTCTAAATCATTTCTTCTTTCAAACTTTTCCTATTTTGGGTGAACTGCAAGGTTCTGTCTTAGATCATAATCTTAGCACCATCTTTTTCCTTTTTCCATCCAATCTATTTGCCAAATTTTGTCAATTCTACCTTTACTATATCCCTTGAATCTGAAGACTTTTTACTCAATGTTTACTCCTCATCACATTTCACCTGAGTTATTACCAACATCCTCCTCATGAATCTCACTGCCTCAATGCTCACCATTCCAATCCATCACCACAAAGTAATTTTCCTTAAGCAGAGATATGACCATGTATCTCCTCTGTTTAGCCAACTCAGTGGTTTCTAGAATAAAATAGAATCTCTTTTAATTTTTAAAGCCCTACGGAACCTTGCCCTAATGCATTTTCCCAACTTTGTTGGACATTATTACTCTCCCGTATAACAGACTGTGAGTTTACTAAACTGGTCGCTTTGCTCCTCACACAGGACACATCACTTTTCCCCCTTGCTTTTGCACTAACTATTCCCCAAGCCTGGAAAGCATTCCCTCCTTTCTTCTGTTTCATGAAGTCTCTTTTCCTTCACATCTTCTGCAACTTCCTGACATCCATAACCTACTAGTGCTCCTCTTCCTGTCTTGAATTTAATTATTGTATGTATTTACATTTATTCACTTCATATTTATGCTATATATTTTTCTATGTACCTGTCATTTGTGTAAAGTCATTAAAAGTAGGGATTATTTTATTCTCCATGTTTTTATCCCAGGCACCTAGCATAAGGTCTGATATAGAGTAGGTTCTTGTTTTGGGGGGGGGTTGCAAGGCAAATGGGGTTAAGTGGCTTGCCCAAGGCCACACAGCTAGGTAATTATTAAGTGTCTGAGGCCGGATTTGAACTCAGGTACTTCTGACTCCAAGGCCAGTGCTCTATCAACTGCACCACCTAGCCAGCCCAGAGAAGGTTCTTAATAAATATTTATTGACTGATTTTTCTTTCCTAGTTCTCCTTTACCTTTCTGATGTACTCTTCCTCAGCCTCTATTATTTAACCATCATACATTTCATGTCCACTAACTGTGAGTATACCCCAAGGTTCTATCCTGGCTGACCCATTTTTTTTCCCTCTTTCTGTACTCTCACTTGCTGACTTCATCAGTCCCATGAGTTCATTGGTTTTCTCAGTGTAAATTACTCCAGATTTACATAACCAGTTCTAGATTCTCTCTTGAGCTCTTTCCAAATCACAAACTACCCATTGAACATCTCAAATTGGAAATCTTATAGACTTCTGAAATTCAATACATCCCAACCATAATTCTTTATCTTCCCCTCAAACCCAACTCCACTTCTGAACTTTACTTTTTTTTCTGAAGAAGGCACCACTATTCTCCCAGTCACTCAGGTTTGCCTGCCTCAGTGGCATTGTCCACTTCCCAATCTCACTTGCTGTACATATCCAAATTGTTTGTCAAATCTTATTTTCTAACTCACATCTCTCATGTATATCTTCTTGCTCACACTCACACCATATCACTTCTCACCTGGACTATTAAAGTTTGGTTTCCATGCTTCAAGTTTCTTTCCTTTTTCAATCCATCCTCCACACTTCTGCCAAAATGACTTTCTTAAAACTCAGGTCTTATTATGTCATCCCTTTCATTAATAAACTCGTGGCTCTTTATTTCTCCTGGAATCAAATATCAATTTTTTATGGAATTTAAAACTCTGCCCACACCTAGGGAAGGGAATTCTCCTTTTAGTACATATAGCACTGACTTACATTAGAAGGCTCAAAACCCTCAAGTTCTAAATCTTCTGTCCCATTTAAATAACTTAAAGTTAATGCTTACAGTACAATTCTAGCATCTCTAATTTTATCTCATTGTCAGCACATTTCCTTGTATCCATACCTTTCCATTAATAGTAAAATAGCACTTTGTTGTTATCTTTCCTACCTTTCCAGTCTTCTTAAATATCATTCACTCCCTTCCACAACCTCTATGGTTCAGCTATACTGAACCACTTTCTGGTCTCACATGAATCATTCCCTCTCCTTCTATCTTTATGCCTTGGCCTTGGTTGTTCCCATGCTCCACACACACCCATGCCCAGAATGTTCTCCTGCCTCATCTCTCTACCTCTTGGAATCTCTGGTTTCCTTTATGATTCAGCTCAAGTACCATCAACTAAATGAAGCCTCTCCTGACTTCGAATTCTAGTGCCCTCCAGCCCCAAATTACCTTATATCTTTTTTTCTTGTTTCTTTTTGTATATATTCTATTTATGTTATGTAACCAGGGACTGACTGACCAATGAGAGCCCAGTTATATGAGCATATAAACAGCAGACTTTACCAGAAGAAATCCCTAGTGTGGACTAGGAGCATTCTGTGACTGTTTCTTTCTTGTATGCTTCCTGAATGATGAAGGAAGGGGTCTCTGGTTACTGAGCTGGAACAGATCTTACAAAACAAAAAAATTGAGAGAGAGAGAGGAGAATGAGCAATCCACCCTTTCTTTTTCCTGGCAGGGATCAAGGAAAAGGCTGCTATAAACTTCCAGATAGGGGAAAAAGGCAACGATGACACTATTCTCCTGTTGCCACCCATCATCTCCTTTCTATGGCTATGAGTGTTCAATCTCTGTTCTTTGCCTCTTGTCATTTGTAATTTCCTGTTTTTTAGGTGAAGGAGAGTTGGAGAAGAGGCTGATTAGGTGATGTCTTGTAAGTTGTATAGAATCATAAGGACTGAACTTGTTGGCTAGTTCCCCATTATACTCATATATGTACATGGAAGCTTCCTGAGAGCAAGGATGGTTTTTCCCCTTTTGCCTTTGTATCCTTACACTTGGTATATTTCCTGGCAAATAGTAGACAATAAAAATGTTTGTTAATTGAGTCGATATAAACCACATGGGTTTTTTGGAATACCTTAGTTTTCCCATCTATAAATTTAGGATGATTCTTCTAGAGAGCTCAGGGCTGTGTGACCATACTTGTTTTTTTAAAGTTAGATTTTCCTAGTCCTAATGCTAAAACTCACATTTCCAGACTGATTCGAAACTAGAGTGAATTGTTGAGGAAAGCAGTGCACAAAAGAGATAGGCATCTCTCTAGCCTTGGACATATTGAAAGTATGTCTCTGGGGCAGCTAGGTGGTGTAGGTGGATAAAGCCTTGGAGTCAGGAGTACCTGGGTTCAAATCCGATCTAATTACCTAGCTGTGTGGCCTTGGGCAAGCCACTTAACCCCATTTGCCTTGCAAAAAAAAAAAAAACCCCTAAAAAAAAAGTATGTCTCTGTAAGTTTTACACAACCTTTTTAGTTTTTTTACAAAGTACTTTCCCTCTCTGTAGGGAATGCAATTATCTCCATTTTACAGATAAGGAAAATAATACTAAAAAAAAATTCCAAGGTCACAAAGTATCAGAAATTTGAACCTTGAACTATGCATTCTTGTCAGGTCAGTAGCAGGACTGAGATTCAGGAAATATGCATCATTTGACTGAAAAGTATCCCAAGTTGGTCCCTAAACAGGTATCTCAGACCTAAGAATTATCCACCAGACCTGGCAGGTTATGTTCAGGGTTAGGACAGTACACCAATACCCAGGTCCCAATAAGAAAGGGGGTTTCTCTGCTGAGATTGGAAGGGATAGGGAAGGGGAGGAGGAAGGAGTGGGGAAACCTTGGACCCAGATACATCCCTTCTCCCTGCCTCTGCTCACACCATCCCCTATACTTGGAATAAATTCCTTCTTATCTACATCTTGGACCCTTCTTGCAAAATTTGCCTTAGGGACTACCTCATCCATGAAGTTGTAGAACCATTTGTCCTTAGATGAAAATGATCTCTCCCACCTTGGATTTCTCTTCAAACTCTGTTTGATTCTCCTATAATCCCATCCATGGAGCCTCCAGTCTGTCCACCCTCCTTATCCCCTTTCCCAGCAACCCACTAACTCTGGGCACTGAGCTAAAGCTTTATCTTGTCCAGAATCAAGACCACCCTGTCATTTCCTAGTCATTTCCAAATCATGATTCTGTGGCTTACTTTCCCTTCCATTTTGAGTTCACTATTTTATGGGTCATCTTCCACATTTAGAATATAAGCTCTATAAAGACAGGTAATAGTTTGCTTGTATTTGTCTACACAATGTCAGCAATGAATGTAATTATTCCTCTCTTGAATTGAACCTATTTGTGTATTCCCCCTTTAAATTGTAAATTCCTTGAAGGCAGGATTTGTGTCATTTTTTATTCTTTGCACTCCCTGGGTTCAATGCAATGCCTGTTCCTATTTGAGACTCAAAATGAAATAGTACTTTTAGTTCAAACATATTTGACCAGAATCTCTTTTACAATCTCACTAACAAATGGTTATCTGGCCTCTACAAAGAAGACTCATTACCTTACAAAATTATTTATTCCTCCTTCGAGTTGCTCTGTGTAACCTGGGACGATCTGGAAATGCCTAGTTTAACTAATAGAAATATGAAGAAATTAATTTTTCTTTCTGTCCAGCTTAAATTGGCATCTTTTCAATGTCTCTATCCATGGTTCCCAATTCTGCCCTCTTGAGTAAAACTCCCCATGGTAGCCCTTCCTCATGTTAGCCTAAAGATAGCTATTTCCTCTCCCCTAAATCTCTTGCCTCTCCTAAACAGTCACAGAGCTTGGAGGGGGTGTTGTAGAACCCTCCAAAATAGATCAAACCCAAACAGCCGTTCCTCCCTTGCCACCTCTCCCCAAGCCTTCGCCTGATGGACTGCTGTGGTTGAAATACCATACTGGTGAGGCTGGGCCTTTTCCCAAGCATTCCTCCCAGCCCCAATTACGCAAGCTAAGTCCAGAGGGGGAAATCCATCCCTCTAACTCCCCCTCCCCCAGCTGGAAAGGGGGGGCAGAATAGCCCAGCCCCCCAGTCTCTTCCCCTGGACAGTCTCTGGGGGCTGGAGGCAGGGGGATGGTTGTGGGAGGTGGGGGATGTTGATGGTGTTTGTACAGGCAAAGGGAAGGAGGACAGGAGGGGGAGCAGGAGGAGGAAGCCTGTGTGTGCTGACGGCTGGATTCAATTAGGAAGCCAAGTTACGCAGAAGCTAGGCAGAGACAGAACTGGAGTCTGGCTATGGTAAGGAGGGAGTTGGGGGGAGGGCAGGAGCAGTGGTGCCCTTTGGGGTGGGACCACCCGCTGGTTTGAGGGGGGGCAGTTCAATGAGGACCAAGGGGGTGGCAGCAATTAAGGCTCTTGGCTGTTGACTTTCAGAAGGGCAGTCCCTAGGGAACAGTCTGGCCTAGGGTAGAGGTGAATTGGGGCTGTCAAGAATAGAATCTGTAGGGGTATCCAATGCCAAGATATCTGTTTGTTGTTTCCTGGAAAAAGTGGCAGATGTCTCAGTTTCCCCAACTCTAAAATGAGGTGGCTGGAGTAGATTCCTCCTATCCAATGACTAGCTCTAGGTCTGATAGTCTCTTCTGTTCTTATTAGATATGAGCTTTAGACATAAGCCGCCTCCCTTCTCTTGTTAAAAGAAAAGGGGTGGGGGGAGTGGATTAGATGATACCTAAAATCTCTTCCAGCTCTAAGTCTTATGATCCTATGCTCTGGGAAAGCCCTGTGGGATAGGCTTCTGCATCTTCATCCCCTGGGCTTCCCAGGTGCTGAGCTGTCAGGCATTAGGCTGGGATGCTGCAGTCTCCATGGCAATGATCCTGCTCCTAAGCCAGGTGTCACGGACCCTCACTCCCCAGGCTTAGAGATCCTCTCCCACCTCCATGTCCCCCACCAGCCAATGCGTCTGCTACCACTGCTCTTGGTTTTGGGAAGCTTGCCCAGCCACAGCCAGGATGCTGCTACAGCCTTCCCCATCTTGACGGAGGACCAGAATTTCCCTCACCTGGGGGAGAGCTTGCAGCCACCACCCAGAGCCTGCCCTCCTCGATGCTCCTGCCCCCGGGATGACACCGTGTCCTGCGATGGCCTTGACCTTCAACTTTTCCCCAGTAATATCACCAAGGGTGCCCAACACCTCTCCCTACAGGTACCATGTCTCAACTCTCCTATCCATCCTTTTGTTCCTGGGCTTTAGGATGATTGCTCAGGCCCTTGGGACCTGGGTCCCCCAAACTAGGGGATTCCTGAAGACAGGGTCTTTCTCTCTCAAATAGTTACTGCCTGAGGGCAGGACCATAGTTCAGCTATATGGAGAGGCATAAAAGCAGGGCTATTTTATTCCTTTTTTTAAAGGCAGAGAACCGCACCCCCTTAATCACCCCCCCCATGAAGTAGTTTCTACATGTTTATCTGCACATTTGCCGTACATATAGTTGGTGATTAATAACTGCTTAATGATTAACTGGTTGGATGCCACCCCACTGGTTTGCCTAGTTGCTAATTAAGAGCACCCCAAAACTTTGATCGTGAAGATTTGAAAATTTTACCACTTTGGAAACTAAACTGCAGGTTTAGCCTTGAGGGTTCTTGGACCGAGTCATTTTTCTCTCCTCCAACTGGGGGCTCCCTGAGGGCAGGGGGTATGTCTCAGGTGAGGAGGCAGTGATGATGTGGCAGGTCCCGGTCTCCTTCAGAATAACCAGCTGCTGGAAATCCCTTACAATGAGCTCTCCCGCCTTTGCTACCTCCGGACTCTCAACCTTCACAATAACCAACTGTCCTCGGACGGTGAGTGACACCCGGGACCTTTTGATCTTTCCCTCTTCGCCCTCCTATTCCTCTGCGGCTCCCACTGCCCCCCCCCCAACCAGACAGAAGAGGGGGAGGGGCCAGGCGCCTGTGGCCATGGGGTGGGGGGAAGAGGACGGCTGGGGGAATCCACCACCGGCTTCCCAGAAACTCCTGCTTGCAGAACAAAACGGAAAAGGGGGAGGGGAGCAGCCTGTGGCTTTGGAGCTGAGCCCAGGGCAAGGGGCTGGCTGCACAGAGGAGCCTCTGTAGGGAGAGGCCAGGCATTCCTGGGTCCTGCATCTTCTTCTGGGAGACCGAGAAGAGCTTTGGAGTCGGGATCACAAGACTTTGGTTTGATTCTGGCTTTGGCCAATTACTACTCCTGGAACTTGGAATAAGGTTCTTCCCTCTCCCCCTCCCCCCACCTTGGGCCTGAGGTCCCATCCATAAAATGAGGAACTTGGACTAAGTTAGTCAGTCTCCAATCCCTTCCAAGCCTCCAATCTCCCCAAGCTCTAAGTTTTGGGATTCTGTTTTCCCCTCATCCCAGGGATCACAGGTGTGCAAGACATGCCTGGAGCTTTGAAGTTCTCTCCCTAGGAAGGGACAGAAGCCCTTCTTTCAGAGACAGAGACAGAGACAGAGACAGAGAGAGAGAGAGAGAGACAAAGAGACAGAGACAGAGATAGACAGAGACACAGGGATCCACAGAGAGAAAGAGGAGGAAGGGAAGGAGAGTCTAGGTCAATGGGTTGCTGAGGGCAGGGGAGTGGGAACCTGTCCTCACTGCCTTGCTAACCTCTTCACCTTTGCCTAGGCCTCCCAGATGAAGCCTTCGAGTCTCTGCCTGATCTTCAGTACATTTATCTGGCCAACAACCAGGTTAGATCAGGGCCTGGGGAAGGGGAAGGGAGAAGCGCCATGTAGTGTTATCTGTGGATGACTTTGAGAAAGTCTCACCCCCCGCCCCCGCTCCAGTCCTCAGTTTCCTCCTCTGTTAAATGAGGGCAATCTAGGTGATCTTTAACAGGTCTCCTGATTCCAGCATAATACAACGAAGAGCCCAGAGGACCCACAATACTCCCCACGAAAAGAAGGCTAGACTGCAGGTTACTCAGGCAATGGGGGAAGGGGAGTGTTGAGGTGCTTTCTTCTACCTCCCCTTGCCCAGATGGTGCTGTGTTTACTTACAAGTCAAGACATCATCTCATGATATCATTGGTCCTCTTCAAAAATGAAGAATGAATATCAACAACAACCTACTGTGTCATTATTGGCCAGTCATTTAATTTCACCGAACCTCAATACTGTACCTGTAAAGTGGGGATGATCACATCTGTACTACCTGCTCCTAGGGGTGTTGTGAGCCTGGGAATGCTAGAAAATGGTAAATGATCATTCTCATCATCATCTAAGTGACTCGAAGTTCAGTCTCACGTGAAGGGAGGACCCACACTGATGGGGACCAAGAATCATAACTGCTGCACCAACACAACAATCATGCTGATCCTGCATCAAGTCATATAGAAAGAAGGATAACTTGCTCTTGGCAGTTAGGTGTTGCCATAGTACATAGTGATCTGGTCCTCCCATCAGGAGCTCTGAATTCAAAACCTACCTCAGACACTTACTAGCTTTGTGACCCTGGACAAGTCACTTAATTTCCGTTGTCTGCCTCAGTCTCCTCATCTGCAAAAGGAGATAATATATCCATTAGAGTTGTCCAAAAGTGCCTCAAAAGGTAGTGAGCACCCTGAATTGAGAGTCCTTTAAGCAAAGGCCACATGATAATGATAATAATAGCTGGCATTTGCTGCTTTTCAGATATCTTATTTGATCCTCACAACTTTGTAAAGTAGGTATTCTTATTAACTCCATTTTACAGATGCGAAAATGAGACTGAGATACAATGACTTGCTCAGGGTCACACAGCTAGTAAATGTCTTAAGGTCACATTAGAATTCAAGCCTTCCTGACCCCAGCCCCAGGTGCTATCCACTGCTCTGCCCAGGTGTCTAATTGTAGTTGAGAATATTCTATCAAGAATTTACTGATCGGGGCGGCTAGGTGGCATAGTGGATAAAGCACTGGCCTTGGAGTCAGGAGTACCTGGGTTCAAATCGGGTCTCAGATACTTAATAATTACCTAGCTGTGTGGCCTTGGGCAAGCCACTTAAGCCCATTTGCCTTGCAAAAACCTAAAAAAAAAAAAAAAAAGAATTTACTGATTAGAAACAGTTTGGACTAAATGATTCCTGAGGTTTCTTCCAATATGGGATTTGGTGGATCTGTGGGAACAAAGGAAGGGGGGTGGAAGAGTTTGTAGAAGACGTGATGTAAAGGCACTTTACAGATATTATGTCCTTTATTCCTCACAACATTCCTGGGAGGTAAGTGCTATTATGATTTCCATTTTATATATGGGGAAACAGAGGTAGTAGTTAAGTGACTTACCTGACTAGTGTCTGTGGCTGGATTTATATCTTTTTTGACTCCAGGCCCAGTGCTCTATTCTGTGTCTTTACATTGTGAACAAGATTAGAGAAAGGGGGAACCAAGGGGCCTGGAATGTAGTAGAAAGAGTAAAAATAATCTAGGTCAGAATGCTGATTCTGACACCAACTATCCCTGTGTGATCTTGGGCAAACCATAGCCTCTTAGACTACTTGGATTAAAGTTGGTGGTTGTTATTGTTGGGTTGTGATTTTTTTTTTAATCTGTAAAACAAGATAAATGGGCTAGATTAGCTCTAAGGTGGCTTTCAACTCCCTATCTCTGAACCTAAGTGGCAGCTTGGTTGTATTCTGACAGCTTACTGTGGCACCCCAGTTTCTGCCTCGCTCCCTACGCATCGCTGACCTTGCTGCCAACCAGCTGATAGAGATCTACCCACTCACCTTTGGGCAGAAGCCTGAACTCAGGTAAGTAAGCCCCAGTCCTGTGAGTCTGGCATGGGTGGGAGAAAAAGGGGTCTGGTCTCAGGAGCCTTTGATTTGAGTGGGGAAAGGCTCAAGGAGCTCCTTGTTATGAGTAGGATCCCCTGCTTTGAGAGTGAGATAGACTCTGCCCACAGAGAACTAGAGGGGCTTGTACTGGCTCCTCTTTTACCCTCAGGTCTGTGTATCTTCATGACAACCAACTGACCAACACGGGTCTCCCCTTTGATGCCTTCCGTGGTTCTGAGGCCATCACCACCCTCATCCTCTCAAGCAACCAGCTAAGCTACCTCCCGCCCAGCTTGCCCTCTTCACTGGTTCGACTCCACCTGCAGGTGCCATGGGGTGGGAGGAAGGAGCCTGGTAGGTGTGGTACTGTTCCCACCCTTCCTCATGGGCAGCCGGTGCCCCTGACCCTGCCCTCCTCCCACAGAATAACCAAATTGCCAAGGTGCCCCGGGGGGCCCTGGGTCGACAGTTCCATCTCCGGGAGCTGTATCTACAGCACAATCGGCTCTCTGATGCAGGCCTTGATGCTACCACCTTCAGGTAGGGCTTCTAAGAAACTGGGCTCCCTTCACCTCCAATGGGAGCATCTGTGAAGGTGGCTTGGAGAAAAACCTCCTATTTCCTGCTCCAGGAATTGACCAGAACCCCAAGGTCAATGAACTGACCCAGTTGAAAGCAAATATTGTCCCTAGGCAATGAGAAGTTTGGCACACGGTCAGTTAGGGTATCTGAGTTGAGTTGTATGACTTTCCCATGTGAAAACCACTCAAAGTCATTGGGTGAGATATCTAAAGCTACAGGACTATAGGGATCAGTTGACTGCACCTCTGCACTAAGAGATGAGGAGATTCCAACAGAAAGAAGTCATGCCCCAGGGTCCCACTGGTAGTAAAGAGCAGAGTCGGGATATGAAACCTGGCTCTAAATCCAGTACTTTTCACTGAATCAATCCTCCTCCTCTTGCACTGGATATGGAATCAGAGGGATTGTATTCAAATCTGCTGTGTCCTAGTTGGGTGACTTTTAAGATGGGTGAGTCACCCCCTCCCTGGGTTTCTATTTCCCCATCTGTTTCAGAAGAGCTTGGCACAGGTGATCTGTACAGTCTTTTGACAGCTGTAAATCATATGATCCAAGTGTGACTGATCCAGGATAGGGAAAGGGACTCTCCCTGGGCTGGGCTGGGCTGGGAAAGAGTCCTGGAGAGAAGCCATCAACTAGTTCAGAGAGAGGAAACCCGTTCTGAAGAGCATTCTGAGCCAGGGCAGGGATGCCCCTAACCTCTGGCATCTGAACAAGCCCTGTGATCTGGGGTAAGGGGTGGACTTGGGGATGTCGTTCAGTCTCAAATTTAGCATCTTCTTGGTCCTCAGCAAACTCAAGAGCCTGGAGTACTTGGACCTATCCAACAACAGGTTGGGTGAGGTACCCGGGGGGTTACCCCCAAGCCTGGTCATCCTGCACCTCGGCAGGAACCAGATCTGCCATGTACCAGCAGGACGACTAAGTGGGATCCGGGGGCTGAAGTATCTCTTACTGCAGCACAACCCACTGGGGCCTAGAGGGCTGGACCCGGCTGCCTTCCGGGGTCTCCGGGGCCTGCACACACTGCACCTCTATGCCAGTGGGCTGGAACAGGTGCCGCCGGGACTGCCCCGCCACCTCCGGGCCCTCATGTTGCCCCACAACCACATCAGTGAGCTGGGCTCTAGTGCTTTGGTGGCCACACCCTCTCTGGTTGACCTCAATCTGGCCCACAATCGACTCACCAGTGCACACCTCCACCCCTTGGCATTCTGCCACCTTGGGCATCTGCGGACCCTTGACCTGGCAGGAAATCGCCTCACGCTGCTGCCTCAGGGTCTGCCCAGCAGCCTGCAGGTGCTCAGACTGCCCAGGAATCAGGTCAACAGCCTGGACTCTGAGCCCATGACCAACTTGAGCTCGCTCCAGGAGTTACACCTTGGCCACAACAGGCTCCGTGTGGGTTCCATCATGCCCGGGACCTGGCAGGAGGTCCCCAATCTCAAGGTGAGGGGAAGCACAGGTGGAAAGCCGGGATGCTTGTGGACTGAGCTATCTCCACATCCGACCCTCTCTTCCTACAGCTCCTGGATCTCAGCCACAACGAGCTGTCTTTTGTGCCTCCGGATCTTCCGGAGGCCCTGGAATTCCTGTACCTCCAGGGGAACCGCATCAGCAGTGTGGGTGCCCAAGCCTTTCTGACTACACCCCGCCTACGGGCACTTGTCCTCAGGTATCCCTGCCCCAGCTGGGTCCCTTGGCTCTTTGGGAGGGAGGCAGTGTCTTGAAGCCATTGTAATGAAGAGAAGGGTGTTTAGAAATCACTTTGTCTAATGCTCTCCCTTTACAAGTGGCCAACCTGAGGCCCAGGGAGAAGAAATTCCCCAGATTTGATTCTGGCTCTTTTCCATTTGAATCGAGAATGCAGTCTTTGCCTCTAGATCATGCTACTTGCCTTCACCTGTCAAGGACATCAAAAAACCTAGGTATAATTTGCTGTGTGACCTTGGGCAAGTGATTTCACCTCTAGGACTCTTGACCCTCCAGCTCCAACTCTATAATCCAACTGAAGGGGATGTGTGCTGATACAAGGCCCGGTCCTTTCAGCAGAGGCACCATTGGGTTAGATACCAGCACATCTGGGGGGCAAAGTTCCATCTTTGAACATACACAGAAACCCCCTGCTTCCTCCAGATCCAACCAGCTGCTGATGACTAGCATCTCCCCTGAGGCCTTTCTGAACTTGCTGCATCTAGAGGTGGTGGATACATCAGGAAACCCTGAGTCAGTCCTCGTCAGGCTGCCTGAACGGCCCAAAAGGCCCAAACGGCCCCAGGCCCACTGAACCAAGCTGACCATCCTGTCATCTGCCAGGGACACCCAGAGCTATTGCGCATACCTTCTCTCCTGGGCTGCCTTCAGGTCCCTCAGTGGCCAATGCTTGCTATCTCTGTGTGAACCTGTCAGCGTGGTGAGTGGGAGTTGGGGCCAGATACCAAGCTGGCTTTGGAGGACACAAGACCCTCTTCATCTTCTGGACAGATCGGATTTTACAGATGGAGTTGTACCCTGTGGCCTCAGCGTAGAGATCTGCAGGGTCAAGGGATAGGACTAGCAAACTCCTGAAGTGGCTGATAAGGGTCAGGGGGTCTCTAGTCCGTGTGATGAAAGGTCACATCCTCCTTTGGCAGTACACAGATAGTCCTACCCTCAACTAGACCCTCAGATCCTTCCTTCTATTGGGATGGGTGCTTAGTATGGAGGGAAGCTCTTGCATAGACCAGGAAGCTTCCCAGCTAGTATGGAGGTGGCAGCAAAGCGCTGCAGAGGATCAAACAAAGGACAGAGATGTGCTGTGTGCAACTTTTGCTCTTTATTGTGTGTGCCTACTCCCCCCCAACCCAAACCTGCTCTGGTCCCTGCCAGTGGCAACACCACCCAGGGAAGGCCCTGGTCCTTCCCAGAGGCAATGGGAAGTCTGCCTAGTTGGGCGGCCATGTGTCTGTACCTCCTGCAGCTGGTGAGGCAGGGTGAGGTTCAAGGAAATGAGTTGGGGGAGAGCTGAGCCCAGTGGGTCTCATGCTCAGGCAGGAGTGTTCTTTGGGGTGGGTGCTGGCCAGTTAAGGCTTCTGAGGCTGGGACCTCTAGGTTTCCTAGGAGCCCCAGACTGGCAGATGAAAAAATAAAGTGCTTGGGAAACTGGTAGGGAATGGGTGGTACCCAGCCGGACCCTGGTCCCCAGGCCCTCTTCCCATCCTGGAAGTGATTCTGCCTCCTTGGGTAGGCCAGGGGACAGAAGCCTGCTTGACTGTGCAAATCACATTCTATGGAGGGCAATCAAGGACCTGGGAAAGGGGAAATGATGTCCAAGGCTCAAGCCACTGTCTCTGTGGGCTCGGAGGCCAAGAACCTCTGCCAGCTTGCCTGATTTTCCAATGGGGAGCTCTGCATGGTATAGTGGGGTCAGATGCATTCATGGTAACTTCGACTTTGTTTCCACAATTCCAATTCCGCCAGGATAAGGGGAGAAAGAAACCAAGCTCTCCCTTGAAGCAGGTACCACCCCACTTACATTTCCCCCAGAGATGTCCCTCCCTCCTCATGATTGTCAAGTGATTGTCAGAAGATTTGGTCTTCAGCAGAGTCCTCAGGGTGGGCTGGAGAGCAAAGATGAAGCCTGGAGCTCTCCTGTTACCCGTCTCCCCTCACCTCCTTCCTAGTGGTCTGGGTCCCCACACCTGCTCCTAGAGTCCAGTTGCCTTTGTTTCCTGGACTGGAGGAAGCACAGTGACCTGGGTCCAGTCCTGATGATATCATCACCTCCGAAGCTGCTGCAACTGAGAAGAAAGTCCATCCCAGAGACCAGCATTAGGGCCAGTGAGAGTTAAAGAGGAGGGCTGAAGTATCCCATGCCAGAGTTGAGGGGCTCCAGGAGCCCTAAATCAGAGATGGGGTAGGTGTGTTTGCACCTCAGAACTGAGAAGCTCTAATTCATTTTCATGTGAGAGATGGGGCAGAAGAAAGACAAAGAGAGTCAGAAAGAGAATGAATGTGTGGACTTGCTGGTCACCAACCCCAGGCTCTCACCTCTCTCTCCACGAGGTTCCGTTTGTACAGAGCTTCCTTAGCTGCATCCTGTTGAGAACACAGTTGTCTGTCAATTACCTATCTTGGCCTGTTGCCTAACTTCCAGAAATGGAAAGGCTCCTGATGTTCCTCATGCCTCACCCTGTTGCCAACACTGCCCAGACGTCGGGCGGCCTCTGTATAGTATTGCAGATATCGTTCTAGTTGAGCATGGTACTCTGGAAGGCCAAACAAAAAGCAATGAGGACCTAGTCGAATCCACTCAGCTCTCCCTACCAAAGCCTAGGGAAAATCAGGAAAAGACCTGACTTCTTGGATTTAGGGAGAAAGTTCTGTTCTACTCCATCATTCACTGCCAAGCAAGGCTAAGGAAGAACACTGTTCTCTCTCCACCATCCAACTCCAGGGGAGGCTCAGAGGACTAAAATCTATGGTAGAGATGAGAACAGTCTTTCCTAGGAGCTCTCTCCAAAACATTCCTAAATTCTATGGAAGAGCTCTGTAAGGAATTCTTAGCCCCCCATCTTTAGCAGCCCTTGGGAGGGCTCAGAAAAGGTCAAACCAGATCCAGCTCCTGGCAAGTCCCAGGGAGCAGTGGAAGAGGCAACCCACCCTGTCAGCATGGACACTCTTACCTCTCCTGATGCCTGGTCCTCCTTGTTCTAGCTGAGCTCTCTGCCACTGGCTGTGCTGCACAAGCTCCTGGTACTGCTGGGCCAGGTCCCCAGGCACTGCCCGCCGTGTCTGCTGGTATGCCACCATCTGTCAAACACCAGCTGGGAGTGAGGATCCTCTTGGGATAAAGCTTTAGAATCTTCCCATGAAGAGGGAACACATAGAAAGCCATAGGGAGCCCCACCTCGGAGACAGTGGGAAAAGAGGCCCCTGCCAGCCCCTGCCCTAGTACCATTACCCACCTTCCTCTCTAGTCGTTCCCGGTCAAAGGCCATGACACTGAGGCTCTGTAAGTTGGGGGTTGGCCTTCTGTTCAATTAAATGAAACAAATAACTCTGTTTGAGTGGGTGGATAAGGAATCACTCAGCCCCACCAGCCCAGGCCCAGTCACTTACGTGCCCCCTTGGTCCCGTCCAGGGGCAGGGATGGGTGGGGCTTTTGCCTTGGGTGCTGTCATCTGTTCGAAGTGGAACAAGAGGAAGAGAAAGTGACCTATCTTGTCAGGTCCCCATTTACTTAGACACCTGGGCCCATTCTCAAAACCCACCCTAGTTCTCTCCCAACCCTTCTGGTTTACCTCTCTAGTTTCCTATTCTCCATTCTGTGGCCTTCCCTTCCCTTTCCTGGCCCTTTATGACCTTTTGCCACCAGCTCCCCAGGCCCTGTTCCTCACCGGGGGCAGAGGGTCAATGACCAGCCATCTCTCAGTGACAGTGTCTAGCTGCTGTGAAGTCAGTGGTTCCCGCAGACGGACCATCACCTCAAGTCGTCCTCCTGTGGGGCGGCGGCCATCCAGAATCTGGGGAAAAGAGAAACTGAGTTGTTGGGAAGATAGGGTACAAAGGACAGGAAATTAGTGAGAGGAAGCAGGAAGGAGCCGGATACCTCAAGGATTTCTCGGATCTCACAGGCTGACTCCAAGCCCTCCAGCTTGAGCTGAGCAGTACCCAGGGTCCTATCTGGCTTAAAGAGTCCCCTGTGGAGGAGAGATGGCCATCAGACAGGAGCCCTCAGACTACCCGTCCACTCTATCCAGGCTATTCCCTCCCTCACTCACCCCTTATGCACCACTTCAAATTTTATTCCTTTGGTTTGGATGGCACGTTTGAAGCCCCGGTGTCCCCGCTGAATGAAAAGCTTGAACTGCTCTTTGAACTCTGACAGGAGGAAGGGAGAGAAGAGGCAGGCAGATGTCAGGTTCCTTTGTCCTGGACTTCCAAAATATTGAGGAACCTGCCCTACATCTTTGACTCACCTGGGGAATCTGTATTCTTTATCACATTAGTCTTATCTTTCTGAGCTTCTTCCTACATTGAGAGCAGAGGCTGGGTAGTGGTCAGAAGATGTCCCACTTCCAGCCCCAAGAAGTCTCAGGACCCTTCCCCCAAGACCTTAGCCTTCTGAGGAAGGAGGAGATATTCCTCCCTCACCCCCAAGTTTGGTCAAGCCCAGCCCCTCAGCCATATTAAGCATACCACCTCCCAAGGCCCTTGGAAGTTCAATTCTCCACCTCCCCTACCTCTCTCCAAAGTCCTCACTTACTGCATTGGGATAGGGGAAGTCAAATCGCACGAAGGCGTCCAGGTCACTGGGGGACACTCCTGTAATCAAAGCCTGGGGTCAAAGCTCCTTTAGTCAGATGGGGAAAAGAGCAGGAAGATGGGGAAAGGAAAAAGCAGCCCTAAGAGTCAGCCCCCTCCCTCTCTTTCCCATTCTCAGGGCCCTGTTACCTGGAGGTGTGGGAAGGTTGATGCCCTTCACAATGAACAGAACCATGTCACTACTGCTGAGCTCTGGGAAGATCCTAGAAGAAGGGTCAGGACAGAATGGGATAGGGGAGCAGAAACACTGGCCCCAAAGGAAGTTAGCAAACACCCCAAGACCATGGTTGCCCATGGTTCATAAGCCCCAGGCCTGACCTGGGGCAGGAGGGGAAAATGGGAGAGAATCCTTAAGGGTCTTACTTGACCACACTAAAGGTCCTCTGCTCATAGTGGAACTTGGGAAGGGGGAAGCCCCGGCTATGGGCTTGCTTCAGAATCTCCATGCTCTTCTTACAGTCTTCAGCCATTTTCTCAAACCTTGGGGAGGGAGAGAAAAAGGCACTTAGCTCTCAGCAAGGTAGGGCCCCTTCCCAAACTCCATCCCAGGGAAGAAACTCTCCTTTTCTATCTCTTCCATACTCTAAATAAATACCTTAGGAGAATATGTATCTATGAAGAAGGGCAGAGCCAGGAAGGAAGAAACCTTCACATACTTGGCAGAGGCAACTGGAGACATGGTGGAGAGTGCTGGGCTTGGAGTCAGGAGGAATCTAAATTCAAATCCAGCCTCAGACCCCTACTAACTAGGTGACCCTGGGCAAGTCACTTCACCTCTATCTGCCTCCTGTTTCCTCTCTGTAAAATAGGAATGATAACAGATCTACTTCATAGAGTTGCTGGAAGACCAAATGAGCGAAGAGATGTCAAGTACTTTCTCCACAGACTACCTGCTTATGTCAGTGTTATTTCTTGATTAGGTCCAAGGCAGATGCAGGGCTTAGTAAAAGTCTACACTCCAAGAGGACTGTGTCTGCATCTTATCTAAACTTTCTATCCCCCCAAGTACTGAATGTTTGAGAAGTATTCAGGGAAGGGGGGGTAGAAGGGACAAGGGACAGTTTCCAGAGATGGTCCCCAAATCACAGCCTCAGAAGGGCCTTAGTCAGCATGTGGCCAAAAACCCCAAAGAAACAAACTGCTCTCAGCCACATCCTCAGGTCATTCAAATTCTGCTTGATTCGGCGCCCGGGAATTTGTTATCCAATAAGAAAGCCTAGTCCAATGCTGAACAGCTTTCATCTTTAGGAGATGATGCCAAATGCCAACCCAAAATCTTTCTCCCTACACTGTTGCTGGTTCTGCCTTTTGGATGTAGGAAAAGGGGAAAGAAAAGAGGGGGAAAGCCTCTCAGTTTAGCAGAATGAATGGAATTTAGTAGAACTGATATGAAAAGACCTTTGTTACTACTTAAAGGCCAGATTGTTGGACTTAAAATCCATAGCTCTTTCCATTAAAGTCCATTTCTTCTGATAAATTTAAGTTTTATTTATACAACTCTCTTCATCCCTCTTATCCTATACCAGAAGGGAAAAGCAGAATTAGTGTGGAAAATAACAGAAAAGTAAATTTTGTCTCAACAGACAGGAACATTTCCTAAAGAACTTAACTTCCTGGGGTCTCAAGTCCCTCATCTATAGCCTGAAGGGCTTCTTAACTTAAGAGTCCATGAACTGGGGCAGCTAGGCGGCACAGTGGATAAAGCACCGGCCCTGGAGTCAGGAGTACCTGAGTTCAAATCCGGTCTCAGACACTTAATAATTACCTAGCTGTGTGGCCTTGGGCAAGCTACTTAACCCCGTTTGCCTTGCAAAAACCTAAAGAGTCCATGAACTTTAAAAAATAGCTATTTTGATCACTGTCCTCCTTTGTAACCCTCTGCTTCTATTTTGGGCATTCAGACCACCCACATGAAGAACTTGTATGAAGTCAGGTTGCAGAGAACCTAGTAACTATATTCCATTGGTGGGGGACAAGCAGGCAGAGGACACTCACTTGCTGGTTTCCACAACATTTCCCAGGTGGGTGAATTGATTGGAGTACTTCAGACACATCTGAGGTGGGATGAAGTGACAAGGAGAACATTAGGGGATCCATTGCCTCAGGGTCAAGAGGCCTCCCCTTAAGCTCGACCCTCCTGTACCCCAGCCCCCCACCTCATGCTGTTGCCTCATCAACTTAGTGAGCTCCGCATAATGCCCAGCCTCCTCCAGAGAGATGGCTGCTCCAGGTCGCTGGGCCAGTGTAAAATCTTCTTTATTGACAGGTGCTGGTGGTACCTGAAAAGGGCAGTCATGCTGATAAGGCATGGGGTGCTGTGAGGGGGAAATATGGTGAGGGTATCCTGGTAGTCATGCCCAGCCCTCACCTTGGTGATGTCAACAGGTAGCCCATTAACTGAAGCCTCCAGCATGGGTTCCAGTCCCTTGGCTTGGCGAAGAAAGAGTTTTGCACCTTCTAGATCATTCTTTTGCTTGGCTCGCAGGGCCGCTTGCAACAGCTGCTTCTTCCTTCCTTCCAGGAAAGCCAGCTGCTGTTGGGCTGTGGGGTAGGGAGAAGCTAGCTCTAGGCATTGCCAGGAAGCACAACACCCACCAGGCCCTACCTCGAGGGAACCTACCTTTGGTGGAACCTTTTACAGCCATTTTTCCAGGTGGACCAGTTCCTGGCACAGAGGGCCGGGGAGCCTGGGGTTTGGGTTGTGATGAAGCAAGGGAGTGGGTGCTGGGCTGGCATGGAAGAAACAATAAAGAAAACAAGTCTGGCACTGACCAACCTAGGCAACTTCAAGGTGCCCACTTTTGTATCCAAATGCTAACTCCCAACAGTCATGACTAATAATACCTTCTATTTTTATACCCTTTTAAGGTTCACAAAACACTTTCCTTACAAACAATCTTGTGAAGTAGGCAGTGCAAATATCATAAGCCTCATCTTACAAATAAAGAAGTTCAATGTTTTGCCCTAGCTAACATAGGTGACAGATATCTCATCTCCCAGCACCTTTCTACAACATTATGTTGCCCCCATTCTGGGGAGTAGATACTCTGTTCCAAATCTACCATCCTCCCTCACCCCCAATCCTTTCTCTTCCTCACACCTTCTTTGTTTCTTCTTCCTCCTCATCCTGGTTGGCTAATCGAATGGCAGTCTCAAGAACCCCCACCAGGCTCTGCTGTGTAGGTGTGGCTGCTTCCAGGCCCTGGATTGGAGGGAAACCTGGCCCCCATAAGGAGCAAAAGACTCCAATCAGCATCATACTTTAGAGCAAGTATGTTCAACTCATGGCCCTCAAAGTCCATTTATACAGCATTATTATATTTTATTATTATACTCATTGGTAATATGGTAGTCATAAATAAATATTAAATTCCATATGTGCCCCTGACAAGGTTTTTGTTGGGCGATATAGCCCAGAACTGAAAAGTTGTAAACCTATGCTTTAGAGGCTCTGCCTGTCATGGACCCCTTCCACTCCAACAAAGACTGTTTAATAGTATACTTGGAAAACAAAAATATCCACAGTTCATTCAAACTACAACTTTCCACTTCCACCCTGACCCTCCCCACAAGACGCTAACTACTCACAGACTCGTGGACCAAAACAGACACTTAAAGTCGATCACTCACAAATCATTTTGACTAACACCCTGCCCAGCTCCCCAGAGCTGGGAAGTATCCTATCCCTTGGTCCAGTTCTTGGCTCTCAGAGGGACCTGGGTCCTTCTTGTTCCCAGGTCAGAGTAAATTCTGAGTTCTAGCTTCTTATGAGTCCTGTACCCAGGGATTGCCCAACCAGTCCACCCTTGCCAGGCACCTACCTGGCGGAACAGGCAGTTCAGCCACATCCACAGATCTGCCTGACTTGTGGGTTCGAATGGCATCCTGATATTGCTATAAGAAAAAGGCTGGTTGATTACCAAAGCTAAAAGAGAGGAAAATGATAAACAGGGGGGCTATGGGAATACTAGCACACTGGTGAGCTGCTGGTAAAGCTGTGAATTGGGTCAGCCATTCTGGAAAGTAGTTTGGAACTACTAAAATCATTAAACTATTTGTGCCCTTTGATCCAGCAATCTTTCCACTAGATCAAAGAGATTCATGTACAAAAATGTTCATAGTATCTCTTTTTATTGGAGCAAAGAACTGGAAACTAAAGAGGTTTGGAAACCTATTGGGGAATGGCTAAACAAATGATGGCATATGAATGTGATATATTAATACACCATAAGAAATGACAAAATAAACCATTTCAGAGCAAACAGTTCAGAAGATCTCTATGAAATTCAAGAGAGGAGAACTAGATTCAATGATAACACCATTGCAAAGAGAAACTGCTTTGAAAATCTTTAGAACTTTGATCAATGCAATATTAGACCATAATTCTGGAGGGCCAAGGATGAAGCACAACAACCACCTCTTGTCAGAGACATAAGATTCAGAATGAAAAAGACATTTTTGGACATGTCCAATGAATGGGGAATTCATTTTGCTACACTATGCATTTCTGTTATAAGGGTTTTAAAAATTGTTCACTTTGGTGGGGGGGGGGGGAGAAAAAGAAAAGTCTGAACCTGGGTCCACTCTTGACCCAGACCTAACCCTGTGCATCTCTCACCTTGACTATCCGATCATGCATCCGAGCCTTGCGATCATCCCCTTTGTCCTTGGCCTGCCCTGCAGCCACCCGATATCGCTCCATCCGTTGTTCTAAAGCTTCTAGAAGAGTCCGTGGAGGTGGGGGCATCTCTGGAAAGAAGCAGAAAAGTTCAGTGACTAGCTGGTTGCTAAGGCCCTCCTTTTCTTTCCACCCCCTGGATTCCCCTGGCCTGGAAATTCTAGGGTCCTCAGTTTCCTCCAGTGACTCTCAGTAGTTCAGCTGGCTTTGTTAGTCCTTTCCTGAAGGGACTGTACTTACCTGGCATGGAAGGGGAGACGGTGCTAGTACAAGGGGAAGAAGCAGGAGGCTGGAGCCCTGGGGATGGCAAGATCTTGGGCATCTGGTCTGCAAACCAAGAGGACCAGTAAGTTATTCAGTCAACCAATTGAGTCCCAGTCCTGTGCTAGTTGTGGCAAGAAAACAGTTATAAGACGTTTTCCCTGGCATGGACTTTGCTCTTCCCTGAAGAGATTCTTGTCCTAACAGTTCACTCCCTCCCTGGACCAAGAAGCCATATGGATCAGTCCTCACCAGGTGGTGGAGGTAACCGGGACAGGTCCACAGCCTCACCCCTGGTCATTGCTTCCAGGACAGCATCAAAGCTCTATGGGAAGAAAGGAGGAGATGGGAGACAGCTGTAGTTATCTCAGGAACAGGAGAGAGAAGAAATTGGCCAGATAGCATGTTAAAGGAAGCCAGGACAGGTTAGGACACAGAATCCCCACCCTTTATCATATCTTACCTTGGCTACACGGTAATACTTGGTGGCAGCTTCTGTGTCTCCCTCCTGCTTGGAGTGCAATGCAGCCCTTTTGTATTCCCTCTGCCTCTCCTGCAACAGGGCCAGAGCCCCAGGGTTGCCAGTACCTAAATACAAAAGATGATGCCCAAGAGCTGGCAACTCATGCTGGCTGGGGAACTTTAAAAAAATTTTTCCCTCCAATTACATGTAAAAAAATTTAATATTTTTTTTTTAATTTTGAATTCCAAATTCTTTCTCTCCTTCTCACCCCTCCTCCCTCATTAAGGCAAGCAACTGATATAGGTCATATATGTGCAGTCAGGCAAAATATATTTCCCTATTAGTCATATTGTAAAAGAAAACAAAAAGAAAAATGTAAAAAGTCTGCTTCCATCTGCATTCAGATTCCACTAGTTCTTTCTTGGGAGGTGAACTTCATTTTTTATCAAGGAGTTCTGAGAACCTCTAAGAAGGGATGGAAAATAATTAAAATTCACAGGATTGTGGGAGAGCAGGAATACAAAAAGGAGAATGGAACTTTACAATCCTCTCCACTTGGTCTTGGGGCCTAAAAACTATTGTCTAGAAGGACCCCCTTCCCAGCTTCCAAACCAGTCAAAGGTCATGTCAGGCTTACCAGGGTTCACAGGTGAGGCTACAGGAACTGGTTTCTCAGTCATCCCAGAGCCATGACTAGGGGGCACAGACAATGTTTTGGGGGGCACAGCTGGAAGCTGCTGTGGAGGGGGCTGGGTAGGTGTGGTATTCTCTGTGCTTGGTCCCTCTGGGGTAGGTGTCAGGCTCTTTCCCACAGCCACAGGAGGTGGGATGTCCTCCTCGTTGATGCTCCGTCCCTTCTTAATTGAGACCAACATATTCTCTAATGTCTGAAGAGAGGAGAAGTCTTGGTTCAGTCTAAGGCAGAGACAGCTCAGGATGAGATACAGCCATAGAAGGACTCTTCCTGCTCACCTTGATTCCTCGCTCATATCTCCGGACCTTGGAACTGTCTCCAGCCTGCTTGGCATTGCTGATGGCAGTCTGATACATGGCCAGTCTTTCAGTCAGCGTGGTTTCCATGCTAGAACTGCTGGGGCTGACCTTAGGTTGTGGAAGACTGTGTGACTGTCAGAGAATATGAGGGTCACTGACCCTGAGGGGGAAAATTGGGCTCCAGAGACCTTCCACCTGTTCACCCATCATGCTGCAGGATCTGTCCTATATCTGGCCCCTGGAACAGCATCTCAGCTTTTAGTTCATTTTGGGACAGGGCTCAGGTCATAAGATCATAGGATTGAGAGCTAGAAGGGGTCATTAGGGATGATTTTTGAAGGGCCGTCCTGCATGCAGCTGCAACTTGATGATGCATTGTATACAGTGCTAAGCCTAGAGTCAGGAAGTCTTATTTTTTTTGAGTTCAAATCCAGTCTTAGGCAATTCCAGCTGGGTGATCCTGGGCAAATCACTTAACCTTTGTTTCAGTTTCCTCAACAGTAAAAACAGGGATAACAACAACACCTCCCTCTCAGGGTTGTTGTAGAGACCAAATATGATGTTTATGGAGTGCTTAGCACAGTACATAGTAGCCTCTATATAAATATCACTTGTGATGATGATGATGATGCTAAGAAAACTGCATGCTCTAGAGGGAACTGGGAAACCCACACAAACCAAACCAAAGGGAGATAGACAGCAACACACCTTGGTCAGAGGAAGGCTCTGGGCATCTTGGGGCTCCTCTCTTTCCCCAAGGACTTCATTGAGTTCGGCCTAGAGACACACATAGAAGGGGATAGAGTGAGTCTTAGTTAACTTCCACACTCACTCAGAAGCATGCTTAAGAGAGTGAAGCCTCTGGGATCACCTTCCCCAGAGTATAGGCAGAACCACATGATCTGTGACTTAGTAAAAAGGTCACATGGTGGAGAGAAGAAGCAACTACCTGGGAAGGGATGAGGTAAGACAAACTTTGCTTCAATAGTCCCGGCTCCATGAGAGGTCCATGCTAACACGGCTAGTGCCATATTCCTTCCCCCCCCCTCCCCAATTTCTTTTCTTCTGCAGGGGCCAGGTACCTAGCCAGTCCCACATGGAACAGAATAGATCTATTTGGAAGAATCTTTGTTCTTTCTTCCTTCCTTTCCTCCCTATCCCCCTCTCTGTTGGAGAAGTCATCCAACCTCTCCTCACCAACAACTCATCATCATCTTCCACATCATCATCCTCCTCTTCCCCCTCTCCTTCATCCAGATCCTTCATACATAGGGAGGCCATCTTCTCAATGGTCTCCATAGGCAAAGGAGCTAAAAAAAAATAAATTAAGATGTAGTTGAGGACCCCTTAGGCACCCCAATTACACTGTTCAACATCCTACTCTGAATAAGGCATTTCAATAGTGCTCAAGATTTGCAAGGTATATGGGACAAAGGCAAGCAGGGAAGAGGGAGAACTTCAGGCTGGACAGACAGGGAAGGACAGAAGCAGGATCGCTAAGTCTTCAGATGTGTAAGAAAACAACTTCCAACAGACAGTAGGAACTCCCTCACCTTTGCTTTTGAGCTCCTGAGGTGGCTGAGCCCCTATCAAGGCCATGAACTCTGCCTCAAGATCAGCATCATTGTCAGCATCTTCAGGAATCATCATCCCATCAGGGGAGAAGTCCACCAGAAGGCCAAGCTTCAGAGCAAGGGGAAAAGACCCAAGTAAGACCAAACCTCTATGTGACACCCAGAGAAGCCCTAATAGTGGTCACCACCAGTTCAAGTTACAGGTCCCTTCCTCCCCAATTGGCTTCAGATTATCTTAATCTCTATTATTACTGACCACAACTACTTTCTCCATTTTCTGTTCATACTACTGATCTCCTATTTTTATTTGGAGGAATATTGGAATCATTTTATAGAAGGTCTAACTGGGAGGAAAAAGTTCATTATCCTTGGTACAAATACCAAAAAAAAAATGAATTCAGTACTGTGTATAAAAATACTATGATAGGTGCTGGGGGGGGGGGAGAAGAGATACATACAGTAGATGATGGTAGACTAATAGATGATTAAAATGCAAAAAATTCTCTATTCGTTTGTAGTTTAGTAAATCTAGAGAACCTTTTGGAACTTCTCTGAGGATACAGTAAGTATGTATAAGGATTGCAGAAAAGGGATATACCATCCCAAGGAAAAATTTCCCCCAAATGGGTAGATTAAAAAATTTGGATGAGAAACATCAGTGAGAAGCACTATGGTTTCAAGGTGGGTCCCAGATGGTTATCCTGCTCAAGCAGCCCAGGAAAGATTCACATTTGAATAAGACCCCAAGGAACCGTTGGAATATCAGTGCTCACAGGACTTCTTCCTGTGGGGGAAGCCCACAGAAATTCTGGTACCCTGGACAGCAGCCAGGGCAATCTCTGGGGGCAAAGGGCAAGCAATTGAAGCCTAGCTCCACCTTAGGGTTTCTATCCTGAACTTGGGCCAGAGTCTGATTTTAGCTCTCAGGAAGACTATACATTTTCTGGGCCAAGCTTAACAGGAAAAACAGGCCTGTTTGCCTTCTATCACCAGATGGCAAACGGCGGCCACCTCCCTGTTATCTGCCTTTGACCTCATCCCTAAAACCACTCAGCTTCCTGAAAATGGAGCTAGGGCAGATTAGGGAGGGAAGGGCCCAAGGAGACACCCCAGGGTGGTTTTCAGTTTTGCCCTGCTTTTTCCATCATTGGCTCTGACCTACCTTCCCTTCCCACCCATCCCCCCAAAACTACAGGTGTCTCAGTCCTTAGGACCAAGGCAAAGGAGGGAACCACGGATGGAAGATGGGGGAGGAGGGAGGAGTGGGGGGCTGTCACTAGAAACAGGCGGCCGGGAGGGAGGGCGGAAGCCACGGCTCCCAGGGGAGAGGGGCCGGAGCCCCGGAGGGCAGAGGGGGTGACGCCGGGGCGGGGAGGGGGCGAGGCCTCCCGGGGGTGGGGCAGGGGCGGAGCCAGGAGGGCTGGGGGCGGGGGGCAGGGAGGGGGCCAAGCGTGGGGGTGCTAGAGGAGGCGGGGCCGGGGGGGTCGGGGTGCGGCCGGGGGCCCGAGGGAAGTAGGGCCGGCGAGGGCAGGGGGCTGGGTGGCAGCGACCAAGAAGGAGAGGGGAGGAGGGACGGGGCAAGAGTGGGGGGCTCAAGCCTCCTTGGGGCGGAGAGGCCTCACCTGCCTGGCCGCGGCCGCACCGCGTCCTGGGGGTGCCGGGGGTGCCTTCTTCTTATGCATGTTTCCGTCGGAGCTGGGGTGGGCAGGGGGGCGGGGACCCCGGGACCGCCTTCCCTCGTTGGTTCACTTCCGGCTAGGCCCTGTACCCCGATGGGCGCCCCGCCCCTCGCTGTGCCAGCGGGCACCAAAGGCGCCGGCGCGAGAGGACGGGAGGGCGGGACTACACTTCCCGACAAGCACTCTGTCCTCCCGCGAGAACTCAACCCCCGGATGCCTGTTCACGCATGCGCGCGTGGCCCAGTTTGCCCGCGTTGCACCAGGGGGTTCTTGGGATTGGGCGGGAAACTCAGGCCGGTGCGAGGGCCGAGGCGGTTTTCCTCCGGCGTGAGGAGGGAGCGTTGGCACCTGAGAGCCCGGGATCTCTTCTGTGAGCCTCTCCCCGCCAGGCCGAGCTGGTTCTGGCCCAAATACAGCTGGTGCCAGGCTGCGAGGCACCTGCTCCTGCCCTGCAGGAACCTGTCGAGGCCCAGTAGGCCCTGACCCTCCTCCCCCAGTTTAGGCAGCCGGCGGAGCCCGCGGCCGGGCTGGAGCCTTTGCCTGTTCGCACCTGTGTGGGCCGGGCGGGGCGGGGCTGGGGCCACAAAGGGTACAATTTACAGCTTAGGGAATAGGCCCTTCTCGACTTCAAATCTAGAAATCTCTTTTAAAATACCTTTAAATCACAGAATTCAGTAATATTGCTTAATCAGTTACTTAAGATACTGGAACTTTACTTTTTTTTTTTGGCTAGGCAATGGGTTAAGTGACTCTCCCAAGGCCACACAGCTAGGTAATTATTAAGTGTCTGAGACCGGTTTTAAACCCAGGTCCTCCTGACTCCAGGGCTGGTGCTCTGTCCACTGCCCCTGGAATGACTTTCCATTTCCTTCTACTCATTTTACAGATGAGAAAACTGAGGCAATCAGGGTAAAGTGACTTTCCCAGGGTCACACACACACAGTTTCTGAGGCCAGATTTGAACTGGGGTCTTCCTACCTTAAGACCCCAAATTCTATCTGTGACTCCACTTAAGTATAGTCTATTCAGTTCAGTAATAACTGGCTAATTAATAGATGGCCTGGGCCTAAACTTCCTGAGTTCTAATCTGGCTTCAGACACTGATCAAGAAGAGTTGGACACAACAACATCAAATTAATAGCTCTTTAAAATTTGATAAATGTTTTGCTTTATGTGATAGCTCATTTGATCCTCACCCAGCATGTGAGGGAGGTACTACTATTAGCCCCATTTTACAGATGAGGAAACTGAAGCAGACAAGTTGTATCTTGTCCATGGTTACACAGTAAGTGCCCGAAGCTGGATTTAGATTTGGATTCCCTGTCTCCAAATTCATTTTTCTGTCCACTTCCATTTAGCTGCTTTGGATTTGGGGGAAAATGGACTGGCACTCTATAAATTGCCTCCCTCTCTTTGGGTTTGGTGCCTCGGGGTCCCAGTCTTCCAATCAGGGAAGGGGTTGTGGCAGGTGCCCCTTCCCTCTAATCAGACTATACTCTGGCACCTCATCAGGATTTGGAGTAATATAACTTTCCCAATAGCACTTTACAAATCTGCAATACATTATTACAGTAAAAACATGCTGGGTACTCGGTCTATAGTGTAGAGCAATTTGCTGGAATAATAACCCAATCCATAAGGACAGTCTATATGCTAGTACTATGTTAACTGAATCAATATAAAGAAAGGCAAAAAACAGAACCTACTCTCCAGCTCATAGTCTAAAGCAGGAGATAGTATACAAAGAACTATGTCTAAAAAATATCAAAGATAAATTGAAGCTAATCTTAGGTAAGATATTCAGATTAAATAGGAAAGGGAGCAGCTCTAACTGGGGTCCTGGATTTACTTAAACCTAAAGTGGCCATCATATAGTTTCTGTCCATCCCCATGTAGAAGACTGCAATTTAGTTCACTATAGGCAACACTGTACTTGTTTTCAAGAGACTACTGGGTATTGCCTGTTATCCCAGCAAGTATAAAATATACACAAATTTATGGGATGGTTCTTATTATCAGTAGAGAAGCTTGGACAAATTCCTTTGGGGCAGTTTCAACTTGTACATTCCCAAGCCCTGAGAAAGCAAATGTATTACACCACAAATCAATTTATTTTTGCTAAAGGGTTGCAGATGGTCTGTGTAGAACAACTCTTAATTGATGCTAGATGAAGCTAAGGTCACACTTGGCATTTTGTTAGGACTTCCCATAGAGAGTTCTCAGCTCTGTTACTACAGAACATTCCCTAGAGCCTGTGTAATCAGAGACCTAAGGAGGAAAAAAAAAATACATGTCTTAGAAGAATACACTACCTTTACAACTCAAATCTAGGTACTAGTTCCTGTTTATTGCTCAGTGGTGTCTGATTCTTCCTGAGCCCATTTGAAGTTTTCTTGGTGAAGATACTGGAATGGTTTGCCATTTCTTTTTTATTTTACAGATGAGGAACTGAGGCAAACAGAGTTAAGTGACTTACCCAAAGTCACATAATTTGTAAAGTGAGGCCAGATTTGAACTCAAGAAGATGAATCTATCCATTACTGTGCTACCTAGCTGTCCCGATTCTCTAGTAAAGCTGCTATTATGAGTACTGGACCTCAGATTTTCAGTCTTTGATTAAAAGTTTGTTGATAGTGATAACTAATGATGAAAGTTTTTGTTCGCAGATTACTAGAGGAAGAGTCAAGATGCCTAAGAGGAGGAAGCCACAGATTTCAGGTACTTTCCTTTCCATACAAATCATTTTTAAGTAACTGAAAAGAAATAATTTTGTTGGATAACAAACTAGAACTCGTGTTAGAACAAATTTGTGAATAAATGCCTACTAACTAAATATATATATACGTATATATATATATACACACACATTTATTTTCATGCATAGGTATATATGTGTGTATATATGTACACACACATTTTAAGGTTGACAATTGTAAGGGTTAACATACTCCCATAATGAGAAGGCAGGGTTCATTGGAAAAGATGCTGATATTGGGAAAGATTGAAGGTAAAAGGAAAAGGGAACAGCAGAGTTTGAGCTGGATAGTGTCACAGAAACAATGAATGTGATTTGGATAGATTTCAAGAGATAGTGAAGGACAGAAGGGCCTGGTGTGCCATGGTCCACGGGGTCAAAAAGAGTGGGGCACAACTGAACATCAAAACAAACCTTGATATGGTCACTCACTGTACATCCCTGGGAAACAAAATGCTGACCTAGAGAGAAACTGAACTGATTCCGCATGCCTGAGTTAGTATGCCTGTTCCTAAACTGTACCTGGGCAGGGGGGAGAGGCAGAGTATGAAGTGAAGAAATAGGCTTTTCTTCTTGTTTCAGGAAGGAGTTGTTGACCTTCAGAAGTGAATACAAAATTCATTAAAATTTCTTGAAATGACCCCTATGGGAATTATTTACAGGAAGCATAGTTTATTTTCCTATGTTTGTGCTGTGCTTTGTTTGGTACAAGTTTTAAAAAGACCAAACAAGGGCCAATGTGTTTAAACCTGAAAACCCCTAATAAATAAAACTACCACTTTGCTGTACATGGATGTATTTATTCAGCAGATATTTAAAGTTCCAGTCAGCATAGAACAGTAGAAAGCACAGTGACTTGTCAGAGGACCTGGGTTCAAATTCTATCCCTTAATGCTTATTGACTGTGTGACCTTGGCCAAGAAGACTGGACTTAAAATTCTGGCTCTGCTACTTAAGAACTAAGATGGGGTCTAGATCTGGGATTTCATTAGTGTGGAAACAACTAGATTAGGACTCCCCACTACATGTTTGTGCCTTTTCTATAACTTGCAGTCTCCATCGGCACAAAATTACTGGGAACGTGAAGTGGGTAATTGACTTGCCCAGAGTGACACAGCCCATCTGTTTCAGAATTAGGACTTGAACCCTTCTGAAGCCAGCTTATTATGCATTCTGGCTGTGTCAGCTATTATCTGTATAATCTCATCTTTTCTCCTTATTGCCTGTGTAACCCTGGACAAGTTTCTACCTTTATCAAATAAGTGGTTGGACTAGATCTATAAGATTTCTTCCAACTTTATCTTAGAAACTTATAATTCACATTGCATAGTATGTTGTCTTCAAAACACTTTCAAACAAGTCTGTGAGGTAATAAAACAAATATTAACCCCCATTTTACAAAGGAGGAAATAGGTTCAACATTTAATTGATTTGCCTTTATCATATCTAATCCAATAAGTCCTAGAATATATACTCTGGAAAGAATTCTCTTTTTTTGACAAGAACTGCTACAAAAAGTGAAAAGCAATTTGGTGGGTTTTAGATCACCCTCTAAGATCACAGGTTGCCTAGTATATTTCAGATATTTAATAAATGCTTTTTCTTTCACTCATATGCCATGATACACTCAGAAAGAACACAACTTGAATTTTAACAACCTCATTGGGAGAAATACCTTTTATAGCCTTTGTTTATGGGAAAATAATTACCCAAACATGGAATAAAGTTAATCACTGAAGATAAAATGGATAATTTCAGTTATGTGAAATTGAAGCTCTCTTGGATACATAGTAACTATAGCTAAGTAACAAGAAAAATAAATTTAGGAAAAAACTTTGCATCAAATATCTCATAAAGTTCTTATAACTAAGACATTAGAAATTAACACAAATAGATAAGGCCAAGGAATTTCTCCAAGGAAAAATTGTCAAAGTAATAAATAGTTCTTAAAAGAAGAGTTGTAGCCTATTGGCAATCATGTAACAATTGTTCCAAATAACTAATAAAATTAAAAGCTAAAATAATTCCTAGATTTTATCTCATTTGCAAAAAATTGGCAAAGATGGTAACAGAAGGAAAGAAAGTCAAAATGGAGGGGTTATAGGAAGATAGGCACCAATGCCAGTCATTCTCTAAAGCGACTGGAATTATGTTGGAAAAGTGACTAAAACACATAGCAGTCCATTTGCTTTGATCCAGAGATCTCCTTGCTAGGCACATACTACAAGGATAGTAAAGGAAAGGTGCCAAAATATTCATTGCAGCACATTTTGTCATAGCAAAGATCTTTAAAAAAAAACAAAGTAGATGCCTATCAATTGGTGAAATAGTTAAATTGGGACACATACACAGAATGGAGCTGTATAATAAGAAACAATGTATATATGAGGAATTCAGAGCAATCTAAAAAGACTTAGAAGCCATTATTTATTTATGAAATAAATAGGAAAGGGGGAAAGTATGCAAAATAACTATCAATGCAAATGGAAAGAACAAAAGAATTAAAATCAACACTGTAATTATAATGACCAGACTTGGTCAAAGAACCAGTCTGTATTTTTATTTGCAGAGTTGGAGAACTATATATATGGATTATGGCATAACATATAGACAAGTGAAGTGTTGTTTAGTTTTACTGAACTTTATTTTTTCCCCTCATCCTTTTTTAAGTTATTTTAACAGTGAATGACTTGATCGGTAGAGGAAAGCAAGAGATATACTTGTGTGTCAGTCACTGGGACTTGTCTGAACATATCCATTTGAATTATACTAAGAAATGGAGATGTTGTAAAGATAAAAATGATATGTATGTCTGTCTGTGTCTCTATCTGTCTACCTTTTTTTAAATTAAAAAAAATTGCAAGGCGTGGAGTTAAGTGACTTGCCCAAGATCACACAGCTAAGTGTCTGAGCTGGAATTTGAACTCAGGTCCTCCTAACTCCAGGGCAGGTGCTCTATCCACTTCGCCACCTAGCTGCCCCTTATATCTGTCTATCTTAAGTAAAACATTAGAATTGAAAAATCATTAGGACAGTCATACACATATAAGTCCTATGTCCCTAAATGTTTTAACATTCATAGGAATTCATAGGAATTTATATTAGATAAATGTTTAAAGGCTATTAAGTCAGATGTCTGCAACTCTGTCTCTTGCCTAGACTTAATTTATCCCAGCAGTGCTGATATGTGTAGACCAGAAAGGTAGCTTGCATCTCTGATCCAGATCTATAGTTTAGTTCTAAGCAGTCCTGGTCACAGAAGTTAGAGACTCTAGCAACTTGGCAACTGCTGTAGTGATGAGAGCATGCTGAAAATGTTACTCTTGAATGCTGCTCTTGCTTGCTATGATCATCATGACTAACTTACAGACAGTTCATTGTCTTTACTTTAAGCCTTTTGGCACTCAAACAGGCACCTGAACGGGAAAGAATGGTAGACAAAGCTATGTGGAAAGACCTAGATGGAATGGTGGACCAACCTTTCTCCTAGACAAAACCCATGAAACAGCAAAAGGGGAAAAGTTTGAGACTTGTATATATGTGAAATCTTTCCCATCATCTCACCTCTAATAGAGTTTCATCTCTGTCCAGAGCTCATGCTCAGGACTCAGTCTCCCCTTGAGCAACTGTTGAGTTCCTCAACTTTTACAGATATGAAATCCATTGCAATTATCATTTCATAAATACCTGTCAGATTTAATTTGTATAGGATGGGGGTGGTTAGGTGACGTAGTGGATAAAGCACCGGCCCTGGAGTCAGGAGTACCTGGGTTCAAATCTGGTCCCAGACACTTAATAATTACCTAGCTGTGTGGCCTGGGGCAAGCCACTTAACCCCATTTGCCTTGCAAAAACCTAAAAAAAAAAAATGGATAGGATGTAACTAGTAGACAAAAGGGGGGATGATTCCAGGTATGAGAAGCAACCTGAATATAAGTTTATTGGGAGAGGATTGGGAAGAGGGCAGAGTCAAGGTGGCAGAATAAAGGCAGGGACTTGCCTAACCTCTCCCACATTCTCTCCAAACAATTTTAAAATAATGCCTCAAAATGAATTCTGGATCCTCAGAACCATTGAAAAGATGGGGTGAAATAATTTTCAGTCCAAGACAACTAAAAGGTTAGCAGGAAAGGTCTGTCTCACTGAAGTGAGAGTGGAGCATGGTCTGGTGTGGACTGTAGTAGTGCTTTCCATACTTAGCAAGTCAGCAGTAGGTATTGGGTGACAGGGGTGGAAGGGGGTGTGGGGGGGTAACTGAATCAAAAGTAGAGGCTTCTAGAATTCTCAATCCACAGATAGTGGGGGGCAGAATAGAAGGAGAGTGTCAGGATCTCTTTGCTGTTACTGGATACAGGTCTCTCTGTTGCATTGTTCCTACAGTTCAGGATCATAGTAACAGGGTAAAGAGGAGCACTAACACATTAGTATATGAAGGGAAGCAGGGATCCTAGTCACCCTTTAGTTTATCACAAACCAGGCACAGGTCAGGAGAGTGGTGAAAACACCTCTCCTTGGATCTTACCACCTTAAAAGAACTGAAAACTTAAAAATCCTCAGAACTAGCTCTGAAAACAGCAGCATGAAAAACCTGAAGCTGCCCCACCCCCTGTCCAGGCACAGAAGCCCAACTTTAACATGTTAAAGTCAAGAAAGAGACTGGAAAAATGAATAAACAAAAAATGAATCTGACCATGGAAAGTTACTATGGTGACAACAAAAGTTAAAACACAAACTTGGAAGATAACAAATCCCAAACAGTATATGCAAAGCCTCAAAGAAAAATATGAATTGATCACTGGCTCAAAAAAGAATTCCTGAAAGAGCTCTAAAAAGATTTTAAAAATCAAATAAGAGAGATAGAAGAAAAGTTGGGAAAAGAATTGAAAATGATTCAAGATAATTGTGAAAAGAATTACAGCTTGGAAAGATAAAAAAAATAGTGAAGAAAATAACATCTTAAAAAACAAACTTGGCAAATAATATCTTGTTTAGTGATGTCACCTTGGCTTGGATTGGAGAATTATGGGGAAGTTATTAAGGTTTTGTTTTTTTTTTTGCTCTTGTTTTTCCTCCCTAGCTAGCTCTTCACACAGCTAAATTGATAGAGGCATACTTTGTACTTTAAAATTCATGATATCTTAAGTGCATAGACACTGGGACAATCAGGCACATATGAGTCCTTAGTCCCTAAATGTCTTACCACTCATAGAAAAATAGTTAAATCCAAGCTCTCATTTAGCAGATTGTGAGAAGAATTTCTGCAAGAACTCAGTGACCATGCAGGATCATCTTATTTTGGCCACATATACATTAAACCTGTACCCTCTCATGTCCTAATCAAGCAGTGGACTAACTTTATTGAATTATTCAGAATGATAGTGCCATGTTTTGTGTCTAGGGTGAGGCTTAACATACCTGTTTGTGTTTCCTCCTTTGTTTCTAAATCAGGAGATGAGAGCCATCTTCTTAAATCCAAAAAGACCCCAAGGATAGGAAACATTAACATGAATCCCAAGAACTCTGGGATGAGAAGATATTTTAATCTGGAAGATTCAGAAATAGCAACAGTCACTAAACAAGATGGAGAAGAGAGTAGCCAAGCAGATATCAGGTAACCTAGAGTAAAATGTCATATAAGCTTTTCCCAGCAGCAGAAATCAAAACAGCTGCATGTGAGAGTACCCTTGGAAGAACTAGATGAACCTTAATAATACATGTTAGTAGTACATATATTTTTTAGAACTCTTTTCCTTTTCCCAAATGAGCTAGATTTACTTTTTATACTTGGTAAATGAGGCAAAAAAAAAAAAATACTGAAGAAAATAAAACCTTAAAAGCAGATTAGGTCAAATAGTAAAAGATGCACAAGACTTAGTGATTAGTTATCATCTTGACTTGGATTAGGGAGTTGAGGGGAGAGTTATTATCAAGATTTTTTTGCTCTTTCCTTCCTATCTCTTTACCCAACTAAACTGATATAGGCATACTTTGTACTTTAAAATTCATGATATCTTAAGTAGAATCATTATAATCTTAGAATTTTAAATAGAATATTAGGATAGAAAAATCATTAGGACAGTCATATGCATATGCACTCATAGGAATTCATAGGAACTAAACACTCTTAAGTAACTTAAATATAAGGTAACCTAGAGTAAAATGTTTTGTTGTTGTAGTTTGTCCTTTGTTCTTTTTTAATTGATATTTTATTTTATTTTTTCAATTATATGTTATGAAAGTTTTTCAATGTTCATCCACATGCATAAACATATTTCTAAGTTACATAATTCCTTCTGCCCTTCCTTCCCACCCCCTTCCCTCAGTGGCAAACAGGTAAATATTGGACATACACATTTGTGTTTAACATGTTTACTGATTAGTCATTTTCAGTATGAGGAATTAGGGTTAAGGGAAAAGAAAGAAAACCATGAGTTAGGTAAGAAATACATAAGTGAATTTAGTTTTATTTACTTAAGGCAATGGGGTTAAGTGACTTACCGAAGGTCACACAACTAGACAATTATTAAGTGTCTGAGATTGAATTTGAACTCAGGTCCTCCTGACTCCAGGGCTGGTGCACTATCCACTATGCCACCTAGCTGCCCTGTAAGTGAAATTTTTAAAAAGTGAATGTGGTGTTCATTCAGATTCATAGATTTTTTTTTCTTCCTCTGGATGGGGATATCATTGTTCATAGCTGGTCTCCTAGAGTTGTCCTAAGCTCTCTGAACTGCTAAGAGGAGCTTCATCCATCAAGATTGATCAAATCACAATGTTGTTTTAACCAAGTGATTTTGTGATAAAACTAGGCACTGACCCTAGGGAAGAAAAAAAAAAGTAGACCACATGCCTGGAACTTAACAAGTCCTAATGATATTTACTGAATTTTTCTTATAAACAATAGAAATTTTGGCAAAGCCAGGAATAATGTGGATCTGTGCTTTAAATTGGGGCTCTACTGGTTAGTTATTTAAAGAGAACAAAAATCTGTGATGTCAGATCAGCTAGTGAGGAAGAGGAAAATGGTGGCAATTCCCCAAATTCAGTAAGAATTAGGTAGCAACTTTTAGAATTCTTAGTAGGGTTGCACATCAAAGATAGTTTTCTGTTATTTATCTGGGTAGTAAAGGTGCTTATAGTTTCACACAAACTAAAGTAAATAGGCAGGGTACCAGTATGGAGAAGGTAACCTCTGAGTTGGCATTATTGATGACTAGTTGAAGGAGAAAGGTAGTAACTTACCACAACAAAAGCTCACAAGTTTTCTCTTTACATAAAAAAGTTCATATTTCTAGGGGGCGGCTAGGTGGTGCAGAGCACCGGCCCTGGAGTCAGGAGTACCTGAATTCAAATTTGACCTCAGACACTTAATAATTACCTAGCTGTGTGGCCTTAGGCAAGCCACTTAACCCTTGCAAAAACAAATAAACAAAATTATTTTTAAAAAAATTAAAAAATAAGAATAATAACTACAGACATATCCTTATATACATTAGGAAGAGGAACATAGAACTATGGAGACCAAATAGTATGGAATGCTTTGCAGCAAAGTTTTGTTGACTCTACCATTCTTCATGGAGCTCAAGGCACCTTAAGATACTCATTTCTTCTTACAGTTTTTCCCATCAGATGGCCCTTAATTACAAAAAAGTAAGAAATTGAATTGCTTAAGGTCATATGATAAAATTTTGGTTCAAAACTTGGTTCTGCTACCTACTATTTTTGTGATAGTGAACAAATCATTTAATTTCTTTGGGTCTCAGATCCCCATCTGTAAAATAAGGGAGTTGGAATAGATGATCTCTGAAGATCCCTACAATTCCAAATCTTTGAATCCTTTGAAAGCATTTATCCTATCTCCCAGTGCAATTTTAATTTTTATTCTGTCTCCCTTCTCCTTGAACTAGAATTGCTTGATGGGAACATAAAAGTCACTCCCTTCCCTCATCCCCATGTTTTAAATAAAGAAGCTTAGACTGGTAGAGATTAATGGACTTGCAAAAAGTCATATAACTAGTTTAGTAGAGTAGAGATTCAAGTCTAGGTCTTTTCATTCCAAATCCAGCTTTTTTTCCCTGATACCATGTTGCCTTTAGGAAAGCAGTTTAGTAGGCTGATATTCTAGATTATATCTGCCCCATAATAGGAGGATAATTATCTAATTATAATTAGATATTCAATAATTATTATTCAACTTTCTATCACTTGACTTGTTTTATCAGGAGGGCCTGTTTTGTTCTATATGTCTATCTGAAAGATGCTAGACTTCACTCAGTTTAATTTGGAGAGTGAAGAATGGGTCAAATACTTTTGGTCTTTTTAGGGATTATTGATAACTGTTGGACAGTTCTAGTGTTTCTTTTATATTTCAATTGGTATTCCAGTTGAGTTATAGTTACTTTTTAATTTAATCTCTTTCTTCAACCAGCTCACTTGATGAAAGCACAGATGCTCCTACTAAAGAATCCAGACAACCAAGAAAGGACCCAGTTCCCTTTTCTTTTTCGCAGGTGAGCCTATTTTCAAAGCCTCCCAGGGACTTAGCAGTTAATTAAAACCTCAGCAGTTCTCAAAAGTACAATCTGCCCTATTCACCAAGATCAAGTTGGATTATAAATCCAACTCCAGGAACACAAATACGATTCAACATTAGAAAAACAATTATCATTATTAATCTTATTAAAAAGATAACACTCCTTGTCCCCTAAAACTAAAGCCATATTATGCATGTTGATATTAACTGATAAAGAAAAATCCCTTAGTAACACATAATTTTTAATTAATTAATTTATTTTTATTAATAAATAAATATTTTATTTGTTTTCCAATTACACACAGTGGTATTTCTACCAATCTTTTCTTTATGCAAGATTTTGACTTTTACAATTTTTCTCCCTCTCTCCCTTCCCTCCCCACTCCCCCAACAGAAGGCAATCTGATATAGGCTTTTCATTTGCATCCATGATAAGCATAGATCAAAATTGAACATACAACTTTTAATTTATGCAAAAAACTATAAAGCATAGGCATATAACCATTTTAATAAGAAAAACTATCTAAATCCCCAAACTAGCATTATTTTTAGTGGAGCCATTCAAAGCTTTCCCAGTAAATACAGGAATAAAGAAAGGATATCCCCTTTCCCTTTTGTTGTTTGGTAGTTTTAGGACTGCTACTGGTAGTAATAATAAAAGAGAAATATAGGTATAAAAAGGCATAAATGAGATAAAATTATTCCTCTTTTCTGATGACATAATAATTTGCTTAAAAACTCCTAGAAAATCAGCAAAGAAACCAATTGAGACATTAGCTTCAGTAAAGTAGCAGGATACAAAATAAACCCACAAAAATCAATAGCATTATTATCCAACAATAATAAAATTCAGGAGAAAAGAACACGGAAGTCCCAGGCAAAAGAAATAATAATTTCATATATTATGTGCTAGTTACTCTACTAAGGCACACCAAAAACTGTATAAATAACAATTATAAAACACTCTTTAATGAAAAAATAAAGGGAGCAGCTAGATGGCACAGTGGATACAGCAATGGCCCTAAAGTCAGAAGTACCTGAGTTCAAATTCAGCCTCAGACACTTAATAATTTCCTAGCTGTGTGCCCTTGGGCAAGTCACTTAACTCCGTTGCATTAAATAAAATAATTTTTTTTAAAAGAAAAAATAAAAGAGGGCAGCTAGGTGGCACAGAGGATAGAGCACTGGCCCTGAAATCAGGAGGACCTGAGTTCAAATCCAACCTCAGACACTTACTAATTGCCTGGTTTGTGTGACCTTGGGCAAGTCATTTAAACCCCTTTTCTTAAATAAATAAAATTTTTAAAAAGGAAAGGAAAAAAATAATTAGAAGGATATTAGATTGTAAGCTCCTTGAAGGCAGGTATTGTCTTTTGTCTCTTTTTATGTCTCCAACACTTAGCATTGTGCTTGACACATAGTAGGTACTTAATTTTTATTGAATTAAATAATCATTGATAATGGTAGACAGTATAATAAAAATGAAGTTATACTATCTAAATTAATTTACAGATTTAGTGCTATACCAATCAGACTATCAAAGAGATAATTTATAGAGTTAGTCAAATTAATAACAAAATTCATTTGAAAGAATAAAAATTTCAAAATCTTAACAGAAATATTTTTTAAATAATTTTTTTAAAAAGGGAATGAGGGGCAGCTAGGTGGCATAGTGGATAAAGCACCGGCCCTGGAGTCAGGAGTACCTGGGTTCAAATCCGGTCTCAGACACTTAGCTGTGTGGCCTTGGGCAAGCCAACTTAACCCTATTTGCCTTGCAAAAATCTTAAAATAAGTAAATAAATAGATAGATAAGTAGATAAATAAAAAAGGAATGAAGACTATATAGAACTTCCAGATATCAAATTTTATATAAAGCAATAAAGTATTTGGGATTGGATAAAAATAGAAAAGTAGATCAGTGGAAACTTCTATATGAGGCAAAAAGCAGAAACCAATGAACTCAGTAACTCAGTGTTCAAGAACATAAATTAAACCTAAGGACATAAATTACTTAGTGAAGAGTTCTCTTTTTTGACAAGAACCACTGAAAAAAAGTAGAGGGCAGTTTGGCAGAAATTGGGTTTAGAGCAATAGCTTATACACCACATTTCATAATAAGTTCAAAATGAATATGTGATCTAAATGTTAAAGGTCACATCATTTAAAAAAATTTAGAAGAGTCTCTTCTATGAATTTAATGACTCTAATAACTTAATCAGATTCTTAACCAAATGAGGTATAAAGGACATCACAAAACATGAAATGGATTATATAGAATATATGATGTGAAAAGCTTTTGAAAAATAAATGATAGGGGTGGCTAGGTGGCGTAGTGTATAAAGCACCGGCCTTGGAGTCAGGAGTACCTGGATTCAAATCTGGTCTCAGACACTTAATAATTACCTAGCTGTGTGGCCTTGGGCAAGCCACTTAACCCCATTTTGTCTTGCAAAAAAAAAAAAAACCTAAAAAAATAAATAAATGATAAAGGATCAAAGATAGAAAATGAAGGGACTGATTGGAGGGAAAAAAAAAACCTTTGCACCAAATATGCAAATATAAGATAAGGTTCTGATATCCAGAACATATCTAGGACTAACACTAACATAAAAATGTAAGACCAAGAACCATTCCTCAGTGGATAAATGGTGAAAGGATATGAACAAGCAGTTTTCCAAAGAATTGAAAGCTAATTCCCTTATGAAAGTTTGCTTCAAATTTCTAATATCAGGAGAATTGCAAATCAAAATAATTTTGAGATTTTGCCTCAAAACCAACAAATTTTCAAAATTGGCAGAAGATGCAAGTAGTTATTTTTAAAGGGTTAGGAAAACAGATTTGTTACTGCTGGAATAATGATTTGGAATACCATTAGGGAAAGGAATTTAGAAATATGTTATGAATATGATTAAAATGTCCATATCCTTTAACTCAAAGGTCCTACAAGTAGGCATATATCTTTAGAAGACCAGAGATAGAAAAGACAGGTCCCATATGTCCAAAATAATTATAAAAGTATTTTTTTCATATAGTAGCAAAGAACTGTATATAAAATAGATCCAAGAGTTGGGAAATGGACAAGCAAATTGTGATATGTAAATGCAATGAAATAATAGTGCATCATAAAAAACAAATATGGAAAATACTGAGAAACATGGGAAAGACTTCTATGAATTGAAGTAGAGTGAAAGTAAGTAGAACTAGGAAAAGAATATGTATAATAGTTGTCACAATAAAAATAGAACAGCAACAAAATAAACCCCAAACTGAACACTATGTAACTCTAATAACCAAGCTTACCCCCAAAGAAGAATTGCAGATGTGGGAGAATGAATGTATGTGTACCTTTTACTGTCAGACTTATTTAATGTATTAGTTTTACTGAATTACTTTTTTTCCTTTTTTTTTAAATTCTGTGTTATAAGGGATAGTTCTTAGTAAGAGATGAAAGAGATGTGAAAAAAATCCATGAAAAACTAAAAGCAAAAGTACGACATCTCACTGCCTAACTACGGAAATTGAGTATAGAGCCACATTTTTCTAGACAACTATAGAAATTCATTTCTGTGTATCTTTCTCAGCAGTGTCAAAAGCTTTTACCTTAGAACACATTAATATGATTAATCTTTTATTTTAAAAGGAAAAGCTTTAAAATACTTTGTCTTCTTGTTTGATTTTGCTCTTTTATTATTGTTTGTAGAACTCAGAAATGAAGTTTGTTCCAGTATTTGCACAGTCCAAGAAATCTTTGACTAAAAAAACTGTGACAATGGAAAAAACTGCTAGGAATAGCAACACCAAGCAGGTATAGCTCTAAAATATGCTATATTGAAATCATCCTACTATTTGATTAACATTACTACCAAAATAACCTTTTTGCCTTATGTGAATCATGTGAGTTTTTATGTGAGTCAGTCCTTGGCAATGAAAATAAGTATACTTTCAAATATATAATATATAAGCCTTTTTTCTTTTTTATATTTTATTTTTGCCCATTACATGTAAAGATAGATTTCAAGATTCATTTTTTAAAGATTTTGAGTTTTACATTTTTCTACCTCCCTCTCCCCTCTCCATGACAGTGAGTAATCTGATATAGATTATACATATATAGTCATGTTTAATATATTTCCATATTAGTCATGTTGTGGGAAAAGAATCAGAACAAAAGGAAAAAGAACCACGAGAAAGAGAAAACCATAAAACGAATTTTTTAAAGTGAAAATAGTTTGATTTGGTCTACATTCAGACTCCATAGTTGATATGACATTTTCTATCATGTCTTTTAGAATTGTGTAAGCCTTTTTTTATTCCGGGATCTCTTTCTGGAGGTGTTCTGTGGATTCTTTTTATTTATTTATTTGTTTGTTTGTTTGTTTGTTTGTTTATTTATTTATTTATTTTTGTTCTGTGGATTCTTTCTAAAAGTATTCTGTCTTTTGTTCTAAAATATTAAGGGAGTTTTCCATGATAATTTCCTGAAATATTTTCCAGGACCTTTTTATGATCAAGACTTTCAGGTAAATCAATAATTTTTAAATTACCTCTTCTGGATCTATTTTCCAGAACATTTGTTTTTCTTAAAAGATATTTTACATTTTTTCAGACTTTTGGTTTTCTTTGATGGAAGCTTGGTGTCTCATTGAATCATTAATTTCTATTTGTCCAATTTTGCTTTTTTAGGATTTTATTTTCTTCAGCTAGTTTTTGGGTTTCCTTTTCCAGTTGGTTAATTTTAGTTTTTGATGAGTTACAGTATCTTTCAGCTGGTCATTTTTACTTTTAAAGGAGTTGATTTCTTCAGTCAATTTTTCATAATTCTCCTGCAGTAGCTCTAATTTCTTTTCATTTTTAAATAATTTTATTTATTTAAGGCAATGGGACCCTTTATTTAAGTGACTTGCCCAAGGTCACACAGCTAGGCAATTTTTAAGTGTCTGTGGTCACATTTGAACTCAGGTTCTCCTGACTCTATATCACTTAGCTGCCCCCTCATTTCTTTTTTCCATTTTCTTCTTCCTCTCTTCTTTGGTTTTTAAAATCTTTTTTGAGCTCTTCCATGAGGTTTTAGATTTGAGGCCAGTTCATAAATTCCTTTGAGGATTTACATGCAGACAACATGTCTCTGCTTTCTTCTGAAGATCTTCTCTGAGATAGCATTTTTATCAGCCCTATCTGAATAGTAGCTTTGTATGGTTAGTGCTCTTTTTTGGTGGGGCGGGGGCTCATTTTGATAGTTGAGCTCTGCTCTGGAGTACAGGGAGTATAGTCCCAAGTTTTTTGTGCTAAGACCAGGATCTGGTCCCTGGCTGATGGCAGTCCAGGTGTGGCCTACGCAGCAGTTTGTTTTCTCCTTTATGCCTGTTCCCAACCCTATTCTATCTGTGGCTCTAGTGTTCCCAGGGCTTGGACTTTGGGACCCTCCTTGCTGGCCTGTTAGCAAGCTGGCTTGCTGAACTGGGACCTGAATTGCACTGTGTCTAAAAACCTCCACTAGCATTCCTGATCTCCTACCTATGCTGGGCTATGCTTCCCCTTTACTCCCGAAGAGACAGACCTTTACTGAAGATCCTTCATGATATCACTGAGTTAGGAATTTGTTTCACTCTTTTTTTGTGTGGGATCTGTAGCTTAAGGTCTGTATAGAGGTTTCATTTAAAGTTATGTTGGGAAAAACTTTAGGGTATACTAGCTTTATGCTGCCATCTTGGCTCTACCCATAAGCCTTGTTTTTTATTGTGGTTTTTTTTGTTTGTTTTTTTAGTTTTTGCAAGGCAATGGGGTTAAATGGCTTGCCCAAAGCCACACAACTGGGTAATTATTAAGTGTCTGAGGCCAGATTTGAACTCAGGTACTCCTGACTCCAGGGCTGGTGCTCTAAAGCCTTTCTTTAATAAAGGAATTTAGGATGACCATGTGGAAATCATAAAAGACAAAACTAGAGTCATATACTTTTTATTAGGCCATGTTCAAAGATGATACTCAAACCCATGCTGACAACCCAGTTTAGATCCTTGTAACTGACCTTTTATTTTCAAGTTTCCTGGGACCTATGGGATTTTTAAGGTCTCACACATGAACAAGATGTTCCCACTTACTGTCCTTAGTGCTTCGGGGTATAGTTGAAGTACAGTTGAAGAGAGCGTTGCATCATAACTTTCAATGTGTGAATTTAGCAACTTTAGCAGAAAAAGAAATGGGGAAATTGAGTAACTGAGAAAGATAGTTCCCAGTGATATTGATGAAATTAGATTAAAATATTTTGCTTGCCCTATAATTGGCCAGTTTTATCCAAAAGCATCACCAGAGTTATCAATGTGATATGGACTTTGGTGGCTGTGAGGAGCTCATGGACAAGTGAGTATATAGAACCTGGGGACAGTAATAATGCTATGTGAAAGAGGAAGTTAGCACCTTCTGTAATATGCCATCTAGGTATAGTCTTCAGATTTCAGATAAGTAAATTTTGTGATGTCACTTCACATTCCAACTCTTCAGAACCAAGTGATTCTACTCACTATTATCCAGATAGTCTTAGCTCATTCTTACTTCAACTTCTTTAAACAGCTGTGGAAAGTATGTCCTCTCTTCCTTCTCTCTGACCATTTATACCCTAGCCATCTTTTAAGACACAGTATGTATCCTACCTCTTCTGTAACACTTTCCCTTAGTAGTCCCAGCCTGCAGTGATTTCTTTCTCATTTGAATTTCCATGACCTTTACTTTTTTAATTTAAGAATTATTTATTCTACCATTCTTTTAAAATTTGAGTACCATATTCTCTCCCTCATTCCTCGCTCACCCACTGAGAAGGCTAACAATATATCAATTATACATGTGGAATCATACATAACTTTTCCATATTAATCATATTGCAAAAATAAGCAAGAAAATTATACTTAATTTTGCACTCACAGGTCATTGGTTCTCTCTCTGGAGGTGGATAGCATTTTTTTATTAAAGATTTTATTTGAGTTTTGAATTTTACAATTTTTCCCCCAATCTTACTTCCCTCCCCCCACCCCACCCCACAGAAAGCAATCTGTCAGTCTCTATTTTGTTTCCATGTTGTACATTGATCCAAATTGAGTGTGATGAGAGAGAAATCATATCCTTAAGGAAGAAACAAAAAGTATAAGAGATAACAAGATCAGACAATAAGATATCTGTTGTGTAGCATTTTTTTAAATCATGAGTCCTTCAGAATTATCTTAGATCACTGTTGATCAGAGTAGTCATGTCTTTCACAGTTGATCATCATTACAACGTTGTTGTTACTCTGCACAATGATGTCCTGGTTCTTCTTTCTTTACTTTGTATTAGTTCATGTTGGGTTTTTTTTTCTAAGACTATTCCTCTCTTTTCTTATAGCATAGTATTTCATCACAATCATAAGGACAACTTGTTCAGCCATCACTCAATTGATGAGCATTCCCTCAATTTCCAATTCTTTACTATCACAGAAGATGCTATATACTTTTGTATATATTTGTTCCTTTCTTTTTCCTTTGATCTCTTTGGGTTATAGATCTAATAGTGGTATTGCTTGATCAAAGGAAACATAATTTTATAGCCTTTTGGGCATATTTTCAGAATTTTTTCAGAATGGTTAGACCAGTTCACTGTTCCACCAAGAGTCCATTAATGTATCTATTTTCCCTCATCTCTCACATTTGTCATTTCTGATAGGTGTGAGATGGAACCTCAGAATTGTTTAATCTTTCTCAAATTAATAGTGATTTTAGAGCATTTTTTCATATGACAGTTAACAACTTTGATTTCCTTTTTCTTAAAAGTGCCTGTTCATATTTTTGACCATTTATCAATTGAGGAATGACCATTATTTTTATAAATTTGACTTGCTTCCCTATATATTGAGAAATGAGACCTTTATCAAAGAAAGTTGCTGAAAAAATTATTGATAATACTCCATTGTCTATGGTACCTTTTGCAATATATAGTTTCCCTGATTTGGAGGTATTTAGATAGTTTAATGGATAGAACACTGAGTCATGGATCAGGAAGACTAGAGTTCAAAAAGACTTCTGATATTTAGCCTTTTTTGCCATAATCCATTGGAAGAGGAAATGGCAAACCACTCTAGTATCTTTATCAAGAAAACCCCATGGACAGTATGTTCCATGGAGTCACAAAAAGTCAAACTTGACTGAATGCCTAAACATCAAGTTTCTCATCTCTTTCAATTACATCTATTTTTACTTCTACTTTGTTTGAGATCATGATTACCACCCCTGCTCTCTGTACTGTTTCAGCTGATGCATAATAGAATCTACTCCAACCCTTCATTTCAACTCTGTGTATGTCTTTCTGTCCCAAATGTGTCTCTTGTGCACAACATATTATTGAATTCTAGTTTCCAATCCATTCTGCTCTCCATTTTATTCTATATGGTTAGTTCATCCCATTTGCATTTACAGTCCCAGTGTTTTCTGTCTATCCTCTCTCTCTCTCTCTCAATCTCTCTCTCTCTCTCTCTCTCTCTCTCTCTCTCTCTCTCTCTCTCTTTCTTTCTCATCCTGTAGCCCCTCAAAAGTTTTTTTTTTCTGGCCACTTCCTTCCCCAATCTACCCTCCCCCTTATGCCATTTCTTTTATCTCCATTCTTTGCTATGTCCCAATTAGAGAAATAGATTTTTGTTTTTAGTTGAGTCTGTGCTCTTCCCTCTTTGAATCAATTCTGATGAGAATGAGGTTCAATCACTACCTGCTAACTACCCCCTCCATTTTCTCTTTCATGGATAAAAGATTTTTCTTTATGTGAGAAAATTTGTCTGATTCTATTTTTCCTTTTTTTCTCATCTCTATCATACCATGCATTCTTTTTTTGGAGGTCATTCCCAATATAATCAACTCACATGCATACCCTCTGTCTATGCAGGTCCTGTAAGGACTATACAGACTATGCTTCTAACCACCTAAATAATGATAAAGTTCTTAGGAGTTATATGTATCATCTTCCCTAACAGGAATATAAAGAGTGTAATTCCATTGAGTCCTTTATGATTACTCTTTCATGTGTACCGTTTTATGCTTCTCTTAAGTCTTCTGTTTGAATGTCAAGTTTTCTCTTCAGCTCAGCTTTTCATCAGGAATACTTAGAAAAACTCTGTTTCATTAAATATCCATTTTTTCCTCCTCCTGAAACAGAAAAACCTGCCTGCTGAGTACATAGGTTATTTTGGATTGTAACCCTTAGATCCTTTGCCATCTGGAATGATGCCCCAGGCCCTCTACTCCTTTAATGTGGAAGCTGCTATAAATCATATGTGAAACTTACTGTGATTCCACAATATTTTCTCCTTCATTTAGAAGTTCAGAAATTTGACTTTAATGATCCTAGGAATTTTTATTTTGGAATCTATTTCAGGAGATAATTAGTGGGTTCTTTCCATTTCTATTTTACTCTCTGCATTTAAGATATTGGGGTAATTTTATTTCTTGAAATATTGTATCTAGGCTCTTTTTTTAGTCATGGCTTTCAGGGTACTCTAAAAATATCTCCTAAATCTATTTTCTGAGTCAAGTGTTTTTCTAATGAGATATATTTCATGTTTCCTTCTATTTTTTCATTCTTTTGACTGTTTTATTGTTTCTCAAAGTGTCATGGAATCATTGGTTTTTGTAAGGCAATGGGGTTAAGGGACTTTCCCAAGATCATACAACTAAGTATTAAATGTCTGAGGCTGGGTTTGAACTCAAGTCCTCCTGACTCCAGGGCCAGTGCTCTATCTACTGTATTCCCTAGCTGTCCCACTAATTCTAATTTTTTCTTTTTTAGGTTTTTTTGCAAGGCAAATGGGGTTAAGTGGCTTGCCCAAGGCCACACAGCTAGGTAATTATTAAGTGTTTGAGACTGGATTTGAACTTGGGTCCTCCCGACTCCAGGGCTGGTGCTTTATCTACTATGCCACCTAGCTGCCCCCTTCAGTGAATTTTTATGCCTCTTTTATCATTAGGCTAATTCTACTTTAAGAAAGGGGGTTATTTTCATCAGTATTTTTGGTCTCTTTTACTAAGCTGTTTCTTCTACCATCTTATTTCTTTAAGTTTTCCAGGAATTCTTGCTGGCCTTGGATCCAATTAGCATTTTTCTTTGATTCTTTGCTTGTGGCTGTTTTCACAATGTTGTCTTCTAAATTCATGTCTTGGTCTTCCCTACCGCTGTAAGTAGGCTTTTGTTGTTGTTATTTATACATTTTCTCTGTCTATTTCTTTATGGGCTCTGTTCATCTGGGGGTGGGGAGGCACTCTCCCAAGTTTCATACCTTTTTTTTTTGTGCTGCTATTTTCAGACCTAATTCTTAGAGTCTACAAGTTTTCAGGGATTCCAAGGGAGTATAATCCTGGAAGAGATGTGGTCACTGCCCTCCTAGTTTGGGCTCTGGTTTTGCCTAGGAGCCTCGCCCTCACCCTCCCCAACCATAACCACAAACATTATTACTCCTCTTAGCCCTAGAACTATGACCAAAGGCCCCAATTTCCTTGTGACCTCTCACAAGTGTTCCTCTCCATACCAGACCTGTGACCCAGAAGTGTGTATGAGCAATAGAATGAGAAATCACTCTAAATTAATGTTAGAAACTGTAGCAAAGGGGCAGCTAGGTGGCACAGTGGATAGAGCACCAGCCCTGGAGTCAGGAGTCCCTGAGTTCAAATCCAGGCTCAGACACTCAGTAATTACGTAGCTATGTGGCCTTGGGCAAACCACTTAACCCCATTGCCTTGCAAAAAAGCCTAAAAAAAAAAAAAACTGGAACACAATCAATGTCAACTGCTCCCAGGGCTTTCAGAGGTTGCCCTGTAATCTCTTTTTGATCTGCTATCTGATTCATTTACAGTCTTTGGGCTGAGACCTTCAGAAGCTATTGAAGTTGCTGCTCTTATAGCTACCTTCAGGGTTTGCTCTTGCCTTGACTGTTCCCACCATAATGTTAGAGACATCTCCTTTGGACCTCCTAAATTGACTTAGGCTAGGAAAATGTCTCCTTCTGCCTTTTTGTTGGCTCTGCTGCTCCAAAATTTGATTTGAGGTATTATTTTAAAGTTGTCTGCAGAGGGCTGGGGGAGTCCCAGCCCATACTCTGCCATCATGGTTCTTCCACAGCTCATATGGTCAGCATCACTTATTTAATATTTAACATTTTTTTTGCTTCTCACCTAGATTTCCTCAGTATAGGGAACTCAAGTGAAGAAACTCCCCTTACTAATGCAGATTGTTGACTGTAATCTAAAAGATTTAAGGGTTTTTTTGTATGCTGAGTTTATTTGTTGGCTATAATCTCTAAAATAGCATTTGACAGAGGCAAGATTTAATCTAGCTATCACTGACTTCAAAATCAGCCCTCTATTCACCAAATCACACTACCTCTCACTTTTACTAAACATTCTCTATTTTAAAAATTAACTAACTACTCATATGTATGATTCTTATATTCTAAGTTGTATTAAAATTCTTTAAGGACAGGACTATGTCATATTATCTATACACCAGCGTAAAGCCTTGCACATAGTAGATACTCAATAAATTATTATTAACACATTTGATCATTCTGATTAGCTTCTGCTTGTATCTATCGGTCCTTTTCCTAATCCCACTTCTGCTATTGGTTATAGAACACCTGTAGATGAGGATATTTCAATAAATTCACATGATAATTAATATATTGCTCACTTCTTCAAGGGATGGGAGCGAGGAAGATAATTTGGAACATTTTAATGAATGTTGACATTTTAAAAATTGTTATATATAAACATATTTTTAAAATTTTAAGAAGATAAATCATAGAACTACTCAAGATTCTAAAATTTCTAATTTTTTTCTCCATAGATAATGTTAACAGAATCTAATCATCAGGAGGCAAAAAATGTTCACTTTGATGAGCCATTGGTAGCAGCTGTCCAGGAAGACAGGGAGTTGGAAGATCAAAGGCAGAAGGGATTTTTGAATTCTGAAATGGACAGTGTTGGTGGTGAGAGAGTTTTACTTTTTCAGGAACAAGACAGTCAAAGTCTCTTAAAGTCCACAGATGGAAGCCATTATATTGCTGTCAGTACATTCAATAATACTCCTCAAGAAATAGGAAGTATAATCCCTGTGCAAGAAAGAACTAACAAAGAGCATCTTTCAGAGGAAATGACAAATACTTTGAATGGCAAAAATCCAGAAAGCAAGAATTTGGAGTCTGGCTCCCTTGTTGAAATGAAAATGAACAGTACTCCAGTGTATGAGAATTTGGTTCTAAGCAGCCACAGCCAAAAAGAAGAAGCCCAATTAAGCACTAATGCTTCAATAATACAGCAGAACAGACCTCTGCCAGACAGAAGAGCCACCCATGAAGGTGACATTGCTCAAGAGGAAGTAGAAACTTCAACCACAAATGAGTTTATAGGAGGTTTAGATAGTGATGACTTCCCTGAGAGACAAGGAAAGAGGGAAGAAAGTAGCTTGTCCATAATTCCATCAGATTCTAACTTATCAACTCTTGGAGAACAAAGTACTGACCAGCAGAAACCCTGGGACAAGGAGTCAGAACAGGGGTGCCCGGATAATGTGCCACAATCTAACAAGACAAATCAAAATGTAAAACTCAGCCTTGACAGCCAAGGGTCCTGGATGTCTAGACAGGAATGTCTTAGCTGCTCATGTCCTTTAGATACCGATTTGAAAATAAAAACAGATATTTCTGAATCCAAAGGGAGAACTCAGATAACTCAGATTATTGGAATGCCTTCATTTTTCAATATCCCTTATACTGAAAAGGGAGGGAAGGACAGAGAAGAGGCAAGACATGAAGATGAACTATCTCAAAGTATCAGGGTGGTCTCTAACGATTCAACTTCTATTGTATCAACTCCTAAAGATCTTATACCCAAGATTGAACACAAAGATACTGTGGCTCTAGCCCTGGAAAACGAGAATCTATATCCAACTGTGGAACAGAAACAGGTGACTACCAGAATTGACCAAAAGGAAGTGAATCAACTTTCAGGGACAAGACTTTCATCACCTTTGCTCATGAATTTGGTAGATGACAAAGAACCTGGGTTAGGTATCATCAGTGGGAGCAGTGAGCAAAACTTTGGTCTCAAGGAAATCAGTCTCTCAGTTAATACTACTACCTGTTTGTTCATGGGCAAAGAGATGATAGCTGATCCTGTCAAAGAAACTGAAATTAATATGAAAAGTAGAAAATTGTCTGCAGAAAAGATAAGTTTGGCTGAAAATGAATGTAATTTTGAAGATCATACTGATTGGGGAGAATCCCTGGCTCTGGAATTAGATTTTTTGCCAGATAGCCAAATACGTGATGCTCTTGATGACCCTAACTTTGGATTTCCATCTGAACAAGTAAGGCCTTCTCCATGTTTGTGATTTTCTTTCTCTAAGACAGTTACTATATGGTGTTTACTTCTGACTTAGCTCTGGATTATCAGCCCTTTCTTCTAACAACTTAATGTTCGCCATTTGTATAAAAAAAAACTAAGTATTTAATATCTAATTTGTTAATCTGGATAGCATCCAGAAAATGTTGAATTCCTATGGTAATGAGTAAAGTGAAAAATAATTTTCTACAAGTTATAGGCATTCTGCAAGACCCAAGTGTCTCATTATATATATATATATATATATATATATATATATATATATATATATATATATACACACATATATGGATGGATATTCAGCTAAGTATACATGTATATGTCACCAGGGAAGCATATTGTATATATAGATATTCTTTTTTCCATGCTGAACCAATCACAGAGATTTGAAAAACCCATGGACAACAAAAAGTAATTTATTTTGTCATCCCTGGAGCTTATCAGAAGGCAAACTACTGTAACATTTCTGTGTGTCTAGTATTGAATCTGACCCTTCATTCTCAAACAGGATTTCTGCCAAATCTAGAAGGCAGAATTTTACTTTTTGATTGTCTGTTCTGAGACATCAGCATGTTATTTACATGTGGAAAACATGTAAGTATCTGATCCCAGAAGAGGATATTACTGATAGAAAAAGAGGATTACCTACAGACACTTGATTCTTTGTTTTTGAAGGACAGTTTTCTGACTCTTTTTGGGATTCTTTTGGGATTTCACTTCCTTTAAGGACATAACAGCACCAACAGAACAAGAACAAAGCTAAACAAGTATTGGCTTTTATTACTGTTGACTCAGTGCCAGCCATCTGTGCTTACTTGCCTGGACAAGTGGAAGCATTGTGTTTGGTAAATCTCATATAGAACAAATGAAGGATCCCTGGTCACTTGATAAATCAGGAAATACTGGAGTACAATTCAGTTTTCTGTTTCTAGAGTCTTGCAGTCAACAAATGCTTGTCTGGGTCTCCTTGATTCATCCCTTGTACAAATTAGTAAAGCAAGACCTTACCATAGTGACCTAAGCCAGGACCAGAGAGCTGCATTCAGGGCTCACCCTTCCCTCATATCCACTAAGCAGTCATAAACCACCATTCACACTGCTATCTATAATTTACTTTACAGTGAAAGGCAAAGTATTTTATATATTGGAGCCTCAGTTTCCCTATCTGTACAATAGGAACAGAGCTTATTTTACCAGGTTGACCAATGTGAACCCTCTACCTGCACAAGTAATCCCATTCCATATTTTCTTCCTCTAAATATTCTCTATCATTCCTTTTTTAAATTAACCTTCAATTTCTCCCTGTCTACTTCTTTTCAATGGCCTAAAAACATGCCCACCTCTCCCAAACCTCAAGAAACTGACTTGATCCTCCCATCCCAGCCATCTGTTAACATAACTCTCCTTTTAATGACTAAACTTCATGAGAAGGCCATATGGAACAAGTGCCCTTGACTTCCTTCCTTCTTACATGCTTATTTTTTCTTTATAACCTGTCTTCCAAACTGTTCTCCCTAAAGTTACTAGTGCTCTTTTATATGCCAAATCTTTTAGCCTTTTCTTAATCCTTGTCCTACTTGAACTGTCTGAAGACTTGGACACTGTCACTTATCTTTTCCTTGACACTCTCTTCTTTATAGATTTTCTAGATATTATTTTTTCCTGGTTCTTTTCCTATTTGTCCAACCATTGCTTTACAGCCTTCTTTGCTGGATCTAATACAGGTCACACCCACTATAAGTTAATGTCCTCCAAGGCTGTGTGCTAGACCTTCTTCTCTTCTCCTTCTTTGCTATTTCATTTAATGATTTCATCAACATCCATTGATTCAATTATCATTTCTCTGAAGATGAGTCTTTGATCTCCTTATCTAGCTTCCTCCAGTCTTGCATCTGCCTATTAGACATCTCAGACTGAATGTCTTGTAGACATCTTAAACTGATCAGATCCAAAACAAAACTCATTATCTTTACTCCCAAGCTCTTTTTTCTCTTTCTACTTTTCCTATTTCTGTACAACTATTTTAGTCATATAGGATTGAAGTTTTAGTGTCATCCTTGACTACTCAGTCTTTCTCCCCCTACCCATATCTAATCAGTTGTGAATTCTACCTTCTCAGGTATATATATATATATATATATATATATATATATATATATATGTTATATATATATATGTATATGTATATATACACACATATATGTATATATATACATACACACACACACACACACACAATATGTCTCCATTTTTCCTTTGACATTGCCACCACCCTGTTGCTGATTCTTATCACTTCACGCCTGAACAATTTAGATAGCCTGTTGGTTGATCTGTCTGCCTCAAGTTTCTTCCTACTCTAATCTATCCTCTCTTTAGCTGCCAAAGTGATTTTCCTAAAGTTCATGTCACATTTCTACTCAATTAACTCCAGTGGTTCCCTATCACCTTCAGGATCAAATATAAAGATTTTCTGTGTTCATAACCCATCCCTTCCTAATTTTCTAGTTTTCTTACACCTTATTACCCTACACAGCATCCTCACTATTCCTCAAAAAAAGTCACTCTTCATTTCCTGCCCTGGCCATTTTCACTGATTTCCCTGTGCCTAAAATGTTTTCTCTTCTTATCTCTTTCTTCTGACTTTTCTGGCTTCCTTCAATTTGGTATTATTACTGTAACCTATGATTTTTCAGCATCCAAAGTATTGGACTTACATGGTACTAGGTTCATTCCTAGGAATGGCTGTTTCCAAATTAATTTTCTATAGTTTGTTTTTCTATCACCTAGAACCTCTGGAAACCTTGAAATAATTGTTCAAATCTAGGCCTTTGTAGATATTGTAAAAAGACCCTCCAGGTTCCATGTAAGCACTAAAGGTAACAATAAACATCAGGCAAATTACAACTTTCATTCTAATCCATAGAAAATGCAAAACATCATAAAGGACTCATAACAGACCACTAAAATAGTTAATACTATTCTCTTCCTTTTTTCTGAAAGGAAAACAAATTTTAGGTCTTTAAAGGGGCAATCCCTTGTTACTGTAGAGAGTCCCATCTTTTTCATAGGGACTTATTAGTTCTATCCTAAGATTCTTCTTTGATGGAAAATGAATTTAGAGTTTCCTGAAAGAGAATCATCCATGAAGTTGATCAGATTGCCTGGAGAAATTCTTCATTATTGCTAATATTATTTGTAATTTTGAGGGTTTGGCTGAAATCTAAAGTTCTATATTAAAAATCCTTGTAATTTTACCTTAACTTGAATCCTTAGTAGTTGCTAAACAAATGTGTCTTCTCTTCAAAAGACAACAATATTTTTTGACACCCCTCTCTCCTCTTTGGGTACCACTCCTCAAGACCAGAAGTCTTTAAAGTGAGGTCCATGACATGATTCCAAGGGATTTGTGATTGACCAATGGAAGGCTGGGGGGTGGGGGGGTGGGAGAAGGCTCTCTGAAAACCTATCTTTAGCACAACTGCACCTACCATTATTCTCAGTAATTTGCATATTCCAACTCTTCCCTTGCTAAGAAAGCTCCAAACCCTCTCCTTTATACCTGAATCCAGCATTGATCCCTCAGCTTCAGTAGTAATGTTTTATCCACTCCTGGTAGCTACTGGTGCTATTGGGAAAATTCCTGCTGTGCTCTCTCCCCACAGTCTCTTACCCTTAGAAAGTATGAAGGTATAGCCCACAAGTAAGATAATCACCCACCCCTTTGTTGTTTTAGGTAGGACAGGGTGATTCTAAAAAAATGAACAGGCAGTGAAGGGGAGGAGGGAGCTGCATTCTTCATTTCAACCAAGTCAAATCAGCAAGCATTTGTTAAGTGCCTACTATGTGCCAGTAAATGGGATAAACACTAGAGTTAAAAAAGATTGGCAAAAAAAATTTCCAAGGAGCTCACAGGCTGATGGGGAGACCATGCAAACAACTGTGTACAAATAAAATAGAGGGATAAATTGTAGATAATCTAAGAGGCAAGGCACTAAGGATTGACTTTTTTTTTTTAGGTATAGGGTAGAAGATTTATTCTTACAAAAAACAGTGGCATATTAAGTATAAAGAGAATCATAGTGTACATTAACAGAATCATTTAAACAGGTTTCAGGCTCCTATCATTATTAGTACAGAAAGCTAGGAGATAAATTGATAAACCTCATTGGGACACAAATTTAAAAAAAAATTAGGATTGAGCTTCTTGCAGAAGACTTTGGGACAGAAAGATGAGGAGGGAAAGAGTTCCAGGCAAGGAGGGAGTCAGTGAAAATGTACTAGGTTGGGCAATGAAGAATTGTACGTAAGTAATCATAAGCAGGCCAATGTCACTGTACCCCTGGTATATTATTTTTTCCCTAGTCCACTCTTCTGAAAGTTCCTATTTTTGCCTTATTGAAAATAACTGGGAAAAAAAACAAAACAAAAAAAGGGGGGGCAGCTAGGTGGCATAGTGGATAAAGCACCAGCCTTGGAGTCAGGAGTACTTGGGTTCAAATCCGGTCTCAGACACTTAGATAATTACCAATAGTTACCTAGCTGTGTGGCCTTGGGCAAGCCACTTAACCCCATTTGTTTGCCTTGCAAAAACCTAAAACACAAAACAAAACGAAAATAACTGGGGTAGCTAGGTGCCACAGTGGATAGAGCACTGGCCTTGGAGTCAGGAGTTACCTGGGTTCAAATCCATTGCCTTGAAAAAATCTACAAAAAAAAAAGGAAAGGAAAGAAAATATCACTTTCCTTACTGGCACTCAGGTTTGTAACTTTAAGTTATCTTTGACTCTTTATTTTTTCTTATCTCAAATATCTAGTCAGTTTTTACATTTTGTCATGATTTCCTCCACAATATCTTGGCATCTCTCTCTCTTTCTCTCTGCTTACAAGGCCACCATTTTAGTTCAGATCCTCATCATCTTCCACCTAGACTATTGTAATAGTCTCCTAATGGGGTCTATTTGTCTCAAGTTTTGCCCCCCCCCACTCCAGTCCATTCCTCACAGATGCCAATGCAATTTTCCTGAGCTATAAAATTATGACCAAGTCACTGGCCAGAATAACTTAACTTCAGGATTAAATATTATTCCATATTTCATACTTTTAAATTTTGCATTTTTGTATAAATTTTATAATGTATAATTTTTTTGTATAGTAATACATGTATGCTCATTTACAAATAAGTAAACATGCATCTAGGGTAGGGAATGCGCTCAAAAAATCTTACTGTTGGGTGCAAAATCAGAAAGTTCAGGAAATAATTGCCTTAGATCATGAATCTAAGCAAACTAAATAAGGCGGGAGCTGGCCTTCATTTCAATGGGGTAGCAAGTCTGTTGACAGTACAAAGTCTGTGGGTTGGATGTGATTGTTTTAAAATGATATATTAATGTGTGTGTTTTTGAACAAGTCAATGCAGTCTAGTCTCTCAGCTCAGTGCCCAAAGGGAGTGTACAGGGTTGGTTCAGAAAGAGGAGTAAGTAGATGACTTGGCAAGGTAGCAGAGACTCAGTTGGAGAGGGGAAGAGAAACCCTTTTTTCCCCAACCAATGGGAATGGGTGAGTAGGAGGGTTGCTTGTGAAACAGACCTGACTCAGTTTGGTAAGATTGCCCTGGTAGTATTCCCTAAATCCTAATTTCACCCTGGGATGGTTAAATGGTACTATTTTTTTTCATTTTTTTTCATCATGCTTTGGATAAAGGTGAAAGATAAGAAGAGTGCAGTTTGAGATGATGGTAACATCATCTGGAAAGCAGGATTCCTGGGTTTTATTGTCAGTTCTAGACTTGATAAGTTTGAGACAACTAGAGCTTTGTTTTCCATCTAGTATGTACTTGAACTGATTCTAAGAATTAGTTTACAGCCAAAATTGTTTGCTTCATAAGGCCCATTCACTTAAAAAACTGACTACTTTGTCTTGTTCCTCCCATCTTGGGTTTCTTTCTTCTCCTCAGCTCTTAGACTTTGGTCATTGAAATTCTGAGTGTGATGAAGGTAGACTAGATTTTAGGATCTGGGATCTCTTTCACTATAAAGGGACTATCTTGAGGATAGTAATAATCCCCTAGACAGAGCACCTCTGAAAGAACATTCTAAGGGGAATCAAGATACCACTAACAACGCAGGGGAAGAGACTAGAGCAGTAGGAGAAAAAAAACACAATCAGAGCACCCTGATGAATCCTACTTAACAATCATGAACCAATAGAACTCTTGGCTGTCTCACCTTTTAATACTGAGAAATTTTGGGAACAAGTGTCCTTCCCATTTTCAGTATTCTACAAGCTACAGGAGTTTGTACATGGGGTATTTCCAAGCACAGAAGAAGAAGAAAGGAATAGGGAAGCAAAGAAATCACATAATCTAAGTATGGCAGGAGAGAGAATCTCAGTTTTACTTAAATTGCAATTAAATGATATTAAAACTTTAATGATTTCAATGATGTATGCTTGAATCAGTGAGGACAGAAGAGAGTCAGTTAGCTAACAAGTCTTTATTAAGCCCTTCCTCTGCAAGCACCCTCCTAAGTACAGGGGATGCAAAGGGAGGGAAAAGCATGGTTCCTGCCCTCAAGGAGCTTCCATTTTAATGAGGAAATAGTATGGAAACAACTATGTCTATATCAAATAAAAACAGGGAAATGAAAGGTAATTTGTGAGACGAGGAACTAGGAAAGAATATTTCTGGAGTGTCTTGAAGTAGGTCATGTAATACAGGAGGCCAAAATGAGAAGGGAGAATATCACAGAGTAGGGCTATGGAGTACAGTGTTCTAGGAACAGTAAGAAGGCCAGTGTCACTGGGTCACTGAGTATTAGAGGGGAGGAAATTATAAGAAGACTGAGAAGACAGAAGGAGGCCAGGCTGTGAAGGATTTTTAAAAGCAAAACAGGAGTTTTTCTTTTTTATTTAACTTGGAGGTAATAAGGAATTTATTGAATGGGTGAAGGTTGGGGGTGGGTTGACATGTAAGGCCTGTCCTTTAGGAAGATCACTTTGATAGTTGAGGAGAGGATGGACTGGATTAGAGAGACTAAGGGAAGACCAACCAGCAGTGTATTGTAATAATCCAGTTATGGAAGTGGTGAGGGCCTGCACTAACAGATGTAAGACTGTGTGTGAGGGGCGGCTAGGTGGTGCAGTGGATAGAGCACCAGCCTTGGAGTCAGGAGTCCCTGAGTTCAAATCCAGCCTCAGACACTTAATAATTACCTAGCTGTGTGGCCTTGGACAAGCCGCTTAAACCCCACTGCCTTGCAAAAACTGAAAGAAAAAAAAAAGACTGTGTGTGGAAACATGGGGGCATATAGAAGAGCGGTTAAGAAGGTAGAAATAACAAAATAACAAGTCTTGACAATTGAGAGAGACTGGAGTCAAGAAGATCCCAAAGTTGTAATTGGGTGGATGTTAGTTACCTGCCACAGAGATCAAAAAGCTGAAAGAGGGAAAGTTAAAAAGAGAAAATAATGGGCTCTGTTTTGAACCTGTTGAGTTTCAGAGATCTGAGAATCTTCTGCTTAGAGATGGATGATAATTAAATCCATGGACATTGATATCACCAGGCACTAAGTGAGATAGAGTATAGCGAGCCTTGGGGAACAGCCTCGAGAAGGAAGGAGGAATGTTGGACAAGTAGGAGAACACAGAGAGAGAGAGAGAGAGAGACACCGAGACCTGGGGTTAGAAAATATCCAGAGATGGGGCGGCTAGGTGGCACAATGGATAGAGCACCGGCCCTGGAGTCAGGAGGACCTGAGTTCAAATGTGACCTCAGACACTTAATAATTACCTAGCTGTGTGGCCTTGGACAAGCCACTTAACTCCATTTGCCTTGCAAAAAAAACTTAAAAAAAGGTGTCCCGGGGAGAATTCCTATTCACTGAGACAGTGAATTCTTTCAAGGGGTAGAGCCATGATAATTGTTGCAGTTGTTTTAATATTTTTATCCCTTAGGTGGGAATTCAGGAAGCAGCTGGGAAGAGAAGTGGGGGAGAAAGCCCTTTTCAGAAAAGGCTGAAAGTGCCGGGCAGCCATTTCAGAGGCTGGAGTGGGGGTGGAGGGCTACCTCAGGTCTTGCTCGTCCTCTAGTGGACTTGGGGGTGCAATGCAGCCTGTGGAAAGAGGAAGCTCCTGGGGATGAATCAGAGCCCAACTTAGTAGGGACCATCAGATGTTTGACTCCAGTGTTGCTTTCTGAGTCACTCTAGCTACCTTGACTGGATTTTAACAAAAATGACTGCTAACTCCTGCATGTCTGGACAATAGCCAAAACCAAAGGGTCACAGTAGGTTCTTTGGAAGGATACAAAAGAAATAGACTAATAATAGACTTTCTCTGCCATGTTTATGTCTAGGAATCCAGAATAAACCGAGAGACCTTGAAATAAATTAGGAAGTAGCATAGGTTCCTGGATCTGAAACCAGATTTCAACATTTGCTCTTTGACCAGCAAATAATGTTTTCTAAATGTTTAGTTTAAAAATAAATGAACAAATAAATAAATAAATAAATGTTTAGTTTAATCTGTCTTTTGGCCAAATATGAATCAGAGATGGCAAATTCTTTTAGTCAGTTGTGGGGCACAGAGGGGTATGTAATAACTCAAATTCTATAGGGCCTTAAGATTAACAAACTACTTATATCACAATAAAGGTGATAGTTATTGGGTAGGTAGCTGCCTTATTGCTATCCCTACTTTATAGTTGAGAAAACTGAGGCTCAGAGAATATTAATAACTTTGGAGATAGTACGTGAATCTAGTATTCTTTTCACTACACCATAATGTTTTTTAAATTATTATTTATAATATATTTCTAAATTACCAAAAATCCAACTTCTCTTTCTCCATCCCAATGAAGGAAAAAAGAAAAACCAAAACCTCTGCAAGTCATGCAAAATATATTTCCATATTAGTCTTGTGACAGAAAAACACAGACCCTCCCCCCAAAAAAACAAAACAAAATAAAGTTTAAAAAAAATTCTTTTCAATCTTCAGATTCCATTAGTTCTTTCTCTAGAGATGGATAGGATTTTTCATCCTAAGCCCTTCTCATTTCTTATAGTAAAATAGGATCCACATTTAGATAGCATAACTTGTTCAGTCATTCTCCCTTGGTTTCTTATTCTTTGCCATTGCAAAAATTGCTATTGATATTTTTGTGCAAACTTATACTTAGGACTAATTCCCACCCTCCCTGCCTTTAACTTAACATTTCTCTTATTCTCCCCTTCTCTCCTTTGTCTCTTATTTTCCTACTGGATGAAATGTATTTGTTTGTGTGTGTGTGTGTGTGTGTGTGTGTGTCTGTGTGTCTGTGTGTCTGTGTGTCTGTGTGTGTCTGTGTGTCTGTGTGTTTACCTCTTTTGGCCAGTTCAGATGAGAATTTAATTTAGGGGTTTCAACTGTTGACTGCTTCCCAATCCCTTGCTTGCTTTTATGACTTTCTACTTGCATACCTCAGTTATGAGAGAGAATTTTCCCTAACCTTCCTTTCCTTTTACCCCATAGTTTATCTACTTGCATACCTCAGTTATGAGAGATAATTTTCACTAACCTTCCTTTCCTTTTACCCCATAGTTTATTCCTCTTTTCCTCTTTCAAGACATCACAAAACCACTTTCAGGTCGTCTGCCTAATCAGACTCTCCCTATTATTCCTGATAATCATTTGGGTTCAAAGGGGACATATGTAACATCTCTTCATATTAGATTTTAAGAAGTTTTTTCCTTGTTTATTCCCTTATAATCCTCTTTTGCATTTCTCTTAATTCATGTGTTTGCAAAGTCTCTATTGCAATTCTAGTCTTTTATTGGCACTACTTGGAGGTTCGCTATTTCATTAAAGAACCATTCTTGGGTGGCTATGTGGCCTAGTGGATAAAGGCTAGGTTCAAATCCGGTCTCAGACATTTAATTACCTAGCTGTGTGGCCTTAGGCAAGCCACTTAACCCCATTTGCCTTGCAAAAACCTAAAAAAAAAAAAAAAAAAAAAAAAAAACCATTCTTCCCTCTGTAGAATTATACTCAATTTTGCTAGATAAGTTGTTTTTGGTTGTCTTTACTGGTTGCTTTCTGGAATGTGGTATCCCAAGCTCTTCTTTATGGGAGCTACTAAATTATCTGTGATTCTGACTGTGGCTACTCATAGACTGAATTCTTTTGTAATCCAGGTTTCTCAGAGCATGCTCAGTCCTAACATGGAGACACCCTGGAGAACCTTTTTGCCTTCCCCTGCTTCTAGAAATGGACTTGGGTTTGTTTGTTTCTGTGCTGTGTTTATCCTCCTCAGTTTCAGGTGCAGGAGGTGATCCTAACAAACTAGGAATTGGAGCCATGGTGACCTTTAAATCAGGATTACCACCTGTAATGGGAGCTAGGAGAAGCCAGATCCAGATAGGACCTGGGCCTGAATTTTATGGGAACTGAGTTAAGCATGAACCTGATTCTAACCCTTTTCACTCCAGAAACTGAGGTGGTGCTGGAGGGAGTAAGATTAGACTCCCTGAGTTGGGGGAGTAATTTGTTCATTTGTGATCATACCTTCTGAAGTTGGAAAAAAAAAACTGACCTGATTGTTGGTGGCCATTTGGAAGTAGGGTACTGGAACTACTCTTATGTGTGGGCTGGAGTCAATGACAGAGAGTTAGATACCAAGGCCCTGAAAGGGGAGTGGAGATCTTACCCCTTCTTCCCACCCTCCTAGAAGTATACCTTCTGTTACACTTTCTGACTACTTGCAGTATTTTTTTTTTTTTGACATGGGAAGGGTTCTGGATTTGGGCTATAATGTTCATTTGTTTCATGAGGGACTGAGAGAATCTTTCATTATCCATTTTGCCCTCTGGTTTTAAAAGATCTGAGCAGTTTTCTTTTAGGATTTCTTGAAATATGATGTTTAAGTTGTTGTTTTTTTTGATGATGGTTTTCAAGTAGCCCAATGATTCTCAAATTATCTCTCCTCTTACTTTACTAAGTCTTTGTTTTTGCTATTAGATATCTTTTATTTTTTTCTGTTTTCTTTGTGTTTTAATATCTCTCATATTAGGGAATCATTAGCTTCTGTTATAGTCCATTCTAATTATTAGGAAGTTTGTTGCTTGACAAAGTTTTGTACCTCTTGTACCAAACTGTTAATTGCCTTTCCAATTTTTTTTCATAGCTCTCATCTCTTTTGCATTTTTTCCCCTCTTGGTATTCTCATTTTCTTGATATAAATTTTTCTTAAAATTCTTACTTTATGTCTTCTAGAAATTCTAACTCATAGGGTTTCCAGACTGAGCTATCTCTGAGATCCTGAAATAAAAACAATACTCCAAGAAAGCAGCAATAGGACCAGTCCAAGCTGTTTTTCTTTGAGGCTCTGCTTGTAAATGTTTTAAAGTAATTCTTTTCTTTTGGGCTTTAGCATCCCTGTCACTATAAAAATGCTTTATGAGGAATTCATATTTTGTTTTTTTTATTCTTCCAGCCTACTTCCTGACTTTGGACCTGGCTCTGTACCCTTCTGGGAGGAGCATCTGGACTGGTCTTGCTTCTAATTTCTTGGGGGTATTGAGTATTATGTTATTCCAGGATCTAAGGGACAGCTCAGACTGGAGACCTACAAGCATTCAGTGTTCCCAAAGTGATCTGATTTGGGCAGTGTCTGATTGTTGCCCCTGGTCTGAGCTTTGAGAATCTTAGACCTCAATTTGGACCTAAGGAACAACCCATATGGAGTTTCAGTTGTCTGCTGCTGAATTCCAGCCTTCTCAACCATCTACAAAGCTCTGCTGGTTCAGAATGCTGGAACTATATAGACTTCCCTTTGGTCTGGAATTCCCCCGTTACTGCCCTGAATGTTTAAAGATGGCTAGAAGTTGAAACTGAGATTCTGATAAGCTCTTCTGGTACAAGTTATACCTGTCATTTGCTTCTGAATTTGCCCCTTGCTTGCTACATAGCTTAAGACCTGCAACCCCTGGAATGCTAGCTTGAAGTGTAGGTCCCTGCACAGTCTACCCTGGATCTATGACCTGAAGCTCAGTAAGTAACAAAGGTGCCCGGTGGCTCTTGTTTCTGTTCCCTACAAAAATGTAATTTGTATTTGTCCTATGCTCTGAGCCAGATTGTGACCCCAGATCTGTGACATGGACCTCTCTGCTTGTCTCCCTATTTTCCTGGCTCTGGAAGATTTTTTTCCCTCTTAATTGCTGATTAAGATAAATTCTGGGGGTGGCTAGGTGGCACAGTAGATAGAGCACTGGCCCTGGAATCAGGAGTACCTGAGTTCAAATCCAGCCTCCCAGACACTTAATAATTACCTAGCTGTGTGGCCTTAGGCAAGCCACTTAACCCCAATTGCCTTGCAAAAACCTAAAAAAAAAAAATTCTGGTTCATTTAGAGGAGTTGGTGAAGGAGGGGGAAGTAAGTACTCAATACTTTTGTTTCTGCAACTCTATCATTTTCTCTCTGCTTCACACTGCCTTTGGGTGTCTTGTAATCTAGGTAGTACAAATCCATTTTTATAAAGGAGGAAACTGAAATCCAGAGACATTAAGTGACTTCACCAAAGTCATCCAGATTGTAAGTAACAAATCTGGAATTCAAATCAAGATCCTTTTGCTTCCAGTTCAGTGCTCTAGCTGCTTTACCAGATCACCTCTTTTCCATTTGATCCTCCTCCTCATTTCCCTCATCCCTCACTGTTGTTTCTCATATTCACTGCTGTTTGTTTCAAGCCTTATTTGTGGTAGGGTAAGAGGAGAGAGTACTGGCACCTGGCTGCTGCTCCTTGAAAGCTTGTTTGAATGACCATTCTACAAGTACCCACTGCAACATTTGGCTTCAAGCTCTTGGTCACATACATAGTCTTTTTATATGTCCTCTTTTCCCAGGCATCTCCTATGGATAGTACATTGGTTTCCTCCTTGCCTGGCAAAAATCCTCATTCTGATGAACAAGTTTGCTCAAAGGCTCCAATGACCCTGAAAAGCACCTCTTCACACAAGCTACAGCCCAGGTAGGTGGTGAAAGAAAAGACATCCTAGGGGCAGCTAGGTGGCGCAGTGGATAGAGCACCAGCCCTGCAGTCAGAAGGACCTGAGTTCAAATTCGACCTCAGATACTTAATAATTACCTAGCTGTGTGGCCTTGGGCAAGCCACTTAACCCCATTGCCTTGCAAAAACAAACAAACAAAAAAAAGACATCCTAGTCCTTTCAGCCTCCCAGAGAAGCCTTTCCCTTTTAAGACTACCAGTCCAGGCTATGGGGTTGCTTTCTTCAAGGCGTTGTTGTTTAGGAGTTAGATGATTGTTAACTTGTTAATCATGCCATTTTGCTTCAGGAGCATACTGACAGTGTGGTACAGTAGAGGGAACACTCATGTGTTCCCTCAAATTCTGTCCCCTCCTTTTAACCTTTGATGACTCAGGAAAATTATTTAACTTCCCCCTTCTCATTTTCCTGAATTTTTTTTGAACTAAATAAAAGAGGTAATTCTTTTTGCCTCATTTTTTTTATCTGTCCTTAATCACTGAATATTTGTTGCTTCAGTCAAACTGAGAGCTGGGAAAGAACTGAAATTAAAAGGCCAAGGTCTCCCACTGCATCCAGGACAATCTCTAATTGTACTGATCTATATCTTGTCACTGGATCTAACTTGCTCCACAGGAGAGTGAAATTGGTGGCTTACTACAACCTTCCCTCAATTAAATGCAGTTCACTTGCAAGGACTGACATCAACTTTCCTAATGTCTTGGTTCTCTTCAAGAACAAAGGACAAACAATAAATGAACCAGGAAGGAATTGGATTAAACCTTTCCTAAAATTCCTTCAGGAAACCTAGATAGCACAGTAGATAGAGCACTGGGCTTGGAATCAGGAACATTCATCTTTATGATTTCAAATCTGGCCTCAGACACTTACTGTATGACCCTGGGCAAGTCACTTCACCCTGGTTGCTTCTTTTTCTTCGTCTGTAAAATGAGCTGGAGAAAGAAATGGCAAACCACTCCTGTATCTCTACTAAGAAAACCCTAAATGGGAAAGCAAAGAATGAGACATGACTGAAAAAACAATAATAAAATCCCATCAAGCCCTAAATCTATTATCTTTATTAAGTAAGTGATTAAGTAAATGGAAGCTTTCCCAGACTGGAAGTGGTCTTCTTTTTTCTGAATTCCTTTTACATTTGTGGTTTGTACTGTTCATTTGTCATTTGATCATCAACTGCTTTATTTTGCTATTCTGTCTTTGAATGTGTAATAATCGTAAAATTATAGGATTTTATAACTAGAAAAGACCTTAGTGATCATCACAGGAGGAACTTGGGCCTGCAAAGGGGAAGTAACTTACGTATCTAAAGTGAAGGAGGTAATAAGTGGCAAAGGTGAGACTCTCTCCATAACTCAACTGTAAGTTACAATTTTAAAAGATGGCATCCTGGAAGCAGAGGGATTAGCCCTGGTGGCTAAATGGGATTTGGAAAAGTAGAAAAAAGAGTATTTAGGGTAGAGAGAAGAAAGAATAGCATGAACAGCAGAGATAGGGAGACTAGGGAAAAAGTATGGTACGTTCATGTGATAATAAGCTTGGTCTGCTTAAAAGAGAAAATAAGTATGACAAGCTGCATTTATCAACTCTTTTTAGAGAAAAGGGTAGTATAAATGACTAAATTTTTCAAATAACTAAAATTTATCTCTCTGAACATCAAGGATGGATTTAATTTAAATTATTTGCATGTAAATCTTTCTAAAATGTATCATGTATCTCCCTTCCTTAGCATGTTATGTGAAATCTTTCACTTAGGTTTGCAAAATCAGCTAGGGTGGTAGTGTGTGGTGATGTGGATAGACCACTGGCCCTGGAGTCAGGAAGACTTGGGTTCAAATCCAGCCTCAAGACACTTAAGAATTACATAGCTATGTGACCTTGGGCAAGTCACTTAACCCCCAATTGCCTTGCAAAAACAAAAACAAAACCAATTCTGTAAATTCAGGATTGCAGAGATCCAGCTAAAAAGTAGTTTATATAAAAAAAAAATGATGAGGGTTCAGTGTGAAAGTTCAGTATGAGCCAGTAGTTTGACTTAACAGTCAAAAAAGATCTTAGGCTTCATTAATAAAAACAAAATAAAGGAAACCATTTTCACACTGTCTTCTGCTTTGGTCAGGACGCTTCTGGACCATGGATCTGGTAGGAAGGACATTGACAGCTAAATCATACTCAGAGTGCCATACAGGGAAGGATTAAAGACAATGGAGATACTGGAGAAGAGATGACCCAAGGGCACATGATTTCTGCCTTCAAACATATGAAGGACTGTTAGATACGTATAACTTAAGTCCTTAAAAGAACATGCCCTGGATTGAGTCTTGCCTTATATGTAGAACTCTAGGCTGAGAAATTCTCTCTACCAATACAGACAAGCATCTTCTCATTAACTGAGGGTCTTCAAAGAACACCTAGAGCTTTAGGAGGTGAAATGACTTGTCTATGGGATCCCATGGTCAGTCTGTGTTTTAAGTAGGACTTGAATTTGGATTTTTCTTGTTTCAAGGCTGATTTTCTCACAAATATGCCTCTCAAGACTACCTTTCCCATCAGAAACCATCTCCTTGGAAAACCCTTGAGAATGAAACAGGCAGAGGTTTATTGCTTCTCCTCACTATCCCTCAGTCTCCCCTGATGATCTCCTTCCATTACTCCCTTGTATTCCCTCCATCTAACTGGACCTATTCACTAGAAGCAGTGCTATCTGATTAGTAACAGGCATTCATTGTAAAGAGACACCTTCCTTTTTTTTTTAACCAAAAATATATTTATATAAAAGAAAAACTTACATTGATATAATGCTTTAAAGTTTACAGAAGCATTAATTACATCTACCATCTAACTTATGAAACTGAGGTACAGAGAAGTAAAGTGACTTGCCCATGGTCACACAGTTACTAAGTGTCATTGGCAGAATTTGATCTCAGATCTTCCTGATATCAAATCCAACACTTTATCCACTAAATTATATTACCTCTAGGAAGAGGAATTACTTTATTTGACCCCAGAGGGCAGAAGTAGGAGCAATAAGAGAAAGTTGCAGAAAGAAAAAAATTTGACCTGGAAAAAATAATAATAATAATCAGAACTCTCCAAAGCAGAATGGACTTCCTCAGATCATGGTGAGTTCACCATCACTGGACATTTCCAGGCAAAGTTCTAGTGAGGATTCAATAAAAGGTTGAACCTGATGGATTCTTAGATTCCTTCTTCAAAATCTGAAATAATATAATTTTCAAAGGTATGAGTATTTAACTTCTGATTACTCTGGGTCCCCAATGTGACCTTTATTTGTTTTATTGTTCTTTAATACTTCTGTGTACTCCCTATAAAGAACTCTCAAGAGATATAGGGCAAGTTGCTCCTGCACTAACTAGCTCCAGTTCCAGTGCTTTTCAGGTTAGCATATGTCTCTTCTTCTCCTGTGCTTTTGCTCTCTGTCAGTCCCCACTTCTTCATCTGCTCAGTATACTATGCTATCATGTCTCCTCCTGCAGGGATCAGCCAACCACTCGATAGTTCCTCGGTAATTGCTTCTTCTATTTTCCTTGTGACTTCTGTCTTTAAGAGGATTCCATTTTGAAATCACAACTATATAAAAAAGTATTTAATGGGTGGCTTGGGGGATAATAGAAGTCAATGTCTGATTTGCCTGAAGATCTTCAAATCTTCAAATCAAATACCAAGGAATGAATTGAGTGAAGCAATACATTGAGTCTCTACTAACACTTACCTTTGTTTTTTTTTACTGTAAGGTATGAAATGGCAGAAGGCAGCAGTGACCCTGCAAGAGAAGATGCAACAAATATTATCTGTGGTCTAACTGTTGAACTGTCTAACCTCAAGTAAGGTCTTACTCCTGCATTAGGGAAGCTAAGAAACACTCTCAAGAAATATGGGAATGTGAAAGGTCAGGAATCTGAGGAAAGAGGGAAAAAGGGAAGGGGCAAATTAAGGATTAAAGAAACAGTTCTGTCAGGGACAACAGCAAGATGTGACTCAACATCAGTAAGGCAAAGAAAACAAATCCCAAGGTAAACCTTCCAGCAAACAACCAAACTATGTCCTACCTGCCCAGGCTTGCAGGTTGTAGCTTTCTGGGGAACTCCAGAAGTTTCCCATGAACATAATGATGATGATGATGACAATGACTCACATTCATAGAATGCCAAGCATTTTCCTCACAGCAGCCCTCAGAGAGAGGTAGAACAGGTCTTTATTGTCTTCATTTAACAGATGAGACAACTAGTACTCACAGAGGTATGAGACTCACCAAGGCAAATGCCATCAAACATCTGGGCTAAGACTTGAAACCAGTTCTTCATGGAACCAAGATCCAAGGGCTTTCACATATATATATATACATATATATATGTATATATATAGAGAGAGAGAGATCTATATATAGAGTTATAGATATCTATATAATATATATGACATAATAATGGTAACTTGAGAACTTTATGGACTGATTTCCTCCCATCTACCCTAAGAGGTAGGTAGTGTAGCAAACATAATTATATCAATTTGAAAGCTGCAGAAATTAAGCTTAGGAAAGGTTCAGCAGTCTTCCCAGGATTATTCAGCTAGGGTATAGCAGGTGGCCAGTGGATAGAGTACTATTCCTGAGGTCTGGAAAACTCATCTTCTGAATTCAAATCTGGCCTCAGATACTTACTAGCTGTGTGACCCTGGGCAAGTTATTTAATCCTGTTTGCCTCAGTTTCCTCATCTTACAATGAACTAGAGAAGGAAATGACAAACCACTTCAGTATCTTTGCCAAGAAAACCCCAAATGGGATCATGGGGCGGCTAGGTGGTATAGTGGATAAAGCACCGGCCCTAGAGTCAGGAGTACCTGGGTTCAAATCCGGTCTCAGACACTTAATAATTACCTAGCTGTGTGGCCTTGGGCAAGCTACTTAACCCCGTTTGCCTTGAAAAAAAACCTAAAAAAAAAAGAGTTGGACATAACTGAACAATAAATAACAATTCCTCTAGGTTTTAGACTTGGGATTTAAAGACAGTTCTCTTGACTTTAAGACCAGTGCTACTTAACCTTTTAACTACTGTGATAGTAAAACTTTGATTAGAAACTAGGGGATCTTGGCTATTCTTCTGTTGTGTGATCTGATGACTTTCTCTTGATTACTTAATCAGGTCCAGTTTTGAGGGAGATCACTTTGACTTCATCACTTATCTCCCATTTTCATATTGCATTCCTTTTCAGGTCACAGTATTCTCAAAAAGATTTAGAAGAGTCACAATTTGGGGACTGTAGAAGACAGCTTTGTTGTTAGGGAGGGTTTGTACTTGGATAGGTTTATATTATTCTAGCTTATTAATAAAAATAGGGGGGCAGCTAGGTGACATAGTGGATAAAGCACCGGCCCTGGAGTCAGGAGTACCTGGGTTCAAATCCGGTCTCAGACACTTAATAATTACCTAGCTGTGTGGCCTTGGGCAAGCCACTTAACCCCGTTTGCCTTGCAAAAACCTAAAAAAATTAAAAATAAAAATAGCTTACATTAATGCAGCACTTTCAGATTTTGAAGTGTTTTACATGTGAAATGCAGTTGATACAACCACCCTATGAGGTAGGGGATATTATTGTCCCCATTTTACAAGTGAGGAAACTGATACTGAGAAGTAAGGTAACTTGCTCAGTCACACAGTTTAGACTGCATCCCAAATAGGATTTGAACATAGTTTTTCCAGACTCCAAGTTCAATACTCAATGCACTGCATCACCTAACTGCTCTTGTGGAGAATGATAACTCACATAAAGTTTTTCCCCATTCTTTTTCAGCCGATTGATCATGAGCACCCATAGAGACCTGGAATCTTTCAGACGCCTAAAGCACCGAAAGGGAAAAGCAGCTGGAAAGCAGTCCCACTACCAGTTTTCCTATCCCCCAAAAGGAGTGACACATTGCTCCCATGTTATGAAAAAATGGAAAGAAAAGTAAGGCTTTCTCTATCTTGAGAAAGATAAGTCTGATGGCTCAGACCTCAGAGTCTCTTCAAGGTTTATGTGTTTTTTCTTTCCTTCCAGGTATCAAAAGATCTTTCAAAGTGGAATGTTTAAATTAGACCATGTGAAGCAACTTTTTTCCTCTCTCTCTCTAAACAGATGTTTAAAAGTTCTCTTGTTATAAAACCAGTAGAGTCTGAGTTTAGTTTTCTGGGACTATTTCCAATTATTATTTTCCTTTCCAAGATCTAAGTTATAAAACTGACCTTTAGGGACATCAGAATATTTCTGTGGATTAGTCTCTTCAGTTTCTAAGAGTAGGGCTTTAATGCTTTCTTAAGAAACTAAAAGTGATTGCTAACTATACAAGATGAAAACAAACTAAAATTGTAGAGATGAGAGATTCTTGGCCTCATCCAGGAGTCTTTCTCTGTAACTTTTCTTATTTAGAAAGGAAGTTTTGGTTGTAATTTGTAGCTTGAGCCAAATAACATTGTTAGTTTCTGGAGTGAAATCCCAGGCCATTCAAGTCCAACTGATGTCTCTTAATAGAAAGGCTTGTTCTACTTTTCTGCAGATGGAGGGAGTCCCAGTGGTCCTGGGAATAAACCCAAGGGGCCAGTGGGAATACAAGATGTTTATCTTGGTTTGCAAATTTCAGGTCATTTGGTTAAGGTTATTGAAGGTTCAGTATTTGTGTCTTTCCTGGAAAAGGAAAAGGAACTCTTTGTTTGTAAGATCTGTGCCTATCTCTTGATTTCCAATATAATTCTACCTTAAAACAAGATTAATAAATGAGTATCTTTAAGTAAGCTATGGTTTACAATTATTATACTTTAATAAATGAAAATATTTCTGCTTGCTAGGCATGCATTATCTCACTTAAATAATGTTATCTGTAATGTCCTCTGTTTTTCTCACCCTGCTGAAAAGGACATTTAAGTCATTTCTCGTATAAACTACTCACAAAATCCCGGGGAAACGAAGAAAAGAATGGAAAAATTGATGGGGCACAAAAGAGACCTGGGAATTTCCATACATTATCCAGCAAGTCACTTCAATTCAGCAAGCACTTTGTAAACATCTACTATATGCAAAACACTATATACTAAGCAGCTGAGTATATTTTATATTTATTTATTTCATATTTTATACACACACACACACACACACACACACACACACACACACACAGGCACACATACACATATCAATAAGAGCCAATATGACTTCATCCAGAACTTCATGCTAGACTCCCCTCTTCTTTTCTTACAGGATTATTACTAGATTGGTAGAATTGGGAATGCTATGGAATATGGTCTACCTATATTTTAGCAAAATGTTTAACAAAGTCCTTCATGGTTTGTTTTTGTTTATTTGTTTTGCAAGGCAATGAGGTTTTAGTGACTTGCCCAAAGTCATATAGCTAAGTAATTATTAAGTGTCTGAGATCGAATTTGAACTCAGGTCCTCCTAACTCCAGAGCTGGTTCTCTATCCACTTCATCATCTGTCCCTTTTTTGTTGTTGTTGGGGGTTTTTTTTTTTTGGTATGTAATATGAAGTACGATGTACTAGACAATAGTGCAGTTGAGTTAATGTGGAATTTGTTGAATGGAAAGACCCTAAATGTAGTCACGAATGGAGTTATGTCAGCTTGGATGATCAGTAGGGGATCTATCCTTGGCCTCATGCTATAACATTTTGGTTAAAAACTTGGAGATAATGTGCTTATTAAATTTTGCAGGTCTAAGAAGGATAGCTAATATGATAGATGATAAAGTCAGGATCTAAGAAAATATAGACAGCCTTACACATTTGGCTAAATCTAATAAATATAAAATTTATTAGGGATAAATGTTTCTCAATTATTAGGATAAATAATTTCTCTCTCAATTCTCCTTGACTTCCCTATAGCCTTTGACACTGATGACCATGTCTTTTCCTTGATACTCTCTTCTCTAGACTTACAGGTCACCACCCTCTCCTGTTTCTCCTCCTACCTATCTGACCACTTCTTTTTCTGTCTCCTTTGTTGGATCCTCTTCCTAGGCTCTCTAACCATAGGTGTTCCTCAGGGTTCTATCCAAGTGTTTTTTTTTTCCTCTTTGTCCCCTTTACTACTTGCATGCTGAATTCCTCATCTTCCATTTAATTACCATTTTCTGTGCTGATGACACTCAAATCTACCTGTCCTGCTCCAAACTTTGCAGATCTCTAATTCTGAATCTTTAACAGCCTTTCAGACATCTTGAATTGGATATTGAGAATGAAACTCATTAGCTTCCCCCCAAACCTTCCCTTCTCTTACTTATTATTGTAGAGACCAGCATCATCCTCCCAATCCCTCAAGCTCACAACTGGAGAGTCAGCTTGGATTCCTCACTGTCTCTCACCCCTTACCCCACCCCATATCCAGTCTCTCCTCTAAGGCTGCTCCACTCTGGTACAGGCTGTCATCATTTCATGTGGATTATCCTTTTTTAAAATTTTTTGGTTTTTTAGGTTTTTGCAAGGCAAATGGGGTTAAGTGGCTTGCCCAAGACCACACAGCTAGGTTATTAAGTGTCTGAGACTGGATTTGAACTCAGGTAACTCAGGGCTGGTGTTCTATCCACTGCGCCACCTAACCTCCCCTCATGTGGATTATTCTAATAGCTGCTAGAGGGTCTTCCTGCCCCATACCTCTCCCCACTCTAGTCCATCCTCCATTCAGTCCCTAAAGTGATTTTCCTAAAAAACAGGTCCTATTGTATCTCTACCACACCTTCCTCACTGAATAAACTTCAGTGGGTCCCTATTGCCTCCAGGATAAAGCATAAAATGTCCAATTTGATATTCAAAAAAATTCTTCTTAATCTTGCCCCCTCCTAGTTTTCCAGTTTTCTTAACACCTTATTCCTTTTAATCAGCAACACTGGCCTTCTAGTTGATGTTCCAAGAATAACACCCACACACACACCTCAGCTCTGGGTATTTCCTCTGGCTGTTCCCCAGGTCTGAAATGTTCTCCCTCCTATACTCTGACCAGTAGCCTCCCTGGCTTCAAGTCCCATCTAAAATCCCACCTTCTATAGGAAGCCTTCCCCAACTCCTTTTAATTCCAATGCTTTTCCTCCATAATTTCTTATTTATCCTGTATAGAACTCAGTTTGTATAGATTTATTTGCATGTGGTCACCCCATTAGATGGTAAGCTCCTTGAGGACAGGGATTTTCTTTTGCCTTTTTTTGTGTTCCCAAAACTCAAAACAGTATCTGGCACATAGTAAGTACTTAATAGAAGTTTATTGATCGATTAATAAATAGTAGAACTGGAACTGATTCCAAATTTAGTACATTTTTCTCTATTTTTCTTCCATTACTTAGAAGGTACTTAATAAATGTTAGCTGAATTGAGCTGACAAAATTAGTAAGTGACTAGGGTGGGAAAGGGCTTCCCGTGTCACATGAAATATCAGGATAGGCTGAGGACACTGTGCTGGGAGTGATAAGTCTGGAGAAGAGATGACTTTGGTGGACTTGATAGCAGCCTTCAGGTATCTCAAGTACTATCTTATAGAAAATCCAATCTAATAAATCCATTAAACATTTATTAATTACCTGTTATATACTACATACCATGTATACAATTAATAAAAAGAAAATCAGTCCCTGCCTACAAGGAGCTTACAATCTAATGGTGGGAAACAGCACCCAAAAGGGTGCAAAAAGAAAGGGAAAGAAAAGGAACAGTACCTGGAGACATCTTGTTCCTTAGAGTAGAAACCAGGTAGAGCAACAGGTGCCAAGTGGAGGAAGCTGAGAGTCTAATTGAGTTTGATACTCTCCCTCTGGTCCTCCAATCAGTCTGGTCTTCCAATCAGAAGGGAGAAGAGGTTAAGGGAGATAGTGTCATTTAAGGCTTGGGTTAGCTGCAAGGCAACTGGACATCTTATGGCATGGAGAGGACCCAGGCAGAGCAAAAGCTGCTAAGTGGAGAATCCAGAAAATGGATTAGGAATAGTGAGTAGAAGCTGAAAAGAGGCATAAGGTAAGGAGAAACTTTTCCCAAATCATAGCTATCCAAACATCTAATGGGCTATCTTTTTTTTTAAGGCAATGGAATTTATTTAAGGCAATGGAATTAAGTGACTTGCACAAGGCCACACAGCTAGGTAATTATTAAGTGTCTGAGGCTGGATTTGAACTCAGGTCCTCCTGACGCCGAGGCCAGTGCTCTATCCACTGTAGCTGCCGTACAGTGGGCTATCTTAAGAGGTTGTGGGTTCCCCTTCTCTAGAGGGCTTAAGCAAAGATGGTGTGGTTATTGGTGAAGTATGATCTTAGGAAGTCAATTGTTTCAGATACAGGTCTGAAACTTCCAACTTTGAGATTCTTAATTCTGTGATTCAAGTGGAGAAATCTAGCAGGCTTTTGAGATTTAGATTTGTGTACAGGTGATGTTAAAACTATGGAAGTCAATCAGATCACCAAGGAAGAGGGTGCACAGAGCCACAATTAAAGGACTTGTTGTTTAGTCATGTCCCACCCTTTGTGATCCCCTAGAACATAGCCTACCAATACCATCCATGCAGTTCCAGAGACATAAGTTGCCTTAGCCACATGTGTTCCTCACTATCATTGTAACCATTGTATCTATGCTTCCCATGAACATTGTGTGTTCTGGTGGAAGAGTGCAGTTCAGACTTGTGTGAAGAATATTTTGTAGTTACTATTCTTACAATACCTAGATTTGAGTTAATTTTATTTGTTGGCTCATTGTTAATAGGAGATAGTGGGGGGGCAGCTCCTGAGCTTTAGTTTGAGGAGTATTAAACTCACTGCTAACCTTCTGGGGAGGTAGCCTGGAGGGAAGGTATTATACTGACAAAAATATAATTTGTGACCCTGGAAAGATTGTTAGAGTAGGAATAGAAGCCAGATTGCAAGGTGCAAATAAATGATAAAGTAGAGCCAGCAAGCATAGAAGTTTGGTAGGGAAGAGAATAAAGAGGACAAGGGGGGTGGCTACGTGGTGCAGTGGATAGAGCACCGGCCCTGGAATCAGGAGTACCTGAGTTCAAATCCAGCCTCAGACACTTAATAATTACCTAGCTGTGTGGCCTTGGGCAAGCCACTTAACCCCATTGCCTTGCAAAAAAACCTAAAAAAAAAAAAAAAGACAACAAGGCAGATAGACTAAAGGAGTATTGAGATCAAAGGGACAAGGGTCAAGTTTGGAGTTTGGGAGAGGTTGTTTCTTTTAGAAGAGAATAGGTTTGTTGCCCAGTCAATCAGTGCAAGACGGTGCCAGGTGCTGGAGATACAGAAACCAGTCCCTGCTCTTAAGGAGTTCACAATTTAGAGGGGGAGACAACATACAAACGGCTATGTCCAAATAAGATCCATACAAAATAAGCTGACAGTCAGTAGAGGAACAGCATTTGCCCTAAGGAGGACAAGGAAAGGCTTCTTAGTAGATAGAATTTTAGTTGAGATCTGAAAGAAGCCAAGAAAACAGGACTGAGTGAGGGAGCCAGTAGGAACACAAGTTTTGAGGAGCTGAAAGGCCTCTTCTGACAGAATACTCATGAAGTAACAAATGACTGCAATGCCTCTTGTGAGGGAAATCTATCCACGATTGTGTACAAGGGTTTCCTGAATTCCCATTGGACTGCTGCTTTTTTTTTTAAAGTGTTTTTTTTTTGCAAGGCAATGGGGTTAAGTGGCTTGCCCAAGGCCACACAGCTAGGTAATTATTAAGTGTCTGAGGCTGAATTTGAACTCAGGTACTCCTGACTCCAGGGCCGGTGCTCTACCCACTGCACCACCTAGCCGCCCTGGATTGCTGCTCTTTTCAACAATACATCTGACCCCTTCTTCACATCCCTTCAAGGTCCCCACTGAACTTTCCCATCCCTAACTCTTTTTTTTAGTAGTATTGGCTTTATTGGGGACAGAGGGGAACTACCAGGGATTAGGAGTTGGCATTGAGGCCCTTCTTCTTGCCAAAAGTGGGCACTGCATTGACAAAGCGTTGATTGTACTGCATTCTCCTCTTAGCATGTCCAGTCTTCTTTTTCTTCTGCTTGGCCACCTTGGGAGTCTGACCCCTCACTTTTCCAGCTCAGGCCAAGGAGCCGTGGAGTTTACCTCCCAGCATGCGGCCAGCCACTTCCAGGGTGGCCAGGGGCTCCACCCCGCACTGCCCCAAGACAACATCATCCTCCAGTGGGGAGCCGCTGGGAGCCGCCCAGAAGCAGCACCTGGTCCTCAGGCGCGATGCCCTCTTGGGATGCTACCTGGGCCTTAATCTAGGCCACGGTTTTGCGCCAGGTCACCTCGAGGGTGTGCAGGGCCTGCGCGCAAACAGCTGCATGGTGGCGCCCCGGCAAAGATGGAGACCAGAAAGAGCCCTAACTCCTTTGATGATCATTCTGGTTGTCCTCCAGGTTCTTTCCAACTTAGCACTTTCCTTAATACAACATGCTGAACCCAGTATCACTCCCTCAGGGTGCCAAGTATCATCCCCTGGGAGCCAAGTCAAAACTCAACCCAAGATATACAAGCTTTTTGGATGGCTCTATCAACCCTGACTCACATTGAGCAAGGAGTCTGTTAAACTGCAGATCTTTTACATGCTATCTAGTTATGGTTCCCCCATCTTCTACTTGTATGGCTGATTCTGGAACCCCAAAATAACACTTTACATCCAGGATCATCTCCAGTTTCCTGATTCATATCTGGCCACTGGACCCAAAATGCTTCTGAGAAGAAAGTGAGACTGGTGACTTTAGCATAGCACATGCTCACTCAAATCCAATTCATGTACTTGTCCTGGTATCACCTCCCTGATGTCAGGGTGGTCTTCCAGAATGAAGGACAAACAACACCAAAAACAAGATTTTATATAATAATAATAGCTAATATTTACATAGCACTTTTAGGTGGCAGGCAGTTTGATACTCACAACAACTCTAGGAGATAGATGCTATTATGTTATAGATGATAAAAATGAGGCAGATTGCCCAGGGAGTCTGAAGTCGGATCACTCCTAACTCCAGGCCCACTTCTCTATCCACTATATCAGCCATATTCATCCCAACCAAATTTAATCTTATTAGGCTAGAATTATTAAGCTGAATTTATCAAAACTTTTGAAATCCCTACCTTGAAATTGTTAAATATCTCCTAATTTTAAGTCATCTACAAATTAGATAAGGATGCCATCCATGCCTTTATCCAAGACATTCATAAAAATGTTCAATAGCATAAAGCACAGATCCCTGCGCACTTCATTAGAAACTTTCTAAGTTGAATAGAATGATTGCTCTTTGGGTTTGTACATTCAACTAGTTCTAAATCCATTTCATTGTACTATTACCTAGCCCATAATTCTCCAACTTCTCCACAAGAGGAGCTTGAGAGATTTTTCACTGCTAAAATCTAGATAACCTTAACTCTAAAAAACATTTTCTTACACTCCAAAAAAAGTCTGGCAAAATCTGTTCTTGGTGAAGCCATTCTAGCTCTCGTTAATCATTGCTTTCTTGTCTTGGCTCACTAACCATTTCTTTAATGATGCGTTTTCAAGTTTTCCAAGCATTGAAGTCAAGATCACTGATTTCAATTTTTTAAGATTTCATTCTCTTCTCTTAAAAAAAAAATCAGAGGGGCAGCTAGGTGGCATAGTGGCTAAAGCACCGGCCCTAGAGTCAGGAGTACCTGGGTTCAGATCCAGTCTCAGACACTTAATAATCACCTAGCTGTTGTGGCCTTGGGCAAGCTACTTAACCCCGTTTGCCTTGCAAAACCCTAAAAAAAAAGAGATCTAAAAAAAATCAGAACATTTGACCTTTTCAAGGTCTGAAGTACCTCACTCATTTACCCAGATATTTTGATTATGCTTGACAGTGGTTCAGAAATCATACCAGCTGACTCTTTAAGTCCCTAAATATGTTGTTCATTTGGGCCAGATGACTTAAATTTATCACATCCAAATCAATGCTCTCTTATAGTCCCCTTATTGATCTTGAGTTATCAAATCTCTGTTAGTCATTTCTGGTTCTTCCTTTTCTGGTTCAGAGGTCATTGTCCTTAGCAAAGAAAAAAAAGTAAAATTAAGAATTGAGCAATTGTTTACTCTTTGTTGTCTGCTTATTGTCCTACCCACCCTGGGCAGTATTCTTATTTCAAGCTAAAAATAAATACCCTTTGTGTTGTTGGTTATTTTCTGTGAATCCACATTAATCTATTCATACAACTTGTTTTTCCTCATTGTCTGAATTTTTCTCTTTGTGCTGCTACCATTTCTTGAGGGTTAATTTGGCCGACTTCCTCTATGGAATTTGTCCATATGATCCTACCTATCTTTGCTGTGAAGCTTTTAAAAATCTGCTTTCAAAGTCTAGAATGATCAGAATTGTCAGACTGTCAGATTATCTTCCTCACCTTCCCTATCACAAATTAAAGAAATAAGCTCATTTTCTCCCAAGGTTTCCCTTGTTTCCAACTCAGCCACTGTTTCCTTTCTAATGCTGAGAATGAGTCAGAATAGAATTTTTCTTGTTGACGCTTTCACCTTCTGAAGGATGAAATTATTAAGACAAATCAAGCTATTAGCTGCTCTGATTTTGCTTCAGTAGAGGGGAGGACTGAAAATTCATGAAAAAGAAGAGATGATTGAAGGAACAAGGTTATGAAAGTTGTGGATGAGACAGAGAGCACAAATCAAAGGGTTAGTTTTCAAAAGGAGGGTCATCTCTTCTGAGACTCGAAAAAAGAATAAGAGGGATGTGGAAGGGCTATAAGAGCTTTAAAAAAAATGAAGCAAGGGACCTGACTGAGCTCATGAAGGATGACCTTTATTTTCTCAGTAAAGAAAGGAGCAAGGTTGTCCCTTTAGAGTGATGGTTGAGTTAGGAGTTGGAGAAGTTAAGTGCTTCTCTGTTTCATTTTTTTTTGCTATGTGTTTCTTCTGTTGACATGTACACTCACCTTCATCTCTACCATAGACCAGTAACTACTTTAAGGCTAGGAGTTACTTCACATTTAGCAGAGTTTCTCATCTCCCATAAGTAAATGTCTTACTTCCTGAATAAACAAAGTTGGCATCTTGACATCTCACTGAAATCTAGCTCTATTCATTCAGACATACCATATGAAAATGGGACAAACCAATCACCATCCCCAAGACTGGGAGTAGAAAATCTTGGATTTCTTTCAGATTATTTGAGGTTCACCTAGCTAACCAATGCTGATTCCTCCCATTCATAGGACCATGGCAAATTGGTCTTTTTTCCAGTGTGCCCCACAAACTTAAGAGACTCTGGAAAAGAGAAAAGGGGATCCCCCTAGCTATACTTTGTATATCATAGAGAACATTACTTGGGAGTAGTCCCTGACTTATGCTTACCTCTTGCAATTGTTTTGGGAAGTAATAAAAATATGGTCAGGAGTTCATAAATCTCCCCCCCCCCTAGCTTGTAAGTTCAATTAAATGGTAGAATTCTCAGTTTTTCTACTATATAATAATGGGTTGAATTAGATGACACCTATAGTTTTTTTTTTAATTTTATTTATTTAAGGCAATAGGGTTGTGTCCCACCCAAGGTCACACAGCTGGGTAATTATTAAGTGTCTGAGGCTGAATTTGAACTTTGGGTCCTCCTGACTCCAGGGCTGGTGCTCTATCCACTGCGCCACCTAGCTGCCCCCCAGCACCTATGGTTTCTTTTTCTGAAGGTCTTTGAGTCTACCTCTATTTATACCAATAAGAATTCATGTTTTTAAGTATTCTAAGTTAGGCCTTCTCTGGGTATAGGTATTTTATTTCTTTGCCCCAAAGACTGTCAAGGGTGAGGATCTTCTTCCACATCTTCCATTGTTCTTGTGCCAACATTGCCCACTTAACACTTAAGTGTTATTGATTGATTCCTTTAAGAGTCATTTGACCTGAGGAAAGATGACAAACAAATTCCTTGCTCACCAGCTTTTTTCCTTGCTCTAGTCCCAAGTAAGGGAAGAAGAGCAGAGGAAAAGAAATGATAGAGAACAGGGGACTGTGCCATTCTTGGAAGAGGTGCAAGGTTGTTAATCAAGAACAGGTAAGATAAGGGGCCACTAGGTGGCGCAGCAGACAGAGCACTGGTCCTGGAGTCAGGACTACCTGAGTTCAAATCCATCCTCAGCTGTGTGGCCTTAGGCATGCCACTTAACTCCATTGCCTTGCAAAAAAAAAAAAAAGAACGGGTAAGATAGACCACTCAAAACACATCTGATTCTTGAGGAGAAGAATTTGGCACAGTTATCAACTAGAGGAGAAAATGAACCTCTCTCAACTGTTGCCAAGTGAGACAGTTTTGCCATTTGCATTCTCCAAAGATCCTAGTTTTCAGGAAAGGTAGGAAAGGATGATGGCTGAGACATATGAAATTCCCTTTCCTTTTATGGAGGAAGAAAATAGATTATAAGAGAGAAAACAAGTCCTTGGCAGATCTTTGGGGGAAAAAATTTCAACTGTATAGCTCCCAAAATGATATCCATCAAAATTCACCATTATCTGATCACAAACTACCCTAATTTTCCACTATTTCTTAACCTCAACCTCTCCTTTCTTGCTTCAGTGACCTCATTCATATTTCTACCATGAACAAAACCCTACAATTCAAACTGTAGGAGATTCAAAGGATCATATACCACTAAAGGCTTTTTTGAAAAAGTCTCTTAGAATGCTTTTAAATACCATAAAGTATATAGGACTAAAAAGGAAGCCAATGATTTTGAAAGAGTTACCAAATATTGAAAAAGCAATCCCCAAATACATAGGTTAAGGACCCTTAACATAGAGCACTCTCTGCTTTGGGAAGTGTACATGATTTACATTAAATTTATGGTTATTTAACCTTTGTCCTTCTGTACCTCACATTCAAGGAGAGGCTAAGATTCTTAACTAATGCACAATTACAGAGGCTAATTGTTTTTGAGATGCGTGAAACTATTTTATGAAGAGGAAAGAAGAGAAAATCACTACTGAAAATAATGTGGGCTGTTTAAGTTGGGCTTTCAAAGAGTCAAAATTCTCAGGTGCCCTGTATAAACAAATGAAAAAGTATATATTGGTGAAACTGGATGGTGCCTTGGAGTCAGGAGGACCTGAATTGAAATTTGATCTCAGACACTAGTTGTGAACCTAGACAAGGTGGTTAACCTCTATCCCCTCCAAAAGAAAAAAAGACACGTGTTTTAAACAGGTGTGTTGCACTTATCTCTGAAAAGACAAATAGAAAAGTAAGGCCTTTCTAAGGAATCCGGAGTTCAAGGAACTCACAAACACTGGGGGAAACAACACATACAGATTTTAGCTCCAAGTCAGATGGAAAAGTCCCATGGTCCTTAGGGTACAGCAACAAAACATATGATTAAGCCTCTTTCATGGTATTCCCATTACTAAAATCATATCAATGTCTGATGCTGAATTACTTGATAATGCAAAGAACATTGGTGGGAAGAACTTTGTTTTATAGGGTCTCCTGTAAAACTTATTAGGAAATTTCAAATCCAGAGATAAATTTATGCAAAACTGTTGATTTTTCTAGGGGAGTAATTGTGCTACTGTTGAAAGGAGTTCTGATTTGGAACTAGAAGACCCCAGTTCTAGTCATAGATTTTGCCTTACTAATTATGTGCCTTTGAGCAAATCATTTTAACTTCTCTGAGCCTCAGTTTTATCATTCATAAAAAATTCCTAATAGTGTGTAAGACCCATCTCATAGAATTGTGAGAATCAAATAAGATAATGGGATATAAAAGTCTTTCATAATATAGAAAGCATTACATAAATGAAAAATAACTTTTTAATTTATATTTTATATATATTATTGTTTTTATATAGTTATATTTTATTTTAAATATATATATTTTTAAGGTATTCTTATTTATTTTAAAGTTATGTTGTTTCTTCCCTTTTTTAAAAAAACAGTGGGTAGAAATTCAATAGGTGAAGAAAGGGGACATGTTCCAGGCAGAAGAACAGATGCAAATTACAGGGCATTTCAGGGAAAGGGAGCAGCCCAGTGTCTGCAGAGTAGTATTGAAATATGGCTGGAAAGGTAGAATAATATACTATCATATGGAAGGTCTAGGAGATGATACTAGATTTGAACTAGACTTGGTAAGTAATAGGGGCTGTCAAATTTTGGAGCAGGACTGATATGACCAGATTGAGATAGATAGTGGAATGATTTTCATTACTGATAGGAAGAACAAAGCTCTCTATGCCCACCATTCAGCCTTTCCCTCCAAATCTCCTCTTAGATTATAATTCAAGTCAGAATTTAAACCAGAGACCCCAAGCAGAAAAGTTAAAACATACTTTAAAATGCCCAAAGGCTTCTGGCTGGAGAACAGAATCTTTCCCACAACCAATGGATGACAATACCCTGAGTTGCTCAGCCTCTGAGTAGCAGAAAACATTATGTATGGCATCACCAGAGGACACCTATATGTGTGGGTATATGTGTGTATATATATATATATTTTATATATTTATATATACACATGTACATTTTCCTCACATTCATATAATATTCCTCAGCATTCTTTGCTCAGATTCTTCAAAGATCCTTGGGGAAAATAATGCAAACTATCTAGCTCCCAAAATATGTTAATGGGTGGCTAGGTGGCACAGTGAATAGAGCACTGGTCCTGGAGTCAGGAGTACCTGAGTTCAAATTTGGCCTCAGACACTTAATAATTACCTAGCTGTGTGGCCTTGGGCAAGCCACTTAACCCCATTGCCTTGCAAAAAAAATAAAAAACCAAGTCCAACCCAAAATATCTGTCAAAAGTCACCATGATCTGATCAACAGACTCCCTTTTATTTTCCACTTTGGGCAGCTAGATAGCCATGGATAGAGCAACCAGATTTGAATTCAGGAGGACCTGAGTTCAAATTTGGTCCCACTTGACACTAGCTGTGTGACCTTGGGGAAGTCATTTAACCATGATCACCCTCACATCCAGGATCACTGGATTCATCCTGATTCCTGTCTGGCCACTGGACTCAGATAGCTCTGGAGGAGAGAGAGGCTGGAGACTTAGTACAGCACCCTGTCACTCAAATTCAATTCCCTATGCTCTCTGATGTCATGGTCTTCTTCAAAAACAAAGGACAGGGGCAGCTAGGTGGCATAGTGGATAAAGCACCGGCCCTGGAATCAGGAGTACCTGGGTTCAAATCTGGTCTCAGACACTTAATAATTACCTGGCTGTGTGGCCTTGGGCAAGCCACTTAACCCCATTGCCTAGCAAAAAAAAAAAAAAAAGGACAAACATCACCTTTTCTTTTTTTTAAGGTGTTTTTGCAAGGCAGTGGGGTTAAGCATCACTTTATTTTCTGCTACTTCTTAAAACCAACTTCTTTGGAAGCCTGCATCTGATAGCTAGAAAAGCCAGCCCAATCCCATTTGAAAGAAAAGTGAGGTCCAAATAGGGAAAAATATTGGTCCGAAGTCATGCAGCATCTTTTCTCAATATCCTTATGCTTTTCTTAATCCTGCCTACTCCTCCATGTTCCTGTTTTTGAAAAGCAAGGTGCTTCCTTCTGTGGGCACTTTCCCTTCACCATGTTGGCACTTAGTGGCTCCTCTTAGGGCTCAGTTCAATTACCACCTCCTGTAAAAACATGCCTCCCCCATAAGCATTACTTTTATCTGTGAACATATTGCTCCTTCTCCCTTGAAAGGCAAATGGTGTTTTGTGTCTTCCTGTTCTTAGAACCTAGCACAGAATAGGCATTTATTACATTGAATAGAAGTTGTGTCTTGTGCAGCTAGTCAGCCAGAATTTGAAGTCATCTCCCTGACTCCAAGTCCAGCTCTAACTATAAAACCTTGCCTCTTTCGTCTAAATAAGCTGCTATTATGAATAATGATCTGTTCTGACAGCTCCATGGGCCTCAGACTTACCTTCCCAAGTAGCCATTAGCTCCATGACTAATCAATCAATAGCCATTTTGTGCTAAGAGTGCTGGGACATAAAGGCAAAAATAATCCTTGCCCTCCTGGAGCTTACATTTTGTTGGGAGAATCATGCAAATAAATAAGATACAGAGAAGATGGCTGGGACTCTCATCGAGGAAGGTAGCACTAACAGTTGAGTGGTCAGGAAAGGTCTCCTTACAACTGGCATTTGAGCCAAGCTTGAAGAGAGGAAAGATTCTAAAAGATTGAAGTCAAAAAGAACATTCTAGGCACAGTAGATTTCAGATGTGTTCAAGGAATAGCAAGAAGGCCAGCAGACCTATATAAGTGGACCATGGAGAATCAGAGGGAGAAAAGCAAAAGACCAAAAAGGTAGAAAGGGGCCAGACTGGAAAGGGCTTTCAATGCTATGCAGAGCTTGCTTAGTCATTACAGGTTGAGTGGGAGGAGAGTCAGTCAGACCTATGCTTTAGATAGCAACTGAGTGGAAGATGGATTGGAGTGGGAAGACCCTTGAGGCAGGAAGATCAAGGAGCAGGCTACTGCACAGTTCAAGTGGGAGGTCATGAGGGTCTGTACCAAAGTGGTAGCTGTATAAATGGAGAAGAGACCTATATGAGAGCTGCACTGAAGGTAGAAAGGAAAATACCTGAGGTTAGTATGAGTAAGAATGACACCAAAGACTGGGTATCAGATGATGGTGTCCTCCATCAAAATAGGAAGATTGTTATTGTCGTTCAGTCGTGTCCGACTCTTCCTGATCCCATTTGGAGTATTCTTGGCAAAAATAATGGGAGTGTTTGCCATTTCCTTCTCCAGCTGATTTTACAGATATGGAAACTGAGGCAAACAGGGTTAAGGGACTTGCCCAGGTTCATGCTGTTATGAAGAATCTGAGGTCAAGGGGTGCCTAGGTGGTACAGTGGAGTACCTGGGTTCAAATCTGGTCTCAAACACTTAATAATTACCTAGCTGTGTGGCCTTGGGCAAGCCACTTAACTCCATTTGCCTTGCAAAAACCTAAAAAAAAAAAAAAAAAAGAATCTGAGTTCAAAATTGAACTTAGGTCTTCCTGATTCTAGGTCTAGCACTCTATAAATGCCGCACCACTTAGCTGATTATAAAAGGAAAAGCCAGTAAGTTTTCTTTTGGACATGTTTGAAGATGTCTTTAGGACATCCATTTCAAGATGTCTAAGAGGCACTGGATTTTACAGACCTGGAGTTCAGGAAAGCTAGAGATAAGATCTGAGAATCATCTTTGTAAAAAAATTGGACCAAAAGGGACTGCAGACTTCACCAAACAAGACAGTGAGGTTGTGGACCTCTTTGGTAGACTGAACCCCTTGTCAGAATATTCTTATAAGGTAAAAAATTAAATAGAAAATATAGGATTACAAAAAAAGACAATTAGGTTAAAATACCTATTTCAAAAGAAAGTTCAACTATTGTTCTATTAGAAACCAGAAGGCAATGATATGGAAGGGAGGAGGCAAGGGGGAATGAGGGAACCTTTGCTCTCATCAGAGATGGCTAGGAGAGGAAACAGCAAATATACTCAATGGGGTATAGACATCTGGAGTAAGAAGGAGGGGGGAGCAAGGGGAAGGGGTGGGGATGTGAATAAAGGAGGAGAGGATGGACCATGGGGGGAGAGTGGCCAGATATAACATGTTTTCTTTCTTACTTCTTGCAAGGGGCTGGGAATGGAAGGCCTGCCCAGGACCACAAGGCCAGGTGGATTCTGGGCCTAAAGGGTGGTATGGGGGGCTCAGGGCTTCTTGGACCCGGGACCAGGGATCTGTCTGCTGTGCCACTCAGCTACCCTACAGCAGAGTCATAGTGAAAGGAGAGAGAAAATAGAGTACATGGTAGTGGAGAAATAAGAAAGGAGGGAGTTGCAATCAGCAATGGCAAAGGTGGAAAAATATGGAAATAACTTTTGTGATGGACTTATCATAAAGAATGAGATCCACCCATGACAGAGTTGTTGGTGTTGGAACAAAGACTCAAGCACATTTTTTGTTATGATTATTTGGGGGAGGGTGCAGGGCAAGTAGGGCTGGATGGCCTGCCTGGGGCCACATAGCGGTGATCTTTGGGTGTCTGGGGCCGGATTTGGACCCAGGTGCTCCTGGCCCAAGGGCCAATGCTCTGTCTGTCACCCAGCCACCCCTACTATTATTACTATTTTATTTTATTTTGGGTCTTTTTTTCTTTTTTTTTTCTTTTTGGTTTTTGCAGGGCAGTGGGGATCGGGTGGCTTGCATGTCACATGGTTGGGTAATTGTTGGGTTTACAAGGCTGGATGTGGACTTGGGTGCTCGTGGCTCCAGGGCTGTTGCTTCATCCATTGCGCCACCTGGCCATACCTACAATTAGTACTATTATTATTTTTTTATTTTAATTATTTTTCCTCTCCCCTTTACTTTTTTTGCCCAAACAAGTCTATCTATATTCATGGGGGAGGAAGAGGGGTATTTTGTTTGCTTGTAAACAAGAATATTTTATTAGTGTAAAAAAAAACATTTGTACACAATGAGAATAAAAAATAAATTTAAGAAAACCATGACATCGGGAAAAAAAAAAGAAACCAGAAGGGACAGGAATTCAGGGAAGCCTGGAGAGATTTGCATGAACTGATGCTGAGCGAGATGAGCAGAACCAGAAAAACACTGTACACCCCAACAGCAACATGAGGGTGATGATCAACCTTGATGGATTTGCTCATTCCATCAGTGCAACAATCAGGGACAATTTTGGGCTGTCTGCAATGGGGAATACCATCTGTAACCAGAGAAAGAACCAAGAAGTTTGAACAAAGACCAAGGACTATTCCCTTTAATTTAGAAAAAAAAAAAATACATATCTTATTGTCTGATCTTGTTATCTCTTAGACTTTATGTTTCTTCCTTAAGGATATGATTTCTCTCTCATCACACTCAATTTGGATCAATGTATAACATAATGTAAAGACTGACAAATTGCTTTCTGTGGGGGGGGAGAAAATTGTAAAACTCAAAATAAATACAATCTTTAAAAAAAAAAGTTCACACTCTCCATTAAGAACCCCTAGTATAGAGGTAAAAAGACATTAGACCCTTGGGAGTACCTACTATTACTGGTCATGCAAATGAGGCTGAAGAGAAAGTCAAATAGAAGAATCAGGAATCTGGGAATTCTAGAGAGGAGAATCCAGCAGAGGTGCTTGACAGTGTAAAAGGTGTTAAAGAGGGTCAAGAAAGATGAAGATTAAGAAAATGCCCATTGGATCTGACTACAAAGGTAGTTGGTAACTCTGGAAATACCTACTTTTTAAAGAGTTTAAGGTAGCTAATTGGGGATGGTTAGGTGAAGACTGTTAAGCCAGGAGACGTGGATTGTTTGTAGGCAGTAGGCAGTAGCCAATAAACTGGGAGATCAAAGATCATTGGGAGAGGGAAGAGAACAGAAGGGGCAATCTGCTGGAGAAACCAGAAAGGAATAGGATCAAGGCTGTATTTAGAAGGGTTGCTTCCTCATGTGAAAGAGAGGTGAAGGAGGAAAAAATGGGAATAGTAAGGGGAAATAATTTTTGGAAGGAAGAAAACGGGCTCTCAGTGAATGAGCTCAATTTGTTTCAGTGAAATATGAGGATAAGTTCTGACAGCTTCGGGAGGAGTGCCATAGGAAGCTTGAGAGAACTGAAAATAGCAGTGGCAGCTATAGTCAAATGAATTAGGGCAGACTTAAAGGTTTGCCTTTGCCACTGTTAGATTTCAATTGAGCTGAAGATGGTGACAAGAGCGGATCCTGTCTTAGGTGCTCTCTCATAAAACTCATAAACTAAGGACTCTAACTAAACTTTCCAGAGACAGAACCCACAGAGGGACCCAGGGAGGCAGTTCTCCTACTCAAGGTAACCTGGAAAGGCTCTGCTCCCCGGGGTTGGAGGGGCGGCCCGCCAGAGGGAAGGAACCTGGGCTCACAGCAGTGGGGGTAGTTTCCTGAGCTATGCCCCGGGGAACACCAGACACAAAGTGGGGGAACAGCTAGGGACCTCTGCCAGAGCAAGCATGTGGAGCCCAGTCCTCAGGGCACACAGCAGCCCAGATCCAGGAACAGAAGCGGGCAGAGCCAAAAGCAGGAGCCCCCAGGGCATGAGCCCATTGAACCTAGGGAGGGGAGTGAAGAGAGAGAGACTGCAGAGCTCTGCCCCTGGAACAGGACTCTGGGGCTCTGACCACATTCAGATCCTGATCCCAGTCTAGGCCCCCCCATAGAACAGCAGGGCCCCCCTCCCCACCTCAGCCCTGTGGCAGAGGGGAGCACATATGGTCATTCACAAACCAGGAGGGAGGACAGAGCCTCACACACTGAGATCCCTGTGGGAGTGTCCCAAAAGCTCAGGAAGCACCCCAAAAACAGGCTTAGGCTGGGAAAATGAGCAAGCAGAGAAAAAAAGAGGAAGACCATTGAGAAATATTTTGCATATGAGCCCAAGAAGGATCAAAATACTCAAGTCTGATGATGAGGAAGCACAAGCTCCTGCATCTAAAGACTCCAAGAAAAAAACAGAAATTGGGCTCAAAGCTATGACACTCAAAAAAAGACTTTGAAAATCAAATGAGGGGGGCAGTTAGGTGACCTAGTGGATAAAGCACCGGTCTTGGAGTCAGGAGTACCTGGGTTCAAATCTGGTCTCAGACACTTAATAATTACCTAGCTGTGTGGCCTTGGGCAAGCCACTTAACCCCATTTGCCTTGCAAAAACCTAAAAAAAAAAATCAAATGAGGGAGTTAGAAGAAAAACTGAGAAAAGAAATGAGAGAGATGCAGGAAAAACATGAAAATGAAGTCAGCAGCCTAGTCAAGGAAATCCAAAAAAAAAAATGCTGAAGAAAATAGCATACTAAAAACCAGCTTAGGTCAAATGGATAAAACAGTTCAAAAAGTTGAGGAGAAGAATGCTTTAAAAAGCAAAATTGGCCAGATGGAAAAGGAGATAAGAAAACTCTCTGAGGAGAACAAATCCTTCAGACAAAGAATAGAATTCAGGGAGATTGATGAATTTATCAGAAATCAGGAATCAATACTTCAAAACCCAAAAAATGAAAAATTAGAAGAAAATGTGAAATATCTCATTGAAAAAACAACTGATATGGAAAACAGACTTAGGAAAGATAATTTGAAAATTATTGGAATACCTGAAAGTCATGATCAGGAAAAGAACCTTGACATCATTTTCAAAGAATTACTAAAGGAAAATTGCCCTGATATTCTAGAAGCAGAGGGCAAAATAGAAATGCAGAGAATCCACCGATCCCTCCAAGAAAGAGATCCCACAAAACCAACCCCCAGGAATATTATAGCCAAATTCCAGAACTCCCAAGTCAAAAGAGAAAATATTACAAGCAGCCAGAAGGACACAGTTCAAATATCGTGGAGCTGCAGTCAGGATCACACAGGACTTAGCAGCAACTATGGAAGCTCGTAAGGCTTGGAATATAATATACCAGAAGGCAAAAGAGCTTAGAATGCAACCGAGAGTCAACTACCCAGTAAAGCTGAATGTCCTCTTCCAGGGAAAAAGATGGACTTTCAATGAACCAGGGGAATTTCAAATGTTCCTGTTGGAATGGCCAAAGCTGAACAGAAGGTTTGATCTTCAGATACAGGACTCAGGTGAAGCATGGACATTGGAGGAGAGGGGGAAAATATGAGGGACTTGATGATGAACTGCATGCATGTATTCCTGCATAGAAAAACGATACTGATAATACTCATATGAACCTTTTTAGTTAATAGAGCAGGTAGAGGGAGCTTTTATAGTTGAAGCACAGAAGAAAGCTGAATTTGAAGATAAAATATGGTGTAAAAATGGAGTCAATAGAAAAAAGGGAAATGTAATGGGAGAAAGAAAAAGGAGAAGGGGAATAGGCCAAGACATTTCATATAATAAGATTTTTCTTTATTACAATGAGCTATTGTAATGATATGGAAGGGGGGAAGACAAGGGGGAATGAGGGAATCTTCACTCTCATCAGAGGTGGCTAGGAGAGGAAACAGCATATATACTCAATGGGGTATGGACATCTGGAGTAAGAAGGAGGGGGGAGCAAGGGGAAGGGGTGGGGATGTGAATAAAGGAGGAGAGGATGGACCATGGGGGGACAGTGGTCAGATATAACACATTTACTTTTTTACTTCTTGCAAGGGGCTGGGATTGGAAGGCCTGTCCCGGACCATAGGGCCAGGTGGATGCTGGGCCTAAGGGGTGGTATGGGGGCTTAGGGCCTTGTGGCCCCAGGGCCGGGGATCTGTCTGCTGCTCCACTCAACTACCCTACAGCAGAGTCAAAGTGAGAGGAGAGAGAAAATATAGTACATGGTAGTGGAGAAATATTGCAGGGGTCCAGCCTCTGTGGGGTCTTTGGAACCTGACAGGAGGGATAGAGTCGGTGAAATGAGTTGAGTCAACAAGTGGGTAAAGGCAGGAGCAGGTTGACTGTCAGCTGCTTGGATTTATTTTTATAGTTTCAGAATCATGTATGTTTCAAGCAAGCTGAGATCATTTCCTTGGTTACAAAAGTGTACAATTTTCATCAACAATCATATAGTTCATATGGTTACAAGTTATAATCATGTGATTACAAGTTTAAATAATAATCATATAATTGCTTTCTTATCCCTACTCAGACCATGATGACCTTAACCTGTTACCATATTTATTATTACATTGTAAAATTGTTAATTCCTTTAAAGTTACTAATCAAGCAATTCTTTTAATGTAAAGTTTTTTTATATTTTTTGTGTAGGTAATGTTTTTCAATACACTTCCTTAACAATCTGTAGTGAGGGTCTTTATGCTTGTCCACCCATCCATTAACTCTTACAATAACCAATTTTTCTTTCAGGCCTTGTTGGTAGAAGCCAGTTTCTGTGACTTTTATTCTTTCCCATGAAACTAAGGCTGCTGGAGTTCACATATAGGTCACCTGTACTATTTTCTCACCATCTTTTTCATATATTCCTGTGTATGGTAAGGGGGGGGAAACTATTAATTTCCCTGGAATTCTATCTGACCCATCTCGTATCTGTTTTCCCTGTATATATTCTGGCATCTCCTTGGAATTCCCAGTGTTGGGTTTTCCAGAGATTTCATAATGTTGAAGCTTTTTGTATGCCTCAGGAAGAGGCAGTCCTGTTAAATTTGGACAGAATTTACAATCTGTTTTATTCAAGGAATTTTTCTGAAATCCTTCCTTTATAGTCATTCCAGTCATTAGGGTAAGTAAATATTGTAATCAATAATAAACCTATCAATATTGGTATATATGAAATCCCTATATATATTGAAGAAGGAAATGTTCCATCAGACAGTTTCACTGCCTTGAGTTTTCTTGCTGTGACTGTGTCAAACAGCTTAGAGACCCTGGCTCCCAACAAAATATGAAAGGAGGGAGTTGCGATCAACAATGGCAACGGTGGGAAAATATGAAGTCACTTTTGCCATGGACTTATAAAGAATGTGACCCACCCGCAACAGAGTTGTTGGTGTTGGAACAAAGACTGAAGCACATTTTTTATTATTATTTTGGGGGTGGTGCAGGGCAAATGGGGCTGGGTGGCCTGCCTGGGGCCACATAGGGTGATCGTTGGGTGTCTGAGGCTGGATTTGGACTTGGGTGCTTCTGGCTCAAGGGCCAACACTCTGCTGGCCACCCAGCCACCCCTACTATTATTATTTTATTTTGGGTCTTTTTTTTCTTTTTGGTTTTTGCAGGGCAGTGGAGTTCAGGTGGCTTGCATATCACACAGCTGGGTGATTGTTGGGTGTGCGGGGCCGGATGTGGGCTCGGGTGCTCATGGCTCCAGGGCTGATGCTCCGTCCACTACTATTATTTTTTTCTGTTTATGGGGGGAGGGTATTTCATTTACTTTTTTTTAGGGTTTTTTTTTTTGCAAGGCAGTGGGGTTAAGTAGCTTGCCCAAGGCCACACAGCTAGGTAATTATTAAGTGTCTGAGACCGGATTTGTACCCAGGTACTCCTGACTCCAAGGCTGGCACTTTATCCACTACGCCACCTAGCCGCCCCTATTTTGTTTACTCTTGAACAAGAATATGTTATTAATGTAAAAAAACCATTTGTACAAAATGAGATTAAATAAAAAAATAAAGAAAAAAAGATTTCAATTGAGTTTATGTAATGAAATTGTAGTGGATCCAGCCAGTCATGGATAGGTCTGTGATTTTTTTCCCCAAGTTCTGTTCAGTAGCATGTCAACAGAAGTGTTGGTAGTTTTTAGGGGGTTACCCAGGGATAGGATTTGACAGGGTATCATCAGTGATAGGGGCAAGAGACTCAAGTATAGAAAATTGAACAGGGTCAGATTAGTTCACCAAGGGGTCAAGATAGGGAAAGGAATAGAGTGTAGCCATTGGAGGGGAGGGGGGAACTGAGATGTGAAGGGATTAGAGTTCACAGTGAGGACAAAGAAAAGGGAAAACCCTGCCAAGAGTCCTAAAGGCAGAGAAAGGTAAAAAGAATGAGAAGAAAAAAAAATGAATAGCCAGGTAAAGAAAAATGACTCAGAGAAAAAAATCCATAGATGTCTTTTTTCTTTATTTAGAAAGCAAATCACCAAAAACAATGCAGGAGAACTTGAACCCCTTAACTAAAGTGTGGAAAGGGGTCATTCATTTCCAGGATTCATAGGAAGCCTTTCTAGCAAGATAACATTTCCTGGTCCTAGGCTAAGTTTTATCTGTTATATAATCAAGGGAACCAAAGCTTTAGGTACTTGGAAAGGTAGAATGATATAATCCCCAGTGCAGGTAGTAGAGCAGAGGCAGAACTTCCATCCCACAAGCTCATCACAAGTCCTAAAGCAAATCACTTCCTATAATGGGGACAAGGACCAGGACAATCAGGAGGGACCAACAAAGGCCAGGCCTTGGGGGTAAGGTGGGCCCATGGCAGGCAGATCTACTATAAAAGAAACTGTTCTGTGAGGAAAGCAACTAACTAGGAGTCCAGGGAGACGAAGCCAAACTGGCACTCTTCTTTCCCTTAGGCCCACACTGGTCCTTTTTGTCCTTCGGGTCACCTTCGCTTTAGGCAAAGCAAATGTCTGGTTCCCAAAGGTCCTCTTAGAAGTTGAAATTCACGGCTGCAGAGTAAGAAAAGAAGTCTTGGAGGTTTTTGAACCTGGATTAAGATGGGGGAAGAAAAAGACAACATAGGAAAACGTTTTTATTGAGCTACTCTGGGTCTAGAACAAGGCAGGAGGTTCAGATTTTGCCAACTTCCTTTCCATCCTCCTCCCACCAAGACAGGTCCTTTCAGAGCAGCTGGGACCCCTATATCTCCCAAGAAAGACTGGTGCTTACTTAAAAAAAAAACACCAAACTTCACTTGTGGGTCTCATCAGAGCCCATTCCTGAATCCCAGAAGCAGGAAAACTAGATCCTGGATTGCTCGACACTGCCCTCTCCTGTTGGGTGGAATTTGTACCACCAAGTAATTAATATCTTACAAAAATAGACATCCCATTAGGATTTGTCCTGGATTTTCATCCCCTTTCCCTAAAGGAAATTTCTGCAAGAAGCAAATTTGGGAGGAAAGCTCTATTATTTCTCCCTAGTCTCATTTTATCTTTGATTTGGAGCCAAGGCTGTCAGATAATTCATAAGCAGTAAAGCAAGTTCCATCCCTAGCCTTCTATGATTGGAAAGGCTTGAGATTTCAGGCTATACACTGCAATCCTCACTGAGAACACATAGGAAGGCACATATATATACACACAAAATTTAGAAGTTTCAAAATACTTTTACATTTTGTAATCAGACTCAGCAACAGCTCAGCAAAGGTCACACTTTGCTTACTGAAAAGATGCATACAATGAAAGAAGGTATTTTGGGAAGTGGGTTATTTGTATGGAAATCCTAGTTAACAAAGCGTTGCTTTATAAAAGGTAAAAGAACAATCCTTTAAAAAAAATCCTTTTATAGTTTCTATAGCCTAAAGCTTTTGGGATGGAAGTTCTGCCACTGCTCAACAACCTGGATGGGAGATTACCTAAAGCTGGATTCCCTTGAATAACAGAACTTTCCTCCCAAATTTGCTTCTAGCAGGAATTGCCCCTAGGAAAGGGATGAAAATTTGTATGGAAATCCTCATTAACAATGTGCTGCTATATAGAAGGTAAAAGAACAGTCCTGTAAAAAAAAAAAAATCCTTTTAGTTTTTATAGCCGAAAGGTTTTTTCAATAGCAGTTGGGAAACCTAATACCAAGAAATTAAATGCTAGTCAGGGTCCCAGAATCTCAAGTAACGAACTGAAGGTCTCTTATAACACCTTAATTTTATGTGAGAAAACTAGAGTCTCCGGACAGGGCTTGCCCAGGGTGGCTTCAGGTTTGGGGTTTTGTTTTTATATTTTTAGCTTTTAAGACATAAGGTTCCGGGGCGGCTAGGTGCGTAGTGGATAAAGCACGGGCCCTGGAATCAGGAGTACCTGGGTTCAAATCCGGTCTCAGACACTAGATAATTACCTAGCCGTGTGGCCTTTGGCCAAGCCACTTTACCCCATTTGCCTTGCAAAATCCTTAAAACCAAAAAAAAAAGCCACAATAAAAGACACAAGGTCCCAATGCTGTCATTTTAGTAATTCTGATCCTGTGCATCTCAGAATTAGGTTTGGCCACCCAGGATGAATTAATGACACGTTCTATTATTTAGAGATATCTTGCCTGTCTTGGACTCTTCCTCCAGCCCCTGCCCCAGCAAACTAAGAGAGGAAATACTATTTTATCAATTGTGTCAGAGATTATTCCTTATCCTATTTAGGACCACCATGCCGTAAGAAAGGGCATTGGAACTTAACAGTCACAGGTAAACTGATACTAAGAATTTCCCAGTTCTATAAACTTGGAAAATCAACTAACTTCTCCGATAACCTTACTTGGCTTGCTCCCTTGAAAGTGGGGATAACACTACCTCTAACTAGCTCCCAGAACGAAGATCAAGGAACTACTTTGCAACCTTAAATACCTAGAGATAGAAGCTATTTTTAATCTAATCGACCAAGAGCAGGAATCCAATGCATATCAACCAACTTCCAAGAATAGATATAAGTGAATGACTGCAGAGTACAAGAGACTTCCCTGGAGGGAGGGGAGAGGTGGAAGGCTTTTCGAGTTGGGGGGGGTGGGGAGGCTAGGAAATCAGTAAACGAGTCAGAGTAATAGATAAGGAAGGCATTCCTTTAGAAGGAGGCTGTCAATTCCTTCCTTTACTACAGCAGTCTGACTGTTTGGAAGTTTTTTCCTTTTTATCTCTTCTGTCCAGTAAAAAGCCAAGTCTTGCCCCCCCCCCATTTTGCTCCCAACCCAGGAGTCCGGCCAATCTCCCCCCACCCCGGCCCTCCGACCTTACCTGTGCCGCTGTCAGCTTTGCTTTCATCCGGAGCTCTGGGAATCCTTCCTTCAGGCATGGCTGGACCTCTCTTGCTCCTGGCCTTGGTCGGGTTCGTCTCCTCCGATGGCCACTGAAGCGTGGCCCGCTTGCCAGCCGAATTGCGGGCCGTATAGCTGTACACAGACATGTAGCCCTTGCTGGTGAGCGGGCAGAAGCGCTTGGTGTGGGCATTGTCTTGCGTGGCCCTGCACTGTGGGCAGACGTACTTCCTCAGGATGGGGCATACCACTCGCCCTTCCTCATCCTTCAGAGAGTGGGACAGGTAGATGTTTCGAGACTCCCCATTGTGCTTGCAAAAAGAGCAGAGGGGGTCCTTGGGGGGCAGGGGGTCCTGCTTTAGGCTGGGGCCAGGGCCTGGCTCTGGGCCTGGCTCTGCCCCTGCCCCCTGGGCCTCCAGCTTTTCCTCTCGCAGAGCCCCCACCACACTCGCTAGTCCCAGGTAATCCCTCCACAAATTGAAGACCTCCATCTCCACGGCGGGCGCAGCCCCGGAGGGGAACGGCGAGGGGCTCAAGCTCCCAGGGAGCAGCGAGGCTGGAAGTCACCTGGCTGGGCCAATTTAAGCCAGCCCCCGGCCTCCACCCCACCAGGAGACGGAAAGTCTGCGGGGGGCTGGGGGCGGGGTCTCTTCCTCGGAGCTCCCCCGTCCCAAAGCCTCGGGCCGAGCTCAGGGCGAGAGAGCAAGGCGCTCCTCCGGGGGAGCTTTTAAGGGGGCGAGGAGGGCCCCACCCCGGGGCCCGCCCCCGCCCCGCCGAGCCGCACTCCGCAACACTGTAGCTCTCGGGCCGGGAAGAACACGCAGTGCCTCCGGGCCTCGGGCCTCCGGGCCTCCGGGGCTGGGCGGGACTGGCTGCAAAAGTTGCAAACCTCAGGTGGGCCAGACCCCCCGGGGCTCGGCGGCTCCGAAAACCTGGCAGCCGATGGAGACCCTGGCCCCGGGTGGTAGTGCGGACTTGGGGCCAGGGCAGCCGGGGGCCTGGGGGCAGGAGGACTTGAATTCAGGTCCAGGCTCTGACACTAAACCCGCCAGCTGTGGGACCCCGAGCCAGGCATTTAGTCCAGCTTGTCTCAGTTCATCATTTGTAAAAAGGGCCCTTCCTGGAGAGGGGTGTGGTACACCACTCCAGTCTGTCTAGGAAACAGCTCAGGTTGCCTTGGGAGGGTCACTTCCCTGCTTTAGGACGGTCTTGTCCTTGGTAAAATGCTGAAGGCTGGGTGGCTAGGTGGCACCGAGGATAGACCCCAGCCCTGAAGTCAGGAGTACCAGAGTTCAAATCCGGTCTCAGACACTTAATCATTACCTAGCTGTGGCCTTGGGCAAGCCACCTAACCCCATTGCCTTGCAAAAAAAAAATCCTAAAAAAATAAAATAAAATGCTTAAGGCTTAACTTCTCTCTGGGGCATTAGACTAGGGTTGGAATAGCAAGGCAGCCCTTTCCATGCTAGGCCATCCAATAACTCATTTAGCAAATAATTTAGTGTCACTCATCAAAAATGTTTGGATATACGAGCTGAAGAAGATCTCTGTATTGAAATACTATTTGGTTTAATCTCCTCTGGACTAAACCATTGCAATAGTCTTCCTATTGGCTTTCCCTGCCCCACTCCAATAGGTCCCTGACATACTTCCAAGGTAACTCTCTATTGCTTCCAGGATCAACTGGAGACCCCTGCTTAGCACTATCGAGCCCTTCACCCCTAACCTATTTCTCTGGCGTTTCATTTCCAGTGGTTCTGAGTTCCACGTGCATCTCCTATCTCTTTGCACGGGCAATATTTCCCCATCCACCTCTGTATTTTAGAATCTCTCAGCTCCTGCAAGACGGCTTTCAGCTCAAAACCGCAGCAAGTCCTGGACCCCGCACTGCTAGTGCCCCCCCCCCAAGAATCACCTGTAGCTAGTTGTGTCTTCCTACAGTTATACATAGTCTCCCCTCTAGGGTGCAGGTGTCTTTGTATCTCGAGCCTTGCACTAGTCAAACTCCTTATTTAAAAAAAAATAAATGCTTATTGACTCATGAATTTGATGAGGGCTCAATGAGTAGTCCATTTAGTGTAATAAGGGCTCCTGGATCTCCAGGAATGGAGAGCTGGGTCACTCAGGTCTGGAGTAGTCTCCTAGGGCAGGGGGGGATCAAACTCAAGCCGAAATAGGGCTGGACTCAACAATGGAAAGGACTGCTTAGTGACTTAAACATCATTGGGTCTATTGTAATTTTATGTATTCATTCATTCATTCATTTATTTATTTATTTTTGCAAGGCAAATGGGGTTAAGTGGCTTGCCCAAGGCCACACAACTAGGTAATTAGTAAGTATCTGAGGCTGGATTTGAACTCAGGTACTCCTGACTCCAGGGCCGGTGCTCTAGCCATTACACCACCTAGCTGCCCCAATTTTATTTATTTTTAAAAATACTTCCCGTTTACATTTTAATTTGGTTCTGCCTCACTCACCAGTCTGATGGGCAGCAATACAGCCAGGATGTTCCTTCGTCATCCAAGATAGTCATTCTTCTAGGTAAGGAGGAGACAATGTTGAGCCCTGGGTTTTGGTTGTAGCTCCATGTGTCATTGGGGATGTCCCTTCCCAACTCTGGACCTCAGTTTCCTCATCTGTACGAGGAAAGAGTCAGAATAGATCAGCAGTCCTCAAAAATTTCTAATGCGATCCATCTCTCTCCAGTTTGTCCTTCAAAATAACTTGAGAGACTTTGCCAAATAATCCTTGCAGTCTAGTAACCCTGACAAAACAAGAAAAAAGAAGTCAGAGTTGGTCTGGTGTGCGATATTTCTGAAGAAATCTTACAGGCTCTTTGTGACCAAGGATTCCTTTTCTAGATTGACAATAATGCAAGTGAATAAAGTGCAGGATTTGGCCTCTCTGATACTTAGGAGCAACATGGCTGCAGAGACACTACTTCTCTTGACCTCAGTTTCCTCATCTATGAAATGGGGATAGTGACACCTATGTACAGCTATTACCTGTAGAACCCTCCCAGAGTTTGCAAGCCTCAAAGTATTAGGCTAATGATAAACTATTTCATCTAATTTAAATGTTTACTTACCATCCCTTTAATAATAGTTCTAAAATTTTTTCTAGGCATAAATATCAAGCACACAGACCTAATTTACATTCTTCACTTTTTAAATCTTTTATTCATTTTATAATTGCCCTTTTGCAGTCCTGGGATATTTTTCCCATTCCACAGGATCTTCCAAAGGTGATTCAGTAATCCCATCAGTAGATCTTTCAACCCCTAGGAGTGTAATGACCTGGAGACACCAAGGGAAGCCAGGTATTCTCTTAGTGTATATACCCACTTATTTGGTCTCTGATGGACAATTTTATCATGCCCTTTTCATACCAAAGATTATTTCTCTTGGAGGTTGGGGGGGAGGGGTTTATAATAAAGTAATACAACACAATCTTCTCTTCATCATTATCATCCCATCCTCCCCAAGCAGCTGCCTTTTGTCCAGTGTATCAAACAAAACTGTAAACAACAAAAGGCCCCTTGCATAGACCCAAAACAGAAAGGAAGCAACATTTCCTGACCACCAGAAACTAATATCCTGAGGTGGGAGGGGGAAGTATACAGATAAGTAATTAGTATAAAGCCAATACAAAGTAATTTGTTCCTGGGAGGGGGGGATGATGCTGGTCCTCTATGTGCAAATATAAATTAATAATGATAATAATAACAATCTTTGTCCATCCTTTAACTCTGTGACTTAGCTCTAGACTCTTTTTCTAAGACTCACAGTTCAATTATACTTATCCTGCATTACTTGCACTTGCATCCCCTATGATCATTACTAGCTAACATTTATAGAGTCAGTGTTAAGAGCCTGACATAGATTGTCTCAATTGATTCTCATAACTTTGGGAGACAGGTTCTGTTATACTCATTTTACAGATAAGTAAATTGAGATAATTAGGTTTAGTGACTTGCCCAGGACCATATAGTTATTAAATGTTAAGAGGCTGGATCTCCCTGAGGTCAGATCCAGTACCACAGCCTCAGGACCACCTGTAAATTTTTTTTTGTTAGGTTTTTGCAAGGTAAATGGGGTTAAGTGGCTTGCCCAAGGCCACACAGCTAGGTAATTATTAAGTAACTGTTCCTGATTTGAACTCAGGTACTCCCGACTCCAGGGCCAGTGCTCTATTCACTGTGCTACCTAGCTGCCCCTCCACCTTTAAATTCTAAATTAGCCAATAAATTCCCTATGCTTCATTAGCAATGCTTTTAGGGAACTCCCAATGCTTTTTTCTTCCCTAAAATTGTTTCTTGGGGACAGGGATTAGCTCCAATTCATGACTTTAAGCTTGATTGGCCTCCAGCAGTTTTGTCCTCTAGGGCTACCAGCTACACCATTCTACACATCCCATTTAGGGTTCACAGAGAAGCCTAGAAAACTAACTTCAGGGACCAACTAAGAAATAAAGGAAACATCCTACTCAGGCTCCTCCCCTCTTACTTCCCTCTCCATTTTCCAGGGGCTTCCACTCTCATTTTCCACCATTCTCAGTCCAATGGAAGGTGGGTCGTCCTTGGTGCACCTTTCCACCTGCTGGCTCAGCTACAATGTATCTGACATGGGCTGCCACTTCCTTCCTGGAGTAGCATCTCAGCTTTGCAGGGAGGATTGAATGGTCTGCAGGAGCCCCTACCAGCCTTTTCGAACTAAATCCTGACTGAAATAGGTGGCAAAACCCTCCCTCCTTCCTTATTCCATGTCCACAGGGGCTGTTGGGGTACAGGTCTACAGAACTGGGAAGAATTGGAGCTACCTTACCAGCTCCTCTTCCTCCACCCTCTCCCCTTGAGCAGGTCCTACAATGGAATCTGTGCTTACTGGTGGTTAGTCAAGGCCTTCTCAGCTATCCGCCCCCCCCCCCCCCCCAGCTAGGGAGGCAAGCCCCAAATGAGCCCTTCTCCATGTGTCTCTGGGGAGCTAAGTTCAATCAGGTTCAAGCCTTTCCCACTGCATCCTTTTCTTACTTGCCTCTAAATTTGAGACCTGGGTTTTCTAATCTCAGCTTCTATTGTGAATACTAGGACTAGGCACTTCCAATTCCCTCATGTGAAAGATTAGTAATTAATGACCATAGTGGATAAAGCACGGGCCTTGGAGTCAGGAGAACCTGGGTTCAAATCCAGTCTCAGACACTTAATAAATACCTAGCTGTGAGGCCTTGGGCAAGCCACTTAACCCCATTTGTCTTGCAAAAACCTAAAAAAAAAAGTAATTAATGACCCTCAAAACTCCCTTTGGTGGAAAGCAGTTTATGACTAAGGAATAGATGGAGAACATCACTAAAAACAAACTAGAAGATTTTGATTACATTAAATTAAAAAGCTTTTGCACAGACAAAACAACTGTAAGCACAGGCCCTGGAGTCAGGAGTACCTGGGTTCAAATCTGGTCTCAGACACTTAATAATTACCTAGCTGTGTGGCCTTGGGCAAGCCACTTAACGCCATATGCCTTGCAAAAACCTAAAAAACAAACAAACAAACAAATAAATAAAATATACAGAGAACTGAGTCTTATTTTAAAAAAAGCCATTCCCCAATTGACAAATGGTCAAAGGATATGCAAAGGCAATTGACAGATGAAGAGATCAAAGCAATCCAGTCATATGAAAAATGGCTCTAAATCATTACTTATTAGAGAAAAGCAAATTAAAGTTTCTTCGAGGTACCACCTCAGCCTCTCAGACCAATATGACCAGAAAAGATAATGATCATTGTTGGAAGGACTGTGGGAAATCTGGGACACTATTACATTGTTGGTGGAGCTGTGAACTCATCCAACCTTTCTGGAGAGAAATTTGAAACTATGCCCAAAGGGCAACAAAAATGTGTATACCCTTTGATCCAGCAATTCCACTACTGGGTCTATACCTTGAAGAGATGATGAAAAAGGGCAAAAACATTACTTGTACAAAAATATTCATAGCAGCCCTGTTTGTGGTGACTAAGAATTGGAAATCAAGTAAATGTCCTTCAATTGGGGAATGGCTTAGCAAATTGTGGCATATGTATGGAACACTATTGTTCTATTAGAAACCAGGAGGGACAGGAATTCAGGGAAGCCTGGAGGGATTTGCATGAACTGATACTGAGCACTGAGCGAGATGAAAACCAGAAAAACACTGTTCACCCTAATAGCAACATGGGGGCGATGATCAACCTTGATGGACTTGCTCATTCCATCAGTGCAACAATCAGGGACAATTTGGGGCTGTCTGCCATGGAAAATACTATCTGTATCCAGAGAAACAACTGTGGAGTTTGAATAAAGACCAAGGACTATTTCCTTAAATTTAGGGGAAAAAAAGCTTATATCTTATTGTCTGATCTTGCTATCCTTAAGGATATGATTTCTCTCATCACACTCAATTTGAATCAAAGTATACCATGGAAACAATGTAAAGACTGGCAAATTGTCTTCTGTTGGGGGGTGGGGGAGGGAAGTAAGATTAGGGGGAAAATTGTAAAACTTAAAATAAATAAAATCTTTAATAAAAAAATGCTAACTAAACTTTTATAAGAAAATATTTTCCCCTTTCCGCGCTGCCCAGAAGAGGGATACATACGGCGTTGTTCAGCATTTCAGTCATAACTTTCAAGGGAAACTTTCACAATGTCCAGAGCCCTGGATGTCTTGCAGATGAAGGAGGAGGATGTCCTCAAATTCCTCGCTGCAGGCACCCATGAGTGGCACCAATTTGGACTTCCAGATAGAACAGTATATCTACAAAAGGAAGAGTGATGGCATCTATATCATTAATTTGAAGAGAACTTGGGAAAAGCTTCTGCTGGCAGCTCGTGCCATTGTTGCCATTAAAAATCCAGCTGATGTTAGTGTCATCTCATCCAGGAACACTGGCCAGAGAGCTGTTCTGAAATTTGCTGCTGCCACTGGCACCACACCTATTGCTGGACGATTCACCCTGGGCACCTTCACTAACCGGATCCAGGCAGCTTTCAGGGAGCCTCGCCTCTTGGTGGTCACTGATCCTCGTGCAGATCATCAGCCTTTGACTGAAGCATCATATGTTAACTTTCCAACCATTGCACTGCGCAACACAGACTCCTCACTTCGCTATGTGGACATTGCCATTCCATGTAACAACAAGGGAGCTCACTCAGTGGGTCTGATGTGGTGGATGCTGGCCCAAGAAGTCCTGCGGCTGCATGGTACCATCTCCCATGAGCACCCATGGGAGGTCATGCCTGATCTTTACTTCTACAGAGATCCAGAGGAGATTGAAAAGGAAGAGCCTGTCGCAGCTGAGAAGGCAGTGACAAAGGAGGAATTTCAGGGTGAATGGACTGCACCTGCCCCAGAATTCACTGCTGCTCAGCCAGAGGTGGATGATTGGTCTGAGGGTGTCCAGGTGCCATATGTGCCCATTCAGCAGTTCCCTACTGAAGATTGGAGTGCTCAGCCAGCTACTGAGGACTGGTCTGCAGCTCCTACTGCTCAGGCCACTGAATGGGTAGGAACTACCACAGAGTGGTCCTAATAGTGTTGGGAAAATGCTGATGGAAAATAAACATTCGTTTCTTAAAAAAGAAAAAAGAAAAAAAAAGAAAATACTTGCCTTTGATTTCAAAACAAATATCATTCATGTTGATATTGCACTGAAAAAAAAACTCCCTTTGGTAATGAAAATGGTCTCCACTTAGCAAAGAAGGTTAGAGGCAAAAAAATGTAAGACTCAATTCTGCCCAGGCCCAGGGACTTTGGAAAGCTAGGATGGGATCAAGTCGGGGAGGATTCCATAGTAGTGTATTATTATTATTATTATTGTTATAATTATATTATGGTGATAATCTTGAGATTTATAGAGGAGAGGAACCCTTATCATACAGAAGAGGATCCAGGTGGAGGAAGCTTTCACAGCCTGGCCCCTTTCTACCTTTGCAATCTTCTTACACTTGGCTCTGGCCTCTATGAGGTTTATCTCACACTATTTTACCTCTCCAGAGCCTTTGTCCTCCAGACCTTGGATTCTCCTCTTCCTTCATTTCTCTGACCTTCCTTCAAGATACTTCAAATCCCATCTTCCCCAAGAGGCCTTTCCCTTGCTCTCCCCACCCCCACCTCCATGACATTCCCCACTATATATATATATATATATATGTATGTATATATGTACACATATTAATATGTGTGTGTGGTTGGTACAGTCTTCCCCCATTACATTTCAAGCTCCTAAAGAGCCAGGACCATGTTTTTGCCTGTCTTTATATCCCTAGTTTTGCCCTTGTGCCCTTAAATATTGGTAACTAACTGAGGCACTAGAAAGCAACTGGATCCAGGTTCTGATTGCAGACCAAGGCTCTTTTTGTAACTAGTGCTGCCCCTATCTTCATTCTGTGCCTACAGCCCTCTCATTATACCCAGAAAAGCAGAACAAAGAATGGATTTCTCTCTATATTTAACAGTTGAGGAAACTTTAGGAAAATTGTTTGTCAAAGGTCAATGGTAAGATCAAGGCTAGGAGTCTGATTGTCTCATGGCTCATTTCCAGCCCAGGAGCCCTTATTGCCTTCTGGTCTCCTTGAGTCACTCCTTCTCTCTCGCAGTAGGTGCAAAACCTTCTTCCTCCTGCACTGTCCAATCCTTGTCTCTCCAGGTCTGGGTCTGGCCCAGCCACAGTGACATTCATCCATCGGTGAGTTTTAATTCACAACTCACAACCCACCGACAGCAATGAATGTTGATTGTGACCTTTGGTTTAGGTGGGCAATATGACCTAGGATTGGCAAGTGTGGCTCAAAGTCTGGAGACTTTGCTTCGATTCATCCAGTTAAGACAGTAGTATAGATTGACCATAGGCCTATGACATTTGAGGGGTGGAAAAAATGGTCTGAAGGTCAAAATTGAGACAAGGGACCCAGAAAATTCCAGGTAGTATATGGCCTATGGTATGAGGATCCTGCATCTTGTCAGTGTCTCTAGTCCCTCTGGTCATCAGGTCTCTGGTAGGCATCAGGTGGTAGTTTAAGGTTGCAGGGTCCACTCAACGGTCGATGGTTTGCCTTCAGCTGCTCAAACTCACCGACAGCGTTGAATGTTCCCCCAAACCTCTGGCATCTCATGGAGGCAGGCTCCTAGAAGGAAGGAAGCAGGGCTGGAGGAGGAGGTCCCAAATAACACTCCCTACTCTGTTCTCTTTCCCCATTACCCCAGACACTGGACATCATAGAAACACAGGTGGAGTTGAAGTAATGGCTAGAAGTAGAGAAACACCATGTTGTACCCCTTTGTTTCTGCTGTTCCTTCTGCCTGGAATGGCTTTTCCCTCCCTTTCTGTTCACCTCTACTCATCTTATGAAGCTCAGTTCAGGTGTGTTCATGCCTTTTTGCTACTCCCCACACATAATATTCTATCTCCTGTGCCAGGCTCAGGATTTCCCCTATATCTGGAATGCACTCTTCCTTGCCTCAGCTGTTTAGTTTTCAAGATATCATCTCCTACTTGATGCCTTTCCTGAGGCTCCCGGTTGACAAGGTTTCCCTCTAAATTGCTGGATATTGACATTTGATATATATTTATATGCAGGAGTGTATTTAATAAGCAGGCTTTCTAGAAAAAAAGTAGATATAAAATACTTTAAAATTTTTCATTATTAACATTTTTCTCTATCATTTTAAATCTAGAAAATCAACAAAAGGATCAATCAATCAAGCCCTGATTTATTGGCACTTGTCCATTTCTGAAATATAAATGCTCCCGTTGAATATTTAATAATCAGCTCCAACAGATTCCTAATTATATGAGTACATAACATAAGCTTCCTAAGGGTTAGTTTTCCTTTGTTTTGTTTTTGGGCTCTTTGTTTTATGAGCACCTGGCTTAATGCCCTTTAGGGAACAAGAGCTTTAAAAATGCCAAATATATTGGTACTCCATAGTACATGACAGAGTGGCAGGGCTCTGAGAATACAATCCAACTACAGATAGAACAGATCCTATGACCTATGGTTCTTTTTTTTTAGGTTTTTGCAAGGCAAATGGGGTTAAGTGACTTGCCAAAGGCCACACAGCTAGGTAATTATTAAGTGTCTGAGACAGGATTTGAAACCCAGGTACTTCTGACTCCAGGGCCCGTGCTTTATCCACTATGCCACCTAGCCGCCCTGACCTATGGTTCTAAAGGGGAAGTGGGACAAGTTTTTTTTTCTTTTTTGAAACAGGGATAAAAGGAAAAAAAATAGATTTTTTGATTGAAAAAGGTTTTTAAGGGAGGAAACTGGGGGTAAAGGGTAGAATGGTGCTTTATCCACTACGCCACCTAGCCGCCCCGACCTATGGTTCTAAAGGGGAAGTGGGAAAAGTTTTTTTTTTCTTTTTTGAAACGGGGATAAGGGGGAAAAATGGATTTTTTGATTGAAAAAAGTTTTTAAGGGAGGAAACTGGGGGGGGGGGAAGGGAAGAAATAGCTTGGATGAAGGAAAAAACTGATGTGGCTCTTTAAAAAACTCACAATTCAGATTTTAAAAATATACAGAAGATGGAGTCAATAGCTACTAATAAAGAATGGAGAATAGCTAAGAGGTGCAATGGATAGAGCACTGGGCTGGGAATCAGGAAGACTCATACTCCTGAATTCAAATTCAGCATGCAGCACTTACTGTGTGACCTTGGGCAAGTCACTTAACCCTGTTTGCTTCAGTTCTTTATTTATATAATGAGCAGAAAGAAATGGCAAACTAGTTCTGAATCTTTATCCAAGAAAACTCCAAAAGGAGTCATGCAGTGTTGGATACAAGAGTAAACAACACAATAGATTAGGAAACTGAGTACCAGAGAGGCAAATGGATTTGCCTAAGGTCATACAGGTAGAGTCACAGCAAGATTTGAACTCTGTTCCTATGACTCCAGAGCTCTCTCTGTGTATTGTTCTTCCAGTTTGGGGTTGATGTAACATGTTTTTATAAAGCTATCTTCTCTTCCACTACCTCTCACTATTAAGAGATAATATTGGGGTAGCTAGGTGGTGCAGTGGATTGAACACTGGGCCCTGAAGTCAGAAGGAATTCAAATCCAGTCTCAAACACTTAATAATTACCTAGCTGTGTGTGACTTTGGGCAAGTTACTTAACTCCATTACCTTGCCAAAAAAAAAAAAGAAAGATAATAATGCTCATAATTTTCTACCATTCTCCCCTGTGATTCATTATAAACAAGTTTATATTCTAAAATGGTTTTGGTCTTGGCCGCCATTTTTCTGTTTGGTGAGAAGACATATTAGACAAAGGTAGTCTTGCTTTTAAAAAAGGGGAGGGTGAATTTTTCAAGCTGTAGATTTATGAGGTTGACTTTGATTCTTGAAAAGAATTCAGAAAATTTTTTTATTAAAAGATGGTGATGGGGGCAGCTAGGTGGTACAGCGGATCAAACACCAGTCCAGGAGTCAGAAGTTCAGACTGGCCCCAGACACTTAATTATACTTAGCTGGGTGACCTTGGGCAAGCCACTTAACCCTATTGCCTTGGGGGGGGGTGTGGAGAAGATGCTGATCACTATAAACTATCACAGATTCACCAAGAGCAAGCCATGTAGGATGTGGTGGTCCCTTACAAAGTCTGCTTCTGACACCTGGTACGGAAGTGACCTGGAGGATTCTCTTTGATTTTATCCCCATCCAGCAGCAGAGCTGTGTGTGACTTTGGGCAAGTTACTTAACCCCATTACCTTGCCAAAAAAACAGAAAACAGACTGGCCCAGAAGTTGCAGAGTTAGTTCTGAGGCACATACAGGTGAAATGGACACACATGCCCCTCCTCAGTTTTGTAGGCAAGCATCTGAAGTCAGATGCAGTCTCTAGGAGGGAGTCATCAGAGAGGAGAGCCATATAGACTCAAGAGAGAGCTAACCTTGAAAACTCCAGGTTGAGCAATAGAGAGGAGAAACCTTGGACACCTGTTCTTTACAGGCACATTTCACACTCAGTTTACTCAAAGGGCAAGCTCATTCCTTCTTGTAAACAGACACAGTGTGCTGGGAGGGGAGAAGAACCCTAGCATTAAATAGTATATACATACATACATATATATATATATATATATATATATATATATATATATATATAGATATATATATAGATATAGATATAGATATATATACATATATATACATATATATACATATATATACATACACACACATGTATACACACACACACACACACACACACACACACACACACACACATTCTTTGACCTCTCTATACCAGTACTAAACCTATAAATCTAAAAGAGATCAAAGAAAGAGGAAAAGATAGTGTAAGTATAAAAATATATATTTGTATGGGCAGCTAGGTGGCGCAGTGGATAGATAACCGGCCCTGGAGTCAGGAGTACCTGAGTTCAAATCTGACCTCAGACACTTAATAATTACCTAGCTGTGTGGCCTTGGGCAAGCCACTTAATCCCATTGCCTTGCAAAAATAAAAAATAAAAAAATATATATATATATATATATATATTTGTAGCTGCTCTTTTTGTGGTGGCAAAACCAAAAAATGATGAGGATATCTACTGATTAGAGAATGACTGAACAAATTATAGTATATAAATGAAATGGAATATTTTTGGATAGTAAAAATCCTGGGGAGTCTTGAATAGACATGTAGTATAAAGAGAACAAAACCAGGAAAAACAACTTATTCTTTAACATCTTTAACATGTAAAGACAAACAATTTTGAAAGACTTAAGAATCCTGATCAATGCAATGATCAATCATGATTATAGAGGACTGATGATTAATAAAGCTGCCCCACTTCATGACAGAAGTGATGGAATAATAGGCAAAATGTGATATACATTTTTCACCATGTTCAATTTGGGAATTTATTTTTACCTAACTATACTTGTTACAAGGGTTTTGTTTTTCTTTTATTTTTCCACTGGTGTGAGGGGTAGGAGAGAGAACAAATAAATGACTGATAATTGAAGAGCTAATTTTATCTGCTCGATGACTGTTTAAGGAAAACACAACAATGGGGACTGTGAGCTCCTGTATTAAAAGTGGGTTCTTGGGGCAGCTAGGTGGCATAGTGGATAAAGCACTGGCCTTGTCTTCAGGAGTACCTGGGTTCAAATCCGGTCTCAGACACTAATTACCTAGCTGTGTGGCCTTGGGCAAGCCACTTAACCCCATTTGCCTTGCAAAAACCTAAAAAAAAAAAAAAAAAAAAAAGGGTTCTTGCAGGGAATCCTCACCTACCAGTGCCAGTGCAAACTGAAGGACAAAATACAAATTTGCCCTCAGTTCTACTTCTGAAGTGACAGAGGCAGAGTGGCTGAAACAGGAGTCCCAAGAGTCTCGATTTTTGAGAGCAACGATCAACTTTACCCTGGCTGCTGGCATTTCCACTGTAAGATTCTTGTCTAGTGACTAGCAAGTGAACAAAGTAGCAAAAGAGCTAAATCATATCAATCTTAACATTCTTGTTAGACATAAAATCAGAAAAAGGAAGCTGAGTTAAATGGAAGGCTATCTCATAAGTACCCCATGGAGGGGTCACAAAGAAAGTTGTGGGGGGGGACAGTTAGGTGGCACTGACTCTGGAGTCAGGAGTATCTGAGTTCAAATCCAGTCTCAGATATTTAATAATTACCCAGCTGTGTGATCTTGGACACATCACTTAATCCTATTACCTTGGAAAAAAAAAAAAGATAGTTGTGGTAATTGATTTTACCAGATGCCCAAAAGCAACCAAATCACTCATTTCCCAGAATATTTGGTCATCTTATATTTCAGTCTTCATGGGAAGTACTTGTAAATGACTCTTTATACAGATGAATTACATCTTATCAGTAAACTTAGGTTGCAGAGAATGAAAAGGTAGAAAAAATTTTACAACAAAACTCTAAATTAAAATTCATATACACTTGAATATTTGGTGACTTCAATGCAATGACAAGAATAGATGGGAATGGAGAGAATTATATTAGAAAACATGGTTCAAGAATAAAGAAAGAGAGAAATTCAAGACATGTAGACTGCACAGAAACCTCAAGTCTCTATTTCATGAATACTTTCACAACAGAAAGAGTAGTTAGGTAGGCATTGCATATGGAGATCACCAAGTAACAATTTTATTTATTTATTTTTGAGGCATTCAGGGTTAAGTGACTTGTCGAGGGTCACACAGCCATTAAGTGCCTAAGCCTGGATTTGAAGTAGGGTCCTCCTGACTCCAGGACCAATGTTTTGTCCACTGGATCACCTAACTATGCTATAATTTTAAAAAATGAAGTTAATTACATTTTAAGAGATAATAAAGGGCTTAGTATTGCTATGAAGTCATTCCTGAATCAGTTCTCTGAACAGTCAGACTACCAGCTTTTAAAGTAATGATCTGAATTAGTAGAAAGCCTTAAGAAAGAAAAATGAGAAAAAAATATGGCATGTAACTGAAAGATTTAAATTCCTGGCCTATTTTTAAAAAGGAGTAGAAATGAAAAATGAGTAATGAGTAATGAACAATAAATTTGTCATCAGACACCAATATAATAATTTTATACAGAAGTTATGGCTGGCTTACTAGCCAAGGAGAGAGGAGAGGAGAGAGAGAGAAAGATTAGAAAATCTTGATAGATGCTTATGAGCATTATCACCCCATAAAGCAGGGATAAATAGAGGGGGGGAACTCTAATTTAAAAGAAAGCTTGGTAAGAGACCCAACTAAACAAAGTCATCACACGAGTGTCTAAGGACTAAAATGGAAATGGCATTAAAAAGAAGAAAAATGGAAAAAATCTGCAAAGTCTCCTAGAATGACATTTTGTAACAAACACCATCAAGGCCAATGCAACCAACCACATTTGGATTCTTACATCATTGTCCTAGATTTATTTCTACAAGAGGGAGAATAACACTAAAGAGAACAAAGAGAAAAAAGTAGTTTGATTAGAGAACTGACTGAAAAAAATACAGATAATAAAAGTGTCCATTCTAATTAATTATGGGGCACAAAAACATTGATTAATGAAGTAAAATACTACCTTAAGGGACCTTAATTAGCATTCCATCCACACATCAAATTCAATCAAGATTCCTTGAAAGATGTAAGAACAGGGATAGTCTTGTTTAATGACTAAATGACCAGATCATAAATATCACATTAAGAATAAAACAGAAAAATGTAGCTCACCAAAAATGTTAGTCACCAAGTTTGAGATTGAGCACAGAATCCAAATTGAATAAGTCTCCCTGTAATTGAGAGACCCTCCTTTTGGTGGATGACATTGTGCTAATTCACACTGAAGTCCCTGAATGTTGCAAAGCCTCTTGGTAGAGAGAGAAGAGTTTGGCTTGACAATCCACATAAGAAAATCAAATGATTAAAGATTAACTAATACTCAGATTTTAATGTGCAGTTTAAATGTGTGTGAATTTATAGATATATCTATATTTCATCATGTGTATAAAAATCTCACCACTGTGTATATCTAGATATTCATATATGGCTTATCACTATCTATATATGTTGTGTTTATACAAATTTATACACATACATACACAAGAGTTTGGGAAAAATTGAAAATGATTTTCACAAAGAACATTAGCGGTCATACCCTGAGCAAGCTGTGATATATAACAAAATGAGGAATTTTGAAGAACAGGACTAAAAAATGTCATGAAGGAACTCCATGATTGAAAAAGAAGGGGGTGGGAATGATGGGCTAGTCTCATGATGGATGGACAATTCAAGTATGGACAGGTATCCTTCCAATGTTAGAAGCCAGAAAGGACTAAGGTGGGGTGGGTGGAAGCCCTGGAGAGAAGGCAGGCAAGCACTGAACTGTGATTTTTCAGCTTTGGAGGGAGGGGGACACTCAAATTGATGAGAACTTAGATCCATTTCTACAATCTAAATAATTAGATTAGGAGAGTCATAGAAATATGTAATTAGATTTCAAAAGACATTTTGTAGTTTGTCAATAAATCCTTGTGAAAAAAAATGTAAAGACATAGTCTAGTAGTATTGGAGAAATTGGATGAAAACTGTGATAATGGACTTAATGGAGGATTACTGATAAACCCCAAAGATCCCAGAGATTATTTGGTCCTAGAGTTCTTTTTTTTTTCCTTTTTTTGGTTTTGCCCAAGGTTACACAGTTAGGTAATTAAATGTCTGAGTCTGGATTTGAACTCAGGTCCTCCTGACTCCAGGGTTAAAGTTCTATCCTCTGCAGCCCGGGTCCAAGAGTTCTTAATCATTTTTTGTGTCAAAGGGTGCAGTCTGATAAAATCTGTAAACTTAGATGAATAAAATAAACACATAGAATTACAAAAGGAAACCAATGAAATTCAAATAGTTGTCAAAGCAGTTTTTAAAAGATCAGAGCCCAGGTTAAGAAACCCTGCTTTTGGCACAGTGGGTAAAGCACCGGCCCTGGAGTCAGGAGTACCTGGGTTCAAATCTGGCCTCAGACACTTAATAATTACCCAGCTGTGTGACCTTGGACAAGCCACTTAACTCCATTTGCCTTGCAAAAACCTAAAAAAAACAAAACAAAACAAAAAAAAAACCCCTGCTTTAATTTGCTTTTCTTGTTTTACAAATGAAGACTTTCTTAGGGAGAAGAGTTTCGTCCAAGGTCAAATGAAGAAAGCCACAGATTTCAGTATTGAATCCAGTTCTCACACTCTGAATCCAGAGAAGCCAGAGAATCTGATGCAGTGGAAAGAGGGCTGGTTTTGAAGTGCAATCAAATCAAGCCTCTGACACTAACTGTGACTTCTTTACAACTCAGTTTATCATCTGTAAAATACATAGCATTACATAGCCTTTATTAAGGCTCCTTCCAGTTCAATCTATTATCTATCCTAGGTATAGTAGTAAAATTTTTGGACTACATTAATAGAAGCAGTCCAAAATGATGAAGAAAGAAGTCCTTTTGTATTTGACCATTTTTGTTTTTGTTTAGATCATGTACAATTCTTCATGATCTCATTTAGGGCTTGGTTGGTAAAGCTACTGGTGCAGTTTGCCATTTCCTTCTCTAGTTTATTTTACAGATGAGGAAATTAAAGCAAACAGGACCTTTCCATGTCATCCAGCTAGTATCTGAGTCAGATTTGAACTGAAGAAGATGTGTCTTCCTGACTTCAGGTCCATCACACTGTGTCACCTAGCTGTCCATATTCAGCCTTGATCAGACCCTGTCTGGACTACTGTATCCAGGTCTAGGTATGATACTTCAGAAAGTACCAAAAAGAAGGGTGGTCAGGAGAGAGGAACCAAAATAGTAAGGGGCCTGGGAACTGTGCCACATGGAGTCCAGTTGTGAATGCTCTGCAAGGAAAAGGGAAATTTTAGGGTAGATATCATGGCTATCCTCAATAGCTGAAGGTCCGTCATATGAAAAAAGGGATCAGATTTGTTATATTTGTCCCTGGAGGACTAAATTAAGTGGGAAGTTGCAGAAAGGCAAATTTAGCTCCCAGAAAAACTGGGAACAATAAGAGTTGCTTAAAAGTGGAATGGCCTACCTTGGCAAGTAGTGAGTAATTCTTCACTAATGGTCTTCAAGCAGAGGCTGATAACCTTTTGTCCAAAATTCCTGCTTAGATAGAGGATGGAACTGATTAACCTCTGAGGTCCTTTCCAGCTCTGAAATTCTGCACTTCTAATTCCTGTAGAAGAGTGAGAAGAATAGAATAAAAGAGTTCCAAAAGTTCTCTTCTAAGAAGCTTCCTCTGATTAGCTCTCACCAAATTTCTCTGAGCTTTTAGAGGACTTACTGATTCTACCACTCATATTTTAGCACACTTTCACATACTGCCTCGAAGAGTGAACTTATTCAGACTAAAAGATCATGTTACATAGGTCTCTGAATTTCCTTAAGAATCTAAGTGTGGGGCAGCTAGGTGGCACAGTGCATAAAGCACCAGCCCTGGAGTCCGGAGTACCTGGGTTCAAATCCGGTCTCAGACACTTAATAGTTACCTAGCTGTGTGGCCTTGGGCAAGCCACTTAACCCCATTTGCCTTGCAAAAACCTAAAAAAAAGAATCTAAGTGCTGAGCACTCAGTAGATGCTCTGTAAGTATTGGTAAAACTAAATTGAAGTCTTAACTCTGGCTAGATTAACTAGATATCACCCCATGCCGTAAGGGGGCAGCCGAAGCCTGGGACAATTTGATCTTCTGAAGCCTTTGTTTAGCAGCTGCATTACAATTCTCAGACACCCAGGCTTTGGAGGGGAAAGGAGAATGACTAGTTCCCACCGTGCCAGTTAGTTATCTGTAGCCACAGGCTGGGAGACAAGTCATCTCTTGCTACAGACAAATTCCAGGGCCCAATTTAAGGGGCTGCTTTATTTTAGTTAACTTTGGGCACTTTACCTCTTAGTAGGTCATTTCCTCATGTGTAAAATGAGTTGGATAAAAATATCTCTGACATTCCTTCCAATTCTACTAGTTCCATGATAACAAATTTCTTAAAAGGCCCTGAATAATCTGGCCCCATCCCAACCAACCCATCTCTCTACACATATCCAGACTATGTTCCCTTTTCACCCACTGTGAGACTTTACTCCTTCTCTCCAAATTCTTTCTTTTCTTAACTCAATCTCAGTCTCCAAAGAAAGTGACCAATCCAATCGCTACTGGTTTACATGATCATAGATTCAGAGCCGTGAGGGTCCTCCACATTCATCTAACCTAACAGTCTACTTTTACAAATGAGGAAACGAAGGCTCAATCAGCTTACAAGATTTGTAACCTGGTCCTTTAATAACCACATCATTGCTCTTCCTACATTAACAGGTTGTCCCTACTTCTCTGTACTCTTCTAGTATTTTCCCTTTTCTTTCCGTGACCATTTCATGTACTTGTCTTCTCAATTAGAATAAGGTCAAAATTCAGAAACCACAACTTACATTTTTCTTAGCTTCTCCCCACAGGACTTAGAATTAGGGGCAGGTAGCAGACAAAAAAAAAAAAATACGTGTTGATTCAGTGTTGAGGAGGGCCTATCCTGGAGTAGAGAGAAAAGAATTTCAGATTGGAATAATCAGGGACTCCAGTGTCTTTGGAGTGAGGACTCATTCCAGATTGATTCTAACCTTTAGGAGGTTCCCTAGAACTTTGACTGAAGGGAATCTGCCCCACCTTCAGGAGGCAGAATTGTGTAATGGGAAGGGAACTGAACTTGAAAGCAGAGGGAGATCTTGGGTTTAAATCTGCCTATATGACTAGGAAAAATTCCACACCTTCTGGCCTTGTTTTTCTTATTTGCTTCAATAATATATGAGTAATATCTACCTCCCATAATGATGAGGTTCAAAAGAGATAATGCAGACTTAGCAATCAACCAGCAAGTGTTTATTATGTAACCTCTAAGATTAGAGATAACATCAGAGATCCAAAGACAAAAGTGAAAAAGCCCCTGCCCTCAGATGAGTTTACAATCTAATGGACCTTAAAGCAATGAAAATCTTCAAGGTCCTGCTAAAAGTCAATTATGATCTTGGCCTGGCCTGGAGTGGGGGAATAGAATACAAAGAGCAAAGCCTAACCTGTTTTAACTTACTTGGTCCCCTTGATCCAATGCTTCACCTTCTGGAAGTAAGAGTTTGTACAGAGCTGTCAAATGAGAACAATGAGAGTTGAATTGAAACTTAGAGCAATAATAATTCATTTCAAAAGTGTTAGCTGGTTTACAGGTATTTCTTTGAATAAGAACAATAAGGCTGATAGCTATTTTTTTTAAGTTTAATCATTTTGTCAGTGTGTAGAATCCCACCTGGACCCTCTTTCCAAAGAGTTAGAGTTAGATGCTTAGGGCCCTGAAAAAAAGGGACAACTTTCCAAATCATTTTCACATAGCTAATGTATCAGAGGTAGCCATCTTTTTAATCCAATTATTAATTGAATTAAACCTGTAAACAAACTGACACCTACACAAGGATTTTTGTTTTTGTTTTTGCAAGACAGTGGGGTTAAGTGACCTATCCAAGGTCACATGCTAGGTAATTATTAAATGTATGAGGCTGGATTTGAATTTAGGTCCTCCTGATTCCAGGGCCGGAACTCTATCCACTGTGTCACCTAGATGCCCCTGGATTTTTTTTTTAATGAAAAAAGTTCTGCTCAAAGAATTGCTCTATTTAGCATCACAACTTTTATAAAGATAATGAAGAGAAAATCCTTGGGACAATCCAAGGGGTAGACTTGGTTGAAGATCATCTCCCTTCTCCATTTCCTATGGGTAGATGATCTCAGAGAATAAGGAATTGGGCTCTGCTCCAGCAGCATTTCTCCTCCTATTCTCTGACTGCTTCTTGCCCAGATGGGGTTCTTCTCTGGGTTATCTTTGCATCCTGTTCACTGCCAATCCTCAATCCCTTTCTACCGGCTCACGCTGGTATTATAGCTTCCTGCCTGCACAGCTGTTGTTTTCTGTGTTTATGTGGTAGGGATCTTTTTATTTGTAGGGGGTACGGGGTTTTGTGTGACTTCACCTGTCTCTCCAGGAGCGTGGCATGAATAGATGTGGGGATTATCTGAGAGAGATGTTCTTTGCAGCACCCTTTCCTATAAGAGCTAATATTGGAAACACCTCGAACTCAGTGGGCATTTAATATGTGAATAAAGTGTTTTAGACTAAACCTTTCATTTTACCTACTGAAAAACAAAAGATCTAGAGAAATAAAGCAAATTCACAGAGTAGACAGACACGTTATCCAGAGTAGTGGTGCACCTTGGGTATCCACGTAAATGAATGGACTATGTGGTGTCTGGATGTTCCTGTGCCCCCCCCTTAGTGGGCAGAGGCAAGGGCAGAGCTGGCAGTGAGAAGGGGAAGACCCAATGGGTGTGAGATCTCTTGTTGCCATTCTGTGCTATCTACAGACTGTCTCCCATGAATGGGTGGGGAGAGGTAGTTGGACATACACATTAACCAAACAGCTCCAAGAATACTCCCGGGGCCCAGCCCTCTAATGAGTTCCCAACAGGACTGGTCCACCCTCAGGCACAGAGTGGGGGTGAGGGTTGGGAAGGGGAATGGAGAAGTCACTTTATATTTTAGGGAACCTTGAAACTAGTCTGGGCTAAGAGCTAAGTGCATGAGGAAGGAAAGACACTGGTTTTAACAGGTCTGTCCTTTCTTCCCCTAACCATGTCCTCATTTGAACTTCACAACAACCGAACAGTGTATTTTAGTTTATATATTTCAGAGGGGAAATCAAATGTTAGTCCAAAGGGATTGGCCCTATAATCTACAAATTCAATCCCAGTTGGAACCCATTTTCCCAGAGCTTTCCTCCACAGGGTGAGCTTAGGAAAACACTGAACATTGGCTGCCAGACAGGCAGATTGGAAACCTGCTGTCTGATTTCTTTTCCTAAATCCCCTCCTTCTTTCCTCAGAGGGTTCAGGTCCATTATTCCTAAAGCCTTTCAAGCTCAATCCCAAGGGCAGCTTTTAGTTTAGTATACTAGATGGTATGGGGACCCACTCTCTGTTCAAAGCTTAAAAGGACACAAGTGTCCAGGTTGGCATTGTGTAGGCCCCCTTTTTTTTGGCATAAGACCCCATTCTGTGCTCTTTCCAGGATGGAACCTGGAATTCGCCAGTTCACTTCATGGCTCTGGCCCCTAATTCTTCCCATTCTCTCTTTTCTCCTTTGCTATCTGGTCTTCACGAAGTCCACCAATTTAGAATGGTAGCATCTTATGGCAGAATTCCCTTTCCTCAGGACCCCAGAAGCAGGTAGTGAAAAGAACTCTGGATCTGGAGTTCCCTACAAAAAAAGAAAGGTTTCCCAAATTCTATGTTCTCTCTTCATTCATGGAAACTGGTCACTGACATTTTCACCATTCCTTCTCCAGAGTGCCAGGGGAAGAGAAGGGGGAGGGGGGGTCTTTAGTACTGGCCCAGACAGGATCTCTTGGCCTGAAATAGAAGAGAGGCCCTTTATCTGGATTCGGGTGGAGGAGGCCAACCTCCAGAAACTGAGCCAAGGGGAACTGCCGGGGGAGTCCCATAATGATATGGCAAAGAGATAAATGAAGGTGGGGGAGGGATGGGGAAATAGGGAAGAAGAAAGGGAAACCTTCCTGTGCACCAAGATAAGGGCTGGAATGAAGAAGGCAGGCCCTGAGCAAGGCACAGGAGGCTCCTACACCTTGGCCCTTCTACTCAAGATTGTCTTGACCCTCTGGGGAATGGGTTAAGAGAATGAGGAAGGCTGGGTAAGCCAGAGAGGTGGGGGCCCAAAAGGAAGGAGAAATGGAAGGGACAGAGGGACTGAGGAGGTGGACATTGAGGGGTCTTTTCAGACCTCCCTCTTCCCTTTTTTTTCAACTCTGGTAGGTTTGGAATATGAGGCTCCCCAAGCCAGGGACCTGCTGGGGGGTTCCTAGAAAGGCAGTTAGGGGGCATTCCCTCCCTGATCTATAATTTTCCCAAACTAGGGGGAAGGGTCTGTTGGGCTAGGGAACTGTCCCACCCCTTTTCTCACTCCACTCTGACAGTCCTATGGCCAGACCTTGTGGGCAGGCTGAAGTGGGTGGCTGAATGCCATTTCCCAAGCAGGAGGAATGAGGGGCAGGGGGGTGGTGGGGGAAGGCCTACCTTTCCCAAGCCTGCTGCTGTGCCACATGGCAAAAAAGTTCTAGGTCCATCTGTCCCCTGCAGCTGTCTGGGTCTCTGCTTGCATCTGACTATGTCCTAGTGTCTGTGGTGGGGCTGTTGGTCAGTCTCTGATTGTTCCTCTGTTCAGATTTGAAGCTCAGAATTGAATCTCTTTCCCAGAAATTTTCCTCCCCCCCCCCCCACCTGCTACAGCTTCCTGGGGCTCTGACTCTCTTCTACCCCCAAGCCAAAAAAAAAAAAAAAAAAAGAAAAATCCCTTTTGCCTTAGACTGGACAATTACAGGGAAAGGAGAAAGGGAGTAGAAGTCAATGGGGAGAATAGAAATTACTTACGAATATTCCCCCCACCACAGTCTGCTCTGAAATCTGTTATCCTGAGGCCGGCTAAAGAAGGCCCCCAATCATGGGCCCTGGGGCAGGAAGGGGGAGTGCTCCAGTGTTTTCTCATTTCAGGGGTCCAAGGGCCAGAGAGTCCAGTCGGGGTCAAAGACCAATTTGAGGTCCTGGGTGTGGGGAATGGGGGGCGGGCTGTAAGAGCTTGGAGGCCTAAGGGGGCAGCTGGTGAGGGCTTGGGATTCAGGGGTCAGAGGTGAGAGTAAGAAACATGGCTGTGCCTGAGGCCACAGATGGAACAGAGTGCACGGCAGCTCGGCCACCAAGTTGAAGAGCAAGGTGGGGGAAGGGCCTGGGAGAAAGGGCAGAGGTCAGAGGCAGACTGAGAGATTCAGGCAATAAGATGGTGTCTGGCATCTTGCTGTGAGACAGAGCAAAAGTATTTTGTGTGTGTCTGTGAAGAATTGTATTTGTGCCTGTGTCTATGTTTGTATATTGTGTGTGTGTGTGTGTAAGAGAGAGAGACTGTGCGACTGTGTGTGTGTGTGTGTGTGTGTGTGTGTGTGTGTGTGTGTGTGTACCTGTCTATGTCTGTGAGTCTAAGTATATGTGAGAGTCTGGAGGAAGACAAAGGACCCATTGTGGGGGGAGTGGCAGAGGAGGGCCAGTTTCAGGGTCGCCCCCATGTGTGTGCTCTGGGGGAGGTTTGGTGAGGAAGAGTTGTTAATGGTCCGTGGCTGTCTAGACAGAGCTGGCGGCTTCTCATTTCCTTGACACCTGCTCCTCGGTTGGGCTCTCAGGTTACCAGCAGCCCCTGCCAGGCCCCAGCCCACTCCCACTATCTGCCTCCCCCTCCAGCCTTTCATCCCTCTGAATCTCCAAAAGGAGGGGTGGTGTGGGAATGGAAGGCAAAGGAAGGTCTCATATTCAATCTCAAAGTATAGACAGACTTTGGTTCATCTTCTTTGGAAATATTCAAGGAGGGGAAGGAGAGCACCTTGGCGAGATGGGGGGATTCTTCCACAACATGGGAAAGGAGGAAAATTGAGGCTACTGGGATGCCCCTGGTTGAAAGACCATGATTTGAAAAAATAAAGAAAGCCCACCAGATACTTCTTTTTTCAACTTCCCACTCCACCCCGCCTTCTTCCTTTAAGGTTTTTTTTTTTCAGAAGTTCCTCCTGAGGGAAATTCGGTTTGAGGAGGGGGGTATCCCTCTTCTACATCCTCAGATCTTATCTGAGACACGGGAAAAGGAACTGGAGTTGTGAGAATGAGGTATCAGACCCCTTTTCCCCTGCCTGCCTCTGGAGTCTCCCAGTCCTCCACCTTGGAGGATCATCTTTGAAGTGGTTGAGGCAGGATGAGGCCTGGAGCCTAATGAGCATAAGGTCAGTGGACAGTGCGTCTAGTCTGCCCACGTCAACACATGGACATAAAGATCTATGGGTGCGTGCTCATACATGACATATCTATGTCATTATTTGCAAGTGTGTATCAGTATTTAACTGTTTATGAAGATATGTGTGTGTTGGTAAGTCATTGTGGAGATCTGTGTCCATCCCTAAATGACAGACTGTGTCTATATGTCAAAGCATGGTGGCCCCATGAGAATAGGTGACTCTATTTAGATGTGTCCATCTGGGTTTCCATGTCTATGTGACCACCACAAATGACACACATGTCACTCATAAGCCAGTGCATAGATGCCTGTGACAGCATATTTACACTTCACTGTGACTCAGTTTACCTTTCCAGTCTTGTGCCACAGGATAACCCACCACCAGTTCTATGTCCCAGCCAAAACTGGCCAACAGCTCTCTCCCTGGTCAATCCCCTCTCTTGTGTCTGTTTCTCAGTGTGTCTGTGTGTCAAGCGAGCTGAGCTAGAAGAATGAGGAAGCTAAGAGAACTGTGACAGAAAAACTAAGGAGTAGGAGTGGAGCTTGGGAAATGGGAGAGAACAGATTTCCTGCCCACCCCCACCCAAAGTGATAGAAGCTTTCTGACTGAATTAGACAGCTGGCCCCCCCAACCCCATTTTAAGATTTTTCTTGGCCAGGATAGATTATAAAAAGGCCCCTGTCTCTTTAAAAGTGCTACGTGAGCTTTGGAATAAGGGGCCATTTTTCCTTTTTATAGCAGATTTTGGAGGGCGTGTTCCTTTAAGTAAACCTCAGGGCACTATAAATACACTGCAGAGGAGCCATAATGACAGGGGAGAGAGGAGGGCCCAGCTCCTCCAGCCACCCCAGCCTTAGTCCTCCCCCACCCAACTTTCCTTTCCCAGCCCAAGGCTCCCTCCTTCCCAATCAGCCATTTCCCCAGCTTCTGTCTCCACAAGGGCTGCCCTCCATGGTCCTTGGCACTCTCTTGGCACATCTCCGAGCAGGTGTGGGTTCTTGGAGCAGCCCGCCAGGGGTCAGAGATCTGCCTAAGGGACTACCCCTCACAAAGGTTCCTGATGCCCCTTGCCCCCCAATCCTCTTGGAGATAGATGGTTACCCCAGAAGTCACTTCTGTATTGGTTTGGAAGCACAGCCCCTTGGGCCCAGCTGCTTCTTTACAGGGGAACCAAGCTGCCCCTGTTCCCAGCTTCCCTGGTTTCCAGTGCTTGGGTGACTTTGATTCAAGTTCATCGTGATCAAAGGGAAATTTCAGAAGAAACCTAGTCTGGGTGCGGGAAGGGAGCAAAATGTTTCCCCCTGACATTTCAAAACTACTGCCATCTTCGATACACTCCCCCTCCCCAATTTAGAGAATGCAAAATATGACTCCGAATAGCTCTCATGTGCCCATGGGGGAGGGGGTTCCCAAAATAGAGTATGGGGGTAAAACTGAGGCAATTCAGGCCCCTCGGTCTCTGCCCATTACTCCTTACTGCCCCTGTGGCTTGGGCCATCTCCGCTCTAGCCCTCTCTGCCTTCTCCCTTTACCCGGCCTAAAGGATCGGAGCACATCTCATAGAGCACCCACAAAACAGATTTACTGGTGCCCACAGATCAGTGCCATCTCAGAAGCTCCACCCTACGAGATTGTGCCATCTTCCTCTCTGTCTGTCCCCTTTCCCCCAAGGGCAGTCCTGCAGGAGGCAAGACCGAGCAAAGCCCTCCTCCATCCCCCTTCCAGCACCCTCCAGATACCTGTTCTTCCACCCCCACCCCCTCCCTCTGTGGCCCAGGCTTTGATTGGGTGTGGATGGGGGAAGGGTGCCTCTCTACCTGGCCTGGGGCTAACTCCGGAGTGAGCCTCCATCCCCTTCCCAAGAGCCTCCGCACAATCCCTTTCTGGGGCTCCGGGGTGGCGCAAGAGCTCGGGGAACCCCGGCGGCCAGGATGCTGAGGCTCAGCTCGGAACACTCCCCCCTCCTCTGTCCTGCTGCCCCCCGGGCCCTCTCCGGCCTCCCCTCCCCCGTCTTCCCCCCATTTCCTCTCCATCTCTGTCTCCCCTTCCCTTCTCCTTTCTCCCCATCCCCCCTGCCCCTCCTTTCCCCTTGTCTCCCCAAGAGCAACAGTCTTCAGCGGGGCTAAGAGGGCCGCGGGGGCCCCCGGTTCTGGTCTCTCTGAAAGCAGGTGTGGGTGTCGGGGTGCCCCGGGCCCCCCTGCCCCTTCGGCCTGCCCCAGGCCCCCCGGCCGCTCCCGCTCCCTCGGGTCCGCGGCCTTTGTGCCGGGGGCCCCCCGCCCCCCGGGGCCGCAGCCCCGCCGCCCCCCGCCGGCCCCGGACACTCACCTCTCCCCGCCGCGCGCCCTTCCCGGCCGGGCCGCTGCCCCTCCGGGCCCCGCGCCCCTCCCGGGCCCCGCGGCGCCGGCTCCCGGGCCGGCCTCCGCGGACTCGCGGCCTTCCCGGGCCGCGGCGGCGCCGGGGGCCGGCCCTGGCGGCGGCTCTGCGGGGCCGTGGGGCCTCGGCGAAGGTTATGTGGGGCCACGGAGCGCCCTCCCCCGCCCGGCCCCCGCCCCCCGCCTCCCGCCTCCCCTCGCCGCCGCGCTCCCTCTCCGGCTCGGGCTCCGTGACGTTCCCTCCTCCCTCCCGCCTCCCTCCCCTGCTCCCCGCCTTCTCCTGCTTCCCCTCCCCTTCCCCCCGGGATCCTCCAGCCCAGTCTGTCTGCGCGCACACACACACACACACACACATGCATGCATGCACACGCGCACACACATGCATACGCGCACGCACATGCATGCACACACACGCGCGCACACACATACACGCACACACACGGGCACACGCTGACATTTATAGAGCGGTTTCAGATTCTACAACACTCTACACATCCGATCGCATCTGCTCTTCACCAGCACCCGGGGAAGGGGGCGCCGCGGGAGTTACCCCCATTTCACAGATGAGCACAGTGACCCTTTTAGAGGTTGAGTGACTGGCCAGTGATGGTCACAAAATGAATGTCAGCCTCAGGACGGGAGCGCGGGGCTCCGATTCCAGCTCCTGCCCTCCCTTGCACGGTGACAGGCTCCTCCCATGGACACGTCGCAGAACGTCTATTCACAAAGACTGTGGGTCACCACTGTGCACAATAACATTCAAAAACTCCCGGACGCGCTCCCCGAGTCCCTCAGACACCCAGCCCCAAGCTCGCCGACCCCGGGAGACACAGACATTCTGCCGCTAAGGCGGCACCAAGAAAGAGCCCAGACATCCGAACACACTCCCAGGAGCACACCCAGGGATACACACAGCTGCATACTTCCCGTTGGTGGGCTGGGGAAAGTGTTTGGGGGAGGGCAGTCATCCCAAGATGGACAGTGCTGCCAGATTGGCTAGCTAGCAGATGAGGGCTCTTCCCATTGGCCCTAGCCTGGGAGCCAGAGATGTGATGTTTCATTGTTTTCCTTTACTTGTCTTAATTTTCTTTTCTTTCTTTCTTTCTTTCTTTCTTTCTTTCTTTCTTTCTTTCTTTCTTTCTTTCTTTCTTTCTTTCTTTCTTTCTTTCTTTCTTTCTTTCTTTCTTTCTCTTTCTTCCTTCTTTCTCTCCTTCCTCTCTTTCTCTTCCCTTCTTTCTCTTTCTACTTACTTCTCTTTTCCTTTCTACCTATTTATCTTTCTTTCTTTCTACCAGTCTATCTACCCACCTTTCTCTTTCTACTATTTATCTATCTTTCTACCTATCTTTCTACCTATTTAATCTTTCTTTGTACTTGTGTATTTGTGTCTATCTCCCTATCTCTTTCTACCTATTTATCTTTCTTTCTACTAGTCTGTCTGTCTTTCTATCTACCTACCTTTCTCTTTCTTTCTACTATTTATCTTTCTTTCTACTCATCTGCCTGTCTATCTATGTAGCTAGCTAGCTAGGTAACTATTACCTGTTTATTCATTCATCTCCATAGATGAGCTATTTCCACTTCCTCAGCTTGTCTAAGAGCAGACTGGAGATAATCTGTTGAGACTCAAAGTCCAGGACATTAACCCTTATCATCTGACTTCTTCAACCCTTCTCCTCCAAACCTTTCTCTACTGGTTTTCCAAAATGCACATTGGTCCCTGTTCTGGACTGATCCCATTTCATTGCCCCTCCCCTCTCTAAAATACACTCCATACTCAAATCTTTCAGACCTAGCTACAATTAAGGGAAAAAACAGGCAGGGAGGGAGAACTTCCTATTTGGGACAGGATGCTTTAAGGACAGCCTCAGTTTTTTTCATCTGAACAATGGGCACAAAACTATATGGGATTAATGTGTGCATGTGAGGGGGGTGTTGTCTCCCTTCCTTCCTTTCCCATCTGCTTTCTTCTCTGCAATCCTTACTTTCCCCCTCAATCCTAAATGAATCATCATGTTCCCTCACAAACACACACACAACCCAAGTCTCTCTTTCTGGTCAGTGTTATAGAGAAACCAGCTTTGAATCAAGATTCCTAAGATCCATGGGGCCCTGCCCTTCCATGCCCAGGGGAATCTGTCTATAATTCTTCCAAGTGTCTAATTATTTCCTGCCTAATGACCAGCTTTGGGGAGGGGGAATGGAGAGGAAGGGGAGGAGGCATAGAATAAATACTAATTAGTCTTCCCCAGCTGTGACATCAACCACTTTGATGTGCTGCTTCACCCTTAGCCCATTCCCATAAGGCTTCCCAAAAAGGGGGGGGTGGTGGTGGAAGGAAACCAGAGCTGGAGGGATTCTGAGAGCAGACAGAACCCCAGAGCCTTTCTGGTCCTTTAAGAGGCAACTGGGTGCAATAGACCCACTGGATCTTTCATTGGGAGGTTGTAGTCATTGTTGTTCAGTTGTGGTAGCCTTGTATGGCTCTTTGTGACCCCATCAAAACCCAGTTTGAGTACGGCTTGCTGTGTGACCTTGGCAAAAGCACTTCACCCCACTTTCCTCTTCACTTCAGAGTCCTCAATGGCAAAATGGGGGCAATAATAACTGCATTAAGGGACTCATTCTGTTTAGGAATAAAAAGGTAATAATCTCAAAGTACTGTGCTTTGGCCTTATCACAGTGGGAATATTGTCTTCTTTTTGGAGCACTGAATTTTAGGAAGGCCCTTGGTAAGTGGAGGAGTGACAGGAGGGAGGCAGTCAAGATGCTGAATGACTGAAGTTCATGCAAGTAGGAGAAATAGCTGAAAGATCTGAGGATACTTAATTTGAAAAAGACTTAAGGGGGGCAGCCAGATGATGCAATGGATAGAGCACCAACCCTGGCTGGAATCAGGAGGACCTGAGTTCAAATGTGGCCTCAGACACTTAATAATTACCTAGCTGTGTGGCCTTGGGCAAGCCACTTAACCCCATTTGCCTTGCAAAAACCTAAAAAAATAGAAATTGTTTTGCTTTAGTCTCAGTATCACGACTTACAGCATATACCATATCTGGCAGAAGCTAGCAAGAGAGAGAGAGAGAGACAAACAGATAGAAATATAGATAAAGCATTTATTAAATGTTTATTATAGATCAGAAACTATGCTAAGCATTGGGAATACAAAAATAATCAGATAGTCCTAGCCCTCATAGAGCTTAGGTTCTAAAGGAGGAAGACAATATATAAAATGAAGTTAAAGATGTCCATTTGTGTAGAGGAGGTAAAGTCAAGAAAGACATGCCTCAGGTCTTTCCCCACTCCAATCCATCCTCCATTCACTTACCTAAGGGATTTCCTAAAGAGCCTGTCGGATCATATCACCCCACTGCTCAGTAAACTCCAGTGACTCCTTATCATTACCAGGATCAAATACAAAATGTTCTGTTTAGTATTCAAAGCCCTTCAGAATCTAAACCTCTCCTACCTTTCCAGTCTTCTTACACCTTAGTACCTGCCATATACTCTTCAGTCCAGTGACAATGGCCTCCTTGCCACTCCAGGAATAGGACACTTCATTTCTCTGCTTGGGGCATTTTCTGTAACCATCCCTTATTCCTGGAACACCCTCCCTCTTCCATTCTGCCTATTGATCTCCCAAGTTTCTTTGTTGTTATTGAGTTATTTCATTGTGTCCAACTCTTTGTGATCCCATTTAGGGCTTTTCTTGGCAAAGATACTAGAATAATTTGCCATTTCCTTATCCAATTTATTTTACAGATGAAGAAATTGAGGCAAACAGGATTAGTTGGCATGTCTGGGGTCACCCAACTAGAGTCAGGTCTTCCTGACCCCAGGCTCAGCACTCCCCCTAGTTTCTTTGATGATGGTGATGATGATAATGCTGATGTTTGTCTTTTCCAGTTATCAGATCTAGGCTTCCAAATGGATTAGAAGTAGTGGAAAAATAAGGGTGATGTTTTTCCTTCCTCCTCAAAGAAGGCCATGACACAAGGAGGTAATGTCATGACAAGCACATGAATTGGATTTGGAGAGGGGTTGCTATACTAAGTTACTAACCTCACTTTCTCCTCCACAGTCATCTGCATCCAGCAGCCAGATATGAATCAGGATGATTGAATACAAGGCGATTAGGGTTAAGTGACTTGTCCAGGATCAGACAGCTAGTAAGTATCAAGTGTCTGAGGCCACATTTGAACTCAGGTCCTCCTGACTCCAGAACCAGTGTTCTAGCCACTTTACCTTTTAAGACATAACAAAAAATCTCATCTTCTATAAACAGGAAACCATACTCAGCCTCTCTTAATTCTAGTGCCTTCTGTTAAAGTTTTCCCATTTATCTTGTATGTAACTTACTTTATATATATATATGTATATACATATATATATACATATATATATATATATGTATATCTTTGTTTGCATGAGGGAGGGAGTATCATTCACCTCTTTTTGTATCCCCAACACTTAGTATAATATCCAGCTCATAGTAAACACTTAATATTTATTGATTGATTGAAATACTCTGGGGATGCCAGTGGCTCAGCCAGGTTTCAAATATCTTTGGCCGTCAAGTACTTTCTTAAATGGAACTTCTGGGAAAAACTTATTGGAGGAAACATTGCAAGCTGGAGAAGATGGAAATGATACCTGGTCTACCAATCACTTATTAGCTTTATGATCTCCCTGAGTCTCTATTTGTAAAATGGAAGCAATGGCACTTGAAGCACTTACTTCATAGGGTTGTGGTGAGAAAAGTCTTCACTTTGTAATGTTATCATCATATTGGCAGTTATATGGTGTAGTGAATAGAGCATTGGCCTTGGAGTCAGAAGGACAGGGGTTTGAATCCAGCTTTAGACACTTACCACTTACTAGCTGTGTGACCTTGGGAAAGTTATTTATTCTGATTGCCTCACATCCAGGACCATTTCCAGTTGTCCTGATCCATATCTGGCCACTGACCCAGATGACTGTGGAGAAGAAAATGAGGCTGATGACTTAGCACAGCATCTCCCTCATTCAAATCCAATCCATGTACTTGAAATGGCATCACCTCCCCTGATGTCATGGTCTTCTTTGAGGATGAAGGACAAATATCATAATACATAATATTACCCTCCTCCAGGGTAAATGTGGAGCCTTAGATGTCTGTGAAATAAGCTTTATACTCAGTTCAACCTGCACAGGCCTGAAACTTTCCCAGTCCTCCTTAATGTTAATTCTTTCCCTCACTGATTATCTCATGAAAAAGTTTTGAATGTGTATTGTGATGAACAGGGGCTGGAAGTGGACAAAGTGCAGTGCCTGGGTCAGGAAGATGAAATCTTCCTGAGGCAAATCCAGTTTCAGACACTTCCTAGTTAATCAACCCCAGCAAGTCACTTAACCCAGTTGCCTCGGTTTCTAAAATTTGTCAGATGAGCTGGAGAAGGAAATGGCAAACCACTCCCATATCTTTGCCAAGAAAATCTCAATTAGGGTCATGGAGAGACAGATATGACTGAAACAACAGAATAGAAAATTTGATACGGACTTTACTAGCTATTTTAGTCCATACCATCCCATAAAAATAACTCTCTGGAAACAATCACCCAAGTGGTTATCTATTCTCTGCTTAAGATTCCTATTGAGGGGTAATCTACCATCTACTGAAGCAGCCTTTTTCATTTGGGTACAAAACTTGTAAGTTTTTCTATACATTAAGTTTAAATGGGCACCTTTTCCACTTTGACCCACTGTTTAGTTCTGCCCTCTTAGATCAAAAAGAAGAAAATTGAATTCTTCTTCCACATGAAGTTCCTTCAGATACTTTTTTTCCTGAATAATTTCATCATTTTATAAATAATGCCAGTCTTTCAATTAAAGGATAGTCATTTGGCTGTCTTCTTAGAACAAAGACAATCATGGCATCAGACTCATGGTTTAAGATGCCCATTGGAAGAGCACTGTTCCTGAGAGTGACAATCAACTCCAACTGGCTATTAGATACTTGAAGGTAGTTATCATGCCCCTTTTCCACTCTCAAGCCTTCTCTTCTCTAGTCCAAATATCTCCAGTCTCCAGTTGCTCTTTATATTTCAAGAACTCAAGGCACTTGACATTCCATTTGCCCACCCCTGAATGACTTTCACAATGTCTTTCTTAATCTGTGGTGCTGAGAACTGAACACAATATCCCAGTTGAGGTCTGACCAGAACGTAAGACAGTGGGCCCATCATTTCCTTATTCTGGGAAGTTATGTCCTTTTCAGTGCAGACCAAGAGCATATTCAGTGTTTTGACTCTTGACTCCTACTGAGTCTACCAACCCTCCCTGCCCCCTGCCTTTTTTTCCCAGATAAATATCTTATATTTGTGAAGTCAATTTCTTGAACCCAAGCAATAAAACTTTAAATTTACTCACATAATCTTTTTTAATTTTTAAAATTATTTTAATTTTTATTCATTCTTTTATTCACTAATTTATTTATTTGTTTATTGACAGTCACATAATCTTACTCTAATTCTCTCGATGGCAGAGAAGTGATTCTGAGTCCATAAAGACTATGCCTTCAAAGCCTGACTTGAAAGAATTCTGGTCTTAGGTCTGACCATATCAGATAAGCATCCAGAGGCTCTTCTCCAGCAGGTTAGCTCATTGGTTATGAAGTTTTGGGCTACTGCAAACCATGAAACAAAGAAAGATACAAAATGGCCCTCAGGCCTTAATGTATCTCTTTCTTTTCTGCAAGGACTGTGACAGAGAGACAGAAAGTACTATGAATCACATTGTTTTTAAATTATGTAGAAACATTAATTTGTCTGTAAGAATTATAAATGTGATAGTGTTATCTAACAATTTAATACAAGAGATAATGAATCATACCAATCTTTACATTATTTTGATAAACAAAACCAGAAAATAAAATTAAGTAATAAAATAAATGTTAGAGTGGTTCACAATTCCCCTTAGTTCTAGTAAAGTTGCTGACTAATTGGTTTTATTGTCCATTAAAATCAACAAGAAATATTATTTTACAGGACACTTGATCATCTCATATTTCAGTGTTCATGGTGAATGCTTGCAGGAACACTGACCAGTAACATGATTGCAGCTTATCCAGAAATAAAAATTTGTAGCGGAAGAAGAAAAACGGAGAGATTTTATAGAAAAACTCACTAAAAGGCTCCAAATTAAATCGACTTACTTTGATTTTTGGTGACTTTAACATAAAGGTGTTGGAAAATATCTTTCAGATATAAGAATGAAAGAGACCAAAGACTGGAAGAGCAGACAGAAACCTAATAGATTAGCATCATGAATAGTCTTGCTAAGAAAAAAAGGATAAGATGCTGGACATGATAAGAATCTAATATAATAATAAATAAAACTGATTATATTTTAACTGATAAGAGAGTATTGTATAGTGTAGACTATCAAAGTTAAATAGAAATGGATCCCTTCCTGTTGTATATTGACTTAGAAAACTACAAATTAACATTATCTCTGTTATATTTTAAAAAAATGTTTTTGTTAAAATGATTTAGGCCAAACTTGGGAGTTTTGTGGGCTGTAGCCCTGAGTTTGACCCTTCTGTAGTAGTGGAGAGAGACCTTGGCCTGGGAGACAGAGCAGAGGATAAATCCCACTTCTGACACATATATTGAATGGGTAGCTCTGGCTATGCCACTTTAGGCATATTTACGCAATTCTTTAAGATTAGAAATTGTAGTGCCAACTGTATTTGCAGAAGTTTCCTCATCTGGGAAATCCCTATAGCAATGAAATCACAGGTCTGCTTCCTATCCCTTTAAGGGACAGGAAATGACTCATTATTGAGGTGGGAGTTATTTCTGAATCAGCTGTCTGCATAAGGTCAGATCTTTAGTTTATTAGATCAAAGATGAAAACACAAAGCTAGAAGAAAGAATAAAATTGAGAAAAAGATATTATTTTCAGTTAAAATAATTCTAACTTGACCTATTTGAACAATTATTTAAAAAATGGATGGAAGAATGGACATTGAGCCTGACTATAAGCATCTAATATAAAAATTTTGACTTATATAAACTCTATTGCCTTAGTAAGGAGAATAAAACATCCTAAAATCAGAAAATACTTAATTTATATCCCAAGGAGGGATGTATGGCAAATAAGGGCAACACCATTTGAGAATATAAACATTTTTGCAAAATGTTATCAAGAAGTGCCTAATAGGTGAAATGATCAAAGGAAATGAACAGACTTCTCAAAAGAAGAAAGGAAAACTACCAACAATTATATGAAAAAAGTGCTCTAACCACTAATAATATGAAAATCATAAAACAAATCTTAGGTTCCATTTCACACCTATCAGTTTAGCGAGATGATTTAAAAAAGGAAGATAATCATTAGAGGAACTGTTCTTCTTTAAGATAGGCACACTAATACCCTATATGAATTAGTCCAACCATTCTGGAAAGCAAGTTGTAGCTATATAACCCAATTCATTAAATAATGCCTACTCTATTACCACTAGTAGATATATACCTCAAAGAGATTAAAAAAAAAAAGAGGGAAAAACACACAGGTGCAGAAATATTTATAATACCACACTTTATTGTACCAAAAAATTGGAATTAATGAGAGAGTAGCTGAATAAATGATGATTATCTGAATGTAATGGAACATTATTTTACTATAAAAATAATATAGTATTTAGAGAATTATGTTCTCTATTAATTATATTATATTATTAGAAAGAAATTATAGAATATTATAGAGAATCCTGGGAGATTCATATGAATTAATACAATATGAAATGAGCAGAACCAAAAGAACAAGGTTCACAATGACCACATTGTAAAGGAAAATCACTGAAAGATTTACATTGCTCAGTTAACATTAAGTTCCTATTATGTGCTAGCACTGTGATAAACTAAGTAAGGACACAAAAAATAGAAGCAAAAGACAGTTCATGTCCTCAAGGAATCCAAACAGAGGGAAGGCTCTGGAAATAAGAGGCACTTGAGAAACTTCCTGGAGAAGTCAGGGAAACCAAGAGGCAGAGCTGAAGAGGGAACGCATCCAGGCCAGAAAGAATATCCAGAGTCAAGAGAGGGTCTTGTTTGTGGAGCAGCTGGGAGGCCAGTGTGGCTGGATCAAAGAGGACAGACCCAGGAGTAAGGTGTAGGAAGACTGGAAAGGGAGGAGGGGGCTAGGTTGAAGATCAATACTCTATTTGATGTAATGTATTTGATGTTGTAGGCAATAGGAAACCATTGGAGTTTATTGAGTAGGGGGTTTATACAATGAAACTTGTACTTTAAGAAAATCATTTTAGTGGTAGAATGGAGTGGGGAGAGACTTGAGGCAGTTAGACTCATCAGCAGCTATTGCAATACTTGAGGTGAGAAGGGCCGTCACCAGAGTAGTGTCAGTGTCAGAAGAAAGAAGGATGCATATTAGACAGATGCCAAAAAATGTGAAAGCAACAGTTCTTGGCAACAACGTGGATATGAGGAGTAGAGAGATAGTGAAAAGTCTAGGGTGATACCTAGATTTTGAGCCTAAGAGACTTGGAAGATGGTATTTCCTTCTACAGGAATAGGGAGGTAAGGTTTGGGGGGAGAGAGATAATTAGTTCATTTTTGCTCATGTTGAGTTTAATATGTCTACTGGACATTGAGTTGGAAAGTGTCTGAGACTGGATCTGAACTCAGGTACTCCTGACTCCAGGGCCAGCGCTGTGTTCACTGTGCCACCTAGCCGCCCCTGCTCATAGCTTTCAGGCATCTTTTGGGCAAGTCTGGTGTGTGTACTCAGGCTTAGTTCATTCTGTTTCATGAACCTGAAGCACCGATTATGTCCTCCTTTGAAATCAGTCACTTCTTTTTCATCAGCAATTCTTCTTGCCTCCTGCTGAACCATCTTTATGGACATAGGAATTCCAATGGTCCTTTGCTTTTTCCCATCCATGTCTTCAATTTTGTCTTTCAATCAGGCAGTTTGGCTGCCTTGCCTCTCATGGCCTTCTTCTGCTTTGGGGTTTTCAGTAGGGTTTCTTCTTCCTGTAGTCAATCTCATTGGTTTCACAGTTGGAGGAGGACCAAACTGATGCTCAGCAGCATGATTTCCACTCACTTTTGCAAACTGAATCACTTTGAACTTGAATTCAGCATTGTACAGAAATCTTTTCCAAGCCATTTCTGGGCAGAATGTGGCAAAACATAACCTAATGTATTGGTAACAAATGAGAAACGATGAGTGCAAAGACACAAGCATGAAAAAGAGGGAAATGCAAGTAAAAACAATAGAACCACTGTAGAAGATGATCCCAGTTTTTAGACCCCAAATTTTTACAAAATAGGGTGTGTCTGGGGCAGCCAGGTGGTGTGGTAGATAGAGCACTGGCCCCTGTAGTCAGTAGAACCTGAATTCAAATCCAACCTCAGACACTTAATAATTACCCAGCTGTGTGACCATGGACAAGTCACTTAACCCTATTGCCTTGCAAAAACTAAAAAAAAAAGCGCATCTTATCATCTTATACATGAGGGTTAGGGTATAGAGAGAAGAGGGCCCAGGAACACCTAGGGTTAGAGGTTGTGATCTAGAAGAGGAGCTAGCAAAGGAGACAGAGGAGTGATCAGATAGGTAGGAGGAGAACCAGGAGAGAGGGGCATCCTGAAAACCTTGAGAGAAGAAGACAAAGTGACAGAGTCATCAGTGACAAAGGCTGCAGATAGATCAAGAGGAATGAAGATGGAGGAGATCATGGATAGCTTTTGAAGAGAGCAATTTGAATGGAATGATAAGGTCAGAAATTGGATTGTAAGGGGTTAAGAAGAGAGAAAGTAGAGGTATCTATTGTCCAAGGAACTTATTTAGCCCCAAAGGACACTCCAGAACTCACACTGAATCATACTTTCCATCTCTTGGCAATCATGATGACTAAAGATACAGAATGAGAAATATATTTTTAGACATGGCCAATGTGTAGATTCATTTTGCTTAACTATACTTAATTGGGAAGTTATGGGGAGAAGTAGAGGTTAGTGATTTTGTTATTGTTCAGTCTTTTTTCAGCTGTCAAGAGTCTGACTCTCCACAATCTCATTTGGGGTATTCTTGGCAAAGCTGCTGGAGCAGCTTGCAATTTCCTTTTCCAACTCAATTGACAGACAAAAAAATAGAGGCAAACAGGAAAATAACTTACCCAGGGTCACACAGCCAAATTTGAGCTCACAAAGCTTAGTCTTTTTGAATCCAGATCCAGTGCCATATTCACTTTTCCATCTAGGAAAAAAAAAAAAGAAAGAACATCAAAGAAATATTTAAAAAATACACAGCAGAGAGCAGAAGGAAGTTCAGAAGAGGATCCAGAGAAGCAGGGTAATGTTGAAACTACCATGTTCAATTTAATAGTGTCATACTCAATTCACTTTTTTCTGGGGAAGGGGGGTAGGTTGTGTTAGAAAGTGTTAAATTTATAATTATATAAAGAAAAAATCTAAAAATTTTGCAGAGAAGGATGATAGGAGATTATAAACAGTACAGTTTTCTAAACCAGCCAGAAGCAAATGAAAGGAAAAACTGATTTCAAGAAAGCTTAAGAGACCCAACTAAATTAGGTGATACTGTGGGGAATCTAAAGATACAGCTGCAAGGACAACAGAGAGATAAAAAATGGAAAAGATATATAAAGATTTTATTTTTTATTTTAAAAATTATATATTTACATAATATTGTATTTTCCCCAATTTCATGTAAAATAATTTTTAATATTTGTTTTTAAACTTTTTCTCTTTCCCTTTACTTCCTTTTAATTGAGAAGGCAAGCAATTTTATATACATTATCCATTTGTATCATGCAAAAAGTATTTCCTCAAATGCACAAAGATTTTTATAACAAACTTTTCACAAGAAGGACAACAGAGTCACAACATTTGGACTTTACAATGTCAGATCTGCTTCTAGAAGAAGTGGAAATAGTAGTGAGGAACATAAAGACAGGAAAATCTATGGATCAAGCATGGTTCATGAGGAGGGCTATGTTGGAAGCAATTGGAGACAATTTTGAAGGCATTGCATGTGAAAGAAGACAAGAAACAAAAGGTATAAAAAAATTCAGACATAATTATTGCTAAAAAAAATGACTAAGAGAACATCACTACCTCCTCCTCCTCATCGACATTTGTATCTATATAACATTTAATGAGAATAATTTAGACACCTTAATGGTAGTCTTGATAAAGAACCTGATAAAATAACAGGCTTTCATAAGTTGTGTTGTCCAGTAGACCACATCTTTACTATGCCATAACTCACTGCAAGGTACTGTCAATACTACAAGTATTTATTGAGAACTTACAACATGCCAAACCATCTGCAAGGTATCATTGGAAGCTCTCTGCCTACAGTTTAGCTGGGAGAGAAAACAGGTAGTACAGATAGAAACAAAAAGAGATAAGATCATTGCTGGGGGGAGAGGGAGCAGGAAAAACTTAATGTAGCTGAAATTTAAAGAAAGTGAGGAATTCTAAGAAGCAGCAGTGAGAAGGGAGATAGAATATCATGGATGAGCAAATGTAAGAGGACCAGTTTGCCTGGACCATTGATATACATGACTATGTGAAGGTTGGTAATGTGTAGAGAGGCTGAAATCATTATTTTTGAATGTATGTATGAGGTATTTGATACATCCCTTACAGGCTCTCTCCTTCAAGATCTCTTCCACTAATATGTCAAAATTATACAATAGTGGGGTGGCTAGAGTGGCACAGTGGATAGAGCACGGGCCCTGGAGTCAGGAGTACCTGAGTTCAAATCCGGCCTCAGACACTTAATAATTACCTAGCTGTGTGGCCTTAGGCAAGTCACTTAACTCCACTACCTTGCAAAAATCTTAAAAACAAACAAACAAAATTATACAGTATCTCAGGGGCAGCTAGGTGATACAAAGAATGGAACACCAGCCCTAGAGTCAGGAGGACTTGAGTTCAAATTTGACCTCAATGCAATCTATTTGAATAATTTTTAAAAATATGTCCTAACTCACTATTGATAGGAGAAATTGTGGGTTGGAACAATTCTGAGGTACTATCATTTATCTATTGGATTGGCCAATAGGACTGAAGGAGAAAATGATAAATATTGGAAGGGATGTGGGGAAATGAGACATTGATGCATTGTTGGAGGAGTTGAAATGATTCAATAATTCTTTGGAGCAATTTGAAACCATGCTGACCCTTTGGTCTGGCAGTGCCACTAGAAGAGATGAAATACGGAAGAAAAGAACCTATGAGAACAGGGATATTTATAGCAACTCTTTTCTAGTGGCAAGGAACTGGGGATTGAGGGGATGCCCATCGGCTGGGAAATGACTGAACAAATTGTGGTATGTGATTAAGATGAAATGCTATTCTGTTATAAGAAATGATTAACAGGATCTCTCAATAAAAACTTAGATGAGCAGATGGAATGAGAAATAAATAACAGAAATATTGTAGTATGATCACTTGTAAATAACTTACCTATTCTCAGCAATGCCGTGACCCAAGACAACTCTGAAGGGCTTATGATAAAGAATACTATCCATTCCGAAAATGGAGCTGAAGATGTCTGAATACATGCTTGTCTTAGCATCACCTTCCTGATGTTATGATCTTCTTTGAAAAAAAATAAAAACAGGGGTGGCTAGGTGGTGCAGTGGATAGAGCACCAGCCCTGGAGTCAGGAGTACCTGAGTTCAAATCAGACCTGGGATACTTAATAATTAACCTAGCTGTGTGGCCTTGGGCAAGCCACTTAACCTGCCTTGCAAAAAACAACAACAAAAAAAAAAAACCTAGAAAAAGAACAAAAACATCATCATCTTGAGTCTGGATAAATCATTTAACCCCTCTTTAAAAAAAAATTATATGGTATCTCAGCAAATTTGGATCAAAAGGATGTGGATTCAGATCTCTGCCTCACCATTTAGCAGGGCAATGAGATAGTTATTTTGCCCCTTTAGGCCTCCTTTCCTAGATCATAAAATGAGGGGATAGAACTAGCTGATGTCTGATGTCCCTTCTAACTGTATTATAGCTCTGGGATCCCTGGGGTAAGAAGAGTTTGATTGATAAGATCCCATGAGTTGAGATAAGTATTGGATTGTTATCTCATCATCCCTAGCAAGTTTTACCTTCAAGATAAGAATTACTCAGTTCCTTTATAGATCCAAAATCTATAAGTCCATCTCTTCTGATGCTTCATTCCTCCTCTGTCTCTTCTTCATCCTTGTTGTGCTCTATCCCTTGAGATTCTCCAAGGTCATGGTCCCAGCCACGGCATCACTTTCCTTTCTTCCCAATACTGACATAGTTGAAAATGACATTGCCCTTTTTATCTTATTACCCACCACATACCTCAACAAGCCTTGCTTCCATCTATTCACATGCAGCCAAATGAAGGAAGTCTGCAAGCAAGATTACCTTGCCAATTGGGTTCAACGCATTTATGTTCTGTCTTCCTTATTAGGTCTGAGTGGAATATTCCCTCTCAAGAGTTAATATTCCTAGTAAAGTTCTCTCAGGGTTAAAAAATCCTTAAAACAAAGACAGTCTATTACTTTTAGACTATTCTTAAAAGAAAGAGAGAGAGAGAGAGACCTTGCATTCTAAGCCAGGCACCCTCCCAATTCTGTTAGGGGGGGAAATAATGGACTATTTCCAGAGAGACCTTGCATTTATAAGTTAGTCACCTATTCAATGATAAAACTGTTTTAACTGGGAGAACAGTAGACTGTTCTCAGGAGAAAAACCTTGCATTCCAAAGAAGCTCATAAGACTCCTCTTTTTTGATAAGTAGACTGTTCCTAGACCTTGTGTTCCAAGACAAGTTACATTACTTCAATAAGATAGTTATAATCCTGAAGGTTATTCTCACCGTCTGGATGGTGAGGTAATATTTTATGAAAACCTTTCATTCTTTTCTTTGTTGCTGGAATAGATTTTTACAAGTAGAATGCAACTCTGAAAACTCACCCATGAGTTGACAGAGAGGAACGACACAGAGGAGGGGATCACGTTAGGCTATATAATCTTGCTTGACTGTCAATTCAGGGCAGCTCCTTGATCTTCACTTGCTTTGTGAGACTTGGAGTGTGCCCTTTTCTTGAGAAAAGCCAAAATAAACTTTTTTTTTTCTTTTGCTCAGAGGAGTCTCTATATTTTTAAGAGGATTTTTATCTCACACAGGTCTCACTCCTGCAACAAAATCCTTTCACTCCTAATTGATTCTCTCTCAAATTGCTCAAAAAGGCTCTTCCAGACCTCTACTCTCTTAGTAGAAGACCTTTGCTTCATACTTTACTGAAGGAATGGAGGCCATTTGAAATGTGGGTGCTCCCTTGTTCCTTATTCTAAATTTCAAAATCCCTTGACATCATCTCCCATTCTTTCTTCTTTTACATAATTATTTAAAGATGAGACAGACCTTCTGGCCTCTTCAACTGCTGACCTGACACCCTTGATTCTTCATTCTCTTTTAGTAAATAATAGCTATGATCTTTTCTCTCCAATATTCATAGATTTGGGCAGCTACCTTGCTGCCTACAAACACATCCCTGGGGAAAAAACCCAAACCCTTACTCAGGCTCCTAAGAATCTGGCTTCAGGGGGTGGCTAGGTGGCACAGTGGATAGAGCACTGGCCTTGGAGTCAGGAGTACCTAAATTCAAATCTGGCCTCAGACACTTAATAATTGCCTAGCTGTGTGGCCTTGGGCAAGCCGCTTAACCCCATTGCCTTGCAAAAACTAAAAAAAGAAAAAAAAAAGACTCTGGCTTCAGGAGATAGCCTTTTTCTTACTTTGCCTTCAGCTAGGCTGCCAGACCACTTTCTGAACATCTCCGAACCTACACATATGTATCCTTTGCTGCCAATCCACTCTTTCCAACTTTATTTCCTTATTTGTGTAGTCTTTCACTTTTAGAATATAAGCTTCTTGAGGACAGGGACTATCTTGCTTTATTTGTTTGTTTGTTTTTTACTTTTTGCATGACAATGGGGTTAAGCTGCCCCACCTCTTGCTTTTTAAATTTGCATTTCCTGCACTTAGCAAAGTCCTTTGCACATTAAGAGTTTAGTAAATATTTTTTCATACATTCATTTATTCACTAATTCATAGGCCTCTTCCATCCATTCAGTTTAGACATCCTGTATTTTGCTTTATGAAATTAAATTCCTAGCAAAAATGATCTATCCTCTTTGCTACACTTATTTTTACTTCATCCCTTGCTAGTTGGCTTCCAATACCTCATCTCTTAACTGAAACTGCTCTCTCCAAAGTTAACAAAATGTTTTTTTTTGCAAGGCAAACGGGGTTAAGTGGCTTGCCCATGGCCACACAGCTAGGTAATTAGTAAGTGTCTGAGACTGGATTTGAACCCAGGTACTCCTGACTCCAGGGCCAGTGCTCTATCCACTATGCCACCTAGCTGCCTCCTAACAAAATCTTTTTAAAAATTGATATTTTGGGGGTGCCTAGGTGGCACAGTGGATAGAGCACGAGCACCCAACCTGGAGTCAGGAGTACCTGAGTTCAAATCCAACCTCAGATACTTACTAATTACCTAGCTGTGTGGCCTTGGGCAAGTCACTTAACCCCATTGTCTTAAATTAAAAAAAAGTGAAAACTTATTTTTACATCACCTACATTTTAAAATATATTCCTCTTTCTTCTCTTTCCCAGTGAGGCATGTTTTATAACAAAAGAAAGGGGGCAGCTACAGTGGATAGAGCCATAGACCTGAAGTAAGGATGGACCTGAGTTCAAATTTTATCTCAGACACTTAACTAGTGATGTGACCCTGGGCAAGGCACTTAACCTCAATTACCTCTAAAAAAAAGAAAGGAAAAAAAATCAATTTAGCAAAATTAACCAAAGTATCATCTAAGTCTAATGGCATATCCAATGCTCCCATGTCCACAGTCCTCCTGACTTCAAGGAAGGGGGAAAGTGGAGTTTTCTCATTTCCTCTCCTGGGCAGACCTTGGTCATTTAGAAATAACACATTTTTTTTTTTTTTTTGGTGCTGTTTATTGTTCTAGTAATTGTTATATTGTTTTCCTGATTCTATTTACTTCACTCTGCATTCTGTTCCAACCCCCTACCCCCACCCCATACTCCTCTGAACCAATGATATCTTAACTGTCAAATACCTGGCCTTTTTACAATTCCCAGTCTTTGTTACCCTTTGCTAACATTTGACACTGTTGATCTCCCTTTTCTCCAAAAAGAAAAAGAAAGTCTCTTTCTTGGTTTTCATGATACTTTTCTTTCTTGTTTCACTTCCTCTCAGTCTTCAATTCAATATTTTTTTTTCCACTTTAGTATTTTTTTTTTAGATCAGCATCCATACCCATTCATCTGTATATCTCAATCCTCCTCTCTTCTCTCTCTTACCTTTTTACCAGATATCGTCTCTGTAAGGATGACTCCCAGGGTCTTTTTATTCAATCCTGGCCTCTTTTATTAATTTCTGTGCCACATAAACATTATGCAGAGGAAGAAAGCACAGTCTTTGGAAATAGAGGGCCTAGATTCAAATCCTCCCTCCCTGCTTGGTCTCAGAGTCTCAGTTTTCTCATCAGTGCAAATAAGAGTGGGGTGTGATTCCTTACTCATTTCCTAGTGAACATTTCCAATAGAGAGCCTGTGAGGGGACAGAGAATTAGCCTATGAATTTTTATTAGTATAAGGGAACTCCCTTGATAGATGCAGTTTGGCTCCTTCTTTCCAACATATAATCTTGGAGAGATGCCCAGAGTGAGGGAAGGTTAAGTACTTGTCAGAATCACATAGCCAGTGTGTGTCAGAGGCAAGATTTGAACTCAACTCCTCCTGATTCCAAGTTAGCTCTCTATCAGGTCACAATGCTTTTTGCTAAGTGTGGGATGATTGATTTACTCAGTCCCATTTGAAGTAAGTGATAAGATGCCCAATCAATCAGTTTCAAATGTGATCCTTGGGGTACTGATAAGCCTTTAAAAATCAGTTAATGAAATTCAATGACATCAGTTAAGAGATCTATTATAATGAATTGAGGTATTTTGCTCTGCATTCTGGGTCCTGTACAAAAATTGAAATGGGAAAAATCAAGAAACTGGAGAGAATGTGGAGTTCTAGTTAAAAATCCTGAGGAGGAATCTCCTGGGAAGAAAGAAGAAGGTTTAGCCTCCAACCCACCAGATGACCTCTGCCTCCCCATTTCTTTGACTACAAGGGAACTTTCCAGTTTTTTCATCCATCTCTAGGATCTAATCCTGACTCTTTGGTCTTTCTCTACCATGCCATAGAACTTTCCTCACCCCAGAAGTTCATCTCATCCCTGAGCTTCTTTTGCTTGGTCATCCATATGGGTCTTCAGTTCTCTTCAGACTCCATTCCTGTTCATGGCACATTGCAAATATATAATATATAAATGCTTCTTGACTTGACTTCTAGCCTAGAAGTGTCTAAAGGGTCTTCCTGTGTTCTATCTTCTTTTTATTGCCCTAAACACTTTTCCCCCAGATCTACAGGATTGGGGGAAGATATTTGTATTGAGAATGTGTACAAAGATGGAGGCAGAGTCACCATACTTAAAGGGAACCCCTTTGGGTACCCTTCCAATGGGAAAAGGACATTGGGGAGCCAAGAGTTTTGCTTTAACTCTAGTTTCTCATTCCCCAGTATTTTGTATGTATTTGGAGAATGGTGCCTCAAAGATATCTGGGGGGGGGTGCTTTGTGCCAACTATTCTTATGATACCACTTTAGTAAATACCTCTTTCCAAAAGCTACTTCTGACTGGCTTATTAAATTGATCTTCAACTGACAATTTTAAGGGGAATCAAAGTCATGAAACCAATGACATCACAGAATTATCCCCGATCTCATGAGCAGAGGTATCAAACTATCAGCCCACCAAACCAGAATTAAAACTTAATTGGAGAACAGCTAGGTGGTGCAATAGATGAAGCACCTGCCCTGGAATCAGAAGGACTGGTTCAAATCTAACCTCAGACACTTAGTACTTTATTAGTTATGTGACCTTGGGCAAGTCACTTAACCCCATTGCCTTGTCCAAAAAAAAAACTTAATTGGGAAATGTTTAATAAAATAAATAAGAACCCAATAGAACAAATTTGTGATTTTCTAAGTCAATATGCAGTCAGTAGGGATTCTTAAGTAAGTTTACTGTCTCTATTCTATTTGACACTACTGACTTAGAATAATCCCTAGACATAGGTGAAAATTGGGACACTAATGCACTGTTGGTGAAGTTGTGAACTGATCTGACAATTCTAGAGAACAATTTAGGATTGTGCCCAAAGAGCCATAAAATTATGCATGCCATTTAATCTACCAATACCACTTACTCAGTAAGTATCCCAAAGAGACCAAGGGAAAAGGAAAAGGATGTATAAGTACAAAAATATTTACAGCAGTTCTTTTTGTAGTGGCAAAGAATTGGAAATTGAGGGAAAACCAAGCAATTAGGGATAGCAAGTTTGTGCTATCAGAAATGATGAGTCCAATGTTTTCAGAAAAAACCTGGAAAGACTTACACAAATTGATGCAAAATGAAGTGAGCAAAACCAGGAGAACATTATACACAGTAATAACACGATTGTACAATGAACAACTGTGAATGACTTAGCTATTCTCAGCAATACAAGGATCCAAGACAATTCCAAAGAACTCATGATGTAAAATTCTATATCCATCTCCAAAGAAAGAACTGATGGAGTCTGAATGTAGATTGAGCCATATTGGGCTTCACTTTATTTTTTTTTCTGTTTCTCCCCTTTAGTCTTTGTCTTCTTTTACACCATGACTAATATGAAAATGTTTTGCATGATTGTACATGTATAATCTATACAAATTGCTTACAATTTCAGGGAGGAGAGAAAGAGAAAGGAAGGAGGGAGGGAGAAAATTTAGAACCCCCCTTTTAAAAATTTGAATATTAAAATGGCCTTTACAAGCAAGTGGGGGAAATATTATATAAAAAAAGAATACCTTCTAGACTGCTGAGGGATTGATATAGATATCTAAATACTGGGGACCCCAATCATTCAGTGGGAGTGAGATTTGGGATAAAGATGTTCCAGAGTTTCCTTGAGGGGCTACACTTTCTGAGTGGTTATGACCAAAATAACTCATCTTTCCCTATAAACTTGACCCTCTCCCTAATCTTACTATTTCTATCAAGGCAGTCCTCCCTCTCTAATCTCCTGGGTGTCCAACTTCAGTCACCCCACAGACTCAATCAGTCTTCAAACCTGCTAAGTCCCACCCATTCTATCTCCCCATCTCTAACTCCCCTTCTCTACCCTCCTACAGCCACTTTCACAGTTATCATATTTTTCCTGGGGCTATTGTAATAGCCTCCAAATGAGTCTCTCTGCCTCAATCTCTTCCTGACAAATTGCTTTCATCTCTTATACACAGAGTTTTCAACATTTTTGAGCCTCCACTCTGGAGTCTTTAAACAAATCAACATCCTAAGGTTTGTCTCCACTGTCTGTCTCTGTTAAAGCTTCTCCCATGAGTGAGTATGTCCTGGTCTGTCTCCTTTTTTTCTTCTTAGCAGCAGAAGTCTTCCTATCCTGTCCCAACTCCTCCCATCCTGAGGCGTGGGATAATAACTGGTCCACTGGGCCTGCATATTCTTGCCTCTAGGAGTCTTGTGAGTCTAGGCATGTGTGTGTGTGTGAATCTAGGTCTGTTGTGCCAGAGGGAAACTTGAGATTCTTTTTATCCAACCTTATTATCATTTTTAACAGAGTTAAAACTGAAAACCAACTTGGCAAAGGGTTTTAACCATTAGAGTCAGAAACTTTAGAAAGGAATCTTAATACTCCCTGGGTGATCCTGGTTGAGTCTCTTCCCCTTTCAGGAATCCAACATTTTGCTGTCCTTGGCTTCCCTTCTCACCAGTCAAAGATCATTCTGGGATTTCTCAGTCCTGCCCCTAGCATAGCCCATGCTTCTTCATCTGAACTGGCATTTGGCTTCTCAAACCTCGGTTTCCTCATCTGTAAAATGGGACTAATTATAGCATCATCATGACAGAATTATCAGGATCGCATAAGAGGGGCAACTAGGTGGCGCAGTGGACAGAGCACTGGCCCTGGAGTCAGGAGTACCTGAGTTCAAATCCAACCTCACACACTTAATAATTACCTGGCTGTGTGGCCTTTGGCAAGCCACTTAACCTCATTTGCCTTGCAAAAGAAAAAAAAAAGTACATAGAGATAAAGGGTAAACATGGGGATGGGGCACCTCTAAGTTCTCCCTGAGAGAGGGCCTCTCTCCCAAGACCCACCCCCTTTCTTCCTCACTCTCTACAGGATCGCACAACCGGTTCTGATCATTACATTTTGGAAATGTCTTTGCTGAGTTTAAGAGTAGTCCCCTAATGAGGCCACAAGGTGTCCTGGTCTAGTCCAGATCTTTTCTTTGCCGTTTTATGACTGAGCTCTGCATTTTGCATCATGTCACATGTATGGGAGCGGGGCGGGGTTGGGGACTCTGGGCCTGTGGAAACTAATTAGAGGGTCTCGGGATACTCCCTTCCTCTCCTCCCTCCCCAGGCGGCATTTCCAACATCTGGTCCTCCTTCTCTCACTCCCACGTAGCCTGGAGCTTCTTTATTCGCTGCTGTCATTCCCGCAGAGCACCACTGGAGGGCAGCAGACCCCAGAGAGCCGAGCCTGGAGGGACAAGGGGTAGAACTGCTCTACCTGGGCTCCCCTTGAGGAGCATCACCCCAGTCTCTGCCCAGCCCTCCCCGGGCCATGTGTGAGCCCAGAGCTTTTACAGATGAGCTCACCTGAGGCACAGAGTGACAGAGGCAGAATTCAAACCCAGTTCTCTTTACAGAGAATCTAATGCAATCGTTTCTTTTTTTTTTTTTAATTCATGCCAAAGGCCCAGTTAAGGGAAGTGACTTAACTAAGGATGGTGGAGGCAGGATTCTAACCCAGGCCCTCTGACATCAAAACCACTAGTCTTTCTGCTCTACCAAGATATATGATTTGGTGTCTCTTCAGGTCAGTTTCTGCAGAAAAGGTACCCAGACCAGAATGGGAGTGGGGTGAAGGGGGGAACAGAGTGGGGCCTAGGGACAGGAGGAGCGTTCCTCACCATTTGGAAGACCACTGCTCCTTCTGCATCTCTTGACCCTCTTCACTGTATGAGAGTCCTCAGTCCTTCATACTGTCCCATTGTCTTTAACCTAGCAAAGATGGAAAAAACTGCTTGGCTCCTGAACTCCATTGGATCCCCCCCACACATATGACCCATTCTGAAGTGGGGAACCCTCATTGCAGCTTTAAAATCAGTCAACAAGTGCCTATGAAATAAATGCTCCCTTGGGGCCAGCACTGTGAGCTGTCAGAGGTGGGGTTCAGGGGGTTCCTCAGCCTAGAGGAGCCGAGACAGGATGCCTGGATCCCCCCACAGGGCGTGGGAATGTCTCCATGCTTCTTCCTTTTCTGGTGCCTTTTCCCTTCATCCCCCCCCCCCCAACCAGTGACTCAGAAGGGAGACCAAGGGAAGCAGTGAGTCAGCCGCTGCTCCCCAGGGCTTCACCACCGCTGTCTGTGGCCCTGCCGGGGTTTCTATCCCCTGCCCAAGTCTCTCTTGCAGAGTAGCCTGAGTTTTTCTCTCCCGTCCTTTACCTACCCCCGGCCTCAAATGTGAGAAGCAATAACTGGGCTATTTGGGTCTGGATGTTCTTGAATGTAAAGAATTAGATGGCAGGATAAACAGTGGCAGGAAGACCTGAGTTCAAATGCTGCCTTAGACATTAATCAAGCTGTGTGGTCCTGGGCAAGTCACTTAAATCTTTCTCTGACTATTTCTTCATTTGTTTTGTTGGGGAATCATAATAAAAGCATCTAGCTCAAATGGTTGTTATGTTGACAGTATGACTAAAGGTCTAAAGGCATGAGATAAATGTTAGCTTTTGTTAGTATATGAGCATATATTTGCGTGTGAATCCAGGCCTGTCTGATTTGGAAGGGAACTCAGGGAGCCTTTAGTCTGACCTAATCATTTTAGAGAAGCAAAACTGAAGGTCAGAGCAGGAAAAAGGCTTGGCCAAGGGAAAAAATGACTGGATATGGACTTTTCTGATTTTAGCCCTAGGCTAAAACCTAATATGTATGTGACTTTGGCTAGGTCACTTCCCTTCCAGGGGTTGTTTTCTCCTCTAGTAGACTAGAGTTAGAATGGTTTTCCACCACCCCTGCAGACCCTCCAGTCCTAAACTCCTAAGAACTGGTGTCAGGGCTGGAACTAGAATACAGGCCCATCCCAAAGGTTTTCTCCACTGTTCTCCACTCCACTGCTGAAGCCATCTAATTGAATCTCATGATTTTATAGAAGAGAAAATGGAGACTGAGAAAAGGCTTGACTTTCCTTCTAATACTGTGATGGAAATTTGACCTCTCAAGAGAGCCCTTCTATTTGAGCTGACATACAGCACACTGACCATTGATTGTTCTCGTCAGACTTCAAGGAAATTATATTCTACCCCCTTCTCCCCTCCTCCATTCCTATCTCCCATCAGTAACTAAGGAGAGGAGATCTGGGAACTGTCTGTCTGGGTTACTGGAGAACAGGATGGGCATCTCCAGCCTAGCCTGGGGTATGTGGGGGTTGAGGGGCTCTTAAGTCTTTGGCAGTGTTAGGAATCCATTCTTCTTTCCCTCTTCCTTGGTCCCTAGATCTCTGTACTTTCCTTCATCCCAGCTCTCCTAGGGATCCTGGGGGATGCTTTGAAAGATAAAGAGGTAGCCCTGACTTATCCTTACCTCATTGTACAAGGAAAATAAGAGGTAGTGCCATGTGATTGCGGCATGGCTTCTTCAACTCTCTCATTTTTAGAATTACAGGATCATAATTTTAGAAGTGGAATAGACATTAAAGATTATCTGGGCCAACCCCCTTATTTACAGTTGGGAAAGAGAAAGGGCTTGACCAACTTCCCGGAGGCAGTCAGAACCAAAGCTGGGATTTGAATGGAGCTCCCCTGCTATTTCCAGTCCCCCTCCCCCAACTGGAATGAGTCTAGAATAAGGGGAAGAATTGGGGGTGTATAGCAAAGACTTAGGAGGAGCATGAGAGTTATAGCTGCAAGTATTTTAAGGACCACAAAAGGGAACCTGTCTTTAACTTGACCATCACTACATAATACCTTGGCTAGCTAGTAACACTGGACAATAAGACTGACCCCAAACTTCTCCTGAAGGTAAAGGCTCAACTTTTAATTACCAGCTCTCTATCTGAGTTGCTCTACAGCAACAAGAGAAATACAAGAGTGAGCAAAGCACTCAAAATTTAAAAAAAAACAATCACAGGAGGGACACTTGGATAGGTGTCTGGTCGGTGGAAGCAGGCTCTAACAGGTTGCCAAGAAGGAACTTCAAAGAACAAGAGTAAAAGTTCTCAAGGAAGAGAATGGGCTAGTCATAGGGTGGAGCCTCCTAGGAAAGCCTTGAGGAGAAATCTTGGAGCAAACTGAATTAAACAACGTGGTCCAGAGTTGCCCAAGATTTACTGGCCTGGATGGGTAAAGCACTGCAGAGTTGGAGACCTCCAAATTAATGGGCTCCCAAATCCACTTGGGAGTCATTAGGAAGAGAGAACAGATTTGTTCTTCTTGGCCTCAGAAGGCTGGATTAAGAACACCTGGGGAAACTGCAGAGGGGTAGATTTGGGGGTGATGTAAAACATAGAACAAAAACAAAACACTTTCTGTTCAATTCTAATTATCCTAAGTCCCCTCCTGAGCAAGTCATGTAGTCTCTGTTCACCAGGGATGTTATAAAGGAGATTTCTATTCACACGTGGTTGAGACAACTGAGATTCTTTATAGTATCTCATGGCTTCTTCATATCTTGGCACTAGGAAATAGAAAGGGGGTTGTCAGAGGACAAAGCAAGACCCAGGCTGCAGAAGCTGGGGGTGGGGAATGGTGCTGAAGGGGGCACACCTATGAGAGGAGTATGGGGAGCCCTGGATGCCCCCTTCCATTTCTTCTTAGACACAGCAATTGGGGGTTCTTAGAGCTGGTTTGGGGATGAGAGGAAGATGGATGTGAGGATATGGCAAGGGGCACAGAAGCTGATGCCAACTTCCAGAAGCCCCTAATTATGCCCATGGAGAGTGATTGTGTATGGGGAGCATTGCTTGGAGAAGGTATGCTAGGAGACTGTTATCTGTGCATGTCCCAATCAGACCTCTTAGATTCAAAGACGTACCAGAGGTTCTTCCCTCCTTCCTGCCTCTCCTCGGCATAGAAATGACCTGACTCAATTTGCCCACTGCATGGGTCCTAAGTCATAAGACCCTCTGTCCTCGAGAGTGACTCAGGCAAGGCAGACACCTCCCTGAGGCATGGAAGGCCCCATCCTGGAGGCTAACACTCTCCACCCCCAAACTGTGACCTTCTCTCCCAGCCAAGCCATAGGATGGGGTTCACCGAGCACACATGGGCCCTGGGAGCCTTGGCACCACTTGGCCTTCGGGCTTCATGGAGACTTGAAATGTTGCTGGTGGGGATCTTGGCAGTGGGTGGGGCTGCAGCTGGGGTTGGGGGGAAATGGGGGCTTGAGGCCTCCTTGGCTTTTCTCAAAGGGCCTTTGTGTGAGTGACTGGAGGGGGGAGAAGCAGGGGAACCCGCCCTGCTGGTGACTCACTGGCACATTGCTGGGTTCTGACTCATGCCACAGGCCCCCTCCCCCACCCCACCCCCTCTGGGAGCCTCCTGCCAGCTCCTTCCACGGGGACACTCAGATTCATCCCCACGCTGCCAGTATATTTGTGCACAGCGGGAAGGGGGTTTCTGGGCTTAGGACAATTACCAGACTTCATTCCCACTCCCTGCAGCCCCCTAGAGCCACTTTGCAGATCCCTCCAATCCCTCACCTCAATCTCGGCTTGGACAAGCCCCTCAGACTGTTTTGGGGGGGCTGGCTAGCTCCACTCAGAGCAGAAACAAGTTCTAGCCACACCAAATTTTCCTCTGACCTCCTCTTCCAAAGATTTCCCCCTAAAATTAGAGCATTTTGTTGCCATCCCTACCCAATTTGTGGGCAAAGTGGCTGAAGCCCCTCTTTTCTAGATTTCATTTCAAAGGTGAGGAAGCCGAGGCCCAGGCAAGTTGGAAAGGGACTATTTCAAGCTCACAGAGATGGAATCAGAACTCAGGTCCCCTACCTCTAAAGTCACTCTAAGGTAGACTTTCCACTGTTCTACACTGAATTAAACTGAACAAAAAGGAACTAAAAAACCTGTATGGTTGTTCCTTTCCTGGATCATCTAATACCGCCCACTTGGATGGAACCCTCTGACCAACAACCTCTGCTCACAATGCTCTGGGTTCCTTCCCTGTTTTAGAGATTCCAGTCCTTCCCAGGGAAGACTCCAGTCAAGGAAGACTCAATATTTCAGGATGGTCTTATCTTAGAAATCATTTCTAAGATGACATCCAGCTCTACCTACCCAACACCCTGTAACCAGATTTCTATAATGCTTTATAATTTTCCTCATCCTAATAGTCTTTTTTTTTTTTTTTGCAAGGCAATGAGGTTAAGTGGCTTGCCCAAGGCCACACAGCTAGGTAATTATTAAGTATCTGAGGTCAAATTTGAACTCAGGTCCTCCTGACTCCGGGGCTGGTGCTCTATCCACTGCGCCACCTAGCTGCCCCCTAAAAGTCTTTTGAGATAGGTAGTATAAGTAGTATTGACCCCATTTTACAGATCAGAAAACTTCAGCTTTCGAGATTCTGTGTTATCCCAACCCATTCCCCTGACCTCTAGCTTTCCCCACCTCTGGCTCAGATCAGCCCTGCCTGTCTCTCCCTGTCCTTGCCAGCAAACCCATCTAGTGAGATGGCTATTGAACTCTCTTTGAACAGGTTTCCCACTTTCAAGGACAAAAGCTTCCGTGGGAGAGACTTGGTGGGGGGGAGGTTACATTGACCACTTCCTGCCTTTAGGGGGTGTTGGAGTGAAAGCAACCCTCATGTGGAGTCATCTTGTTTCCATTTCTATAGCCGCTCTTGCATTTCCCTCAATACCCAGACCACCCTAATTCAGGCCCTCATTTCTCACTTAGGACAATTGGTTTCCTTGCTTCCATACTCTTCCATCACCAATTCATCTTCCACATGGCTGCCAATATCTTTCCAAGATAGGAGTGCATGGTTGGATTAAGTAGGTTACCAAATATTACCAGGAAAATTGACATAAAGAATTTCTTCAGAAATATGTGGCTGAAATAGTGGAACACTAAAGAAAAGCTTCCAAACACTAGATAGAATGCTATGGGGGATTTGGAAAAGATAGACAAGAATCACAAAGATGAGAAGTCATTCATTCTACTACTGGAGGTAGTACCTATCTTAAAGAGATTACAGAGCTAGGAAGGTTCATATCTGACCATGTGACTACCCTCCTCAAAAACCTCTAGGTGGTTCTCTATTGCTGTGAATATAAAATACAAAATCCTCTGCCTGGCTTGTAAAGCCCTCTACAACATGGTCCCAACCTCTTTCTAGACTTATTGCATATTCTCACCCCTGACGCAAGCAGCTCTGGCCAAACTGACCTTCTGGCTATTCCTGGAACTCCAGTTCCTCCACTTCTGTGCCTTGGAACAGGAAGACCCCATGCTTGAAATGTCTTCCCAGTTCTTAGAAACTAACTTCCTTCAAGGTCCATCTTAGGTACTACACCTTTCCTGACCTTCCAAATTGGGACATTCTTTCCCTCCTCCAAGAACTTAACTTCTCTGCACACATGCTGTATCTCCAGGCAAATGTAAGATCCTTGAAGGCAGGTACAATTCCATTTTCCTCTTTGTAGTCCCAGAGTTTAGAAGAGTGCCTTCAATTTAGTTCAATTCAGTAACAAGGCACTTTGTTAGATGCTGGGGATAAAAAGACAAAAAAAAAGTTCCTGTCCTCAAGGAGCTCACTCTCATAGAATTATTCCAACACAGAGAAATTAGTGTCTAAGTTCCTTACTTTAAAGACAGCTCAAGAGGAGCTACTTCTTTGTCCACAAAAACTGAGGCCATCCAGCTTGAGCTTCTTTCCTAGTTTTTTGCTTCAAACCTGCTTGACACCCAAACCTCATTCTTTTTCTTTCCAGGCTCTGAGGAAGAGCTGACCCCTCTATTTGTCAAGACTAACCCCTCTATTTGATCCCTATGTTCTCTCCACTTTCTCTTCTCTTGCTCTCTTAACTATCTACATTCCAGACTCATCAGTTGAAATTGCTCTCTTCAAAGTTACTGATTTCTTAAATTGCCAAATCCAGTGGTCTTTTCTCAGTCTTCAGTCTCTTTGATTTCTGCATCGTCTGATACTGTCCATCACCCTTTTCTTCTGGATAATCTTTTCTCTCTAGATTTCTGTGACACTACAAACTTCTGGTTCTCCTTCTAGCTGACTGTTCCTTCTCAGTTGCCTTTATTGGATCTTCATCCAGTTCCCCTCTGGGTATTCTATAGGACCCTGGCCAGGGTTTTCTTTTGTCCCCCTCTATACTATTTCACTTGGTGATCTCATCAGCTCCCCTGAATTCAATCTCTCAAATGTCCTTATCCAATCCTAACCTCTCTTCAGACCTCCAGGCTTTCATTTATAACTACCTATTAAGATTTTTCCAACTGGATAGTCAGACAGCTTAAACTCAACTTGTCCAAAACTGGACTCATCTTTCTCCAAAACTTCTTCCCTCCTCTCAACTTCTCTATCATATGAAAGGTTCCACCATCTTCCTAGTCACCAATGCTTGGGTGTCATCCTTGACTCCTCACTATTTCTCAATCCCTATGTCCAATCATTGCCAAGGTCTTTCCTTCATAACATCTTTTGAATTATATATATTGCCCCCTTCCTCCTCTGACACTGTCAACATCCTGGTGGCAATAGCCTTCCACAAATCTCTTCTCATGCAGTTCATCCTCTACTTAGTTGTTAAAATATCTTCCTGATACATAGATTTGATCTGCTATCCTTCCTCCCTACTCAACCGTCAGTGACTCCCTGTTACCTCTAAGAACAAACATAAAATCCGATGTTATTCAAAGGCCTTCAAAACTTGCCTACCTACTACCTTTCTAGGCTTCTTTTACCTTAAACTGTCCCTCACCCTAACCCCCCATATACTCTACCATCCAGTGACAAGGACTTCCTTGCTTTGGACAAGGAACTCCATCTCTTCACTGAGCATTTTCCTTGGCTGTCCCCCATGCAGGGAATGTTCTCCTTCCTCATTTCTTACCACCTTGATTCTTTCAAGTCATAGTTCCTTTGGCAGGAAGCCTTTCCCAATTTCCTCTTAATTCTAGAGCCTTTCCTTTGATAATTATTTCCAATTTAACCCAAATATCACTTATTTCCACATATATGTTTGCATATCTTCTCTCTCACTAGACTATGAGATCCTTGAGAGCATGGATTGTTTTTGTCTTCCTCAGCACAGCATCTCTCTATATTGAGTTATTTTTCTTTTTTGTCCAACTCTTCCTGATTCCATTTGGGGTTTTCTTGGCAAAGATACTAGAGTGACTTACCATTTCCTTCTCCAGTTCATTTGATAGACTAGGGAAAATGAGGTAAACAGGGTGATGTGACTTGCCCACGTTCACTAAGTGTCTGATACTGGATTTGAACTCAGGCCCATGAGTCTTCCTGACTCCAGTGGTTGCTCCAAGAACTCTGGTACCACCTAACTGCCCCAGAATTCCCACTTTGATATTCCCTACAAGTGGTTCCCCCAGTGCATAGTACATACTAGACATTCAGTAAATGCTTACTAACTAGATTCCATTTCTTCTAGCTCCCTCCAGAGTGATCCTGCTAATCCTGCCCCACCCAAATCTTCAATCTCTATCAAAAGAATCCTTCTCTGTTGTTTACAAACATGCAACCTCACATACCTAAAAACAAAAAAAAAACCCCTTTACTTGACCCGGCCATCATTCTATCTTCCTAGTTGTTTTTCTACTTTTCCTGGTCAAACTTTAAACAGGTGATAATATTTCCTGCCTTCACTTCCCAGCCTCCTCTTTACTTTTCAACCCCTTTCAGTTCGACCTCTGATTTCACGCCTTATTGGAAACTGCTTTCTTCAAGATAATAGCAATTAACAGGTAATATTTATATAGTGCTTTAAGAGCACTTTAGAAATGTTATTTCATCTGATCCTCACAAAAGCCCTTGGAGTTAGAGGTTATTATTATCTCTAATTTACAGAAGAAACTGAGACCTAAAGAATTTGTCCAGGGTCACACAGTGTGTCTGAGGTCACATTTGAATTCAAGTCTCCCTGCCTCCAATTCCAGCTAGTTGTCAAAGATTTCTTAAATCATGAATTATTGATGTGTGTGTGTGTGTGTGTGTGTGTGTGTCTGTGTGTGTGTGTGTGAGAGAGAGAGAGAGAGAGATGGATCCCTTTGGCAGTCTGATGATAGTAGTTATGAATCCTCAGAAGGTTTCAAAATACATGAAATAAAATATATAGGATTACAAAGGAAACTGATAAAACATTTACCAAACTTTTTTTTTAAAATAAGTATGTAGACTCCAGCTTGAGTCCCTCTCTCAAATGTTAATCCAGTGAGTGGCCTTTTCTCTAACCTTACTCTGGAGGAGTTCTTATTCTTGTTTATTTGATAACAAAGGTCATCATTCCCTCCTCCTCAATAATCTCTCCTTTCTGGGTTTTCATAACTGACCTTTCCTGACTCTCCTCCTGTCTGAATACTCCTTCTGAAGTCTCCTTTGCTGGACCATCATCCATTTCTTATCCCCTGTGTTTGAGATCTGTCCAAGGTCTCCTCTTCTATCTCTATACTTTCCTAAGGTGATAACAACTCCCAAAGGTAAAATTATGATATCTGGGGGCGGCTAGGTGGCACAGTGGATAAAGCATTGGCCCTGGAGTCAGGAGTACCTGGGTTCAAATCTGGTCTCAGACACTTAATAATTACCTAGCTGTGTGGCCTTGGGCAAGCCACTTAACCCCATTTGCCTTGCCAAAAATCTAAAAAAAAAATTATGATATCTCTGTAAACTTCTCCCATATCTACATATCCCATAGTCTCTCATTACCTATAACCTGCTAGACAGACATCTCCATGTGGATGTCCCATAAGTATTTCAACCTTGGCATGTCCAAAATAGAATTATCTTTACTCTTGCCCCTATTTCTTTTCTTCCCCTCCTTGTTTCTATAGAGGACACCACCATCCTTCAAGATACCTGGGTTTACAGTGCTGGAGTCAGCTTTGCTCTTTCCTTCTCACCACTTATATCCAGTCCGTTGCGAGCCTGGTGGAATCTGCCCCAAAATCCTCTCTCATCTGGCACTTACTTTCAACCCAACTAGACACCACCCTCATTCAGACCTCTCTCCTGGACTGCTTACTGCAAAAGTCTTCTACTTAATCTCTCTCATACTCCTATCACCCATGCAGCTGCCAAACTGATATTCCTAAAGCACAGGTCTGCCCATGTCTCCCTTAGATCATCAAGTTCCAGTGGCTCTCATCTTGTCTCTAGGTTAAAATGTAATCTACTCGGTTAGACATTCAAATCTCTTCAAAATTTGGCTCCAACTTATCTTTCCAGACTGATTTCACATCACTCCTCTTCACATACTAAATAGGTTCCAATTAGTTTTTTTACCCTTTCCTGTTCATGAAATTTCATTTCCGGACTCTCTGTTTTTGCAGATTCTCTATCTCCAATGTCTGGAATTCTCTCCTTCCTCCCTTCTCCCTTCTAGACTCTCAATACTTCAAAGAGGTCCAAGACAGAAAGGACCCCGTCTACCCCCAAATAAGTATAGAATCACTTTTTGTGGTATCAAAGAATTGGAAACAAAGTAGATGCCCATAGACTGATTAAATGAATCACAGCATATAAAAGCAATTAAATTTTATGGCACGGTTAAAAAGATGACTATGAAGAATTCAGAGATGCGTGGGAAGATTTCTTTGAACTGATGCGAGTGAAATGAGCAAAACCTAGAGAGACCAAAAAAATAAAGCAGATGTGTGTGATTTTAAACGACCACACTTGGTCCTGGGGAAAATATTCGAAAAGGCATTTATTTCCTTCCCTTCTTTGTAGAGGTGGGTAACTCTGGGTGTGGAACATTGCAGTCATTCTTTGTCGGCGTGGTTGGTTTTGCCAGACTGTTTTTACAATGTTTTTTTTTTTTATTCTTTGTTAACAAAGAATGGCTTGCTTCGGGAATTAGGGCTAGGGTCGGAAATCAAGATGGCATTAAAATATGTCAAATCCCAAACCTTAAAAGTAGATAGGATTGTTTTTCCTTGGCCGGCGCCCCTTTCCGGCTTCTCAGTCCCGCTGTGGGACGGACTGATAGCTGTCAGGTCCAGGTGGGAGCAGCGGGCAGCCCAGCCGCGGGCCGGGCCGGGGGCCAGGCGGGCCGGGCCGGGCCGGGCCGGGCTGCGGGCCGCCTGCCAGACGGCCGGGCTCGCTGCCGGGCCCTGAGTCACGCCGCCCTGACTCACCGGCCGCGCGGCCCCGCCCCCCGCCCGCAGGCCGCCGCGGCCGCCAACAAACACCGCGTCGCCCAGCAACCAGGAGGCGGGGCCGCCTGCCAGCCGGCCCCGCCCCGCCCCGCCCGGCCCGGCCCGCCCCGCCCCGCCCCGCCCCGCCCGGCCCCGGGAGCGGGCACTCGGGGCGCAGACCGGGCCGCTTCCAGCCGCGGCCTCGCCACCGTCGGGCCTCCAGCTTAGGGCAGGCAGAGTCAGTCCAGGAGGGCAGGGAGAGGACGCGGGGGAGCCCGAGACGCAGGGGCCGGCCCCGGGGGAGGAGCTTGCAGGTACCAGGTGAAGGAGAGGAGGGCCCAGGCGGGAGAGCTTTTAGAATTCTGAGCTCCGACCCAGCCCTCGTGCATCCCCCAGGATGGAGGGCCTGCCGTGGAGGCCACCCTGGGCAGTGACGGCCACCCTGGGCAGAGCGCCGCAATCGGGGCCACCCATCTGGGTGACCCTTCCCCCTGACGTAAAAATGAAGCAGGCTGTCCCCAGGTTGTTCCTAAGGTCCCTTCCGGGCAAGAGATAGATGAAACCACGGGAGGCACATGGCAGCCTCAGGCGGACAAAAGTAACACCTGGGGAGGAGCCAGTAGCCCAGGGTCACACAGCCCCCCACTCTTTCCCTGCCACCTTGATCTGTGGTCCTGACCTTGGACATTGGGTACCTGGGGAGGAAGCTGTCCCCAAGCCAACCTTGGGGATACATCAGATACACCGATAGAAAGTGTAGAGACCAGCCTTGGGAGGAATGTCATCTGGGGAGTCAGCCGTGGCAGTGAGGAGAGGCTAAAGAACCTTGGGCAAGGTGGAACTTGTTTCTAGGGACCTGGAGTCTTCCCTAGGTGAGACTTCTTGCTTCGAACCCTCCCTCCTCACTCATCTCTGGGGGAGGGGGGAGAAGGGCCAAACTAACTCTGGCAGGAAGCAGAGAGGCAGAGAAGGAAGCTATTTTTTTCTTTTGGAGTAAAAAAGGATGGTGTCACTTCATGTTATACCCTAGGCCCTCTGCTCCCTTTCTATTCCCCCTTCCAAGGTGACAGCTGCCACTGAGAGCCAATTACCTGTGGACTTAGAGCTCTAGTTCCTGTGTAGGGCTAACCCTCTCACTTATACAAATGGAGAAACTAAGGCCCAGAGATCATATAGGCCTTAAGTGGTAGTATTTAAGAGTTCCTAAACAATCAACTGGCTTTTTTTTCCCCCATGAGGCCAGGTTGCACAGGTAACAGGTACAGGGGAAAAGTAGCAATCCCAATAAAAACACAGACCTGGCTCCTAAATTCATGTACATATCTAAGTCTATGGCATATGGTTTGAGGAACATGGGGTCCTGAGGAAGAGACAGGATCATAGCTCTGAACTAAAACTGAAAACAGTGTATTGCACATAGTAAGTACTGCTAAAAATGCTTGGTGAGGTGTACCTAGCCCAAGAGGAAGTGAGGAGCAGTGAATGGGAAGGTGGCCTTGAAGTCAGAAGATCTGTCTAGAAACCCCCGCCCTGACATAAACTGTGCAACCCAGGGCAAATCATTTAAATCTCTTGCATTCTAGGCAACTTGGTAGAGGAAGTGCTGGCTTGCCTTGAAATTTCCTTCTCCAGCAGCTCCCTAAATCAAGGAAACCACTGCTCCAGTCCCTGTATAGCCTAACCCTCTAACTATACCAATGGAGAAACTAAGGCCCCAAGATATTAAGTGGTAGTATTTGAACCGAGAGCTCCTAAACAGTCAACTGGCTTTTTTTTTTCCCCATGAGGCTAGGTTGTTCCTGGGAAAGGTGTTTTTGGTGAAAAGCAGCCTCATACTTTTTTGAGGAAATAGAAGAGGGGTTTGTAGGGGAGATGGGCCTAGCTTTGGACCCCACTGGAGAGGTGGAAGCAAAGGGGAAGGGGGTTTCATAGAAGATCAACCACAACTTTGTTCAGAAGGACCAAGATGGGGATGAACCTGTTTTGTCACTGTGCCTTGAATGCCACCAATGACATGTGTATATGGATAAATCCAAGACCACCTGGCTCCTCTCTGACTGAGCAAGTCACTTTACCTCAGGCTGCCCCCTGCATTTCTTGCAATCCCAATAAAAACACATGTACATATCTAGTCCATGGAAAATATTGCCATATGATACTATCAAGGTCTTCAAGGAGGAGGGTTTTGGGTGTTGCCACTTTCCTCCTCCTGCATATATTAGGCCAGTCTTTCATGCAGAGTGGAAGTGGAGTCCCTGGAGCTAAGGACCACCATTGGGACCTTCTAAAAGGGGGATCCCCAGCGTCCCATAATAGTCAGAAGAATGAGCTAGATCCACCCTTCCAGGGTTAGTCATCAGGGAGGAATGTGTCCAATATGGGCTGGGTGTGGACTGGCCACATAGACCCTTCAGTCTGGTCAGCGAAAGTCAGTTACCTAGAAAGGACATCGCTGTTCTAAGTGTCGGTGACAATGGGAAGGCTGGGAAGATAGATCCTGGGGTCCTGAGGCTAGAGTGGCATCTTTCTCCTGGCTAGCTAGCTACTCTGGAAAATATTGAGGCAGGAAAATTCGAGATGCATCTGGGGGTTAGGGAAGGCAGACAATAGAGAAGAAACCTATTATCTTTCACCTTGTTGGGTCCTGTAGGTGGAACTATCGGCCATCACCCCCTTCATCATCTCTGATTCTCCCAAACCCAGAGCAAATCATCTTCTGGGGTGTGCCTTCCAGAATTGCTCCTGGCCCACTTTTAGATTCAACTTGGTCTTTTCAGTCTCCAAGGCCAGGCTGTTTCTTGCTTCAGGACAGGGGCTCCTTGGACAGTGATGACTGATGGGCAGAGGAATCATCTGAGGAAATTGGCCTCTGAGGTTCTCAGTTAATGACCCTGTTGCTTTCTTCAAGTGCTCCCACCCTCCTAATTATACACCTTCAAAACCTTTCACTGAGTCTAGAGAAGGGAAGAAAGGAAAAGGACAGTGATCTTAGAGATAGGAAGGAAGAGGGAAGGAGGGAAATGAAGGAGAGGGAAGAGAAGGGAACTCAGAGCTGGGAGGAGACCTTGGCTTTTGTCAGTCTCTCCTCATTCTGGTTTGGAGCAAGCTGTGTGTGAGAGAAAGAGAAGGGAGGAGGGAGAGAGAGAGAGAGAGAGAGAGAGAGAGAGAGAGAGAGAGAGAGAGAGAGAGAGAGAGAGAGAGAGAGAGAGACTGTGTACATTTATAGTTAGTAACTGGCTGCCTGCCCTTTTAAGCTCTCCCAGTCTCTCTGTCTCTTCCCCCTCAACCCCCCCCCCCCCCTTGATCCCACATGGCTGGGTAGGCCTGGGAGCTGATGCTGTCTGGGTTGATGCAGGGAGAGGGGCGACACACAGGACTGTGGTGATTTTTACCTCTTCTCTCAGCTAAAGAGGCAACAGGAAGTGAGGGTACTGTCAGGAGCCAGATGTTTGGGAGCCAGGAAGCTAGGAAAAGCCACAGAGGGATCTTGGGGTGGCCAGGCTGGAGCCTTAGACTAGGGAAGCAACAGTGGGGGTGGGGGCTTGGGGATAAGGACTGAGGCCCAATAAGCCCCTTTGTTCGTGTCTGAAGCTCCTCCCCCAAATTTTAGACCCTCCCAATCTCAACCCTTGCTTGATTCTTCTCCCCCTCCTTCAAGACTGTCCCTTCCATTACCCATCTGGCCCCTGGGGACCTAAAGTTGTACCCTGGAGGAGCAGTGTCTGTCCCCACATCTGCTTCTGTCTCTTCCCCAGCTCTGTTCCTATGGTCCCCTTTCTGTTTTCTGTCTCTGTCCTCAGCTCTCTTTCCACCTCTGTCTCTGTCACTCAATGCCCAGTGCCTTAGCCTTAGTCTCCTCACTGGTTGGGGGGTGGGAAAAGGGGCTGAGGTTGGATCTGGGCCCCCTCCTGGGCCCCCCAGCCCGGCCAGACTGGCCTCGCCTGCCATTGTTTACTGCTGCCTAGCTCCAAGGAAACTTAACCCGACACAGTAATTTTATTTGGGAACTTCCAGTGGTTACTATGGCAACCACTAGTGACGTCACAGGGGCTGAGATCCTGGGGGGAGATGGGGTAGAAGACCCCAGAAGGGCCCCTTGTTAACTCTGTATGTACCAGTCTCTGGGCTCAGCCTGAGATGGCAGCTGGGCCAACAGATGTGCTACCAGATGTGGTTCTGGAAGTTCTATGAATCTTCATAGATTTTCCCCTACCTCCTTAGTCTGGGAAGTACCTTCTGGCAGCATCTGGGACTTCCCCCTTCTGATGGCCCCAGCCTGTTGCAGTGGTACCTTGGTGACTTTTGGGTCAGGAACTGTCTGTCAATGAGTATTTTGGGTGGTGGTGAGTCAGCACCCAGAGCTGGCAAGTGGTGTGATGTGCAGGCATGGCAGGGGTGGGGGGCACTGAGCCCTATTCTCTCCTGACTCACGCTATGCCCTTGGTGAACGCCCAGCCACTGCCCTTACCAGGAGATTCTTTGGGCTTGGCCACTAGAAATCTCACCAAGATCCACTAGAGGCAGAACTGGCTAGGGAGGGACTGGGGCCACACTGGGCCTTACGGACCCACATCTATATGGCCTCAACGTTACATTTGAGGCAGGGTCCTGAAATTCTGTCCCAGACCACTAAGGAAGTTTGGACTGATTGCTAGAACATTAGCTACCTTACTAGGTAAGGTAGGAAGAATTGGGAAGAATCTGCCCCCATCTGGTGCCTCTGGTCCCTTAGGGGAAAGAGTGCGTGAGCCAGACCCTATTCCTTGTACTCCGAGATTCCAAGCCCAGGGGTGGGGAAGCTTAGGCCAGGCATTTCCCGGATGTGGGGAGCGGCTGGGGATCCCAGAGTAGATCCATAACATGACTGGTTACCGGGACAACAGGCAGGCATGGGCCCCTTGGCATGGAGAAAACCAAGACTGTCAAGGCAGTGGGGATAGGCAGGGAGGCCAGGCTGCAGTGCTTCAGACTGGGCCATGGGCCCATTGCTGTTCAGAGCAGTGATAACCACAGTGACGTCGGTCCACCAAGCTGACTTCCTAAACCCCAGCCTGTTTGATGTCTCTGTGTGCAAGGTTGCCATGGGGCCCGGCGGGTCTGTGTATGAGTATATGGGTGTGTGTGTGTGTGTGTGTGTGTGTGTGTGTGTGTGTGTGTGTGTGTGAGACTGTGGTGTCTGAGTACTGACCTGATACTCAAGGGGAGACAAAGGGATCCCTGGGTCAAGGAGTCCCCTTTGATAACCTCTTTCTTCCTGGAGCTTCAGTTGATGGCCTAGAGATGGCCAGAATACAGTCTAGTGATACCTAGTGATGACCAGTATATGGCTGGGGGTGGGCTGGGCAGAGACTGGGAAGTATCCTGCAGTGGAGAGACTAATGGGGAGGAGGTTATCCGGCTCTGGAGAGGTTCTGTAGGGTAGATGAGCAAGTTTTAGCTAGTTTGTATGACAAGCACAAAGAGTTGAACTTGTACCTCTACTCTGCAGAGTTTATGTATTGGGGGAAGGAGGGTGGTTCTAGATGGGGAGTAAGGAAATGGCAAGGTAGTCCAGAGGGACTCTGGACACCCAGGATGAAGGGGGGATGGGAAAGGGGATAAGGGGAGCAGGTGAGAGGTGGAGCAGGTATGCCCTGGGGGCTGGGCCCCACCCTGTGTAGGGGAATTCTGTGCCATCCTCATTCTTCCCTTAGGCTCCTGGAGGCTGGATCTGCTCCTCATCGTGCCCCAACCTGTTAGATACTGCCTACCAGGCACAGCCACTTGCCTTGGGCCACCATAGCAGAGGGTACATGAGGGTTTTCATTTGGACCCCAAACCTTCCAGCTCCCCTTTATCAAGGAGCTGCAGAGTTCAATTTTGGGGAAGAATAGAAGCTATCATTTATAGGAAATGCTAATAAGCACCATGTCAGTAGAAGAAATCTGCAAAATATGCTAGGGAGAAAGGGCCAAGAAGGAGCAACCAAGTCCATAGCCTTCCCTACTACTGACTCTGACAGTCCCACCCAAGGACCATGGTCTAACATTTCTTTTGACAACATAGTATCTGTGACCCGAACCTCCCTTCCCCATATAATTGTCTACTGTTGGTTCCTACAGTTTGGAGGGGAGGGGAAGGAGAAAGGGAACTGAATAATCATAGCTGCTTTCCATTTAAACTTCACTTGAGTTGTGTCCCCATCAACCTCCCTCCAACTCCATTGGGCCACTCCTTCTGCAGGAACCACCTTGGGCACTGAGGTTCTCTGAGATGAGTGAAGAAGTAAGCTGATGGATCTGTCCTGATGGTACCTGAGAGTACCTTTTCTCTACTGAAGATTCTGAATGCCTTCCCCGAGCTCTAGGCACCCCCCCAAAACCCCTCCTGCCAGTTGCCAACCCAAGAACTCAGCTTCCCTGGAAAAATGGTGCAGCTTTTCTCCCCTACTCCCCACAGGACATAAGGTTCTCAGATTCTCAGTGCCAAGCCTGTGGCTTGTGAATGTCCTACCTGAGAATGAGAAGACAAAAGAGTAATTGGTTAATCCAGGGATGGCTTTGGTACCTTATGGAGACAAGGAGGTGACCCTGAGACTCTTGAGGGCTGAGCTGACTGAAAAGTTCAGTATTATTTAGTTGTATTCCTTTTGAGTAGGAACCTGGTGGGGAACATTGTCTGAGGATCACTTTAGCTAAATTTGGAGACTCTCAACCAGATGTGGGCTGCAGGGTGATGAATTTTTTGGTCATAGAGCAGTTTCTATCTTTGTTGGTAAAGACAAAATTGTTGAAACTTTGCTCATCACTTCCCTCCTCCGAGCCTCAGTTTCTTCACGTGTAAAATGAAAGGGATGGTCGCTAAGGTCTCTTCTGCTTCTGGATCTATGGTCCTCAGGCTGAAATATCAGATAAAGTAAGAGGCTGAAGGTTCATTGGGACACGTCAATGAGGACAGACTCAGAGCCCTACAGAATAAGAATGTCCATTATCTATCGATTTCCTAGAACACAAGAAGGTTGAGGAGACTTTGGCCATCGTGTCCGGTGCCATTTAGAAGCATAGGGTATTGTCTCCCCCAAAGCCCTCTTATCCACCCTACCCTGGTGGCCTTTGGAGTCCTCGGCCGGGATGGACGGTCGATGCATGGGTTTCCTAGGCTGCCGGGGGAGAGTATGGCAGGGTCAGGAAGGAGAGAGGAGTACCCACCCTGGAATCAGCCGAGCCCCTCCCCCAGTGGGGGCTCCTGAAGTCCGAGGCAGCGAAAGAGAGAGGCATGGAAGGAGAGAGTTGGAGAAGGAACAAAAGACGGGAGAGCAGCTGGGACAGAGCCGGGGCTGGACGGCAGAAAGGGGGAGAGCGGAGGCCGCGAGGGTCCCTGCAGCGGCGGGCAGAGCTGGGTGCCACCGTCATCCGGCTGAGCCCAGAGAAGAGGGACGAGGGCAGCGGCGGGGGCGCCACGGGAGTTAGGGGCACGGCAAAGCGGGCAGCTCGGGGCCCGGAGGCCCACGGGTGACGGGGCCACGGGGCGAGGCAGAACGGGCAGGGAAAAGTTGTGTCGGGCCGGGGTCAAGTTCGGGGGCGGCTGGAGGCGCCGATGGAGGGGCGCGGGGCCCGGGGCGGCCCGAGGGGCGCGGCGCGGCCCAGGCGGGGGCGGGCCCGGCCCCGGGCCCCGGGACAGCGCGGCCCCGCCCCCGCCCCTCCCTCGCCCTCGCCCCGGCGGTAATGAGGAGGGAGGAGACGGCGAAGGTTTTAAAAAGGATTCCTCCCCCGGCCGGGCGGGCAGTGACCAGGGCGGGGGCCAGGGCCCGGAGTTCCGGCCCGGTAAGTGCAGGAGGCGGCGGCCGCGCGGCTTGTCCCGGGACTGACTTCTGGGCGGGCGGGGCCGGGCCGGGCCGGGCCGGGCCGGGCCGGGCCGGGGGCTGTGTGGGGGGCGGCCGCCCTGCTCGCCCTCCCGGGCCGGGCCGGCACCGAGACCGCGGCGGCGGGGGGGGGGAGGTCTGGAGCCGAGGCTCCCAGGCTGGGCAGCGGCCCCGGCCGGCCCGGGACCCCGGAGACGGAGGGGACCCCGGCGCGGAGCGCGCCCCTCGGAGCCTCGGGGGGCCGCCCGGAGCAGCGGCCCCTCCCCCACCCGCGGCCCCAACTCCTTTCAAGTTGTCCAGGGCCGCCCCACCCAGCCGGGGCGCCGGGGAGAAGGGGCCGGCGTTGCGCAAAAGCCCCGGGGCAGGCGTCGGGCTGGGGGTGTGCCGCGAGGGGGCAGGGAGGCTCCGCCGCGGTCCTCCTCCCAGGACCCGGTGCCCTGGGGACTCCCCTCCCCGGGTTCTAGCTGGAGTTCTCTCCCAACAGGTCTCCCCCAGCCCAGCCTGGAGCTGTGACTCTGTCTGTCTGTCTGTCTGTGGGCCTGGGCCACCAGGGGTCAGCTAGGGGTGCGGGGAATGCTGGTCCCTGGTTCCGGTAGGTGCTGGAGACGGCTTTACAGAGAGCTGGCGGTGAACCTGGGGGAAATTGCCCCTCCTTCACCCGGGACTGGAAACTTTGCGTGACTCCTAGCTTGAGTGGGGGTCTTGGGTTTTTCTGGAGTGGCCGTGGTCCAAATCCTCTCCGGTCCCTGCTACACTTGGGTGTGGTCTCTCAAAGACCACCCGAGTCACCTTGACCCAAGCCCTCAGCTCTTAGGGGATCAGGATTGAGAGCAATTCCCGTAGTCCCCTCAGCCCAGGAGAGTGACCCTCAGCCTCCCACAAATCCCTGACAACTTGTGGAAGGAAAAATTTCCATTCAGTGTGTGTGTGTATCTACGTATTGATAAGTGGGTTTGCAGTCGGGGACCTGGATTCAAATCCCTGTTCTGACAGTAACTTGTCTGACCTTGAACTTGGAATTCCTGAACTTCTCTGAGCAGTTTTCCATCCATACTTTGGCCACTTGTGGAAGTAAAGGGGTATTGTCTCCCCCAAAGTCCCAGAGCTGGGGAGCTTGCTCCCCTCAGTATTACAGCAGGTCCTTTCTTGCACTTATTTCAGTAGGGGCCAGGGATGTTCAGGGGTTAAGGTGATACACCTGTGCTATCAGAAACCTTCCTCCCCACTCTTTTGGGAGGAAAGTGACTGGTTCAAGGTCATAAAGGAAGGCCCTGCTTGGTATGTCTGGAGCCCCAACACCAGTTTAGCCCTGGAGATCATGAAGAAGCTGGGGGAGGGAAGAGCTTTGAGGCCAAGATTTCGATCCTTTTGTGGTCCACTTCTCTTCACACAGGGAAAAACTCTGATCCATGATCCTCAACTGATTCTCACCTTGCTTCTAACCCAGTCGCCCTTGTAAACTAGGACCCTGGTGTGAGGGTCTAGATGGCTCCATCCCTGTAGGGGTCACAGCTTGGAACTGATATCCCAGTAGTGGGGGTTCTGGAGGAAATTTGGGGGCAACCTCCACTGTCTGTGGAGATCAATAACTCAGCTTTGCGTCTGGAGGCAGGGGTGGGGGCCTCTGGGTTGTCTTAACTTTTTTCCCCACCCCCAGTTCCAAGTCCCCAGACTCCCTCCCCCCCTCCCCTCCTGTTCTCCCAGAAGGAAAAGCAACTTTTCCTGTCTGGGCTCTGAGGCAGGGGGAGGGTGCTGGGGCACCTCTCCTTGATTTAAAGACACAGTTTTCTGGATCCCACACTGAGGATTCACATACTTAGGAGCATATAGGCCTGGGATCCAGGCTCAGGCCTTCCTGCTCTCCCCCTCCGACGGCCCCCTTGAGGTTTGCTTTGCTCCCCAGCTGCCCTGCTTTCACCACACCCCCAGCCCCCTGTTCAGAAGCTCCTGATTTACAGGGTCAGCCCTAGGGAAACTATGCCAGGCTCCTGATACACATAGGACACATACATGACTGGGCAAGTCCATGGGGGTGGGGTCTACATGGACCTAATTTCCTTTGGTGCACATTTCTCTGAACATCCACTCTAAGATCATCAACCTTAGGGGGCAGCTCTGGACACCTTGGGGCCCACCCGATGCCTGTCACAACTGGAGACCAGATGTTCTGAGATGGATACAGCTGCAGTGCCCGCCTCCCCCATCCCCCCAAGCCTGTGGGTTAATTAGCTTCTTTGGTACAGGGAATGGAGGAGGGGAGGCAGTCTACCCCTCTTCTATCCACCCTGGGGGTAATAGACTTTTGTAGATCTCAAAGCATGCTTTGAACAAAACCACACCCCAGAGCCTTTTTAAAGTGTCTTTTATAAAGCTGTTGGGATAGTGAACTCTCCCTTTATCACACCCTTGTTGTGACATGCACAAAAGGATGCTAGGTGGAAGGGGGGGGGGAGGCATTCCTCAGAGCAATCCCAGACCCAGTATGCCCTGAACCTAATGACTGTACCTCTTTTCCCCTGTAAGGTGAGGTCCTCTTGCCTCATTGGGAATCACTTACCCCCAACACCATCCTTTTGATATATGGTTTCCCTTTTTCCCAGTTTGAATTTATCCTGATGTCCTGGCCTGGCTTTGTTCTGAATTCACTGTGTAATCTTGGGCGTGCCCCTGAATTTTTCTGGTCTTTGAGTTCTCCACCTGGAAAGTAGAAAGTGTACAATAAGTTGATGGCTGGTAAGGGCCAAGGCTTGGGTCCTCTTGATCCTTTTCGGCCCAGGGTTTTTTCTCTGTTCCCTCTCTGGAGAAGCTAACTGAATCGTTAATGTTCCCACAGTCAAAGATGGTGCCACTGGAAGCTGGGAATCCTAGGCAGTAGTTAGTGGAGGGTAGGCTTGGTGTTATTGGGTGGAAGTGGAGGCTGAGGTCCTATGGATCTTAGAAGCTTGGTTAGGGACTATTACCTAAGAAGACACAGGTAATGGATACCATCTTGAGGGTGGTCATTTTAAGCTCCCATCCTGGGCAAAGGTGGTATCACATATTCCTTAAGATGTCAGCCCCAACTATTGGCACCAAGGTTTGGAGGGTTTCCCAGCATGACAATGTTGGTGGCATTTGGTCCTTATGAAAATTCGCCCTTCCAGATAAAATTGGCCTTGTATTTCTGGCCACAGCAAAGGAAATTTCCTGGTGAGAGGGTGCCTGAGGGACAGAGTCTTGGGGAATCAGGGTTCTGAGGACACTTATAAACTTGATTTTAGCTAGTGGCACAGGCTTAAGGAACTACCCCACCCCAGATTTGGATCTTAGAACCAGGTTCAAAAAGTTGTAATTCATGATTTAGGGAAAGGGAGAGAGGAGGGTTTAGCTCTGGCTACTCTTCTGGCTCAGGAAAATCCCCAAGAGCCCTTGCCCTGATATTTGACCTGAAAAGTAGGGAATAGGAAAATTTATATGACAGTGAAGCAAGTAATATGCTGGACCCAGCTGTTTATAAGAGGTTGGAGTGACAATGAAGAGGATAGGTCAGAGGGAGAAATCCTCTCACTGGGAATCAAATTTAGACCTGTCCTGGGCTTATTTTAGCACGTTGAGATGAGGGGTTGAAGATTTGTTCCCTTCTCCAAAGGGAACCTGGCTCTGTGTCCCACCAAAAGACCATGAGGGTGGAGTAGATGGATTGGGAACTGTGGTTTTGTCTGGTTTTCTTATTTAGACAGTGATTCAGAACCCACTAAAAAAAAAAAAAGGCCCTATAGTAACTATAGGCTGGATTACAAGCCAGCCGAGGGGCTCTCAGGTAAGCTGTCCTCTGCCTTCGACCTAGGCAGACTTCTCTTTTGGGAGATCACTCATTCTTGGCTCTCTCTGCTCTTCAGCATGACAGCCTTCTCCAGTGTAGCTGGCTAGGCCCCACCTTGGGGGAGGGGGCATGGCTTCAACAGCTGTCCAGTGGGAGGGAGGTGGAAAAGAATGATTTCCAGTCAGAGGCCCCCTTCTAAAGGGAAGGGTAATGGTTGGGGAAATAGCCCCAGGAGGGTTCCCCTTGTCAGATCTGCTGTGTGGGCCCCAGCTCCTGCTTTGTGGTGTCTCTGTTGAGGATCTAAGCCCATTAGTCTGAAACGTTAGTGACAGGCCTGGCCCTGTGGCCCAAGCCCAGGCAGCCAGGCTGAGGCAGGGTGGAGCCTGGATGGTTTGGTATTTTCCAATCCAGCCCAGGGAGTGGGTGGAAAGTATGTGGGGACAGGGTTTGGAGGCCGCTCTGGAAGTTGCCCCTGATTCATCCTTGGGAGCCTGAGTAGGGGGAACTTTGAATGTGCCTGTGTACATATCTGTCTTGTGGTCACTGAGTCCTGTCTTCTCTCTTCAGACTTTCCTCAGAGCTTCACTTAAAGTCCTCCATTCTAGACTGGGCCTGCTGCCTTCGAACCGTTCCCATGCTTCTGCCCGCTGGGTCCCCACCTGCCTTTTTGCTGGGCCTGGGGCCTAAGCGCAGACGTGTCCTGCTCCTGGCTTCTTGGAGTAGGGGCAAGGTCACTGAGATCTAGCGGAGCAGGAACTTTGGAGAAGACTGTCTTGTCTGCTGGGACAGGGTGGGCCTTGGCCAGGTTCAGGGCTGTGTGCAGGGGAAACCCCACAGGAAACGGGCCGGGCCAGAGGGCCGCCCTTCCCGTTCTGTTCTGTTCCCCAGGACACCAATGTGCTGCCTCACTTCCGGAGGCAGCTTGGGGCAGGGCGGGTGCTGGGAGGCAGGAGGCAGGAGGCAGGAAGCTGGGGGGTCTCTCTTTCCAGCCTATTCCTGCCTGTACTAAACTTTGCCCAGCTCCTTAAACATCCATCTTGGGAAAAGAAGCATCCTGGCTTGCGGGTGTCTTAAAAGGAAGGGAAGAGGCTACTGGGTATCTTCCCCCCAGTTCTACTTGGGAGTGGTCTTTTCCACACCCATTGGATCTGGCGCTCCTTGCTCTCTGGAGCTACTAAGGGTGCCCTACTGGCTTTAGGCATGGCTAGCTAACCCAAGGACAGGACCAATTTGGAGATGTTAGGGAATTGGAATATGAACCTTTGACTATCTTTCCAAAAAAAAGACCAGATTCCACCAGGGAGAGGATTAAGGCCCAGCCATGGGGCCATGACAGAAGCTGGGGTGGGGGGGGAGGCCCTGGTGGTTTCCTCCTCCTCTTTGGGCTTCTAGGAAACTGCGCCAGCTGGTGTGAGATCACTTCCTCACCCTGCCTGCCTGCCTGCCACCCAATTTTCTTTTCCTCTCTCCCTAGCCCTGTTTGACCTGCCCAGCTGGAGAGGGAGGCTATACCTTTCCTCTGTCAGGATCTCTACCCATTGGGGTGGGGGGCCAGAACCCCAGGGGAGAGTAGAAAGGAGAACTGGTCTCCATGACTTTGGAACCATAGGTTCATCCAGTCACCCAAGGCATGTCCCTTCCCCTACCCAACCTTCATCAGAGGTCAGTGGTTGTCACTTCTTTCCACTAGCTGCTGCTGCTTCTGTACATCTGACTTCCCTTTTCTGCAGAGGGGGAGCTTTATCCAGATGTATACCTCTGAAAGAATTCCTCGACCCTGCTTTGGGTTTTAGATTACTAGAGCTAGAGAAACTCCCCAGCTCTAACTGCCCAAGCTCCGGCCTGGAGAAAGGGCTCCATCCCAGATTCAGGGCTGGGATATTTAGGTTGGCAGAAAACATTCCCTCTGGGCCCAAAAGGGAAAGATCACAGGACCTTAGAGCTATAGCTAGAAGGGACCCTAGAAGGCCTGGAGATTAATCCTCAATTTTACAGATGAGGAAACCGGAGTCCAGAGAGACTGGGGAGGGTGGGAAGAAGGGTGATACTACCCTAGATTATGGGCATCCCAATGAGAGGTTTATTCTTTCTTATTTGTTGCTTCTGTTCTCTCCTCCCTAGGTGTGAGTTTTCTCTACAGTCCTGGACCCAGCACCCCTGAGCCTTGGCCGGCTGGGGTTCCTGGGGATGGGATTTGATTACTGCCACAAATCACATTGCCAGGGATTTCCAACTGACCACTGGCCCTGCTGCTGGAACTGCCAGGTCCACTGTTAATGTGCATGTGTGTGGGTGCATATTTATGGGGCGATGAAGCCCAAAGAAGTGGGCCCCTCTGCCCGGCCTGGCCTGAGGAGCAGGACTTAGCTGCCTTGTGAACAGAGTCAGCATCATATTGTGTTCACAGTGGCTAAGTTCCGCCCCCCTTGTCCCCCTACCCTTGGCCACCTCGCTCTTCGTCCAGTCTGTCTGCTTCTAGGTCTCACTGGGTTTTGCCTCCTGTGCCTACTGAGCTGAAACACAGTTGCTTTGGATAAACTGGCTCAGTTCAGCAGGAACAGGAGTCTGGCCTTCTCCTGGAGACACCTGCCCTGTGACCTGAGAGCGTGGGAGGCTGGAAGGGCCCCCAAGTCCAGTGGTGGGAATGGAGGTGCTGCCTCTAGCTATCGCTGCGATGCTGACTTTCTAGCTTGTGTCTCTAGTGTCCAAAGGGATCTGAGGACTGCCTTGGCAGCTTCAAGACTTTGCAGTGAGAGCCGAGTGACCAGAAGAAGACTTGGTGCTAAAGGGATGCAGAGACCTCCTGAACTTAATGTACATTATGCATAATTTCAGCAAGCTCAAATTTCATCTAATTCTTACTCTCTCCAATTTTCCCAATTTAGATGAGAGATAACTTCTAAGTCATAAAAAAAATGACAAAGGTTACTATCTGCCTTAGTTTCTTCCCTTCCTTCCCAAACTCTAGGCCTAGTACCCATCCCCCCCTGTTTCCCTGCTTGGGGTTGGCAATTACTCAAGAGGAAATGACTCCAGACCCCTGCCCCAAGACCGTTAAGTGCCAATCTTGGGCTTCTAGAGTGAAACTCTAACCCAAATGGCCCTCCTGCTTCATGGACTGGGTGGCATCCTCCAAGCCTTGTAAGAGATTGGAATTCAGGAGCCCATTATTTTCTTCCCCTCTTAAAGTAAGCACCTGTGGATGAGGTTCAGGGCTTTTCTCCTGGAGCCTCCTCTCCTAAAGCATCCCCACCAGCCTTACTCTCTAGGGACAGAGGGGAAGGGGGAAGAGGTTTTTCTTGGTATTATCTCTGCTCTTTGGGGAAAAGCTTCTCTTCAAACAAGTCACTTAAACTCCAAGAGCTGCAGCCCCATGGAGGTTAGGATTGATTCCTATAGCTTCACTGATGAACTATCCTTGCTGCTTCCAACTGAGGACATATTCCTGATGCTTCCCCTACCTCCATCCTCCCAGTACCTGAAGTACCTCCCTCTACTCTGTGTGTAAATGGAATGAAGGCAGGAACCTGGGCTCTTCTTCTCCAGCATGTGGCTCCTGTTTTAAGAGATGGTCTACTCTACCTCTATATAAACTGGGCTTTAGACCAGAATTGGACTAAGGAGTCTGGGATACCAGTTGAGCCTCCTGAGTGACCCATTATTCCCATCCAAGGGTCGAAGAGAGCCTGAAAATCTAGGCAGAAAAGTGAGGAATGGATGAACCTTCAGTTATTTTAGGGCTCAACAATGAACATACAGACACCCAAACAGGAGAGGTAAATGATGTATTTCTACTCTAAACCAAAGTCCAATTAAAGTTTATTCCAACTCAGGCCCATCATATCAGGAAGGTTTTGGGTCTGTTCTTCCTTTGAACTCTTGGTCCCTCCTTCCTGAACTGGATTTCTATAAGCTGTGGCTCATTCTCCCTTCAGACATACATGCCCTTAATAAAACTGGGGGGCAGGGTGAGAGGGCTGAGACTGAAGGCACTCTGGGCCATGGAGGAAGGGTGGGGGGGTGAAGGAGCTGGTGGATTGAGAGGCTGAGAGAGGTAAGAAATTATTTAAGGGAATAAAGGGGATGAGAAAGAGAGGGCAGAAAGTTGGGAGAGATAAGGGGGGCCTAGTGCCCCCAGGGACAAGAACTGAGGCTGAGAAGGATGAAGTGCTGGGGATGCAGAAGAGTTTGCTGGTGGGATGTGAGGGGGGGGTTGACAGAAGAGATGTGGGGGGGGCAGGAGAGAGGAGATGGGAGGACAGGCGATTGAAGAGATAGAGCAAGGGACAGGAGGGAATGGGGGGACAGGTAGTAGAGGGAATGGGGGCAGGAGACAAGGATGTGGGGGACAGTAGAGGGAATGGGGGCAGGAGAGAAGAATGGGGGACAGTAGAGGGAATGGGGGCAGGAGAAGAATGTGGGGGACAGTAGAGGGAATGGGGGCAGGAGACAAGGGATGTGGGGACAGTAGAGGGAATGGGGGCAGGAGACAAGGGATGTGGGGGACAGTAGAGGGAATGGGGGGCAGGAGAGAAGAATGTGGGGGACAGTAGAGGGAATGGGGGCAGGAGAGAAGAATGTGGGGGACGGTAGAGGGAATGGGGGGCAGGAGAGAAGAATGTGGGGGACAGTAGAGGGAATGGGGGCAGGAGACAAGGGTGTGGGGGACAGGTGATTGAGGAGGCATGGAGGGGTGGAGGCGGGGCACGGAGGAGACGCTGGGGGACAAGTAATGGAAGGCAATGCAGGGAATGACGTGGGGGTGACTGCGGGGCGGGCGCCCCCTGCCTGCAGCCCGGCGCCCCCACAGCCGCTCGGCTCCCGGCCCTGACGGACGGCTCGGCGGACCAATGGCAGCGCGGCCCGCGCCGCGCCCCGCCTCGCCCGCCGATGTGGCGGCTACACCGCCTCCGCAAGGTCGCGGTGTCGGCGCGCCCCCTGGCGGCGCCGCACGGAGGCGCCCGCGCACTCCCGCGTTCCTCCTGGCCCCTTCTCGCCGGCCTCCCTAACACTCAGCTCCCCGGCGCCCCCTGGTGGCCGCGTGCCCAGGTTTGCAGCGCCCTGCCGCTCCTGCTCCTTCCCGGGCCGGCCAGCTTGGGGTCCGCGGGTCTTCGGGATCGCGGGGCTCTGCTCCCCGGGGGTGCGGGGATCATAAACGTGAACTTTCCGGGAGCTCGGTCCAACAGCTACGCCCCCCCCAGCCCACAGGGACCCCATCGTCGTTACACCATTTCTTGGCAGGAGAATTCCCGCCAGCTTGCTCATCTCTGGCAGCAGTTGGGGGGATGCTGCCCGGCGGCCCAGGGACACGGGTGTTCCCGTGTCTCGTCCTTCATTCTCGAAGAGGACCAGAATATCAGGGAGGTGACGCTACGACCAACGTGTGACTTAGATCTGAGTGAGGGGCCCAGTGCTCAGTCCCCAGCTTCACCTTCTCCTCCAGGGCCACCTGGGCTCAGTGAAGATAGGAACCAGGACTGCTGGAGATGGCCCTGGATGTGAAGCCATCAAGGTCACACTGCTAGTAAATGACTCAGGCTGGATTTGAACTCCTGTCCTCCTGACTCCCAAGGCCAGTGCTCCGGCAGGGAAGAACACTGATAGCTAATGAGGCAGAATCAGGAGAACTACAGTAAAAGGTCTTGAGATTGTGTTACTGGAGAGACCTGGTTAGTCCATAGCAAGGAGACTTGGGGGTAAGGGAACAGATCTGGACAGCCATCCTGTGGAAAAGAGATTCCCTTTAGCCTGCTTCGAGGGCACAACTAGGAAAAAGTTGTACGGGAGCAGACTGCTGTGATAACAGGAAGAGGAAAATGCCTCCCAACAGCTGGAATAGGCGGCTCAGGGACCTTCAGAGACAAGGCTAGAGAGTCACTAGTCAAGGACAAAGCAGCAGATGACTTCGGGGACTTCTGGAGGGGCGCATCTGACCTAAATGGGTCAGTCAAACCCCATCTTCCAACCTTAGTGAAGCCCTGCAGCAAGCCTCCAAATACCAGGATGCCTCAATGATCAGATTCCCAACTTTACCCAACAGGCTGCTCTACAATGTGCTACCTCCTCCCCAATTCCATAGCAGTCCCTCTTTCCCATCAGTAATGGTAGAAACCCACCCCTTTACACTGGAATGACTGATTATTAGAAAATTTTCCTTTGTGCCCCTAATGGCTCTGTGCACAGATTCAATCCTTTTTCCTCAGGACGGCTCTCCTCCAAGCTAAAAAGTCCGTTCCTTCACCTGATCCTTCTGGTAGTCATCCATAGGGTTTTAGGAGTTGGAAATAATGTAAACCCAAACCGTTCTTTTACAGAGGAAGAAACCAAGAGCCAGAACAGATCCCTCCCATTAGCTCCGATTTGCTTTGCAAATTCCAACTCACAAGGTCAGCTACCTCCACTGAGATGCTTCAGTATGTGTCCATCCTTCCCAAAAGGAGGTTGATTAAAAGGGGACAGCTGGACCATCACCTCCCTTTTTACCTAGTTCAAGATGGCAAGAGTTCTCTGGGTTGCCCTACGATTAGGAACTTACACTGAGTTTGCCCTCACATCATTTTTATGTGAATTATCTGCTGCTACTCCCCCTAACTTCAAAACAAACAAAAAATAACCCAAAACCCCCAAAACATTGTTTATGTTTGATCTTTAAAAAAAAGGAAAAATACAATAAACGGTTCAATAAATAGAAAAAAATTACAAAATTACATGATCTTTCCTCTTAATATATAAGAAAAGGTGAGGTGAGTTGGGGACATGCGGAGGTAGGGGGTCTGGCTGTGCAGCTGCCTTGTCCCCTTCTCCTGCCACATGGACAGACAACAGATGGAAGGACTCACAGGGGGGCAAACACAACAAAAACACGCCCCAGTTAAGGAAAACACTTGGGGGGGGAGGAGAAGGGGAGAATGCCACATGACTGGAGCTGTTCCTTCCCGTATATATTAAGAATATGGGGTGAGGGAGGGAGTTTCCTGTCTCTCTGACATCTATCTTCCCAAAAATCGATATAAGCAAGAGCCCTTAAGCTCTGCCGTGTTCCTGAGTTGAGGTTGTCCAGTGATGGGCAGGTTGGGGGTCGGGGTTAGTGGGGACTAAGTTGTCTCAGTCCTCTCCAGGGATGGGAGCTGCAGCAAGGAGCCCCCTGGAAAGCCTCCCTTTCCCAAAGGCAAGATAGGGGACCATGCTCCAATGAAGTCCCCATGGCTGAGCAGTGAGTGGGAGTGTGTCCCCCTTTCCTACCTAGGGACCCCAGGGCCCCAGGCAGAACCAGGGGAGGTGAGGTATAATGCCTAGGCCATGGGGCTTGGTGGAGGAGAACACTCCCCTCCGCACAAAGTCAACAAGAATCCTTCACTGGGCAGGGGGAAGGGAAAGCCACAGGACACTGGCTCTTCCTCTTTCCCCCAGGGGCAGGGCAAAGGGGATAGAGAGCCACAGACACGTGGGACAGGCCCTTAATTCCACTGAAGTGTTGGACTCGGAGTGATTCAGGGTCTGGGCCAAGGAAGATGTGTGGGTCTATGTTAGGGATAAGGGAGAGAGGATGGGGGGGGGAAGGTGGAGTTCACATGCCATTCATGGATAATTAAAGACCTCAAGCCCAGAGTGGCTGGGTTTGCTACATTTCCTTCAAGGTCTGGTTCAAAGGGGAAAGCTGGCATGCAGGGCTATCCCCACCCTAGCTAGTCCTAAAGGGTCCAAGAAGCCCAGTCTCCAAAGAACTGGGATTTGCCCTAGGCTAAAACCAAGGGGTTTTCCCAATAGCCCTTCCCCTTGCCCCCCCCCCCCCAGCTGTCCTGGTCTTGGTCAGGCAGGCTGGGGTATGGCTTCTCATCCTAGGGTTCTTACCCACATGCTTATGTAGACACATGTTGGCATCCCTGGAGATGAAGTGGCTGTTAGGGGGTGGGGGGGGAAGGAGAGGGCAGGACTCCTTAGCCCTCAACGCCTTCACCACCCCCCCTTTTCTAATCCTTCAGAACCGCTCCAGACGGTTCCTAACCTAATACTGAAATGCTGATTGCATGGGGAGGTGTGCAAGCCCCTGCCATATAAATTAAACACTCAAATCTTCATCTTGTGCCTGGGGCCCAGCCCAGCGAGGGGAGGGGAGAAGTGGGAAGTGGCTCTCAGGGGAAGGGAGTTTCCCTCCCCAGGCACCACCAGCCCCTCAGCCAAAGCGCTCCCGGACCAGAAGCATAAGCTTTTTTTTCCCTTTGTAGGTCTGTTTGAGGTTGTCAAGGAATTGGGCAAACTGCAAGTGGCCATCGGGAGCCAACAGGAAGGTCTCCCGGGCTTTGCCCAGGAACTCGATGAACTCGCCATAATGTCGGGGGCTGATGTGCGTCAGTCGGGAGTGGGTGGTGGTGACATAGGCTGCCACAGCTGCATCAAGCAACTGACAGAGAGGGGCCCGGTCTGTGGCCAGGGGTTTGGTGGTGCCTGCACCTCGGCGGCCACCCAGAGGACCGAGGCCGGGAGAGCTCAGGGTCCAGCGGTGCAGGATGTCCGCAAGCATCGGCGCACACTGCACACTCTGGATGATTAACGGGACGATGGCCGATAGCTCATTCCGGCCCAGGGAGTGGCTCAGTGAGCAGGCCCACAGCACATCGTTGACAGCTGGGTGGCTGTCCTGGTTGAAGGCAATGCTCAGGTGGGTCAGGGCCAACGTGGCCAGCTTGTAGGCCCTTAGTGGAAGACCTCGGTGCTCCATGTAGCGGGCTACGGTGAAGAGATGGGAGTGACCCATGCCACCTGCCGCCGCATCAAGTACTATCTGATAGGCGGCCTCAAAGGCGGCATGGTTCTTCTCGCAGAGAGTCAGGGCGGGTAGGGCACAATTCTGGGGGTCCTTCATGGCACACTGAAGGGCCAGGGTCCTGGCACAGCCACAGAGCTCCTCTCGACGGGCAAAGTCCAGGTGCAGGCGCAGAAGGGTGGCGTGGGTGGTGCCTGTCACAGCTACAATAGTGGTGGCCTCAATGGGTGTGAAGAGGGAGTACCAGTTCTGCATGATATTCATTAGGGCCTGGGCACCTATTTGGAAGGTAGCATAGTATGAGGAGCCTTTTTAGATGGGGATGAGGCTGAAGCCAAGGGGACTAGGCAGGGTCAGGGGCTTGTGGAAAGAATGGACAGTGTCAAGTGACCTGAATTTAAATCCTGGCTATAGCATTTACTAACCACGTAACCTGGGGCAAATCTCTTATTTTCTCTGAGACCAAGTGTCCTTATCCAAAAAGTGGAGATGATTTTATCTATGCTTCTTCTTCTCCAGTTTGTGGGGAAACGTGCTTTGTAATAGCTAAAGAAATAAGAATGGTTGGTCTTGTTGGCTCAGAGAGTCAGGAATCAGGCTAGAGCCAGTTCCTGAGTCCAGGGATGGCTTCCTGTCCTGTCCTGTCCTGTCCTTACGAGTCACCTAAGAGGGGCTGGAGGGCCCCACCCACACCATCTCAGCAACAAGCCCGCTCCGGCTGCTCTCGACAGGGGCCTGGAGAGGTTCCCATTGGCGAGGGCGGCCCGGTTAGGCCAGCGACAGAAACCAACCCCGAAACCCATGTTTCAACAGAAAGTAAGTGAGCAAGTGAGGGCAGGACTAGGAAGTGGCTGGGCTGCCCTGGCCTCCGCTGCCCAGGGGCTGGGGTGGGGGGAGACAGGCCTGGGCGGCTGAGGCCCAGGGGACAAGTCTGGGCTTGACAGGTTCTTTGGGGAAAGGTGGCAGGCACAGCAGAGGAAGCAACCTTTTGTGTATCCTGTCCCCCTGCCCTTATGGGACACACAATGTATGAGAGAAAAAAAATTTAAGGTTCGTAAAGTCCTCTCCCATACCCTTCATCTTCCCTCTTCCCCAAGGGAAAGAAGCCACCTTGGAAATAGAAGAATGATAAAACAGAGAGGGAGGCTCTCCAGATCTCATGGTGATCTTATCTACCTCCACGAGTATGATGGATAGAAGGATTCGCAGTCAGGAAGACCTAAGTTCAAATCTAGCCTCAGACATTTACTGGCTGTGTGACCCTAGGCAAGTCACTTCACTTTGCCTTGGTTTCCTCATCTGTCAAATGAGTTGGAAAAATGGCAAACCACTCCAGTATCTCTTCCAAAAAACACCCAAATGGGGTCATGAAATGTCAGATATGACTGAAATGATTGAACAACAAAACCTCCACCTACCATTATTCTCCAACACACCACCTCCAAGGCATCCAGTCTGATGGCCTCACTCCCTGACCCACATGCCACATTCACCCTTACCTCTGGGGCCTTTCCTCATGCCATTCCCCTGACTGCTATGCCCTCCCTCCTTATTTCCACCCTACTGATGTGCCAAGGCCCAGCACCTCTGTGAAGTCTCCTCCAGTTACCCCAGGATCTCTTTACTGAACTAGGTCATAGCCACAGGACTTAGAAAGGACCTGGTAAGGACCTTTCTTTTCAATATGAGCAAACCAATGACCAGAGCAGTAAGGTGACTAGCCTAAAATCACACAGTCAGCAAGAAACAGACCTTTTGCCTGCCTGAGTACCCACAGCCTGCCTAGGTCACTATTTCCTATCTTTCCTATCTTAAGCAGGGCCTAGGTCTCCTTTTTTTCCCCCAATGTACTCCCAGGTGCCAGATGTAGGATTGAGGATGAAAGAGGCAACAGGAAAAATGAGCCCCTTCAGGGCTGGTTCGTCCTGGACTAGGGAGAAGGGAGCCGATCCTTACCAATCTCTGTGGCACAGCTGACAAGCCAGCGCACCATCTCTCTGCGGCGCCATGTCACAGTGTTCAGAGTCATCCGCATCACCTGAGCCCCAGGAAAAAGGAAAAGCAGAGGGGGAGAAAAGAAGCATGAGGGTTATGATGAAGAAGGTTTCACCCAGATACACCCTTGACTTGCCAGCCCTTTACCTGCAGCCCCAGTTCCAGGGAGATGTTGAGCAAGGTGGTGTCTGGGGGCGCGTTAGCTGGTGTGGCTGTCTTGCAGGCATCCTGGGCCAGTTTGAAGAGCAGGGCCGGAGAGTGGATGTTTTGTTGGATGGAGCCTAGAACTGTGTGTAGCCACTTGGGGTCCCCTGCGAGCAGACGTGAGGCAACATGAGGGGCTGAGTCTGCCTCTAGGACGCACGCAATGGTTTATGGTGATGGATGCTCTCTCAGGAGATAACTGCCCAGGCCCTCGCCTCTCTAGGGTCTCTCCCTAGTTCCCTGAAGCCCAGGCTTACCTTTAGCGGCTGTCAGCATGGTAGAGGCCAGCTCACACTGGCGTGTCTCCAGGTGGCCAAGGATGAACCAGCGGGGAAAGCGGTTGGTCATCATAGAGTCCAGGGGGTTGTGGTGGAGAAGGTCTCCAGTAGGCAGCACTGTCTCGAGCACAGGAAGCCTGAAACATGGGAGGAAGGTGGGAAATGAGGAGAGAGGAGCAAAGAGGGGCACCTGAGGCTCAGCCCTTCCCATGGGCTACAGCCTTTGGGCAAAAGACTCTGTCATAGCATCCAGTCTCTCAGAGCTGCCTTTAACTAGCAGTGTGACCTTGGTGACCTAAAGGTGGTTAAGTCAAAGTGTTTATCAGAACAGAGAACATGATATGTTATGTCCAAAATAACTGGAGGAGGGAGAGCACCCCTACCCCAAGGGGATCAGGAGAGGAACATTACAGGAAATCCCATTGAGTGGGGGACAAGGTCTGCACAAAGATGTGGAGAAAGGAGATGGAGTACCTAGCCTGAGGGTCTCACCAGCACATGATGCTGGTTTTCTTCTCCCTCATCTCACAAAGCAAGATTGTTATAACTCAGTAAGGATCTGTGGGCTGAATGGAGGAGGGAAGCTGCCAGATCACAGGATCAACTCAGATGCTGAGCTGAAAAAAACCTTAGAGACCATCAACTCCCATTTCCTCATTTTACAGATGAGGAAACGGAGGTTGAAGTGAAATGACTGGTCCAGTGTCACAAAGCTAGGGAGTATCTAAGGCAAAATCTGGGTTCAGGAGGTTGACTGGGCCCCAGATGATGGAGGACCCTCAGTACCAAACTGAGGAGTTAGGGAGTGAGACCAGATCTGTTCCCAGGGAAACAAGGAACAAAGATGAGAGAGAACAGAATCTCGTGTCAGACTAAACAAGAGCAGCAGCAAGGACTCCCACTTTTTGGGGGTCTTCAGACTGATCAAGTTCTTTCCTTTCTCAAGTCCCTGTCTGGCTCCCAATTCTCTTTTCAGACTTCTCAATCAATACTCCATTCAAACTGACCTCCCGGCTCTTCTCAGAGCCCAAGAGAGTACCTCCCTCTGTCTTGGTGCTACCAAACAGAAGCACAGCCAATTGGTTTATCTGCCCTGGTCTGGCACCTCTGCACCCCCCCACTTCCATCTTGTAAAATCTTGACTCCTATAAAGTCCTTATCTCCCCTGCTTAGTAGGGCTATCTCCTTCCTTAAGTTACTTTGTACTTATTTGTCCATTTATGACCAGTATTCTCACCGCCCCCCCCACCCACCCAGTAGAAGTCATCTCAAGGGCAGTGAGTAGAGCTGAGGTTCAGGACTACTTAGTACCCAAACTGAAGCGTCAGCATCATGAGATACTGAAGGGAGGAGAGGGGGTGAACTCATCCCCTTTCAGGCCTCTCATTTGCTCATGGAACCCCATGTGACACTTTCTGGGGCTCCCTGGTAGGGGTGGGAGGGAGATCAGATACCTACCTCATAGCCCGGAGAGCCAGGCGGTAAGCCAGGTCCGGGTCATGGGGCAGCAGGGCCGTGAAGAGGAAGCGGGCGAAGGTGTGCATAGGTACGCTCTCTCGGAACAACACCTCCCCAAAGCCACTGAAGGGTCCCCCTAATAGGAGAAAACTGTTCAGCATGGGGTAGATGAGGCAGGAAATGGAAGGAAATTGGATCCCTTGAACTTTTCCTTCCACTCCTAGGATGCTGAATAAGACCTAATTTCCCATTTCCCCATTTTGTGCTTTGAGATATCTTGCCTGGAGAGGTTTTAAAGAAGCACAAACTTTGACCCCCCGAGAAAGGTAGTTCTGAAGAGGGGTGCCCACTGAGGTGGGCATGTTTTCTGTGCCTTTTGCTGTGGTCCATCCTGTTCCCTCCCAAGGACAGGGCAAGAGTGGGTTCCTTCAGGTTTGGGGGCTGGGGACTCTTCTGGAGGGGAGTGGGCTGGGATAGTGAAGCCTCCAATGCTCTCACCCTCCAGTAGCAAGGCTGCTTGCTTGCGCAGCCCCTGCACCAGCCTCTCGTCCAGTTGTACTTCATCCAGGAGGGCCAGGAGCTGCTCCTCACTGCGTACAACTTTATCCTGAGCGTAAAGTCCCTCAGGCATAGCCCGCTGCTGCCCAAGGCCCAACAGTGCCACCTCCAGGGCCAGGGCTAAGTAGGATTCCCCAGGGTTGCCAGGAACCATCACATGCTGGTAAGTGGACTTCCGCTTCTCAGAGGTCGGGTCTGTCAAGAAGTCAATTACTTAGCCTCCAGGTCCTGCTCTTGTCCCAGTCGAAGACGGTCCCCTGCTTGGGGGGCTCTTCTGCCTTTTCCCTCACCTCCTCCCTGGAGACAGGCACTTCTCTCCAAACAGTCCTCACTCTTTTGGGGTCAGAAGATGCTATAATCCACCTCCCCCTAGCCCATACTGAAGGTTGGTTCCAGGTCTTTGCCCTGTGAAACTAGTCTCTGAAGTGCCCCTTCTTTCTCTCCTCAGGATGACTCCCATACTTTCAACCCATTCTTTGCTTGCTCTTTACCTGGATAGAGGCCAAGACCCTGGTCCTCCACACGACAGGCCTCCAGGAAGGCCCTGCAAAGGCAGCTGATGGGCTCAAGTGGGTGACCCACCCAGCCCTCCACATTGGTGATACTGGTGGAGCCTTTCTGGAGCAGCTCTGGAGAGGAGAGAGCAGGAGGCTTATCTCACTCCCCCCATATCCCCAGAAACCCAGTCCCTCACCCCTGTCCTTGGGAGTAGAAGTAAACTAGAAACTTTCCTTTCTCAAAGGTGCTAAGTAATGGCTTTCTTCTCCGTCCTCTTCCTCTGGCTCATTTTACCCCCAACACAGATGACTCACTCTCAACTTTGTCTTTTTTGAGGAGGGTATAATGCTATAGTCCTTTTGGATCTCTTCCACCCCTCTAAATCATTCTTTTTCTGGATGCCCTTGCTATTAAATATAGGTGCCAAACTGGCATCTCTGGTGAGTGACATTCTACTATCTATGAGATAGGTCTACTACACTCATGGACATGGGATTCAAGGTCCCCCATAATCACAAGGTCATAGATCTTAGGATTGGAATCCCAGAATTGGCAAGGACTTAGGAGGTTGTCTAGTCTGACCCTGACCATACAGGAATTAGCTCTGGAAGACAGCTGACAAGTGGTCATCCAGCCACAGCCTGATCTTCAGGGAAGGGGAATGTGCTGTGTTCTTGAGCCCACCCACTCACCCAAAGGACGTTTTCCCTTATATTAAACAGAGATCTGCCTCTTGGTAGCACCCCATTATTGCTCCTGGTTTGATCTGCCAGTGAGGTCCCATCTCTTTCTTTTCCTAGATGCTAACCTTTTAGATCAGATGGGTCAAACCTGCAGTGACCCTCACATCCATTCAAGTGGACGCTTTGGTGGCGTGGGTTGCATGGTATTAATGGATGAATATAAAATTCTATATGTGGAGCCTGAGGGATTTTTGTTGGGCAATGAAGCCCAGAAGAGCTAAAGATTGGACACCCCTGTTTGTAGATGCTTGAAAGAAAGAGGACATGTTCCCCAGGGCTTTTATTTTCCAGATTAAGTACCCCCAGTTTTCTCAATTGACCTTCACAGGCACCTTTCAAGACCCTCACTATCCTGGGGCACTCTTGCCCTCTCCCACAGTGCTCTCCAGGGATTCTACAGTCATATAGTCCAATCCCCTCACTTCACAGAGGTCCAGAAAAGGGAAGGTCTTTCCCAAGGTCACCCAGGTAGATAAGCAGAGCTCAGCTCAAAGCCATGTCTCTTTGCTCCCCAGCCCCAGTGCACACCCTCTATATTCCTACAGTGTTTCTTGTCACTTGTACAAAGCTAAGTGTCTGGGGGAAATTTTTAGCTTCTCTTCAGAAGGCTATGATGCTGCCCTGCCCTACTCCTTCATCCCAGGCCTGGGGTAGGGGCAATAAAAACCAGGCTAGTGGAATGGGCAGAACAGGAATGGATGGCCCAGCTCCCTCCCATTCTGGTGGTCCCACAGACCAAGACCACCAGTCCCAGAACAACAATGGGAATTCATGGTGCTATGCTTTCTTCACCATTTGGTGAATCTAGCAGCTGAGTACTTATCTATCAACCCATTCTGACTACGGGGCAAACAGCACCAGGGTCTCCCTTGCCCCACCATGGGGATGGGTCTGCCCCTGACCTCGGCTGGGCCCTGCCCACCTTTCTTCTGCTGCTTATAGCTCTCGAGCTGATGGCGCCGCTGGAGCCTCAAGGTGTGGACCACCGCACATGCCAGGCGCAGGGCCTCCCGGGGATAGCCGTGGGAGCGCAAGGCGTCCACTCGAGCACAGGCAGTGGGGAAGGGCTCTCCCAGCCAGAGTGGGCGGCCCTGGGGGTCAAAGCTCAGCTTGTCACCCCCACTGCCACCACCAGTCTTGAGGCCTGGTCCATAGTAGTCACTGGCCAGAATCTTCTGGAGATGAGGATCCCCCCAGCGCAGTTCCCCTGCTTGCAGGGCACGGCCGAAAACTGTGTGGCGAGTGGTTGCTGTGCCAAGAGACATGGCAGAGGTCAGCCATCCGGGGAAGCTTTGCCCTGGATGGAGCTCAAGTCATTGTTTTCCTCAGAGATGTAAAGTGTACCCCCTCTTGTCAGAAATATAGAAACGGAGAACTAGAGATGTCAAGAGCTTGGATTCCTGTCACCCCTCCCACCGACACCACCACCATGCACAGGGAAAACCAGGCTCTGGGAAATCCATTAAGACCAACCCACTTCCGGGAAGCTATGCTGCGTGGCGTGGCCCTACCTGGTCTGGGGGGAGAACTGGACTGCAGGGATGGCCCAGCAACCCCCTCAAAGGAATAGTTGCCTTCTTCCAATGGGCAGACACTCAGCTCGTCCCACTGCTTCAGCTGCTGAAGCCAGCCAGTCCGTTCTTCGGGTCGGCAATGGGGGCTCAGCACCACACACACCCAGAGGGCTCCTGTCAGGAGAGTAGGGGAGACAAGGGGTGAGCAAAGCCGTCTGGCTGCTGGGAGTGCGGGGCAGGCCGAGAGGTCCCTAGAACTCACCCAACTCATCCCATAACTGCCGGCATTTGTCTGTCATGCCCGCACCCTGCTGCCGCCAAAGGGCTAGGCGAGGGTCCTCGAGGAACTGCTGCGTCATGAGGATGAGCATTCTGGCCCCATTGGAATCCCGCATCCGCAGCATCTCCCGAACCTGGGTCAGGATCGTGGTAAGTCAGAGGAGGGGCCTGGCACATTTCTAGCTCCCCCACAAGCTGATCCTTCCCTGCTTTCCCAGACCCCAGCTCAACCAGTCACCTTATTGAACATTGACTGCAGTTGTTTGCTAGCACCATAGTAGCCACCGTTGGAGAGCAGTTGCTTGACCTGCTCCTGGATCTGCTCCTCATCCAAGTGCCAGCAGTTGGCATCTTCAATGCCGGCCCCGGCTGTGGGGTCAGGGGCACCTGGAGCAAGAAGGGAGGGGGGCGGAGCTGAAACAGCAGTAGCCACCTGTGTGGCCCTGAGTCAGCATCCCCAGGGAAGCATGTCCATGAATCATGCACACCCCTGACTCCTCCCCACACCCCAAATCCTCCCACATCTCACACACACATACACCCAGGGAAGCCCAGTATCTCCCTCGTCACCTCCTCTCAGACACGCCCCTACCACGTCCCCTACCTCCCAGACAGCAACACTTCCGTATACACACCGATGGCGTACCTCCTCACACACCCCCACTCTCTCAAAGAAACCCAGAGCTTAGACACCTCCACACAGTGGCCTAGCACCATCTTAGCCTCTTCTCTCCTCATACAGAAACCAGGCAGCCTCCCCTATATTGCCCCTCAACAGAGCTCTCTTTTCTGATCTATCATGAGACTTTCAGAGCCAGTTCTTTGAAGATCTGAGGCTTGGGAGGGTTCATTGTCTCTGCTACAGAGACAATAGGACAGGAATGAGAAGGCCCTCAAACCCCACTTACAGGACCAATCTAGACTCCCTGGTCCCCTTGGGGACCCTCACCATGTACACGGTTGATCTCAGACCCCAAGAAGAGGATCTCATCTGCTAAGCGCTGGGCAGTAGGCAGCACCTCAGTGTGGTGGGCACTGATCAAATACTGGACAAACTTCTGCAGTTGGTCTCTGTTCATCTGGGACAACGTCTCGGAAATGGGCAGCCGGAGCTCCACCTGACGGGCATGGCGGATGCGATGCAAAGACAACGCCACCACATGGGCACAGTAGAAGAGGTCACGGTTGTCACAGCCACAGCTTACTGAGGTGATCTTGCATCTGTCAAAGCTGATGGACACGTGGTAGAGACGTTCTGGCTCGCTAGGGCCTGCGGGTTCCGTCACATTCCCACTCAGGTGGAAGCCTTGGGAGAGCCAGAGTGAAGAAACAGACATTGAGAAGGAGTGACGGGCACCCGGAGGACCAGGGAAGCACATGGAGATCAGCCTGGCACTCTCACTTGATAGAGGGTCCAACTGAAGCCCATAGAATCACCCAGCTAGTCTGTGGCCTCCAAGTCCAGGATCCCTCAGAGAATGTCAGCACTCGAAACCAGACAAGAGATAAAGCAGCCCAGGGTCCCTCACTTTCCATTGAGGGGATCGTGGCCCAAGGAGAGGAAAGGAAGCTAAGGACTAGCTCCTCTGAATCTAACTCCAGTGACCTTTCTACAGTACTGTTGCCTGTCTCAGGCAATACCATGGTACCTGGACTACAGTCCTTTCCTCTAAAATACATTAACTCTCTTGGTTCTCAGTGAATAGTCTGTGGCCCCCAGGGATGGAGGAATGAGGGAGAAGGCTAGAGTCCTATTTTCCTAATACTCCTGCTGTGCCTCCAGAGTCTCTAAAGGCCACATTCCCCTGCCCAGGTCAGGACTGCTGGACCACCAGGATTCACACATCTTCCTTCCCCAAGATGCTGTGGGTAGTCAGGGTGGAGGAGCTCAACTAGCAGGTTTACTCTGCCTCTTGAGAACTTTGTCGGCCTCATTGGGTTAAGCCAGGTCAGACTAATTAACCCTCATGGGGGGAGGGGGCGGGAGAGAAGGAAGGGAAGGTCCTGCCATGGCCCTGATACCTTGGCCCAGTTCCAGTTACCTAAGGTCACTAGGACCAGATGAGGAACATCACTAATAAATGCTAATGACCCCCAGGCCTGGACTACTCCAATGCCGTGCTTCTCTCTCATTCCCAGATCCTCAAACACCCAGAAAATACTCATTAACTCCAAGGGCCCCACAGCCAGCTTGGGTGGAAGGAAGAGAGGAAGCGCCTGGTGTGGTGAGTCAAGGGTGCTGAGGGGGCAGGAAGGTTGCATGATAGCTAGGGGTGGGGTCAAAGGCTGTCCCCTTTCCTCAGGGCTGGGCTCCCTCTGACACAGAGGAAGAGTGACGAGAACCTGATCTTGGCTCTGCCACAAACCAGCTGTGCGGCCAAATTCTCTTGCCCCATTCTCCTTGTCTGACAAAGTCAGACTGGATGATTTCTGAATGGGCCCCCATTCTAAAAATGTTGTGGTTGGTTTTAAGAAGTGGCCCTTTCTCTGTTGAAATAAGGGATCCAATTTTAGTGTTCACCCTGTGCAGTACAGGTGTGAGCCTTTGGATCTTCCCCTAGGCCTGGTCAAGATGCCCAGGCTCAAACAAGAGGCTCCAGCCCCAAGGTGCAAGTTGGGGCTGTTGGGACCAAAGAGCCCTGCCTGTTCCATGAACAGCAAGGGGGCTGCCCCATGGCAACTCAGGTTTCCCTCAATACTGAGGACCCACTTGAGTTGCTTTTTCTACCTTATCTCACACTGGCCAAGTCATTTCCTTCTCTGCTCTTCTTTTCCAAATCAGTAAACTGAGGTAATTAGGCTAGATAACTTTTTTTTAACATATACATTTTCTTTTTATTATGAACTTAACAAACAGCATTTCATTGTACAAAGAACAGAAAAGAGAACTGTATAAGAAACTGAACTGTTGTTATGTAGAGGAGTTTGCTTTTTTAATAAGGAATATTCAATTTCATAATGTAGTAACCAAATTACTCTGCCCTGTCTGTATCCCTTCTGGATTTATATCTGTTTTTTTTTTTTCAGGATATTTTAAAAAATGGTTCATGGAAGAGATTTTCTTTCTTGTCTTTTTTATTCTTGTACTACTAACTACCAATTCCCCTTTCCCACAAATGGAAGCTCTCCCTCGTATCAAATAAGTTTAAGCAAGGACAAACCAACTCATTGGCTACGTTTCTCTTCATGCCCCTCTGGTGCATCACTTCTCTACTGCTTCATCTAGATGACCTCCCAGGTCCTTTCAGCTTTAGAATCTCTTCCTAGGAAGTGGCTCCTGCAATCCGGCCTGGGGCTCCCCATATCCAGTCCTATCTCACTCTCAAAAGATTATTTTCCTCTTGAATTTGGGAGAAAGTTGACAGGCTTTAGCTGTCATAAGCTTGACTAACCCCACTAACCTTTGGGAAACTGAGAAACTAGGTCTGGGCTCTGGCTCTGGAATATAGGACCTAATCTGGGACACCTCTTCTGAGATGGGGGTGGTGGTGTCTGCTGCCGCCTCTACCAGACAGACCCAGATAGGCTGGAATATGCTAGAAACCAGCTATCAATCTCAGGGCCAGGATCCTATGGTAGCTTCTGATAGGCCTATACCTAGTTCAATCTCATATACTAGACTCCTATACTAGGGACTTTCTAGGAACTAATTGCCCAAACCAAATTTTTGTGGAGTGGAAGGGCAAGAGTGCTGGAAAAGGTTTTCTAATTTCTTATAGCCACTTTTTTCTTCCCCAGTGGGTTCTGGGTAAGATTAGTCTTAACCCTTCCTCCAATTCCTCTTGCCTTTATCTATAGTTCCTTAAGCACTTGGCAGAAGTGCATTAGCTAAAGGAACTCTAAAGGGGTTGGGGGATTTAGAACCCAAAGCCATGTCAGAAGTCATCCAACCATCTTCTTTTACAGATTTGGAAACTAAGGTCCAGAGAGCAACAGGAATTTGCTTAAGGTTATACATGGAGTAAATAGCCAAGCAGGGATAGAAGCCAGGCTCCAAATTTGACTGTTTTCTTACATTCTATTTTCATCAAGGTCTACTCCCCCTAAGCTTCACCTGGCTCACCCATTGGGTGACCGAGGATGAGGAGAGCCACTCACCCACTTGCAGTACTCTGTCCACAGCTCCAGTCTGCAGGAGATGCAGCCCACGATTAAAGGGCACTCGAGAGTCATGCTCGCCTTCGGGGGGCTGGTAGCCGAGGGAAGAGTACATACATATCTCCCTCTCACTTCGTGGGAAAGACCAGAAAACGATCCGCTTCTGCACAGGCTCAGGCACACGGGAGAACCGCTCTTCCACCTGTGGGTATGGAGTGGGGGGAAGGGAAAAAGAAACCTGGTGAGGAAGAATGTCCGGGGGGGAGGGGGCTGGTGGAATGGAGGGGCCACAAGCTTTGGAAACTCGATTCTGCTGCTTACTAGTGTATTTTCCTTGGGCAAGTGACTTCCCTTAAATGAAGAATGATCTAGAAGTCTCCAAAGTCTGTCCAGAGCTTAATCCCATGAATTGTCTTTCCACCCTGTCTAGGAATTCTCTCTCTGGTCTAGAACCAGTAGGTTACCACCAAGCCCTAAAACTATTCTTGTCCCATTCTCCTTTTGCTCTGAACACAAAAAGGCAGAAACAGGCAAGCTGCCCCCTGACCCTCTGGCTGCTCCGGGGCTCGATCAATATAAAGAAAAACAGGATACCCAACCCCCCCCATTATTTGTTTCTTTCCCTAAGGCTTCTCCCTACGGCCATTACCAGGTGGTTTCTCTAAAATGTTTTGAGGCAGACCATTTCTCCCAAGGATAAAAGCAGGGAGAGTTCCCAGCAGCGGTGTACGTGCACCAGACCAAGCTGCTGCCCAGACGCAGAGGCACGCGGGGCAGGTGTCCACATAGGGTCACTGTGGCTAGATCTTCGGGGGGGGGGGGCGGCACCTTGTGCAGATGTACACAGGGACTGGAGAAGCCCCACATCTGTGCAGGTCACATGCACAAGGGCCATGGGGTCATCACACAGATGTACATGGAATACAGGGGAGGGGCTTCACAGACGCACAGGCACACCCACACAGGACAAGAGGAACACACGCACGAGAGATACAGGATGCCATTGTCCGGATGCATGAACAGAAGAGGGTCACATGCCCCAGGCCCCATATGGGAAGCAGAGGAGGGTCATGGCACAGGACTCATTCAGACCACTTTTGTCTGTTCTCTCCTGAAGATAAGGCATCATCTTATCGTATGGCCCTGGCTGGCGGGTGGGGGGGCGGCACAGGGGAGCTACCCCAACCTTCAAAGGCCAACTGAGAGTGGAATGGGCCACGGGGCCGGAGCCAGGGCTGAAGGGACGGACTAGATGACTAACTAGGTATTTTCCAGGGCTATGATTCAGAACCTGCGCTCAGACACAGAAAGCCGCCAGGAAGACTAGGCTGTTTAACTCCTGAGTGGCCCAGAAAGCCAAACAAACAGCTGCCCAAGTTGGACAAAGGTAGCAGAACAGATTGAGGGGCTCTTTTCTCAGGGAGGGGGGCTGCCGGGTCCCTCCTTTTCTTTCCCCTCCCCCAAGGTCCTGTCCTGAACTCAAGAGTAAGAAAAGCCCCTCTCCAGGGGGTGGGCGGAGCAGAGGCAGGAAAGGCAGGCCAAAGATGGGGCAGGAAAGGAGCTGGGCTGGGTCAGGGCCTGTGATGGCAGGAGTGTCCTGCCCCGGCTGGCCCCGGGAGTGGCTCCCACCTCCCGCACAGAGAAGAGCCGGGATGCAGGGGAGAGGCGGGGGTCCCTGAGGAGCCCGGTGTGGGGGGCGGCTCTCCCACCAGCTAGACACATGACCTTGGGGGAGGGAGTCCCTGTTCCCTCATCTGGAAATGGCAGGGGTCGCACGGGAAGAGGCTTTTCGGCTTTAGGAGCCGCAGCCGTGGCCGGAGGCTCCACTCAAACTGGCCCGTGGCTGATCCCACAGCCCGGGGGTGGCCCTGACTCATTTTCTGGGGTTCGGCGACGGCTGCCGCCCGGTGCACCTGCCGCAGGTAAACAGTGCAGGGCCGGCAGCATCCAGCCCGGAGCCCTGCCCCCCTCCCATCAGTCGATGGGCAGGACGGGGCTGGCATCCCGGGCCGGGCGAGCCGGGGCGACCCAGGGCACCCCGCAGGCGCCCAGACCCCAAGGGGTGCGGGAGGAGGGGGGGTCAGCGCTCGGGGGGAGGCTGGGGAGGGAAGGGACTCGCTCAAGGTCACACCGGACCTCGGACTCCACCGCGACCCCCGCCCCCGCTCTGACGCCCGGGCCCGGGTTTAGGGGGTTCTGTGGGGGGGGGCCCGGGCTCCGGGGAGGGGGGGGCTGCGCTCGGGATGCTGGGGGGCGGGGCGGGGGAGGGGCTCGCTGGGGGTGCTGGGATGCCCTTCGCCCGGCGGGGGGGAGGGGGCTGGGGAGGTGGCCCCCCCCCCCCCGGCCCGGGCCCCGGGGCCTCACCTGCTCGAAGGCCCAGGTTTCGGCCACTCGCTTGGCGCTGAGGTCCAGCAGGGTCTCCACCCGGCTCCGGCCGCCCCGCCCGGCCCCGGCCTCTCGCTCCTCCGACCCCCCCGGGCAGCCCCGGCTCCGCTTGGCGGCCGGAGGGTCCATCGGGCTGGGCCGGGGCCGGGGCCGGGGCCTGCGCGGGGGCCCCAATCCCCGGCCTGTCCTGTCCGCGCCGCCCGGAGCCGCCCCCCCGGGCCGCTCCTGCCGCGCCGCGCCCGGGGAGCACGCTCGGCCACCAGCCCGGCGCCCCGCGGGCCCCTATCCCGCCTCGCCCTCGGCTGGCTCCCGGCCCCGAGCCCCGGCACGGGCCCGGCCGATGCGGCCCCTTTAAGACTCGCCACAACAATGAAGCTTCCTCGGCGGCCGCTTTATCCTTCGCCGTCGCCCCGCCCCCGCCGCCGGTCCCCATTGGGGCCCCCCCACTTCACTCTCTCGCCTCCGCCATTGGTCCCCGCCCCCCGGCTCCGGACCGCCTCGCCTCATTCGTCCGCCTCCCTGCCACTCGACTCTGGGTCACCCAGCCCCGGCCCTAGGAGAACGACGATGTCAATCACCGCCCGCTGCCGGCCAATCAGACGCGGAGAGTCCGGGAGGCCCTGACCGTATGTGGAGTGGCGGGGCGGGCCCCGGGTTCATTCACAACATTCCGTGCCCCCTCCCCCCACCGGCTCTGCTCCCCCCACCCCCACCCTCTCCCCAGCCGACACCGGGCTAAGGCTGAGCTGACCCGCGGCGGAGTTCACACCTGGACCCGGGCGGTGTGGGTGCAGGGCACCCCGCCGGGCAGAGCCTACTACGCGGCTTTGTTTATTGTAGACTCGCTTCCGGTCAAGGGGAAGGGGGGGAAAGCCCACCAAAAAACAAAAAGCACGTTCACTGTTCGCCGCCGCCGCCGCCGCCGCCGCTTTCTGCCGGGCTCTCCCTCCCCGCCGCACATGTTCGACGCTGTCCCTGGGGTTTAGCATCCCAGAATCTCCGGTTTCACGTCCTCCCCCAAACCCTTGATTTACAGATGAGAAAAACTGAGGCTCGGCCAGCCGGGACTTCCCAGGCCTTCGTCCCCTTTTCCCTTTCTTCCTCCGTCCAAGCCACAAAACCCCCAACATTTCCCTCCAAAGGGAGACTCCTTTGTGCACCAGTCCCCTCCCCTCCCCCTATAGTGGAAGGTTCCTCTCTGCTCTGAGGATTTCCATTTCTGCTCACTCACCCATTGAAAGGACACCATCGTGGCCCTTTACTTCTATGGCCAGGGCCCACCCCCACCCACCCCAAGCCAGACATCCTGTTTGGTTAATGGCATCTCCCTCTCACACAGACACACAAAAGCGTGAGAAGGGGCTGCCTGGAGGAGTCTAGTAAAGGCTAGAGAAGCCCCAAATAAATAAAGAGCAATAGAAAGCCCGAGCTAGGGATGCGCCTGAGGACCGATGAACAGAGGCCTAATTCGCCAGCTCCATTTCAAACCAATGCCCCAACATCAGATGGCTCCCCCCCCCCTTTCATAAAGCCACTATGTGGACGGCAGATTTCCCCTTCCCCCATGGCCCAGCATGTGCAGCAACTTTCAGGGGAATGGAAGCCACATTTATTCTGGACTCCTCTGATCTCACTGTCTCGGCATTCTGTGATCCTGACCCCAAACAGATGTGTTTTTTCTCTATCCACTCAGAAAGGGTGACACCCTCCAACGGATCTAGATTCACACATTTAAGACATAAAAAGGATCTCCCCTATCTTTGCCACCTCCGGAGGACTTCCAGTGTCCCCCTCCCATCATTGTTTACTCTGTTTTACTCACACTGAGACCTCAGGAAACCAGCCCGATGAGTTTCACTTCCTGGTTCTGAGGCAGAATCTGGCTCCCGACCTACCAAGCCCTCCTGTTTCGGGCCTTTCGGTCCAAGGTTTCAAAGGTCCGTTTTTGGTTGTTGTTGTTGTTGCTTTTGTTTGTTTTGTTTTTAAACACAGGTTCATTAGCTTGCTGCCCTGCCAGGAAAATTGGGGCATTCCAGACAGAGGGGGGGGAAAGATGGAGGAGAGAAAGGAAATGGCCTGGCCCAGGAACTCTTCTCTCTGGGCCAGTTTTAAAACACCAGAGAATAATCTTCCCTCAGGAAGAATGGGCCGCTTTTGAATCCTACCATCCTTTGTCTCTGGCTCAGACAAAAGGAATTCTATGATACGTAGCAGGACGGGGGACAGAGTTGCTCCACTCCTTTTCCCAATTCCCACTCTCCTCTGGAACAGTCATCCTGGAGTTTTCCCTCTTACCAGCTCCTACTCCTAATATTTTATCCATTGACAACTTTCGTCAATTCTCCTCCCCAATATCTCTCAAAACCCTGTTTCTTCTACTAACGTCACTCCCATCATCACCTCACCGGAACACCGGCAGTGTTCAGCTTGGAATCGGTAACCTCTTGGTCCAGATTCTGGCATCACATGAGTGACCCAGGGCAAATCATTTAACCTTTCTGTGCCTCTGTTTCCCCCATGGTGAAAGGAAGGGTGCTGTCCAGCTCTAAAACCCTTGATCCTCCATAACTATTACAATCAACTTCTAATTGGTCCTCCTTTCAAGCATTTCCCTCCCCACAGCTGCTAAATCAATAATCAATCCTAAGACATAAGCCTGACCCTGATCAGAAATCTCCAGTGGCTCTTTAACCGCCTCTGGGATAAAAGACAAACTCCTCAGCTTGACATTTAAAGCCTTCGGCAGCTGGGCTTCCATTTACCTTTCTAAACATTTCACATTGCTCTGCTCCGTACACTTAACATTCCAGGCCAACTAGATTTCCAGCTAGTTCCTGGAAGTGACATTCCATCTCCCAAGTCTAGGCCTCTAGTCTTTCTCTCTTGGCAAGAATAGACTCCCTGGGTACTTAGTTTCCTTCTTGGAATTGAGACTTGAGCATCCTTTCAAAAGTGACTAATGATCTCCGAAACTAGTTAGTATTCTTCCCTTCTTTGAGTTATTTCATATCTACTTACCTATGCAAAGATTATATCCCCAAACAGAATAGATGTCAGGGACTGTTATTTTTGTTTCCCCAGTAGTTGCTTAATAAATATTGGTGCAGTAAGGGTGTTGTAAACTCGGATGGGGAAACTTGCCCAGTGAGATGACTGAGATGGTCCTGGCACTCCTCCTTTTGGGAAACCCCCTCTGAAGTCCTGGTGATGACACTGTAGGCCCAACCCTAGCTGTCAGTCAAAGCATCTGAAAGCCCTGGAGTTGCTCAAGGACTAAAAAAGCAAGTTCTTTAATGGTACCCGGTCTGGGCAACCAAGGTGGAGACTGCTGAGCAGTGAGACCTGGGAGCAGAGGCTGGATGATCACTCATTATTGTAGTGGGGTTCATTTTCAGTTACAGGTTGGACTCAAGAGACACCGAGGGTCTGTGAAACCCTAGATAACTTGGTGCTCTGGCTGTAATTCCTTAGATTTCTGTGAATCATGCTCCAGTAGCCCAGGTTTCTCAAAGATGAGACTCGCCCCCTGCTGGCAAGTGATACTCTGGCCTTTCCCTCTGGAGGAGAATGTTTTAAGACAGAAGCCCTTTAAGAATTGAAAAACTTTCAGTCCATAGAGCATCAAAACTGGGATACCCTCAGAAGAGTTCCACCCCACATTTTCTACAAGGTAAGCTAACATATCTACCCAAGATTATACAAGATGATGGCAGCAGCACACTCACCCTCCTATAGCTTGACAAACTCACTGAGGGTCTAGGCATTTCCCCCCAAGCTTTCCAGGAACTAAAATCTCAGCACATCTGGTCAAAGAGGCAGAAATTCTGACAGCTGATGGGCTCTCTTCCTCTCAAGTGATGGCCACAGCAGGTGCAAGGGCAGCTGGGAAGCTGAACACCACCACACTCCCCCTTTCCCCTGCAGATGGGTTTCACCACCCCCAGCTGTTTGCATGGAGAGGTCCTCTCCCCAGTGTTTTGTCTTCAACCTGCCAAATCAGCCCAGACTAGTGAGATGAATACTGAGATTTGGAGTCTAGAGAACCGGAACAGGGTCTCTACTCTGCCACTTACCATAAGACCCCAGGGGAGCCCAAGTTTCCTCATCAATTCACTCAGTTCCTCATCAATTCAACTCAAATATTCTTATTAAACACCTGGATGCAAGGCACTGGGCTAGGGTGCTCATGCTGCACAGACCAAAGCAGAAAAAGCTTCTGCCTTCAAGAGAGGATATGACATAATATATTTTTTCAGTACAAAGTAATCTGAGGAGGGAGAGAGTAATCACAAGGAGAGGGGGTGGGGGGGGAGAAGTGAAGGGAAGAGGGATTAGGGAAAACTCCTGGGAGGATGTGGCTAAGTTGAGCATTAAGACTCTTGAAGGCATTGAAGATGATGGAGAGCATTCTTAGGAGAGGGGGCAGCTGGGAGGAATGGAATGATGGTTCAGGCAACAACCCAGTAATCCAGTCTGACTGAAATTTAAAAGTGTGTGAAGGAGAATAATATGAAAAAAGTCTGGAAAGGTAGCTGAGGAATAAGATCGACAAAAAAGCTTGAATTCCAGGCTATGTTTTTATTCTATTCTAAAGATAACTAGGAACCCTTGAAGTTTTTTTTTTTTTTGAGGGGGAGGGGGGTAACACAGTCAGGCGTGTGCCTTAGGAAGATTATTCTGGCAGCTGTTCAAAGGACAGATTCAAAGGGGAGAGAGTGGAAGAAGGGAGACCAATTAGTAGACTAATAAAATAGTCCAGGGAAGAGGTTATTAGCGCCTGAACTATTTACAACAGTAGCTTTGTGACTACAGAGAAATGAAGATGGATGTGAGAGATGTACAAGAAAAAAGACTTGGCAACTGGCTAGAGAGATGAGGGAGAGAGAAGCAAGAATGACAGCAAGGTTATGAATTGAGGTGTTTTCAATAGAGGGAAGTTTGGAGATGGCAGGGTTGAGGAGAAGAGCAAGATCAGTTCTGCTTTGGAGATTTTAAATGGAGATGCTGCTGGGGCATTCCGTTTCTTAATTTGTAAAAAAGAGATACTTCATAGGGTTCCATGCATAGAGGTGGTTTTTAGATTGATGTAAGGTGAAAAAAACTAAAATAGCAGAGATCACTTTAGCCCTAAATGGGATTGGTTTCCATTGCTATAAGTCTTTGAACTGAAGGTCAAACTTGATGGTGCAGAAAAGATTTTTAGTTAGATTTGGATTGGGCCCATACATCTCTTTCTGACTTTAAGATTCTATATCCAGGCAGCTAGGTATGGCAGTAGATAAAGCACTGGCCCGGGAGTCAGGAGAATCTGAGTTCAAATCCAACCTCAGACACTTAATTACCTAACTGTGACCTTGGGCAAGTCACTTAACCCCCTTTGCTTTGCAAAAAATTAAATAGAATTTTTGATGGAAGAGAGGAAGGTCAAGGCATATCCCCCTAATTTTAGGGAGAAGCTATTCAAAGTATTCAAAGAAAGGATAGGCAGGATTATATGTTGTAAAGTTCTACATGGAAATCTACTCTATGATGATTTGAAAGCTCTGAAAGATGTAATTTTGGAGACTTAAGGAGAAAAAATTCAAATGAGTAATAAAAGCAAGAATATCCCAAAGAGATGTATATATGTAAAAGAACTCCTTAACCCAAATTAATTTTTTTTTGTTTTGCAAGGCAATAGTTTAGTGACTTGTCCAAAGTCATACAGCTAGATAATTATTAAATGTTTGAGATCACATTTGAACTCAGGTCCTCCTGACTCCAGAGTCAGTGCTCTATGCACTGCACTACCTAGCTACCCCACCAAATTAAATTTTAAAAGATCCTTTCAGAAGGTGGGAGTAAGGGCTGACAATAGAAGTATACAAAAGTGTGGCAGAATCCTCTTTATCAGGCATTTTAAACCTCTAAATGAGCTGAACTGAGGAAAACTAAAAAAAAAGCTATTTTTTGGGAAAGAGGAAGATCAAAAAAGAGATAGGACCATTATTGCTTGGCATGGATGGGATGATAACCGAAAATGGAAAGAAAAAAACTTTCCAGAATCTATTTTACTTGTTTTCTTTTGGTGAGAAAAACAGTAACAGATAATTGATTCTGGAATAGACAAAACAAAAATAACTAACAGGGAGTTGATCTCTTTGTCACCACAGACCATTCTGTTGTTCTGGGGGATAATCTCTCTCCTACTAGATTTTCATGACATTTACTCTCCTGATTCTGCTGCTTCTCATCTCCATCACTGACTCATATCATTCCTTGTCATAGCAGTAGATGGTCCCCAAAGTTCTGTTCTGGGTCTTAATCTTACTCTCTCTATGGTTTCTCCTGTAGTGATCTCATCAACTCCTAGGGGCTTAATTATCATCTCTATTCAGATGACTCAAAAATTTATATATCTAGTCTCAGACTCTCCTTTCAGTTTCAGTCCCACATCAAATTTTCCTACTGACATTTCAAGTATCCAGGCCAGAGACATGTCAAACTCAGAATATCTAAAATAACTTGCTTATTTCTCTAAATCTCCTTACCCCCAATCTGCCTCCTATCTTCTATCTCTGCATTTCTTTTTTTTTAAATCTATTTGTTTGTTTGTTTTTTAGGTTTTTGCAAGGCAGTGGGGTTAAGTGGCTTGCCCAAGGCACACAGCTAGGTAATTATTAAGTGTCTGGGACCAGATTTGAACCCAGGTACTCCTGACTCCAGGGCCTGTGCTTTATCCACTATGCCACCTAGCTGCCCCTATCTAGGCAAGGTATTACCATTTTTTAAACTTTGGTGTTATTCTTGATTCATTAGCCCAAGTATTGAATCAGTTGTCAAAGTTTTGTTCCTTTTTTTTTTTTTTCAGTTTTTGCAAGGCAATGAGGTTAGGTGGCTTGCCCAGGGCCACACAGCTAGGTAATTATTGTCTGAAGCCAGATTTGAACTCAGGTACTCCTGACTCCAGGGCCAGTGCTCTATCCACTGTACCACCTAAGCACCCCTTGTTCCTATCTTCATAACATTTTTATCTTCCCCCTTCTCTCCACTCAAACAATTGTCACCTTAGTTTAAGCCCTTATCACTTCTTAATTATTGCAGCAGCTTCCTCACATTAATCTTCCTACTTCAAGGAGGGCCACTTGCAATCATCCTTCACACTTATCTTTGACATACCATGGAGAATGGAAGAGGTTCCATAGGTCTGGAAATGGACAAATGTCCTGATTTTCCAAAATGAGAAGGGAATAAAAACTGCAAATCATATATCAGTGAGTTTGACTTAGACTTCTAGCAAAATTATGCCATGTTTTATAAAAGAGACAGATCCTGAATATCTAGACAAGTAATGGGTAATCATAGAGAGCCAGTGTGACTAAGAACAGCTCATCTCTTTTGTCAGGGAGCAGGGGAACACAGTAGATAGCCTAGCTTTCCTCTATTTTAGCAAAGCGTTGGACCAAGTCTTGCATACTTTCCCTCTGGGAAAGAGAGAGCTAAGCAAAATATACAATACAGTTAAATGAATTCAAAACTGGCTTAATGACCAGATTCATAGAAGAATCATTAATAGATTGATATCAACTTGGAAAGAGGCCACTAGTAGAAATGTTCCAGGGAGCTGGGCTTGGCCCTTTCCTGTTTAACTTTTTAAAATCTTAAGTGATTTGGATAAAGCCATGGGTGCCATACTTATTAAACTAAGATAACCCATTACTTTTCTAGATGTTCAGTAACTATCTCCTTGATAAGACAAGGCATAATTTTGCTAGGAATCTAAGTCAAACTCACTGATATATAATCTACAGTCTCAATTCCCTTCCCACTTTGGAAAATGACATCCTGAAGAAGCCTGCCTTGGCCAGAGGACAAATGGATCAGTTTTGGGCACTGTATTTTAAGAACAAACTAGAATAGAGTAGAGTAATTAGGATAGTGAAGAATCTTGAGACCAGTTCCTGAAGGAATTCTCATATGGCATGGGAATGTCTAACCTAGAGAAAAGATTCAAGGAGAAAGTGAGAGCTTACTTAAAGGCTCTCAGGGGCTTGGACTTGTTTTGTTGGGGGGCCCTCCCCCCAGGAACACATGAAAGAGAAATGAGAGGAAACTTCGAAGGGGAAGATATAGTGTTGAAATTAAGAAATAAATCTTAGTGATCAGAACTATCAGAAAGTGGAGTATGTTACTTGCAACATAGAATTTCCCCTCCCATCTTCAGCAGACTATATCACCACTTTTTATATAGTGGAGAAAAAGTTTTCTTTTATGGTTGTGTGTCTGTGTGTGTGTGTGTGTGTGTGTGTGTGTGTGTGTGTGTGTGTGTGTCTGTGTTGGTGTAAGTGGCTATGTAGTCAATCAAAAACCACTTTATTAAGCATTTAGATGTACAAGGCCCCCATACTAAGCACTGGGAATAAAAAGAGAAGAAGCAAGACGCTTTTTTGCTCTCAAAGAACTTCCACTGTAATGGAAGATACAACATGCAAACAACTATGTACAAACTATAGACAAGAAAAATTGGAGATAATTAACCAAGGGAAGGCTCTGGAATAAAGAAGGATCAGGAAAGATTTCTAGTAGAATGTAGGATTTTTGTTGGAATTTGAATGAAACCAGGAGACAGAGATGAGGAAGGAGAGAATTCTAGATAGCCAGGAGAAAGACCTGGAGCTGGGAGATGGGTATGTCCTTTCCAAACCTGAGATTTTATGGTCTACTGTAGTCTTACAGATCAGAGGACAACTTCAGTCACTTCACTAGGTCTGGCGCACAATTAATAAATACTCATTGACTGATAGCTAATGTCACCTAAATTGGGGTGACTTCTCTCAGTTGCTACATCATATTGATGATGGGTGTTGATCTTGTGGTCCCCTAATCCGCCCCCCCCAGTCTCTTTCAAATGAACTTTGATTAGTCCTATTTCCCTCATCTTAAACCTTTGTAATTCATTTATTCAAACTGTTTATTTATATTGATCTGGCCTGTTGGGATCTAATGTTTGTCCTTTATTCTGAAGATCATACCATGATATCAGGGCAGTGATGCCATGACAAGTACATGAATTGGATTTGAGTGGGGGTGGGGTGTGTGTGCTAAGTTTCCAGTCTCACTTTCTCCTCCAGAACCATTTGGGTCCAATGGCCAGATATAAATCAGGATGCCTGGAGATGGTCTTGGATGCAATGGTATCAGGGTTAAGCGATTTGCCTGTCTGAGGCTGGATTTGAACTCCTGCCCTCCTGACTCCAAAGCCAGCTCACTATACATTACGCTATCTAGCTGCTGCTGTTGGGAATCTGTTAATGACCTGACTCACCTAAAAGGTAGGCTAAGCCTTCCCAGTTTTCTGTCATCTCTAAGTAAAATAGGCACGCAATCTATATCTTCAACCTAGTCATTAATAAAAATGTTCAGTAGATCCTTCAGGGAATTCCCTCAATAATAAAGTACTGACATTTATAAGGAGTTCTTAGCATAACTATGAGTATTAGCATTTCCATTTTACAAGCAAAGTAACTCAGAGAAGTTTAAATAATGTCCTCAAGGTCATTACAAGGGATATTAGAGTTGGGATTTGAAGGAAGGTTTCTTCTGCTTTCAAGTCTAGTGCTCTAATTCAACGTACTATACATTTTTTTGAATTCTGATTGATATTCATTTTTTTTTAATTACAGTGTTTTTCCTCTTCAACTTTTTGGATTATTAAAAACTACTTAGGTTGTACAGAAAAGCCAAATTTCCTTGGAGAGCCTTCCTTGGCCAGAGCACAAATGGATTAGTTCTGGGCACTGTAATTTAGGAACAAACTAGAACATCTGGAGGAGAGTAATTAGTATGGTGAAGGATCCTGAGACCAGTTCCTGAAGGAATCCTCATATGGCATGGAAATGTCTAGCCTAGAGAAAAGATTCAAGGAAAAGGTATGTTTTCAACATTCTTCCACTTACATATTTACAAGTTACACAATTTTCTTCCACCTTCCCTACCCCCATCAGCAAACAGTCTAGTGAAGGCTATACATGTATATTTGTGTTTAACATTCAACATACTACATTGACTGATTCATCATTACTCTTTGTGATCAGCAGGCCAGTTTGGGAATCCATGGAACTATATAATCATCACTTCTTTTCCAAGCCATTAACATCAGATATGGAGTCTTTTTCTCCTACAGGAAATCCCATATTTCTCTCAAAAGTTCCTTCTACATAGTAGGAAAGCAATTAATATAGTTTCAGAGAGGAAAGGAAGACAGGGATCCCATTATTTAATGAGTAATAACCAGATTATCCTCACTCCTCACCCCTCCTCCCAGATATCAACCTTTTTTGTCTTCCTACATACACCTTATTAACCTTACCTATAATTTTGTGATCCAGGGACATGGACCTCTGGATGCTCCTCAAACAAGACTCTCCATCTTCTGGCTTCAGGCATCTTCTTTTAGGGTGCCCCATGCTTGGAATGCTCTCCCTTGTTTGTTTGTTTGTTTTAGGTTTTTTGCAAGGCAATCGGAGTTAAGTGGCTTGCCCAAGGCCACACAGCTAGGTAATTATTAAGTGTTTGAGACCAGATTTGAACTCAGGTCCTCCTGACTCCAGGCCCGGTGTTCTATCCACTGCTGCACCTAGCTGCCCCTGACCTTTCTCCTTTGTTTAAGAATCTCCAGTGGTAGGGGCAGCTAGATGGAACAGTGGATAGTGTATTAACCCTGGAGTCAGGACTTGAATTCAAATCCTACCTCAGATATGGAATAACCTAGCTGTATGACCCTGGGTAAGTCACTTAACCCTATGGCCTTGCAAAAAAAACAAACAAAAAACCCAATCTTCAGAGGTTTTCTAATGTATGAAGGATAAAATGCAAACTCTTTCTGCTTGCTACTCAAATCCTATCATAATTTGGTGTCAGGCTACCCTCCCAGACTTATTTTGCATTACTCCCTTTTATATCTCCTAGGTTACAAATGGCCCTCCATACAGTTCCTTGACTTTCCCTGCTTTTATACAGGCTGTCCCCCCAACCCCAAAGGTGTTCCTTCCTCAGTCTCAGACTTTTGGTATCACTGGCTTTCTTCAAGGTTCACCCCTGGTGCCACTTAAGAGAAACCATTCCCCAGCTGTCCCTGCTCTGTCTGTTTTTATGCTGTATTCCTTATTCCTATTTGACTGTCTCACCAGGGCATATGGCCTTGGACTTGGTGGGCTCTAAATGCTCCTGGAAACAAACTCAGAGCATAAGACCCCAGCCAGGTCTTCTGACTCCAAATGCACACTAAGTTCTCTACTATGTGAAGCAGGATAAATTTATAAATATTCTTCCCTCTCAAATCTTTTAATTCTGACATTCCTGGAATTGCTGACACTGGCCCAACACCCTTTCCACAAAGGCCTAGTTTACTGAAGGGAGGAGACAAGATGACCACAAGGACTGATTTACACGTGGCATGACATATGAAGCTTGCAAAATACTGTAATTTCCACAAAGGGAATAGGGGTGATAGAAGATTGATTCTTACAACAGCCAGGAAGGACCTTAAAGATTATACAGACCAGGGTTCTTAATCTGGAGTCTATGACTTTGTTTGTAGAGTATTTTGATAAATGATACTCAATAAATTGGCTTTCTTTATAATCCTGTATTTTATGCATTTAAAGTCTTCAATTTAAAAAATAATATTGAGTAACCATTATCCTGAAAGAATGAATCTGCCTTGGGATAGCTAAGTGGTACAGTGGATAGAGCACTGACCTTGGAGTCAGGAGGAACTGAGTTCAAATGTGACCTCAGAGTTTGTTTTAGCTGTGTGATCCTGGGCAAGTCACTTAACCCCACTGTCTCCAAAAAAATGAATCTTAGTGCTCACATTTAAACAGTATCCTCTACCCCTCTGATTAAACCTTGACCAGAGGGCTAAGGCCATAGGTTCCAGTGCCTCTATATAAAGGAGGGGGCTCAGCAAAGTGTTTCTTCACCTGCCCTTGTTCTAGGCACTTTCTCCCCAGCCCTTCAGCTTTCTTTTGTGTTGTTCTATCCTTAGATTGTAGCTCTTTGAGGATAGGAACCACTTTTGTTTTTGTACCCCCGTGTGGAGCACCTAAATAATTCATTGGCTTGACCTATTCAGATAAAGGACTCATAGGTTTCACCAGATTGCTAAAAGGGGTCCATCATATCAAGGGAAAAAAACCCCATGAAAAACTTGATTTGGGGGGCGGCTAGATGGCACAGTGGTTGGAACACTGGCCCAGGAGTCAAGAGTACCTGAGTTCAAATGTGACCTCAGACACTTATGTGTGGCCCCAGGCAAATCACTTAACCCCATTGCCTTGCAAAAAAAAAAATAATTATTTTCCAAAATTACAATTAGATATGAGCCAGAATCTGATCTGGGTCTTCATGTCAGACCATGGAGAACACTCCTTCTACAACTGAAGATCTTGCTAAGGACTAAATGGATCTCCCTAAGATCCATCTAGAATTTCCCTTCATTCCAGTCCTTTCCAGTTTCTTGGTGAGAAACAAGAGGACAACTTTAACATCACCTCAAGAGAATAGAACTTCTGGTTCATATGTGACCTGGATTCAAGATTCTTCACTGCCCTTCCCCGGATAGTCTATTAAAATCAGATCCAGGTCTTAACCCAAGAACCCAGATGGGTCCATCTGACTAGTTAATGTGGGGTACAATTGACCTATCATCTTCTTTCATTTGGAAGCTGCAAGCTTTCTTCAGTTTAATCAATATTAACTAATTGCAACCATGTATAAAGCCTTATGCCAGACAAAAAATTCCAATCTGAACTTTTTCCTGATCATTCCAGATACAAAGTTTCCTTCCTTGTTTCCAGATCAGGAAGAGGACTTCTTTTTTTAAATTTTTGTCCCGAGACATAAAACACCAAAAGATTGGGTGAAAAGTCTCCACAAAGAGCATTGAACTGCCATACTGTGCTTTCAGGCAGCATAGCTTCCTTCCCAGTTGGAACTTAATTCTCTTGCAGATTGATAGCTTTAACAACAGGCTCCAGAAGGAAGGACCAGAATTCTTTTCTCTGGGAAAATGTGTGAAATAGGACTCTTAAAAAAACCTACCGGGGCGGCTAGGTGGCATAGTGGATAAAGCACCGGCCTTGGAGTCAGGAGTACCTGGGTTCAAATCCGGTCTCAGACACTTAATAATTACACAGCTGTGTGGCCTTGGGCAAGCCACTTAACCACATTTGCCTTGCAAAAACCTAAAAAAAAAACAACCCACAAATCTACCAAGCCAAGGGAATGGCGGGATTCCATTTTCAAGTCTGGAACCAGGTAGAATAATACACAAGCCTTCTGGGGAAAAAATAGCATCCTGTGTAAACTATACTATGTATGTAACATATTCCCCCCCCCAGTTTTTTCCTCTCCTCAGCTTCTCCCTTGATAAGGGCATCTGACTTGAGTGACTCTTGAGCTGAGAAGAACAGCAATTTCATTGTATAATCTCTTTAAGTTTTATTTATTTATTTATTTTTGCAAGGCAAATGGGGTTAAGTGTCTGAGGCTGGAATTTGAACTCAGGTACTCCTGACTCCAGGGCCGGTGCTCTATCCACTGTGCCACCTAGCTGCCCCTCTTTAAGTTTTATAATGCCCCATTCCCCTCATCCCCTCTCTCCTTACACACACACACACACACACACAAAATAATCATGTCAAATTGGAAATACAGGGCAAAACCAGGTTCTAAGAGGTTCACTGATTTTTCCCACCATCACAAGGCCAGGAAGTAGGTGTTAAGAGGCAGTACTGGAACCTAGGTCTCTGGGTTCTTTCCACTGCATCCTCCTGCCTCTTCCCCCAACAGCCTGCAGCCACAAGGAAAGCAAGTTCCTTCTCATTCACAGAACCAGAGAAGTACACAGTATAAAGCAGCTGTTTCCTTTTTATTGCTTCAAGTTAAACAGAGGATGGAGGGCTCAAGGAGAAATACAAAGATAAAAAAGGGCTGAAGTGCATTCTGGAGCTGCTGCAGATATCTCTGAACAGTCAGGTCCTCCTGAGAGGACCCCTACTCTTTCCCACTGAATGTTTCAGGGGATCTGAGAAGCTGCAGGCCTCAGATGATGCTCTATTTTGGTCAAACTGAGGCCTGAGAAGTTGTGGTGAAAAGAAGACAAATAACAGGGCTATCCCTGACTGAAGAAGTCTGTTTCTTCTCTCCTAATAAAGCTCTCACCACATATGTATCAACATACATATCCAGGCCCCAGAGATTTCAGGGCCACAGGGCCAGGCAGTCAAGCAAGGGCTGGGATGAAGGGCCTCCCCCTTCTCTTCTTCCCTCTGTCAGGATTAATTCTTGTCACCAGATTCCTTTTTCTTGGCTCCTTTATTTGGGGCCTTCAGAAGGGCCAGTTTCTTGGGCAAGCTGGAGCTGGCTTTCATCATAACCTCATGTTCAATCTTCTTTCGGATACCCACCTCCAGGTTCTGAGAAGGAATAAGCAGGATTCTTAGGACAGCATTTATAGTAAGGAGGATGGAAGAAGTCAGCCTCTAACTTGAAAGTCCAACCTACTTGCCCCCTTGTCAACAAAGATAAAGTTATTGGCTTAAGCTAAGGAAACACACAATTAAGAACTAGGAAAAAGGGGTGAAAGCAAGTAGCTGCAGGAGGATCAAATTTCTTAGTTTCCAGAAGCCCTCTCTAAGTTAAATGGACAGCATAGCTCTGTGCATCAAGGTTCCCTGTGTTTATAGAGGAGATAGCAGGGTGTGTGTGTGTGTGTTTGTGTGTACACAAACTCGTGTATGTGAAAATATGCGTAAGCTCCATAGATATGAGGGTAAAGTTAGAGGCATGACCTGCAAACACTGTGTGGAATGGGAGGATGGTCAGCTTTGGGACTGGAAGTTAATGTGCATTTTTGCAGCAGGGAAAAGAAGCTTGATAACAGACACCTTTCGGCTTAAAGAAAAGGTCTGGTATAAGCCCTGTGTGGTAAGGGGCAGTTATGAGTTTCATAGGACAAGTGATGCAAAGAAAGCATCCTGAGTCATTCTAGCCCAGGCACTCACCTTCTTTAGTTTCTGCTGCTGGATGACCCTAGCCTTTTTGGGGGCTATCATCCGTCCTGGAGAGAGGAACATAGGAATGAGAAGGATGTGAGAAGGAGGTAAAGGGAACAAAGGACATGGGAAAGAGGGGATGTGAGGAGGGGGACAAGAAGGCCTGAAGACTGATTGGTTAATATTAGAAAAATTATGGGCATAATTGAACATATCAATAACAAAACTAACATATCTGATGATTTTAGTAGATGCCGAAAAAACTGGCAAAATACAACACCTTTAACTATTAAAAATACTAGAGGGGTGGCAAGGTGGCGTAGTGGATAAAGCACAGACCCTGGAGTCAGGAGTACCTGGGTTCAAATCTGGTCTCAGACACTTAATAATTACCTAGCTGTGTGGCCTTGGGCAAGCCACTTAACCCCATTTGCCTTGCAAAAAAACTAAAAAAAAAAAAAAACCTAGAGTACAGGAATAAATGGAGTTTTAAGTAAAACAGTAAGTATTATCTATTTAAAACCATCAGTAAGCATTATATGTAATGGGGATAAACTAGTTGTATTCTCAATAAAATCAAGAGGTGAGGGGTAGCTAGGTGGTGCAGTGGATAGAGCACCGGCCCTGGAGTCAGGAGTACCTGGGTTCAAATCCGGCCTCAGACACTTAATAATTATCTAGCTGTGTGGCTTTGAGCAAGCCACTTAACCTCACTGCCTTGCAAAAATCTTTAAAAAAAAGAGGGAAAACGAAAATCAGGGGATGAAACAGATGCCCATTACCACTGCTCTTATTCGATATTACATAGAAATGTTATTTCATCAGTAGGAGAAGGAAAAAAATCTTGGTTGACCCCCCTCCCCCCGCCTTGCTTCCTCCCTGCGACTTTGCCTAACTTGAATAAGGCGTGTGACGGCAGAAACCCATAGGGATGCAGAGAAGGGCCCAAGGATGTGAGGGGCACAGGGGGGAGTCGGCCATGGGAGTGGAGGGGTGCAGCAGGAGGGAGAGTGTGGGGAAGGCACACAAGGGAGGAGTGGGGTGGAAGGGCAGCGCCGGGGCCCGGCGGGCCTGCGAGGTCTCGGGGGCACGGAAGGCGGGAACACGGTCTGGGGACCGAGGGGTCGCTAAGCGCGTGAGGCCGGGGGCGCACGCATGGGCAGTCAGACCCCTCGCCCCGCTCCTCACCGCCTTTCTTCGGGCCCCGGCAGGTGGAAGACGCCGTGGCGGCCGATGCCTTCTTGGCCGGTTTCCGGCCCTGAAACTTCTGCTTCCCTTGGGCCATGGCCGCGCCGCTCCACTGCGGAAGAGAAACGCAGCAGACGCAAGGGTTGCCGGGAGACTAGCGGGGGCGGTGCGCGCAAGGGCTGCTGGGATACAGCGTACCGCTGGGCCGCACGCGCAAGGGCTGCTGGGATACAGCGGGGCCCAGATTAAAGGCACGGCCCCTTCCCCCCGCGGTTGCGTGGGATTATGGGATCGCGGTGGAGCGTTGATCCCGCCCCATCATTTTACATAGGAGGCCCTGGGCCTTGCCTAAGGTCACACCGGGCCTTTGAATCCATATGAATCCAACTGGAAAACTTGGACTTGGGCCCGGCCTCCTTATTTCACAGACGGGGGAAATCGAGGCATATAATAATGATTTAGGCAAAGTCACAGGGGAGGATGCCAGGCAGGGCGGGATTTGAACCAAGATCCTGGAGCTCAGGGAACCCTCTGCCAAAGGCCACGCATTCCCTCCATGTCCTCTTCCAAATTTAAAAAGTTTTCATCTCATGAAATCTGGGGAATCCTTCATCCTTCTTTTGGCAGAAATCGTGAGCTTTCTGGATTTGGGAGTCAGCACAGAAGGTTCTAGTCTTAGCAGTTGCATTGATTGCAAAGTAAGGAGCCTCTGGGAGTCAGATACACTTATGGTAGAGTTCCAATGAAAATTGGATTCAATAAACTTTTATAATAGTTGCAAAGTTCTGTTTTTGTTTTTTTTCTCTCTCTGGAACTCCTCTTCATTCTCCAGATTCTCCTCCATCCCAGGGCACTTGGCCCCTTGAAGGTTCACTTCATGATTGGTTGGTTCTTTTGGTTTCATTGATTGGTTCTACATTTTTTAAAAAGTGCTCAATTCACTTACATCTTCATATCCTTTGAGACAACATTCCAGATTGTCTGGACTTTCTCCAGCTTCTCTTCCACACACCACTCCCCTCACTTTGCAGCTTCCTCTTTATATGTTTGTTGCCTTACTGCATTAGAATCCAAACTCTTCAAAAGCAAGGTATTTCTGAGTCTATTTGTATTCCTAATGCTTAGGCACATAGTAAGAGTTTAATAAATTTATTTATTGATTTGCTCTAGGGTTGAGAATAAAAATACAGTCCCCTGCCCTCAGGTGGAGAAGTGTATAGAACACCAGCCCAGGAGTCAGGAGGACCTGAGTTCAAATCCAATAATCTGTGTGACCCTGGGCAAGTCATGTAACCCCATTGCCCTGCAAAAAAAAAAGTCATTGTGAGGAGAGAGTCTGTTTGAGGGCAGGAAGAGATTGGGGAACAGATTAATGAGCCTCCTACCCAATATTCAGATTTTTCTGAGTGTCCTTCCTGGGTCCTTGCTAGAACTGGGAATTCTAGTAATGTCTTAATTATTAGCTTTGCAGTCCTTATATCTGCTTTGCTCAATGCTTTTTTTGTCTTCTGTCTGCCCAGTATCAGTGCCTACTGCATAGGGTCATCCTTGCCCTTTAACCTTTTATGTGAAGTTGGGGTCTGGTCTGTCTAGAGACTTAATCATTTTATTATCAACACCTGGGAGTCTTTGATATTCAAAAGCCTTTCCTACAGCATGTTTTATAACTTAATTAGAAGTTTTGTTCCTTCTTACTGTTCCTTGGTGGCACCAACTTCTGACATCCAGACCTACTTGAAATAGATAATTATCTGAGATCATTTTCCCCTCTCTATATATAACTGAGCATGTGTCAGATTTCTCTTTGCTAGAGTTATCTCCCAACTCTAGGCTATCACAGGGTCCAATAAAATGCCAACTTGCCTGAGACAAAGCCCACATCTCATGACTTCTTTCTCAGACATCCAATGCTGAAGTGTGAACCCCAACAATAGTAGTTTAAATGTAATGTAGATTATGGGAATAGAGTGAAATAAGGTCAGGAAAATGATGCTGGCATGAGGTCTGAAGAGTTTCTATTTTTTCTTATAGCCACTGAAAGTTTTTGAAATAGGGAATGACATTCCCTGTTCATTCAGAAATTATTTTCAGAATACCATTCAGATTATTTTCAGAATAACATTTTGTTCATTCAGAATACTATTTTGGTATAATACATAGTCTATAAACATTTATTAAGCACCTAATAGATGTGGGGCAATGTGCTAAATTCTGGGGATAAAAAAAAGAAGCCAAAGACAGGAACTCATAATCTACTGCATGGGTGGGGAACCTTTTTTTTCCGCCAAGGGCTATTTGGATATTTATAACATTATTCACCTGTTATAGTTGGTCAAACATTTAATTAATTCACCCCTAAAAAGCACCTAGATTTATTAAATTTTGAGTCCTGTCTATGATTGCCCTGGCCTGAAGGCTGGGTGTTCCCTGCCCCTGATCTAATGAGATCAAAAGCTGGGATTTGAAAGAAGTCATGAAATTCAGTTGAAAGATGTGGAGGGAGATCTGGGCATGGCAGAGAAAAGACCTGGAGGTAAGAGATAGATCATTCTGTGCCAGGAAACCAATGTCACCAGACCAGAGTGTGTGTGTATATATATCTATCTATATCTATATCTATATCTATATATATATATAGATATATAGATATAGATATAGATAGATATATGTATCAGGGAGTAGGATGATCTAAGACTTGAAAGATGAGAGGAGCCAGGTAGGAAGGGCTTTGAACAGCGCTTATAGAGTGTATTGTATTGGAAACAAAGAAATCAGTCAAGAAACACTTTTATTGATCCAGGTAAGAGGTGATGGAAAGCTGAACTAGAGTGTTGGTTGTGAGAGTGAAAGGGAAAAGCCAAAGCCAAGAGTTGTAGAAGTGTTGGGACTTGACCCCCAGCTGTATATAGAACAGCTGAGCTGAAGATGACTTTTTGTCTTTTGGGCAGCACTACACAGATATATGCAAAAATCATTAATACAAAATTTATCGTAAAAAAGGTTCAGTGAGGGATCATTTAATTTAACAGATACTTAGGTAGGGAAGGCACTGAGTTTGAGGCAGGGCTCATTTAAACAGACAGGACATTGGGTTCCAAGTATTTATAATCAAGTTGGGAGATAGAAGAAGGGAGACTTGGGATGTGAGGAGCTTGCATCCAGTCAGGAGGATTCAGAGGACAAGGCTAGCTGAAGTTCCTTGGGGGAGAAGACTCCCCGTTCTGTGATGATGCCCCCAGTGATGAGCTCATGAGGGGTGACGTCAAAGGCCGGGTTCCAAACTTCAATACCTAGAGAAAAGGGAGCCTAAGTGAGTGAGTGTTCCAGTTTAAACTCTGGGATTCAGGGAAAAGTTATGCCCTTGCCCTCACCCTCATCCGACCTTGACTGGTAATAAATGACATTGCTCTATGTTTTTAAAGTTTCCTGATATTTTCTCATTGGCTGCCCCTCCTTTCAAAGTGGAATGAACTTTTATCTCCTCCAGGAAAGAGGAGCTCCATATAAAGACTTATTTCCATCTCCCTTTCCCTTCCCTTTCCCCTCTACTGGAGCTCAATTATGATTATACATAAAAATATGTATAATATATACACATACAAGAAAACTTTTATTTCTAAAACATTTTAAAGTTTATCAAATACCTTTCTTGGGTATTTGATGGGGGTAACGTGTGCCTGTTGTCGTTTAGTCATTTTTGACTCTTGATACCCATTTTGGATTTTCTTTGTAGAGATACTACAGTGGTTTGCCATTTCCTTCTTCAGCTCATTTGATAGATGAGGAAACAGGTTAAGTGACTTGCCCTGAATCACACAGCAAGGATTATTAATCGATTTGCCCTGACTCACACAGCAAGGATTATTAATCGATTATACCTACCCATTTCTGAAGGGCACAGTAATTTGCACAATACTGGGAAAACAGTAGGTGCTAAATAAGTGTTTATTGATAGTACAGCACTAACACTTGCTCTGGATTTGGAGTCTGGACAAATTTAGTTGTCAACCACTGTGACAAAGTCACATCAATTGTCTGGAACTCCTGTGAAATGAAGTCGGACTAAATGATTTTTAAGATTTTTCTCTAGAAAACTTTTTTGTTTTCTCTAGGTAACTAGTGACATACTTGACTGGGAATCAGAAAGACCTGAGTTCAAATCCAGCTTACACATTATTTGCTGTGTGACACTGGCCAAGTTATATAACTTCTGTTTATCTCAGTTGTCACAACTATAAAAATGGGAACAATAACAATACCTAACTATCTTGCAGAGTTGCTATATGGAACAAATGGTTATAAAACTTTTGTAATGTGTTTAGAACAGGGCCTGATACATAAGAGGTACAATATAAATGCTTATTCTCCTCCCTTCTCCTCTCTTCTCTGGCTCTATTGGGAGAGATATGACAATTTCCATTTCTAAAGCATTTTAAAGTTTACCAAATATTTTCCTTAGAATCCTGTGATTGAGGTAATATGAGTACAATTAGCCTCATTTTGCATCTGAAGAAACTGAGGCACAGAATTTCTTTCAATTTAGAATTTCCTTGATTATGAATTTTAATAAAGTTATTTTGGGAGAAGGTACCTAAGGCTTCAGCAGATCGACTGCCAAAGGGGACCCATGACAGAGAAGAGGTTAAGAAAGCGATGTGTTCTAGATGTTTCTAGATGTGAAGAATGTATGTATGTAAGCTCCTTAAAGCAAGGATGGCAACATTTGATATTAGTGCCAGGAAAATAAGGGCTTTAAAGATCATTGTGGGTTCATTTGAGATGACAAAATCATCTCTCTGACTCACAAGGATAAGAAAAGGTATAGATTTTAATTCACAGATTACTGCAAAAGTCCACATAGTAGTATAAAAGCTCAAACGTTACTACAAAAAACTCACAAATTATTATAAAAAGCTTATTTGGAGGGGGTGGCTAGGTGGCACAGTGGCACAGTGGATAAAGCACTGGCCCTGGAGTCAGGAGTACCTGAGTTCCAATCCTGCCTCAGACACTTACTAATTACCTAGCTGTGTGACCTTGGGCAAGCCACTTAACCCCATTGCCAAAAAAAAAAGTTTATTTGGAGAAGTAGCAAGATAGTGAGTTTTAATAGAAATAGTGAAGTTAATGAAAGAAGAACCAGCTACAAACTGTGCTGGGGAGAAAAGCAAAGACAGCTAAGAAAGGGAAAAAGGAAACAGTCATGAGACAGTTACTGGGATCAGATCAACATTGATCCAGCCATATGGAACTGTGATCACATGGATCTAATATGGGTCAAACTTTTATAGAGAGCTTAGCCCACCTCTTGTGCAGGGAGGAGTCTGGCATATACCTTGGAAGCCAGACAGGTAGAGGAGGGATAGAGGGAAGGGGCTGAAGTGGCTTTCTACTATCTTAGTGAATTTATATTTTGAAAAACTGAACCATGGGGAGGAAGTCAGAGGCTCAGAGAAAATGTCAGACAAGTACAGATGATAGTTCCTTAATATTATAGGAAAGACTGAATAAATTAATTTTTCACAAATGTCTTCTGAGACAGCATGGTTTTAGTAGGTTTTTTTGGGGGGGGGAGGTTAGGACAGTGTTTAGGACAGTGCCTGGCCCACAGATGAATAAATTCTGGAAAAGCCTTTGGACTACAATAATTGGCTCCTGATTTGAATCCCACCTCTGATGCTCACTAGCTGTGATGGAAAAGTTTTATAACCTTTAATATTGTAGAAATGGAAGGCATTATTACTATTCTCTTTTTGCTGTCTCTTTTCCAATTTGACCTAGGATGTTTTCTGCACCTAGAATATAACTCAAAAGACATTTAAGTGCCTTATTGTGTGAGATGCAGATGATACAAAGACAAAAATGAAATAGCCCCCTGCCTCAAGGAGTTTATATTCTATTTACCTGTTATATATTGTTGAATAAATGACTTCCTGTCTCCTTCTACTTCCCTGGCAGTAGGGGATAGGTTGTGGGGCCATAGGAGAGAGGACAGATATGGTTTCCTAAATCTCAGGAGATAAAGTAGCCCTATAGATTCCACCCCCCAGGTCTAGTAGGTTGTACCATTCTCTTCCAGACACCTTTCCAAAGGGAGACATAGAAATCAGAAAACAGACAGGAAAAAGGCCTATGATTGACCAACCTGGGGCAGCAATCCTGGTCCCACAGATGCTGGCCAACTCTTGGCCTGGTCGCTCCTCAATGACAATCTCTTGACCTGTCTTCAAGTTGAAATCACAAGAGGAAACAGGAGCAGCTACGTAGAAAGGGATCCCATGGTGTTTGGCAACAATGGCCAGCTGGTAAGTCCCCACTTTATTGGCAGTGTCCCCATTGGCAACTACCCGGTCTGCTCCCACAATGACAGCTGCAGGGAAAAAGGGAAGAATTTGCTGTTTGATCACAGGCAAGTCATAACACCTCTGACTTCCAGAATCTTTTTCTATTAAATGGGGGCAATGACGGTTACATTGCCTATCTTATGTGGTTATTTTGAGACAAGCAGTATATAAACTTTGAAAAATCATAGAAACAGAAATATAATTATTACAAAAAGCTAAAGGGTGGAGGATTGACAAAGTCTCCAGAGTGTTGGGTAGCTCTGCTGGGGAAGGTTTATAGAAGTGATGAACAAGAATGTTTGGAGAAGACATAAATGAATTATGAGTTGTCCAAGTGGGGGAGGAAATTCTAGATCTAACTGAAATATTGAAGGCCAGATGATGAGGAAAGATACAAAATGACAGGAGTATGGGAAAAGAGGAACTATGGAATCCACGGGGGTAATAGAGGTGGAGACCTGGTCACTAGGATGGCATTGTCAAGAGTGTTGGTACTAGAGTCATAAAACCTGGGTTCATGCCTGGACTCTGCCAATTAAATGCCTATTAAACCTTGGGGAAATCCTTCTCCTTTTCTAAGCCTCAGTTTGCTCAGCTGTAAAATGAGAGGGTTATATTTTTATTTTTCAAGAGTCTTCCAGCTCTTATGATCTAGTACTTCCAAAGAGAGGCTAGGTATAGGATTCTACAGTTTTCCATGCCCCCTCCCCCATGCAAATAGAGAGAATGAATGATTCTTTCTGATTGGAAGTCACCCCCGGACACCTGGACACCCAGCCAGATTACTGACCTCCCACCCCCTTGTGGGCCATGGCTGCTGCTACCATGCTGTCAGTGATGAGGGTGGCAGGGATCTTCTCATACACCAGCTCATAGGCAGTCAACCGGGCACCCTGGTTGTAGGGCCGGGTCTCTGTACAGAACACGTGCTTCAGGCGGCCCAGGGAATGCAGAGATCTGATCACACCTGTGGATGACCCGAGTCCCCCAACCCCAAGGCAAAAGAAACAATAAGAAGTCCTGTTTGGGGAAGGGAAGAGTAGAGGCCCCATGGTGTGATAGATAGAAGTAGGGCAGCAATCAGGGAAAGGTTCATGGAAGAGGGGGTAACTTGAACTGAAAATTAGGCTTCTGAAAGGCAGAGAGGAGAGGGAAGAAATGTATTCCAAGTATTGTGCAAAGGCATATAGGTGGGAGGTGGCAAATCCCATTTTTAAGAGATTTAGAAAACCTCAAAAGCCCCTTCCAGCTCTTATTCTATAATGCTATAACCTGTCTGTTCCCCTCAACTCACCCAGGGCTGTACCATAGCCTGCAGTGGCTAATGAGCCAGTGTTGCAATGGGTTAACACCGTCACCTGGCCACCCCCTGGTGCCACTCGCTCCAGAAGGTGCTGGGCCCCATGGTCCCCAATGCTTTGGTTGTCCTTGATGTCTTTCTCCAACATGTGCTCAGCCCAGCAGACCAACCTGGGGAGGGGCAGAAGACCTGTCACCTGCCACACCCATCCCACACACCTAAGAGTTTGCCTGGGCTGGGGGGGGCATCTTCTCCTAGCTGCTTCTTCCCCAGGTACTTAAACAGATGCCTAAGTTCAGATTTTGATCCTGAAAGAACTGATTAGCTTATATCACTTTGGTCAAGTCAGTTATTAAGCATTCTTCAGTTTTCTGTTTGAAAAACAGGCATCATCATCAATGGGTATTATAAGGCAAGAAACTCCTTCAACCTATGCAGAGAAGCACCTCCTCTGAAATTTGTAGTGTCTCAAGAGTTGCCTTGAGCATTGAAATATGACTGTTCCAGGGACATATAGCTGGATGTGTCAAGAGGCAGGAAATACTTAAAACTCCAGTCTCCCTGGCTGTCTCTCTACTATATGAGATTATCAGAAGATACATAAAATGACAGTTGTGATTGTTGAATCATTTTTCAGGCATGGCTCAACCTTCATGACCCCATTTGGGGTTTTCTTGGCAAAAATACTGGAATGGTTTTCCAGTTCTTTCTTCAACTCATTTGACAGATGAGGAAACTGAGGTTAACAAAGTTGGCTGACTTGCCCAGGGGTCCCACAATTAGGGAACTGAGGTCAGATTTGAACTCAGGAAGATGAGTCTTTTTTTTTTTTTTGCAAGGCAAATGGGGTTAAGTGGCTTGCCCAAGGCCACACAGCTAGGTAATTATTAGGTGTTTGAGACCAGATTTGAACCCAGGTACTCCTACTCCGGGGCCAATGCTTTATCCACTGTGCCACCTAGCTGCCCCTTTTTTGTTTTTTTTTAGATTTTTTTTTTTAGATGAGTCTTTCTGATGAAAGGACTGGCACTCTATCCACCAAGCCACCTAGCTGCTCAGGATGAGCTGAGTTCAAATTTAGCCTCAGATACTTACTAGCTGTATGACCTTGGGTAAGTCATTTATTTTATTTTTTTATTTTTTAGGTATTTTTGCAAGGCAATGAGGTTAAGTGACTTGCCCAAGGCCACACAGCTAGCCGATTAGGTCAAATCTGAACACAGGTACTGCTGATTCCAGGGTCGGTGCTCTATTCACTTTGCCACCTAGCTGCCCCCGAGTCATTTATTTTTAAAAACTGAAAATAGTATACAGCTAGTGTTATCAGGAAATTCCATTATCCCTTTGTCTTGTACTGACTAGTTAGTACACTGTGTGGGTGCTCATTATTTTTTCCATTGCATGATGTGTAAAGGGCAGAGGATGTAGAATAAAGGGGCCTAGCCCCTCTCTAAGCTTCAGATTCCTTATCTAAAAAATGAAGAGTTGGCTTGGATAACCTCTGCATTCTTTCCAGATCTAAATCCTAAGATCTCTCCAGCTGACTGACTCTTTTACTTTACCCTCCAAATTAATGAAATGAGAAGTTTCCCAAAGGAACTATAGACTGACTGCCCCATGATTTCAGTCTCTACTCTTGGGCTGTGATGAATACCCATGAATGACCCCAGAACCATGAGAGCTTGATGAAGGAAGACAGCCCTCCTCTTACCTCTCTCGGACAGCAGCCTCTGTGGCTCCTTCTTGTCCAGCCTCTTGGATGGCTACCTCAGACATCTCCCGGGCTGCCTGAGCCATGTTGACAGCAGTTGGCCTGGCTGTTACTAGGTAGTTAAGTGAGTCCCTTACGAAGGTCACCAGGGCTTCAAGTCCTGGTCCCCCTGCACCGGAATGCAACTCCACAGCCAAGCTTAGGCAGCCCACTATGGCAATGGCTGGAGCACCCCGTACCTAGGACCAGGAAAAAAAGGGTAAATCTGGGACCAGGAAAAAAAGGGTAAATCTGGGACCAGGAAAAAAAAAGGGTAGATTTGGGGCAACTAGGTGAGGCAGTAGATAGAGCAGGGCCCTGGAATCAGGATGACCTGAGTTCAAATCGGCCCTTAAGCAAGTAATACTGACCTAGTTGTGTGACTTTAGGCAAGTCACTTAACCCCACTGCCTAGCAAAAACAAACACAAAAACAGGCTAAATCCAGGGAACAGACCCTGATTCCTGAGGGCTGACAGGTAAAACCTGGTCTGCTAGGGCTCAAAGAAGTCTCAGGTCTAGTCCATTCAAATTCTGCCTCAGTTTCCCTATCCTAAGTCAAGATCTGGCTTTTGCTTCTTTTTTGTCCCCAGCACTTAATTAGCACCATGATTGGCATTTAATAGGTCCTTAATATATGCTTATTGATTTGTTGATTGGCACATAGTAGGTACTTGAGTGTACTGAGGAGAAGGCTCATAGACTCAGTCAGAATGTCAGAACAGGAAAGACTGTTTTGTTCAAATGCCTCCTTTCCAGACAAGCAAAGTTTCGTTTGGGGAAAGGAGGACACTTTCCCAAGGTTAAACAACTAGCAAGAGGCAGAGTCCTTGAATCCAGATACTCTGGACCCAAATCCAAAATTCTTACCCCTCTTGTCATGTTGGCAGAGCTCAGGCTAAGGGGCAGGAGTTTTTTTTTTCCCTCCAAATATTTTATTTTTTCAATTATATGTTATGAAAGTTTTTCAAATTCATCCACACACATATACATATTTATAAGTTGCAAAGTTTCCTTCACCCTCCCCTCAGCTGGGAACAGTCTGATGAATATTGTACATCTACATTTGTGTTTAACATGTTTACAGATTAGTCATTTTCTGTCTGAAGCATTAAGACTATGGGAAAGGGGTGGCTAGGTGGTGCAGTGGATAGAGCACGGGTCCTGGAGGCAGGAGGACCTGAGTTCAAATTTGACCTCAGACACTAATAATTACCTAGCTGTGCGGCCTTGGCCAAGGCACTTAACCCCACTGCCTTGCAAAAAAAGGACAATGGGAAAATAAAGAAAACAATGGGATAGGAAGGAAAAACATAAAAGGAATTTTTAAATAGTGGACATAGTTTCCATTGGGATAGTTTTTTCTTCTGGATGTGGACGGCCTTGTCCGTAGCAGGTCCCCAGGTTGTCTTGGCTCCGAACTGCTGAGAGGCGCTGCAGCCCCCCAGGTTGATGCGCTGGGGCCCGAGTGCTCGCCTTACCCCAACCAGGCGGGCCACCCCAACTGCCCCTGCTTCCCGTTCTTAGGCCCTGCAGCTTTCTAGTTCCATACAACACCAAGCACTGGGTAGGGCCGGCCTTGGCCCAGGGGCCTCCGGGCTGGGCGGGGACGCGGGCTCCCGGGGCTGGGGGAGGCCGCTGGACACACCGGGCCGCGTCTGCCCAGGCCAGGGGCACTCCTGGGGCGGCCCTCCCTCCCGCGGGGTCCGGCCCCGCGCCCCTCCCTCCGCCCACCTTCATGGCCCTGATGGCCTCCCAGGCCTGGCGCACGGAGCTCACGGCCTCATAGCGGCTCAGCAGGGGCAGCAGCAGCTGGTCCAGGATGTGCAGGGAGCCCCGCTGATAGCGGATCGCCTCCAGGCCCATGACAGGCAAGGGGGGAGCACGCGTGGGCCTCGGCTTCCTCCGGGTCCTGGAGAGGCCGGTGGGGGCGGGGCCTCGGAGAACGATCCTGCTGACGCCAAGCTGCTTTCCGGAGCGTGCCTGGCCGCGGACCCACGGATCGCGCCCGTGGACTTTGCCAAATCACTTCCCACTCTGCAACTTACTTGCGTGGAGTTTCTGCCTATTAAAAAGTGTCCGTGGTCCCCCTTCTCCCCTCGAAAGTAGCGGGCTCCCAAGGGGCTGGGCTGTCCCCCCCGGCCATGGCCTTCGGGCCCTTAGCGCAGCCCCCAAGAGATTTCACTTTGGATCAGTTCACGGGGAGAAGGAAAACCTTCCCAGGGAAGTAACTGCCTAGTCAGAACCCAGGCTGGCCCAGGTCAGGGCCCAGGCTGGCCCAGCTCAGGGCCCAGGCTGGCCCAGGTCAGGGCCCAGGCTGGCTCAGGTCAGGGCCCAGGTCAGAACCCAGGCTGGCCCAGGTCAGGGCCCAGGTCAGAACCCAGGCTGGCCCAGGTCAGGGCCCAGGTCAGAACCCAGGCTGGCCCAGGTCAGGGCCCAGGCTGGCTCAGGTCAGAACGCAGGCTGGCCCAGGTCAGGGCCCAGGTCAGAACCCAGGCTGGCCCAGGTGAGGGCCCAGGTCAGAACCCAGGCTGGCCCAGGTCAGGGCCCAGGTCAGAACCCAGGCTGGCCCAGGTCAGGGCCCAGGCTGGCTCAGGTCAGAACCCAGGCTGGCCCAGCTCAGGGCCCAGGCTGGCCCAGGTCAGAACCCAGGCTGGCCCAGGTCAGGGCCCAGGCTGGCCCAGGTCAGGGCCCAGGCTCCGAGCCTGACTGAGCTCACCAATTGGCCAGTCCGCTGAGCCTGGGTGTGTAGGGGATACTTAATAAGAAAGTTATTTCTCCAGGTCTACTATTCCTCAATCCTAACAGAGGACTGGAGATGGTGTCCTCCAGAGTTTATTCCCAGTCCAAGTCTATGTTCTAAGTCTTAAACTATTTTAATCCTATATTTCTGATCAAAAATTGGTTTATCAGATTTGTAAGTCTGAATGTTAGCCTCCGCCTCCTCAAGGTCTGTTTCTCCAATTATAAATCTAAAAGGCAGGTTCTGTGTGAGACAGCCTAGTTCTCCTCTAATAGCATCTGCAATTAGACTTTCACAGTTGTGTAAACAGAGTAAAGACCATCCCGAGAAGGAAGGAAACTGGTCTAGTTTTCTCGGAGACTGAATAATTCTAATACCTAAGACATTTTGGAAAGGGAGAAATTTCAGTGTTTATGTCTGTATTAGATCTGATAACAAAACATCAGAAGAGACTGTAGTCCTGTTGCTAATTGGATCCTGCATAGTTGAAAGAACAGACTCTATGGATGGGTAATGACACCTTTATGTACTAATATATAACCTGATTGGTCGGCTGCCAAAATTGATGATCCTTTGTGAGATTTCTATAAATTTTGCTTCCTCATTAAGCTCCTGGTTGGTATCTTTAATGATACCATCCACCCATGAGTTTGGTTAAGATCCTTGAAAATAAAACCATGGATAAAATTAATCATTTGATTCATTTTTCACCTAAGAAAATTATGGTTCAGAGAACCTATAACCACATAAACTGAGTTCTTTTCTGGCTTTAAATTCAGTGATTCTAACATTTTTTAATTGACTCTCTAGCTTGGGGTTAAATGCACAGTTTTTGGTATCAGGAAACTTGGGTCTGAATTCTAGTTCTCCCATGGACTTTCCCCTCCTGAACCAGTTTTCTCAAACTCAAAATGAAAGGATGGGGCCTACAATAACATAAGTGAAAAGAACACTAAAATGAAATCTGATGCTTAAGAAACATTCCTCTTTTGGAAAGAGCAGTGGCTATGGGTATGAAATGTTGTACACCTTCTAACTTGGTCACCAAAGGTTTCATTTTGTCTAAAGATTTTTTCCAGGGGTGAGTGATCAGAGTAGGGAATGTGCCAAAACTAAAAACATAACATTTCTCAAAAACAGAAAAAAATAAGATGTGCCTATATCATCTTTCAGGGCTCCAGCAACTCTAAAAAACCCAAGAGTGCTAATTTTACAGCTCACTTATACATTTTTTTCAATCAAGATAAAAGAGGTTACAGAGTAGCTCCCCTACTATCCCTCTAATACTTCCTTTCAACCCTCTAACCCTAGGAGTTCAGGATTTAACAAGGTAGCCTCTGAGAAGTCCCTCAGGCGATAGTGATAACACCCCTCCTCAAAGATTTAAATTCAGGAATTCAATGAATCTTCAAACCCCTCAGGGTACTGCAGTCAGAGCCAACCGCTTACCTTTCAGCTTTCCTAGCAGAAGGGCGGGGAGCAACTCCCAGGGTGGCTTTTGTTTTCCAATCTACTCAAGCCCTCCCCCTAATAGTGTGGTGATGAAGGGGTAGAAGGGGCAAGATTTCCTTAATAGCCACTTTTGGGATAACTCTGCTGATCAAACCACGTATGTATTTCAGTTCCATTTATGTCTTAAGGGTAATACAGTGCAATAGAAAGAACACTGGACTTTTTGGGGTCAGAAAAACTGAGTTACTTATTTTGCTTGAGAATTCATTTCCTAATCTGTCAAATGGGGATAACAGTATTTAAATTTCCCACTTTTACAGTTGTTATGAGTAAAGTGCTTTGTAAGCCTTAAGGTACTAAAAATAAATGTTATATTGATATATGTATGCATAAATCATAAAACCATTTACTATCTGTGTGACCCTGACACCTTGTCTGACTCAGTGTCTTCATCTGTTAAATGAGCTGGAGGAAATTATTCCAGTATCTTTGGCAAGAAAACCCCAAAAGGGATCATAAAGAGTTGGACATGACTGAATAACAAAATAAATCATCAATATGTACTCACACATATAAAAACCATTGCACTCAGTGTATACATATGTGTGGGTGACCTATGGACTCTTGGACATTTCCCTTGTCTTTTCTAAGGTCCCTTCTACATCTAAATCCCAAGACTTTAGTTTCACTTAGGGGAGATGTAGGTGGGGGCGGGTGCCTAGTTTCCATATTTGAATAACGCTCACTCCACTCCAATAAACAGAAGGGACTGCTATCTAATCTAATATAATTTGATGCACCAACTGGATTTAATCTGTGGGGTTTAATAACTCAAGTCAGAGTTTCAAATCAGACACTACACACTCCTTCCTCAGTTAAATAAATAAAAACCCAATTATTTACAGAGAAATTGAGTTGTGAGGGGAAAAAAAAAGTTTCTTGGTTCTTGGAAGGTCTGGTAGGGAAAAGCCCATATATGGTCTCTTGGGTGAATGAAAGCCTCCCTGGTAGTAAGCACATATTTTAGCAGGCACAGGTAACCCTGAATGTTTTGGAGAGGGTGGCAAAGATATGAGAAAGGCCTAGGATGAAGGGAATGACAACATCAGTCACTCTCAGAGTCTGAATAGTCTGCAACTAGTGAAGAATTGAGGACAGAGGTACTGGTAGGGCCTCCCTGTATCTCCACATCTGGGGGACAGTCTCTATCTGAGGAAGATCCTTCTGGGGGGTTCTCTTTCTCCTCCTTCATTCCACTTGGCTCTGGAGCTTCCCCTGACTCGGGAGGGCTCTCCAGGTCATCCCTGGACTTCCGACGAACAATCCCTAGGTCGCTGCTAGTGATGGAGGACCCACTAGGCATAGGTTTTCGGCTAATTGCCAACTTCTTAAGGACACTGTTCACCTTGCTGTTGCTGGCCCCAGGTACTGGGGTGGAAGGGAACCAGGAGCGGCCGAAGATTTCAGTCCGTTTCAATTTCTGTTTGTCTTCATATGCTGGCAAATGGAGATGAGGTAGAGTAAAAGGTAGGGCAGGAACCAATATTTAACCCACTCCAGACAGGTTCCACTACACTCAATATTAAGGATTCCCTCCCTCCCTTATTCTCACATCCTCTCTCCATCTTCACCATTAAAAAGGTACCCTGTACCCATCCCCCACTCCCACTCCTGGTCCACAACAGGAACTAAGATTAGGACGCACAGTCCAGGCTGTGGTACTTGAGAAGGGCAGCAAGTTTCCGGTCCTCCTCTGTTTCAGGCACCAGGGGGATACTGAGATTCGCCTTGGTTTGGAGGGCCAGAGTTTTTTCCTCCTCTTCCTTTATGGCCTTTTTCTTTTCCTGAAGATTAAGATTGGCAAAGGGAGGAGGAAAGAAAGAAAGATGAAGGACCAAGCAAAGGAAAAAGGTAAGGATTAAGTGGGGGAGTGAGGAACCTCCTCCTGACCACTGCTCTCTAAGAATTTAAGGCAGGTCTATGTAAGGACAAGAGCCCCAGGCAGCTCCCTCAATTCAAACCTGAAGTGACAATCCAGAGAAAGGCCTTGCTTCCTCTAACCAGTCTTGCCTGTGTGATGGAAACATTTCTGGATTTGTGCAATGAAAACTACTTAAAAAGCAGTGTTTACTACCTTTAAAAAGTAAAATAAATCCCTCTGAGCCTCATTTTTTTTTAATCTGTAAAATGAGGGGATTGATCTAGATGGGACAAAGACTCCTTCTAGATCTAGACCCTATAAACTTATTCATCGTCTGTACGATCTTTGACAAATCATTTAAGCTTTCTAGGCTTCAGTTTCCTCCTCTAGCAAATAAACTGGCTGGACTGGAAGATGTGTGAGGTCTATTCTGGCTCCAAATTCTATGCTCCTGACATGGGAGGCTCAAAGAGACTGATGGTCCCTCCCTCTGAGCAGTTCAGACTGAAAGGTACCAACCTACAGTGACTGCCCAGCCTCCACAAAAATTTCCCCTGATGTCCCAGCCCTCCTCACCCTAAACTTCCTCCTTAGCATGCTGTTAAGGGCAAAGTCATCCTTCCAGGCGCTCTGGGCTTCCTGGATGTTGGACAGGGTGGGAATGGCCTTCTGCAACTTGCTCTGGTCTGTGGTGCCATGCTCCAGGCGGAACATGGCGTCTGTCTCCAGCTTCTGTTTCTTCTCCTGCTCTGGAAGGAAAATGGGACTGGGAATTTGAAGGTCTGCTCTCGGGCAAGGAAAGCCTGTGGGCTAGAGGGCAGGGCTCACCTGTGGTCAGGATCTGTTCATTGTCTGCCATGTCCCAGCGTTCCTCCTTCCTTTGGGCACCACTCACAATCACATAGTCACAATTGGCAGGATCCGTCTGCATCTCGATGTAGTTGACACAGAGGTGACATTTCATTCTGAACCTGGAGAGGAATTTACAGATAGAAACTATGAGACCCATGAACTGTCATCCTCTAGAGGATTTACTGGTGAAAGCCAAAGCTGGAACATGGGCTCAACATCGTGTGGCCCTTTTTGTGTGGAGATGGAGCAGGACCATGCACAGAGCAGGGCCATGGAGATAACAGCCATAGACTGACAAATGGAAGGATTTTCAGTCTCATCTAGTTCAACCCCCTTGTTTAAAAGATGAGGAAAGTGAGACCCAGAGAGCACAAGTGATTTGTCAAAGGTCATAAAAAAGTATCTAGTTCTCCTCTATAGCACCATGCTGCCCTGGAATGATAATTTATTTCTTTAGATTTAGGATTATAAATTCTTTCTTCACCAACCTAGAAGGTAGAGAATTGCAAATATTAATGAAGAAAAGTGAGGCTCAGCAATGACTTGCCTTTGGTCATATAATTATCAAATGTTAGAACTGAATCACATAACTAGGGCCAGAGTGGACAGGATGGGAAGTGTAAAGCCGTAAAAGAACAAGACAAAACTTAGTATTGAACTGGTGTGATCATGGGCTGATGCCAGAATGGCAGAACTGGCAGGGAATTCATGTTACTCTGATGATTCCTCTAGTTGGAGAATGGCTCTCAATCACAGGCTTATTTGCATAAATATACGAACAGGTTCTGTTTTATATGTGGGCTCTTTCTCCTTGGCTCAAATGAAAGGTCCCTGAGAGCAAGGCCAGAACAGACTCTGCACATCCCAGCACTACTCTGCCTTGGCCTGGGCACTTAGAGGGGATTAAGCGCAGGCCAGAGTGGCTGAAGAAGCCTGGTCTGGAAGGAGGTGCTTCAACTGGGCTCCTCATGCTCAGTTTCCTTCATCTTTCTTTCCTTCCTCCTCCCTTTGCCAATCTTCTACTTTAGGAAAAGAAACAGGCCATAAAGGAAGAAGAGGGAAAAACCCTGGCCCTCCAGATCAAGGTGAACCTCAGTATCTCCCTGATGCCTGAAACAGTTAGGCTGTTTATTAGACTCTAGTCCCAGTTCCAAGGAAAAGTCTATGTCTTTCTCTCACCCATCTAGGGCCCCTTTCACCTATTTGCCCCACAGGCATCTAAGTTTTCTCAAGTCCCCATTCAGAGTCAGTACTGGTAATACCCATACAAAGTGGCACTCACCTATAAATTGGGGTTGTATAGTAATTGCCAACCTTCTTCTTTTCAGCATTGTAACGGACACCTGGAATGGAAAAGAAAGAGCAAGATGAAAGACTCAGGAAAGTTTTCTGAGCCTACTATTTATCATTCTTCCAAAAATGCTTTGCTAAGTCACTCCACATTCAGTTAACATTTATTAAATGCCAACTGAATACAAGGAAATGTGCTAGGCATTAAGGATACAAAGATGAAAGTGGTATGGCCCTGGTCTCTAGGAACTTACTATCTAAAGAGGGGAGAATACACACAAACATCTATGAGATGAGACAGAATATACAAAGTACAAAGAAAGAATTAAAAAAAATCATTATGAAAAATAAAGGATTCAGCTGAGGAGTTGGGGACTGAGGAAGTCTCTCAGAGAAAACTAAGCCCTGAAAGAAGATGATTTTAATAGGCAGAGATTCACATGGAGTATTTACCTGGCAAGGGAGATGGCTTATACAACTGCACAAGAAGGGCAGGGGTGGAGGACAAGATGGGATTGGTCCATTTTGGCTGCAAGGCAGTATGTGTGATAGAGAGAAGGTGCTTATGAACTATGGCATGGCCACAGGGTCAACAGATCTAGAGTTAGAAGGGAAGTCAAGAGCTTGTCTAGCCCCACAGCCTCATTTTTACAGAGAGAACTGAAGACAAAAGGGAATTTTATAAGCACCAGAAACAGGGAAGTGATGTGGTTTGACTTTTACATTTGGAAGATCACTTCCAAATTACCAATGATGTGAAGGAGAATTACAAAGAGGAAAAAGTAGAGGAGTTCAATTACAGAAGAGATGAACTCAAACTAGGGAATGCAAAGGAGGGGACAGATGCAAGAGACAGTTCAGAGAGAGAATCAACAGGTTGCAATGATGACGTCAAAAATGATGACTCACCCATGCCAATGTGGTTCTTACAGCCATCACACCAGATGTTATAGGGCATTTCAAATCTACTCCAAAAAAATAAAGAATTAAGAGCACTGTTTCAAAATGTTCACTTGGGAGCAATACCCAAGAGGTAACCACATACTCAAAGTTTGACTCAAACCCCACAAGTTCTTGAGGAAGGCAGGGATTACCATGTGTGCCTAGCAGTTTTGGGGAGAATATAGCCGTGAGGCTTGCCCCAAGGCAATTTCACTTTTGGGGACTATTTACAACCACTACCACCTTCCAAGCCCTAACACAAACCTCTCCCCAGAAAGAATAGGAAAACTGAAACCAAGAATCAGTTTGAATAGATTTTTTTAAAAACTAAATCTTACAGACATATTCATTAGTTTATATTCAACAAACATTTAGGGAGCAGCTTTATGTAAGATTAACGAGCCTTTACCTGATGACAAGAATGCCCTGTGAAAGTTTCCGTGCCCTCTCCCGAAGTGGATGGCTGTGGTGGTATCGATTGAGAGAGCCATGCTGTAAGAAAGAGAATAGAAATGCTCATCAGTAGAGATTGGTGCCCAGTCCATGTTCTCCAATAATCAGAGTTTTTGTAGGCTAATCTTTCCAGGGTCTGGAAAAATACTAGAGAGATTACTGGGAGGCTGAGGATGTGCAATCCATCCCAAAACAAGCACATGCTAAGATCAAATCTGAGGAAGGGTTTAGGAATTTGAAATGCCTTTTATCATCATTCTAAGATCCTTATGACCTCACAAGGGGAGGCGAAGGGATATGCCCAAGGTCCCACAGACAATAAACAATCAACAGTTGTCTTATGTGTGAGGTACAGTGAAAAAATTAAACAGTTTCTGCCTTTGAGGGGCTTACATTCTATTTGAATAGATAATATGTTATTTGTACAGAATAAATATGAGGTAATCTTTTAGGGAAAGGGCATGGAGCAAATGGGGGGAAGGAACTGAAAGGCTTCAGGTTGAAAATGGTTTATAATGTTTTGCATGACTTCACATGTATAAATGCTATATTACTTATCTTCTCAAAAGGTGGGGGAATGAGTGAGAGGAGGGGAGAGAATCTGGAACTCAAAATAAAAAAGGTGGTAAAAATAAATAAAAATGTTTTTAAAAAGGAAAAGAAAATAGCTTATGAAGGAAGCAAAAGATTCTAGTAGCAGTTAGGAGAAAGTGATTCCAAGCATGGGGGACTGCCAGGACAAAGACACAGAGATAAGAGAGAGTGCTGTTTGTTGGGAACAGTCTGGTGGGATCACTGAGTACGTAAAGTGAAGTCATCTATAAGACTGGAAGGGCAGGCTAGAGGTAGACTGTAAAAGACTTTAAAGGCTAAACAGAGGAGCTTATATTTGATCTTAGAAGCAGTAAGGAGCCATAGTAATCTGTTGAGTCAAGGAGTGACATTATCATACCTGAACTTCAGGACAGTCTGTGAGGAGGATGGATTAGTAACTGGCAGAGTTGGAAATCAAACCCAGGCCTTGCCCTGTCTGATGCTGCTTCTCTGGCATTCTCATGTGCCACCCAGGTGAATGTTAGTTAAGCTTTTTTTCAGGCCATATAACCACAAAAATTTCTTCTTGGTCACAGATTGATGAAGAAGTAAAGGGATTCCTTACCTTTGCTGGATCAAAGTCTGGAGGGTAGTACTTGTTTACACCTTTTCTTTCACCCTGAAAGTCCAAGATAAGATGTTACTGTATGTTAAACAAAATAGATATCCTGAGGCTGACTGTTTGAATCAGGTGTAATGCTCAAGAGGAAACAAGCAAAAAGTATAACATACAGTGGAAATATGCCTTTTCAGTGAAAAGTCACAGTGATCAGACAATAAGTCCTGGTAATTAAGATTTTACATGACATATAGATCTGTAAGCACATAATAAAAGGGTGGGCCAATGGGGGAGAGTGGGGAGAGGATTCATATCTTTGGGGTGACAACTATGTACTCTGGGAATGTTTGTTTCTGCAGAATTCACTCAACTCACCATCTTGGAAAATGTCGACTTCTAAGCAAACTGAATGTGTTCAACCTGTATAAGACAATCAAATAACCTGACTGTACATGGTTTACAAACACACATAAATACCCAATTTTTATATTATTTGCAAGGAATGTTGGGTGGTTCCATTGTATTTCCATTTGGAGATTAGGAAAACTAGGGATTATTTTCAGCTGCCCCAAAAGGCCATGGGCCCATTAGATACTTTCTCCAAAGTCCATAAATGACAGACTGAAAGTATGAGTTGTCATCATCTTGGAAAGACAAAATATAGTAAAGTCCATAATATCAGTGAAGTGGGATTTGTTCAGCTTGGAAAGTATCCCAAATCTGAAGAAGTTCTTGGATGAATAAAAGAAATACTTTATAAGCATATACAAGACTACCACACAAAGAGCACTAGCCCAGGCGTGAGACAATTTGGTGTTCTGTCCCTGATATGGAGTAGCTTTTAGAGTGCAAGTCTTGTTAAACCTCTTTTTGATTCAGTTTTCTTCTCTGTAATAACAATTTTCATCCTACAGGACTTCAAAGTTTGCAAAGTTTTTTTCTAACAACAACGTGAGGCATCTAATGGAAGTATTATTATCACCCTTATTTTACAGACAAGGAAACTGAGAGTCATAACTTACCCACGGCCACAAAGCTAGTGTTAAAACTGGGTCTTAAACCCGAATCTTATGTTTTGACACCATGTGGTGTTTTGGAGCTAGACTAGATGATCTTTGAGGTCTCTTCCAGCTTTGATATTGAGTAATTCCATGTTCTACACATCTACCTCAGGAAGTAGTCCAGGTTGAGAAATATGAAGTGGCTGATGATGAATTTAGACAAATTAATGGATGATAGACCCCCAATACTGTCTTAGGTGGAAGGTATGGCTATTCAGCAGTATGATCTATACTATTGAAACGATTCTGCCACCAGGTAAATCAAGAATTCAATTAATCATGGGGAAGAAAGGGAATCATGTTTTTAAGGCTACTCAATATGTTTAGCTCTGAATCAACAGGGGGCTTGCATTTACACCATCTGTGAATTGCCATACCCACAGCACTAGAATCATAAGGTCTGGGAAGGATTTTGGAGATTATCTTGTCCATTCCCCTCATTTTACAGAGGAGGGCAGAAGGTGGAAAAATGACTTCTCCAGCATCCAGCCTTTAGTGAGCTGTAGGGATGGGATTTAAATTCAAGTCTTCCAGTTTCGAAGTGAGTTCTTACTATTGCATCCAACTGAATTACAGGATTTCTGCCAGTCTGGTGTTAACTAGAACCTTCTGTTCTTTCAGTAGCAAGAGGCCTGGGCCTGGATTCAGTTTTACCTCGGCGACTCGCGGTCTGCGTGACCGTGGATCAGTGCCTTCTCTCTGGGTCTCAGTTTCCCCGTGTGCAAGGTGTGAGGGTTGGGCTACATGGTCTCCAGGGCCCCTTCCCAGGTAGGTGTTTTAGGATTCTCTGAACAGACCTGGTTAGCAGGGGCTGGGGGGGGCGGGGATGAGGTGACAGCTCGCAGCTCCACCCTCTTCCCAACCCTTCCGGGGCAGGAACCGCCCCCTCTCCTCTGACCCCCCCCATTCCCCCGGCCTCTTCCTTCCCTTCCGCCGAGGATCGGGGCGCCGCGGGGCGGGGGTGGGCGCCAGATCGGAAGAGATCGATCCCCGGAATCCCTGGGCCTGCTCCGGGCTACGAAGCGCGAAGGCCCGCGAAACCCGCGCCCGGTCGCCGCCTCCGTTCGCCTCCCCGCCGGCGCTTACCTGCCCTCTTCCCTACGTCATCAGATGGCGCCGCCCCAAAGGCGGGTGCCCGGGCCCGCCCAATCCACGTGACGAGGGAACCGGCAGCCCGACATACCAGACCCGGAATGCCGCGCGTGGGCCGCTCCCGAGGCCGGGGGCAGGGCTTCCAGCCTCGATCCGGCCTACGTGACCCGGATGGCTCCTGGGGGAGGTCAGCCCCGAGGCTTCGAGGCCGATTCCAGCCCACGTGACCGGGAGCGCTCCTGGAGGCGGGGCTACGGGGCAAGCCGCGGCCCACGTGACGGGGACCGCTCCGCGTCGGCCGGCGCCGAGGCCGCGAGGCCTAGGGCAGCCCACGTGACAGAGACGGCGGCGCGGAGCCCGCCTGAGGCCGCGCCTGCTCCTCGGGGCCGTGGCCGCGAGGCCGGGCTGGGAAAGCCCCGCAGCCCCGCGGCCCGGGCCGGGCCTCCCCTCCCGCGTCACGTCCGTTCTGAAGGCCTTGGCTTCTGGCCCCGGAGCCGGGCCTGGGGGCGGGGCGGGGATGGAGCTGAAGGGCTGCAGAGGCCCCAGTCGTGGCTGCTACAGAGAGCCTGGGAGGCCCCTGTGGAATCTCCTTTATCCTTCTTGTTCCCCTCTCCCTTTCCCCTGTTATTCCCCTAACATCCGTATTCCTTTTCTCCTCTTTCTCTCTTCGCTATTGCCTCCCTCTCTTCATACTGTCCCCTCCTTTTCTTTTCCTTCTCCCCTCTTCCCTTTTCTCCGTTATTTCCCCATCCTACCCCTTTGCCCTCATCTTCCTTCTCTCCTTCCTCCTGTTCCTTTCCTCATCCTTTTATTTCTCTCCTTTCCCTCTGACCCTCTCTCCCTCCCTCACATTGTGGCCTGTAGCACCCAAGTTCTTATATCACAGTGGAAGTTTCCCAAGCAGGCTGCTCCTCACCCCTTCCAGAAAGGATTCCTGACCTTCAGAACCAGAGGCATCAGGAACAGGAATGGGTCTTCTAAAAGTGACTTGGGAGGTCCCTCGGAAAGACTGGGAGAGCGGCGGCAGTGGAGATGTGAGCTATTTATTAGCAGGGAGTTTTAATATTTTATTTCTCATTTGGTTTAGTATACTTTTTAGGGTTTTTTTTTTTTTTGGCAAGACAAGGCCACACAGCTAGGTAATTAATTAAGTGTCTGAGGCCACATTTGAACTCAGGTACTCCTGACTCCAGGGCTGGTGCTCTATCCACTGTACCACCTAACCACCTCCTAGTATACTTTTTAAAATAAATTTTTTCTTTTACTTTTTTCCAGTAACATTAGTTTCACTATTGATTTTTTCTAAGATGGAGTTCCATATTTTTCTGCCTTGCTCCCATGACAGCAAATAAAGTGATGTAGTTTATGCATATGCAATCATGTTTAGCATTTCCACATTAGTCATGTTGTGAAAGAATCTGAACAAAAGGGAAAGAAAAAATCAGTTAAAAAAATGAAAACAGTATGCTTTTTTTATGTAAATATGTCACTTTAGGTTCAGAAGGAAGGTGAGGAGGATCATTTTCCACCCCTAGACCTCCAGAAAGTCGTTCTACTGGATGAAATTAACTCCTAAACTCACATCTCCTCAGCAACCTCTGCCCTTGGGAACCTTCTGTTTGGAGAGGATGTGGTTGGACATCAGGGAATTCCTCCCAATCCCTCTATTTGAAGAGGGCACCCGGGGAATTTATCTCATCATTTCCCACCTGACTGACCTGCTCTACAGAATCTCATTCTGCAAGATCAAATAACTGTAACTCACACTTCAGATCTTTTCCCACCTAGGTTGCCCATTTCACCATACCCCCTACCTCAGCTTCTTTTAATGTGCAGTCTCCACCCCCCATTGAGACTGTCTCTGTATCCTCAGGGCTAACTAGCATTGTTTATTAACTCTGATTCTAATCTTAAAGGATTAGGGGCAATGGAAACTCATTTTGGATTAATTTATGACATATCATTTTTATGTCTTATATCTTTGAATTTTTCAGAAAACCAGGCAGTTACCAGGAGGTTGAGAGTGTTTCTGATCCAGGCAGGCTACAGACATATATGTGCTTGGGCTTGTTGCCATCTGGTGGTTTGTGCTGAGATTTTTGAGGAAGTGAGAAATTTACCCCTCAGAAAAATGTGTTGAGAGGACCTTTTGGAAGTCAGAGCACTGATTGAGTTAGATACTGGCAATACATTATGGTCCATCCATCAGCATATGTATAATATATATGCGAGTGAAAATTGTATCATGTTCTGGTCCCCTTGACTACTCCCACCCCCTTCTAGTCGGTATAGGAAGTAAGATTGCCAAGGGGAACCTGGAAGTCAGAACCCATCTCAAAGATCAAAGGTGCATAATTTACAAATTGTAGCATATATTGACCAAAACTCACATCCTGGTTGAATGTGCTGAATCAGGGGGAAATCATCCAAGCTTTGCTGTCAGGGACTTTTGGTCCTATGATATGTAAATCTCAAATTCTAGACTTCTATAGTAAAACCACCTTAATACCAAATGGTGCTGACAACTTTGAGGTGATTTGGCTATGTTAATTTATTAAACCCAAGTGGCACAGGTAAGAGTCTTGCCCCCCAAAACCCTACAGAAAATGAATCTCAAACTCCTGTCCCCATCCCCCACACCCTTCCATTTCAATTGAGTCCATGCTGCCCAGTACTTCCACCTCCAATCAGATATTAAGGGAGTGCCTCTTCCCCTTCCCATCTTCCTCATACTTCATGTGCACTTCCACTATCCTGTCCCCTGTCCCATCTGCCTCTGTACTTCTTTCTCCCATACCTTTTTAGGTTGTTTTTTTTTTTTTTTTTTGGCAAGGCAGTAGGGTTAAGTGGCTTGCCTAAGGCCACACAACTAGGCAATTATTAAGTGTCTGAGGCTGGATTTGAACTCAGGTGCTCCTGACTCCAGGGCTAGTGCTCTATCCACTGTGTCACCTAGCTGCCACCCTCCCATACCTTTTTGCCTCTACTCCATTTGTGCTTTAATAAAATAATTTGCAGCCACAATTCCTACTGCCGTTATGTTTTTTTTCCTGGTGAATACTCAAAGAACTAACTGGGCATGCTTTCCCTATTTCACAATTTCATTAATTATGTTTGATATGTATGACATTTCATAGTTTTGAAGTTAAAGTTTAGAAATTGGAAATCAAATAATTTGGGGGGGATCTAGGATGATTAAGTACTGTATGGGTCATGAATTTCACAATATAAATTAGAAAGTCATAATTGACTATCAGTTGTTAAAAATGGCTGCCTTGTGGAGAGATAAAGTCCAAAAAACCCTTCATAGTTTAATGGGGGAGACAACATGAAAATAACTGAGGATAAGCGTTATTGTGGAAGATAATGGGGGTCTATGGGAGGCACTAAATAGAAAGTCTGAGACATGAAGGAAGGCAGAGAAGCTAGAATGGAAAGCTGGAAGAGGGTTTTGGAGAGAGTTTCAGGCATGGGTGACAGCTGGAAAAATGCTGGGAGTTGGGAGACGAGTTGTGTTTCAAGAACAATAAGAAAGTGTTATTGGATCAGCTAATAGGTGAAGGGGGAGTAAGGTGTGAGAATGTAGAAAATATGCCAGTCTGGAGTGACAAGTTATAAAGGGTTTTTATGTCTAACAGGATTTTGTATTTGATCTGGGAGATGATAGGGAGCACAGGAGTTCATTGAACATGGAGATGACATGGTCAGACATGTGTTTTAGGAAGTTCACTTTGGAAGCTGAATTGAGGATGGGCCAGAATAGGAAGAGACAAAAATGGCTATTTCAATGCTCTGAATATGAGGTGATAAGGGCTTGAACTAGAGATATGGTAGCACCACGAAATGACAGTTATGATATGGCTGGGGGACAGCAGGGTTAGGGGGAGGGGAGGGAGAGTAAGTTAAGGAGTTAAGGATGACATCTAGATTTCAAGCATTGGTGATTAGGAAATTTGTAACAGGGTAGTTAGGAAGAGAAGAGGATTTTTTTTGGGGGTAGAATTTAATGAGTTTATATGATGGAATACTATTGTGCTATAAGAAATGATGAGCAGTTAGAAAAACAAGGAAAGACTCATGAAATAATGAAGAGAAAAATGAGCAAACACTAGAGAATATATATGACTATATATTTGTGTGTATAGATGAGTGTATTTGTGTGTGTGTGTGTGTTTGTGTGTGTTTGTGTGTGTGTGTATTTGTGTGGAATGGGGAGGAAGGGAGGAAGATAGCTTGGAACTTAAAGTGTAACAAAAAAAAAAATTGGTGGTGTATCCCACCAAAAATAAAAAAGGAAAAGGAAAGAGTAGACTCAGTTTTAAACATGTTGAATTTAAAATATCTATGAGACATCTTGTTTAAGATGTCCAGGAGGCAGTTGGAGATGTAGGACTGTAGGTCAAGAAAGGTTAGGCTTGACAAATAAATATTGAAACCAAACTAAGCAAATTAGTATAGAGGAAGAAGAAAAGGGGGTCCTGGACAAAGTCTTTGGGGACTCACAGGGTTAGCTAATGTAACAGATGAAGATCCATCTAAGAAGAAAGAGTATAGGTAAGACAGGGAGGAGAAAGAAGGAAGAGCAATGACAGGAAAACCCCGAGTTCCTCCAGTGAGGAAACCCTGATTTGATACATTAATGGAAAGAGAGAGGGTGGAGGAGATGACCAATTGAATATTGAAGGAGCTCAGGAGGAATCAGGGACAAATCTAAGAGGAAATGAGAAATACTGTTTAGAGAAGATAGTATTCAGGAACTCAGTGGACTGGAAGGCTTTTCAACTCTTTTATTGGGAAGTATGTTGATTATTTTATGTTTGAATCATTGTCTTGTGACTGTCTTTACATAGATGTAAGTATATGGGTGAATGTGTATGTGTTGAGGGAAGAATTAGGAGGTAGAGTGGTAAGTGACAGGAATGTATTCCCCTCAAAACCAGGGTTACTCCTAGGACCCTCAGAGAACTTGCATCTGATCTGCCCTCTGTCCTTTCTGGAAAAAGAACTCAAAACCCGGAGTGTGAGTGTTCACCTGAAGTGGACCAATCCCTATAGAAGTGAGGGCATGTTTGATGCTGTTTCCAGGTACCTTAGAGAACTGGAGAGTTGGGAAATAGAAGAAATGGGAAAGGGGTGTGAAACCTAAGAAGGCTTAGGCCATATTGGGCAGTCTTCTTGGCTAAAGTATCTTTCCCTATATTACCTGCAATTCCATACATTAGAAATTAATTTGGAAATGTGTTCTTTTTAACAAGTTAATTTCTAGGAAGTCTTATGAGACTGTCAATCACTTCTTATTTTGAATTGCTGGTTATATGAATTCTGATGTTGCTTAGTGTACTACTCCCTCTACTGACCAAGATCTTAAGCTCCTCCATGCCTTAGAGTTGTGCTCCCCCTCCATCAGAATCTTAGAGTGTAAAGACAAACCTCACTGGATTTAGTGCAAAATTGTTGATTAGTGGAGACTACACAATTGAATAATTTCCTCCCCCTCCCTAATTCCAGTCAATTTGATGAAATTACAGCGTGTAGACTTTTTGTTCCAAGGGCATTCCCCAGGGTAGTTGTGCATGCTTTGTCAAGAAGACACAGGACTCCTCCACAGGCTCCAGTCTGGGGTTGCCTCCAAGAAGATTATTCATCAAGATTGAGGGTGGGGGGGTGGCTAGGTGGCACAGTGGATAAAGCCCCAGCCCTGGAGTCAGGAGTACCTGGGTTCAAATCCGGTCTCAGACACTCAGACACTTAATAATTACCTAACTGTGTGTGGCCTTACTGTGCCACCTAGCTGCCCCCAATGACTATAATTTTGGCCTCCTTACTGCTCCTTCCCACCAAAACTAGGCATGGTAGAGGAGTCAGAATATAATTTGCTCCTTCCAAACTCTCAGTTTACCTCCATCAATCACTGTCACTTCCAAACTCTCTGTTTATCATCACCAACCTCTTTTGAAGGCTATTCAATCAAAACTTCCAGGGTTGTAAAATAGAGAAGGTTCAGAGAGTTAGAAGTGGTGCCTGGAAAAATATGAGGACATAGCTGGCCTGGGCACTTCCTTAATATGGGAACCAGTGTTTGAGACAGGCAGGTAGGGCAGTGACTGGAGTACTGGAATTGGAATCTGGAAAATCAGTGTCAAATCACTATCTTGGAAAGTTACTAGCTGTGTGGCTCTGGGCAAGTCACTGGACCCTTACAGTTTCCCCATCTGTAAAATGGGGATAATACTAACATTTTCATTGTTCCTATGATGTCCCAGGCACAATGCTAAGCATTTTAGATATTTTATGACATGACCTGCATGACAATCCCGGGGTGGGGTAAGGGAATAGATACTACTATTATTCCCATTTTAGAGTTGAGGAAACTTGAGACAAAGGGATTAAATGATTTGCCCAAGGTTACACAACCTGTAAATTTCTGAGAATAGATTTGAATCCGAGTCCTCCTGATTCACGATCAATACTAGTCTTCTAACTAGTTTTGTTGTGAAGATAATGTGATATATCATTTGTAAAGTGCTTGGAAAACTTGAAAGTGTCATATAAATGCTAGCTATGTGGTAGTAGTGGGAAAAAGAGCAAGTATTCATTGAGTCCCTACTGTTTACCAGGTACACTGTGCTGTAAGCATTTTACAAACATTATCTCATGACCCTTTTAACAACCCTGGGAGGTATGTGCTCTTATTACTCTGATTTAAAGTTGAGGAAATTGAGACAGATAGGGACTAAGTGCCTTGCCCAGGGTCATAGTTAAGAAATGTCTTAGACTGGATTTGAACTCACAGCTTCCTGACTCCTGGACAGCACTCTAACCTATTGCAGCATCCAGTTGCTCCCATGATTCTTTGATTATGGAAACAAAGGAGTTTGGAATACTTCGGTACTCCAGCTCCCCTTTCCACCATTCATATTGTGGCCAGTGAGGAAGGTTCATGGCACCTGGAGGCTTGCAGTAAACTTACAGAGAGTTTTACAAAGTTATACAAAAACAGCTGCAGTCATTTCTAACTATAGCAATATGGTGGATCATAGTCCCCAGTGAATGTGATGTGAGACTGTCAAGCTAACTAATAATGCCTTTTTCTCTATTCCTGCACCTGAAATTAGGAGCAATTTATCTTCTTCAGCTGGGAAGGAATCCATTAAAACTTCATGATCCTTCCTCTGGTCTATCTTAATTTCTTTTCCTACTCCCACAATTGAAAGAGGCTACATTTCTTGAGAACATTGATGTCTGCCATAGCACTGATGACATATCCAGACTAGACAAGGTCACAGTGATATAGATACTATATTTAATTATGTTTCATAGGAAGGACAAGGGATGGGAGATCACCACTAAAAAAATCCAGGATCCAATATACTAAGTCAAACTATGGGGAATACTATGAATGGGGAGAATTCAGATGCTTCCCTACAGTTGGGAACAAGATATTTATACATGGTTTCTCATGGTCTAAGAAGGGGATCTTTGGGCAAAAACTTTTTGGGATATTGGAGAGCCCATATTGCCCTCCATTTTCTGTTCTTCAGGATATTGCCCTCCATTTTCTGTTCTCCAGGAGATCATTTTTTTGAGTAAGGTCAGTAGGTGGGAGGGCCATGCTCTGGCAGGCAGGCAGCAATGGGGAAGAGAAATAGGCAGCATGGGTAACGGGTAACGTGGGCAGTGTAAAATAACAATATGTGAAGTTGGTGACAACACAGCATCCCCCCCCCCGCCACTTATTTAAGTGCTTGTCATAGTTCTTTTTGAGAATGAAGGACAAACATCACCACCAAAGGGTGAAAGAGAGACCTAGGACTAATGCTTGAAAGTGCTCTTTATCATCATGCCCATGATTACCAGGATTGAGTTTCCTGCTTCCCTGAAACCCGTGTCTGTGACACACTGATTCTTAGGAAAGCAGAGGGATCTCAGCTTAGCACAGCGATTTCTTGGATCTAACCTCTAAGAAATCTTACCCAATGGATTGCCTTTGAACATAGTTTCAATTGACCCTCTCTAGCCCTTCCTTATTCTAGGCACTAATGCAGAATCTTCTGGGCCTTGAGTTTCATGCCTCCTCAGGGGTCTCTGAGAAAATGAGTGGACTTTAAATGGGCCCCTTTCTAATCCTTTTAGGTGCCCTTCAGCAGGAAACTCTGCTTTTCCTCAGGATGGCTCAGACAACACCTTCCCAGGGAGGAAGTGGGACAAAGGGGTGGAATTTTGGGCTAGTGGCTCTCTAACAGCACAAGGGAGGTGAAACTATTTCTGTCTGATTATGGCATGAATTTACCTGGAATTAAGGAATCTATTAGAGTCCCTCTCTGAAGGTGAGGGAGGGTCTTCACTCAGACCACATGGGAGAGAGGAAGCCTGAGGATACTAGCTCTTCAAAGCTAAGTGTTTAACTTTCAGTGTGAACATTTACACTTCAAAATAATCAAACAACTACAAATTAGGGCTTGATTTATTGTTTTATTGATTGTCTAGACTGTAAAGTGATGAATAAAATGTTAACCATACCCATTAACTTAAAAGTGAATCTAGCTTTATTTTGCCTCCTGGAAAGCCCATTGTTAAACATTTATCAGCACACCCCAGGTATAGTTAGTTTCCTAGCAGAGCCTTTTAAGGGGCAAAGATTGGTATAATTTCCCTAATGGGTTTCCCAGGGAAGGGGAGGCTTCTGGCTGATGGCCTAGGGGACATCTAGGGCAAGTCACAGAGATGACTCAGGACTCAGAACCTAGTTTCATACAAGAAGGTAAGGGACCTCTTACCCAAGAAGCAACTCAGTCTGCAGTCAATCAGCAAGTATTTTCTTTTTTCTTGAGTAATATTTTCCCCCCAATTATTTGTTAAAATGATTTTTAACATTCACTTTTTAAAATTTTTGAGTTCCAAATTCTCTCCTTCCCCTCTCCCCTCCCTCAGATGGTAAACAATTTGATATGGATTATACATGTGTAGTCATGCAAAAATGTTTCTACATTAGTCACGTTGTGAAAGAAAACACAATAAACACATAAAAATACAGCATCAGTTCTTTCTCTGGAGATAGTATTTTTCATCATAAATCCTTTGGAATTATCTTATATCACTGTATTAATCAGAATAGACAAGTTATTTACATACAATTCTTTTTTTTTTTTCTGTTTGTTTCTTTTGGTGATGGGGTTAAGTGACTTGCCCAGGATCATACACCTAGTAAGTGTCAAGTATCTGAGATTGGAACTTTGGTCCTCTTGATTATAAACTTAATGCTCTATCCACTGTACCACCTAGCTACCCCTGATCATCATACAATATTGTTGTTACTGTGTACACTGTTCTCGTTCTGCTTACTTTACTTTGCATCAGTTCTTGTTAAGTTCAGGTTTTTCTGAAACCACCCCCCTCATCATTTTTTTCTTTTAGGTTTTTGCAAGGCAAATGGGGTTAAGTGGCTTGCCCAAGGCTACACAGCTAGGTAATTAATAAGTGTCTGAGACCGGATTTGAACCCAGGTACTCCTGACTCCAGGGTCAATGCTTTATCCACTGTGCCACCTAGCTGCCCCCTCATCACTTCTTATAGCACAATACTATTCCTTCCCAAGTGTATATTCCAATTTGTTCAGATACTCCCCAATGATGGGTATCCTCTTAATATGCAATGCTTTGACACCTCTAAAGGATGAGCTATAAATATTTTTGTGTAAATAGGTCCTTTTCCATTTTTTTTTCTGTTAAATTTCTTTGGCATTTAGACCTAGTAGGGGTATTACTGAATAAAGGCTATACACAGTTTTTATAGTCCTTTGGGCATATCAACAAGCATTTTTTTTCTTAGCCATTGCTTTCTCCACCCCCCCCCAAAGGCAAATGGGGTAAAGTGTCTTGCCTAAGGCCACACAGCTAGGTAATTATTAAGTGTCTGAGGTCAGATTTGAACTCAGGTACTCCTGATTCCAGGGCTGGTGCTCTATCCACTGCACTACCTAGCAACCCTGTGCCACCTAGCCGCCCCATTGCTTTCTACATAGAAGTATATGGAAGTAAAGGAACAGCCAGGCCATAGGCAAACCTTTCACTGACCTGAGAAAAAGCTGAACATTTTTAACAAGCATTTATTAGGCACTTTCTATATACCAACACTGCCCTGATGTTCCTGACACCACTCATTATTATAACTTTACTTTGGGAGATTAACTAATCCTATCTTCTCTTATTTCCCACTTCACCAAGATCAAATACCAGGGTTCAGTCCTTCTAGAGTCAAGAAGTTCTTATTTTTTTTTTGTGTGTGATTTCTGCTCATGTCAAAACAAAATTCATATGGGTATATATATATATATACATATATATGTATATATATATGTATATATATATGTACATATACATATATATATATATATATATATATATATACTTCTAGAGACAGTAAGAAAATACTAATAAATAATTAAAGGCTGTTTTGACACCTTTAATTCTTAACTCTGCCTAAATTCTATGTAATTAGAGATACATGACAGGCAGATGTCAGTGAGAGAAGGTTAAATACAATAATTCTAACTAAGCTAATAGATGAACAATTTCTTTGGATTCATTGTGTTTTCAAACTCAAGCCTTCACACTTTGGCAAAGCTAAAATTCCATTGTAATTTTAATGAGTAGACCCTTCACAAAGACTACTTTAATCATTTCCCTTTTAAATATTCTTATAAATATCTCATATTTCATAAAGATTTATATTTCAATACTTATCTAAGTAGGGAACTAGTTTGATTATTTCATCAAGGATTAGATGGGTAGATAGACGAACAGCCAGATAATGTCAAAACCAAAAAATTTTTAACTTTTTTAAAAAAGGAAGATTGTGGAGAAAAGGAGGGGTGTGATACATGACTGGCAAAGGGCAAGTTAGATTTTCAGAAAAGGAGAGAAGGAAGAGCTTTAGGTGCTAGTTTGTTTGGTTTTGATCCTTAGAAAAATGTTAGTATGTATATTATTAAAGCCATCATGAATATCCAGAAAAGGAGACACTAGGAACCTACATGCCTGTGAAGATGGAAATGTTGCATACTTTGTGAAACATTCATTCTGGCCCATATTTTGACTTATTTGCCTTTCATGTTGCCAGGAAGAGTTCATGGTGGGGGGGAAGGATGTGAGATAAATCTATCTAGAAGTTACTGTGATATATAAATAAAAAGCATCCATAAAAACTTAATAAAATTAAGAACAGATCATACTATGCTAACCTCATTTTTCTTTTGTGGTAAGATTAGTAAATTGATTGAAAAGGGTTTATACTTAAGATGTCTGCTATCTATGTTTTAGCTTGTCATGCTGTTCTTGTGGCCAAGATGGAGAGATATGAGCTAGATGTTAGTTGAATTACATGGAGTTCAAATTGGTTGAAGGTCTGTCTCCAAAGAATAATCATTAATGGTTCAAGTTGAGTAAGAAGGAGCTTTTGTGTTTGATTCTTTGTTCTTTAATATTCTTTTTTTTTGCAAGGCAATGGGGTTGAGTGACTTGCCCAAGGTTACACAGCTAGGTAATTATTAAGTGTCTGAGGCCAGATTTGAACTCAAGTCCTCCTGACTCCAGGGTTGGTGTTCTATCCACTGTGCAACCTAGCTGCCCCAACTCTTTAACATTCTTATAAGTGGCTTGGATATAAGCATGGATGGCATGATGATGAGATTTGAAGTTGACACAACATGGTGGCTGAGAAAAGACAAACATGGTGGATGAATTCACTGTTTGAAAACTCTTGATCAACGGGAACATTGGGCTAAATAGAATAAGATACAATAAAGTAAAGCTAAATGTAAAATAGTTATATAAGAAAATGAATTTCACAAATAAATAGTTGGAGAAAGTCTGGTTACATTGTAGATAATCTAAGAAGATTTAGGGTTTTATCAGGTTCCCTGTTTTAGGAAGGATTTTATCAAAGATGGAAAGTATTCTGAGCTTGGTGACCAGGATAGCTCTGGAGTTCATGCCACATGAATATGAAGCTAAATGAGTTGGGATGCTCTCCATTTTCTAATTGAAGAAAGATCTGCTTGGTTTCAACTCCAGGTACTACCCTGGGAGTACCCTTTGTTGATACTTCTAGCTTCTTTTTATGTTTTATTTTCCTTATTTGAATTCCCAGGACTTATCATAGAATCCTGCATATAGGAGGTCTTTAATAAAAGTTTATTGAATTGAGCTGGAGAGGAGTCCTGTGAGGTAAAGATGGGGGGATGGAGGTAGGAAGTATGTTGGTTTTCAAGTATTTTTTATAGGCTATTATGTGAACAAGGAATTGAGCTTGTTCTACTTGATCCCAGAGTTTAGAACAAAGCACAGCTGGTAGAAGTGCCAGAGATATGAGGCCTGATAGGAGGAAAGCTTCCTAAAAACTATTACTGGGCACATTTGGAATGGGCTACTTTGGAAGTAGAGGGGTCTCTTTCATTAAGGTCCTAAAAAAACACTAGCTTGTTGTGAGGGGAATTCCTTTACAGATTATTCTGAGTTAGGAATTAGTTGGATTGGATGGTGCCTGAATCCCTTTTCACCTCTGAGATTCCATGCTGGGAACATGCATTATGGAATGGTGAAAAATCCTGTGCTCCTGCCCATCTCTAGATCCTAAGATCTTATCATTGTAAAGGCATATTTCAGGTTTTTATCATCATTAATTTATCTATGGACCTCAGTTTCCCAATCTAAAAAATGAGGGAGGGCAGCTGGCTGGTCACTGAAGACCATTTCCAGTTGTCCTGATTCATATCTGGTCACTGGACCTGGATGGCTCTGGAGGAGAAAGTGAGGCTGGTGACTTAGTACTCAAGTACAATTCATGTACTTGTCATGGTGACACCTTCCTGATGTCATGATCCTCTTTAGGAATGAAGGACAAACATTATTACTATTACTATTACTATTATTATTATTATTTCAATAGTTTGGGGGGGAAAAGGTGAAAAAAGGTTAAGCTGTCACTGATTATAATTCTATTTGGAAAAAATACATACATATGGTATATTTTCAAAACTTTCATGGAAAACATCTAATAATGAGAGCTTTGATTAACTTTTATATAATCCTTATTATGTACCAGGCACTTCACAATTATTATCTCATTTGATCCTTTCAACAATTCTGGGTGCTGTGTAATGAATTGGCAAAATCTCTATGAATTTGTCCTAAGGTTAACTTACTGTGTCTATAAAAAGTGCCTCCTCTAAACAACTGATTGACTGTACTCTTGTAAACAGGATTTTTGTTGACATGCTGTTTCCATTCACTTTCTTCTTTTCAAATTTCAGAAATTCTCTTCTGTCATGATTTCTTAATAGTAGTTTCCAGTAGGCATACAGGTATCTCTGCCACCTAGAAAACAGCTTCATTGTTCCACCTGGAATGAACACATAAAAGAGAACCAGCAGTCATCCTTATCTTCCTCTATACAATAGATTCGAGCTAGCCATGTTGGGGGCAAATTTTTACCACGGTAATATTGAAGTCTGTATACTTCTGACCACATGTACCTTTTTTCCCCAAACACTCTGAATGGAATTTATCATTCATTCATTCTTTTGCTCAACACAGACCCCAGAGCAGGTCTGACATCTCACAGGTAGGTCCTTGGTATTTGTGCATTTTCAAGAGCTACACTTACAGATTCCCTGCTTATTAGAGATCATCTCAATCCATACCACACCAGAAGAGCTAGAGAAAGAACACTCTCCATTGAAGGCCAGCTTCTAGTCTCCTACTCCACACTTGGGAATATGATTTCCTCTACAAAGAAGTACCTGGAATTCTTCAGGGTTGAAACTGTCATATTGACAGAACTGAGCAGAATAAACTTCAGCTTCATTATTCTTCTTCTTACACTCACAATGTTCACACATACAATATCCATTGTAGCTGCACATTTCAGAACAGTTTCCTTAGCTGTAGAGTTGAGGACTACCCCATGGAGCTCTCTAGTATCTTATGGGTCTCACACTTTGTGAAAAGTCCTGGAATAGATCAAGTGATCTTCCATGTGTACTCCATTTGCACTAAATTCACAATACCTACCAGCATAATCCTCATTGTCTACTGGCAGACTCCACACTCAAATGCTCTGCCACCACTATTCTCCTGATTACAGAAAGTTCCTTGCCTTATGCAAATTTGCATTAATACAAATTTAACTAGGTGAAAAATTCTGAAAAATTCCAAAAACCATACAGGATTATAAACTTAATGCTCTATCCACTGTACCACCTAGCTACCCCTGATCATCATACAATATTGTTGTTACTGTGTACACTGTTCTCGTTCTGCTTACTTTACTTTGCATCAGTTCTTGTTAAGTTCAGGTTTTTCTGAAACCACCCCCCTCATCATTTTTTTCTTTTAGGTTTTTGCAAGGCAAATGGGGTTAAGTGGCTTGCCCAAGGCTACACAGCTAGGTAATTAATAAGTGTCTGAGACCGGATTTGAACCCAGGTACTCCTGACTCCAGGGCCAATGCTTTATCCACTGTGCCACCTAGCTGCCCCCTCATCACTTCTTATAGCACAATACTATTCCTTCCCAAGTGTATATTCCAATTTGTTCAGATACTCCCCAATGATGGGTATCCTCTTAATATGCAATGCTTTGACACCTCTAAAGGATGAGCTATAAATATTTTTGTGTAAATAGGTCCTTTTCCATTTTTTTTTTCTGTTAAATTTCTTTGGGATTTAGACCTAGTAGGGGTATTACTGAATAAAGGGTATATACAGTTTTTATAGTCCTTTGGGCATATCAACAAGCATTTTTTTTCTTAGCCATTGCTTTCTCCCCCCCCCTCCAAAAGGCAAATGGGGTAAAGTGTCTTGCCTAAGGCCACACAGCTAGGTAATTATTAAGTGTCTGAGGCCAGATTTGAACCCAGGTACTCCTGACTCCAGGGCTGGTGCTCTATCCACTGCGCTACCTAGCAACCCTGTGCCACCTAGCTGCCCCATTGCTTTCTACGTAGAAGTATATGGAAGTAAAAGAACAGCCAGGCCATAGGCAAACCTTTCACTGACCTGAGAAAAAGCTGAACATTTTTAACAAGCATTTATTAGGCACTTTCTATATACCAACACTGCCCTGATGTTCCTGACACCACTCATTATTATAACTTTACTTTGGGAGATTAACTAATCCTATCTTCTCTTATTTCCCACTTCACCAAGATCAAATACCAGGGTTCAGTCCTTCTAGAGTCAAGAAGTTCTTATTTTTTTTTGTGTGTGATTTCTGCTCATGTCAAAACAAAATTCATATGGGTATATATATATATATACATATATATGTATATATATATGTATATATATATGTACATATACATATATATATATATATATATATATATATACTTCTAGAGACAGTAAGAAAATACTAATAAATAATTAAAGGCTGTTTTGACACCTTTAATTCTTAACTCTGCCTAAATTCTATGTAATTAGAGATACATGACAGGCAGATGTCAGTGAGAGAAGGTTAAATGCAATAATTCTAACTAAGCTAATAGATGAACAATTTCTTTGGATTCATTGTGTTTTCAAACTCAAGCCTTCACACTTTGGCAAAGCTAAAATTCCATTGTAATTTTAATGAGTAGACCCTTCACAAAGACTACTTTAATCATTTCCCTTTTAAATATTCTTATAAATATCTCATATTTCATAAAGATTTATATTTCAATACTTATCTAAGTAGGGAACTAGTTTGATTATTTCATCAAGGATTAGATGGGTAGATAGATGAACAGCCAGATAATGTCAAAACCAAAAAAATTTTTAACTTTTTTAAAAAAGGAAGATTGTGGAGAAAAGGAGGGGTGTGATACATGACTGGCAAAGGGCAAGTTAGATTTTCAGAAAAGGAGAGAAGGAAGAGCTTTAGGTGCTAGTTTGTTTGGTTTTGATCCTTAGCAAAATGTTAGTATGTATATCATTAAAGCCATCATGAATATCCAGAAAAGGAGACACTAGGAACCTACATACCTGTGAAGATGGAAATGTTGCATACTTTGTGAAACATTCATTCTGGCCCATATTTTGACTTATTTGCCTTTCATGTTGCCAGGAAGAGTTCATGGTGGGGGGGAAGGATGTGAGATAAATCTATCTAGAAGTTACTGTGATATATAAATAAAAAGCATCCATAAAAACTTAATAAAATCAAGAACAGATCATACTATGCTAACCTCATTTTTCTTTTGTGGTAAGATTAGTAAATTGATTGAAAAGGGTTTATACTTAAGATGTCTGCTATCTATGTTTTAGCTTGTCATGCTGTTCTTGTGGCCAAGATGGAGAGATATGAGCTAGATGTTAGTTGAATTACATGGAGTTCAAATTGGTTGAAGGTCTGTCTCCAAAGAATAATCATTAATGGTTCAAGTTGAGTAAGAAGGAGCTTTTGTGTTTGATTCTTTGTTCTTTAATATTCTTTTTTTTGCAAGGCAATGGGGTTGAGTGACTTGCCCAAGGTTACACAGCTAGGTAATTATTAAGTGTCTGAGGCCAGATTTGAACTCAAGTCCTCCGGACTCCAGGGTTGGTGTTCTATCCACTGTGCAACCTAGTTGCCCCAACTCTTTAACATTCTTATAAGTGGCTTGGATATAAGCATGGATGGCATGATGATGAGATTTGAAGTTGACACAACATGGTGGCTGAGAAAAGACAAACATGGTGGATGAATTCACTGTTTGAAAACTCTTGATCAACGGGAACATTGGGCTAAATAGAATAAGATACAATAAAGTAAAGCTAAATGTAAAATAGTTATATAAGAAAATGAATTTCACAAATAAATAGTTGGAGAAAGTCTGGTTACATTGTAGATAATTTAAGAAGATTTAGGGTTTTATCAGGTTCCCTGTTTTAGGAAGGATTTTATCAAAGATGGAAAGTATTCTGAGCTTGGTGACCAGGATAGCTCTGGAGTTCATGCCACATGAATATGAAGCTAAATGAGTTGGGATGCTCTCCATTTTCTAATTGAAGAAAGATCTGCTTGGTTTCAACTCCAGGTACTACCCTGGGAGTACCCTTTGTTGATACTTCTAGCTTCTTTTTATGTTTTATTTTCCTTATTTGAATTCCCAGGACTTATCATAGAATCCTGCATATAGGAGGTCTTTAATAAAAGTTTATTGAATTGAGCTGGAGAGGAGTCCTGTGAGGTAAAGATGGGGGGATGGAGGTAGGAAGTATGTTGGTTTTCAAGTATTTTTTATAGGCTATTATGTGAACAAGGAATTGAGCTTGTTCTACTTGATCCCAGAGTTTAGAACAAAGCACAGCTGGTAGAAGTGCCAGAGATATGAGGCCTGATAGGAGGAAAGCTTCCTAAAAACTATTACTGGGCACATTTGGAATGGGCTACTTTGGAAGTAGAGGGGTCTCTTTCATTAAGGTCCTAAAAAAACACTAGCTTGTTGTGAGGGGAATTCCTTTACAGATTATTCTGAGTTAGGAATTAGTTGGATTGGATGGTGCCTGAATCCCTTTTCACCTCTGAGATTCCATGCTGGGAACATGCATTATGGAATGGTGAAAAATCCTGTGCTCCTGCCCATCTCTAGATCCTAAGATCTTATCATTGTAAAGGCATATTTCAGGTTTTTATCATCATTAATTTATCTATGGACCTCAGTTTCCCAATCTAAAAAATGAGGGAGGGCAGCTGGCTGGTCACTGAAGACCATTTCCAGTTGTCCTGATTCATATCTGGTCACTGGACCTGGATGGCTCTGGAGGAGAAAGTGAGGCTGGTGACTTAGTACTCAAGTACAATTCATGTACTTGTCATGGTGACACCTTCCTGATGTCATGATCCTCTTTAGGAATGAAGGACAAACATTATTACTATTACTATTATTATTATTATTATTATTTCAATAGTTTGGGGGGGAAAAGGTGAAAAAAGGTTAAGCTGTCACTGATTATAATTCTATTTGGAAAAAATACATACATATGGTATATTTTCAAAACTTTCATGGAAAACATCTAATAATGAGAGCTTTGATTAACTTTTATATAATCCTTATTATGTACCAGGCACTTCACAATTATTATCTCATTTGATCCTTTCAACAATTCTGGGTGCTGTGTAATGAATTGGCAAAATCTCTATGAATTTGTCCTAAGGTTAACTTACTGTGTCTATAAAAAGTGCCTCCTCTAAACAACTGATTGACTGTACTCTTGTAAACAGGATTTTTGTTGACATGCTGTTTCCATTCACTTTCTTCTTTTCAAATTTCAGAAATTCTCTTCTGTCATGATTTCTTAATAGTAGTTTCCAGTAGGCATACAGGTATCTCTGCCACCTAGAAAACAGCTTCATTGTTCCACCTGGAATGAACACATAAAAGAGAACCAGCAGTCATCCTTATCTTCCTCTATACAATAGATTTGAGCTAGCCATGTTGGGGGCAAATTTTTACCACAGTAATATTGAAGTCTGTATACTTCTGACCACATGTACCTTTTTTCCCCAAACACTCTGAATGGAATTTATCATTCATTCATTCTTTTGCTCAACACAGACCCCAGAGCAGGTCTGACATCTCACAGGTAGGTCCTTGGTATTTGTGCATTTTCAAGAGCTACACTTACAGATTCCCTGCTTATTAGAGATCATCTCAATCCATACCACACCAGAAGAGCTAGAGAAAGAACACTCTCCATTGAAGGCCAGCTTCTAGTCTCCTACTCCACACTTGGGAATATGATTTCCTCTACAAAGAAGTACCTGGAATTCTTCAGGGTTGAAACTGTCACATTGACAGAACTGAGCAGAATAAACTTCAGCTTCATTATTCTTCTTCTTACACTCACAATGTTCACACATACAATATCCATTGTAACTGCACATTTCAGAACAGTTTCCTTAGCTGTAGAGTTGAGGACTATCCCATGGAGCTCTCTAGTATCTTATGGGTCTCACACTTTGTGAAAAGTCCTGGAATAGATCAAGTGATCTTCCATGTGTACTCCATTTGCACTAAATTCACAATACCTACCAGCATAATCCTCATTGTCTACTGGCAGACTCCACACTCAAATGCTCTGCCACCACTATTCTCCTGATTACAGAAAGTTCCTTGCCTTATGCAAATTTGCATTAATACAAATTTAACTAGGTGAAAAATTCTGAAAAATTCCAAAAACCATACAGGTTAATTTACTGTACAGTACTGTGCTCTTAGTCTCTGCTTCTGTCCCTCATTTCAGCATATCCTTCTACGCCCCCCCCCCCCAAATAAAGAGACCCTCCAAATGAAAGCAGGAGAACTATTGTGAGAAGAGATCTCTAGTAGGCTTGGCTTGAGAACTCCAGGGAGAGTAGATCTTTGTCTCTCTCTGCCTACTCACCAGCCTGTCCAGGCCCTCCATCTTACATCTATCTATGCTCATTTATAACATGTTTGTCCCTGGATTATGCCTGTTGCTCAGCTTCTCAGATCTGTGTCTGTGTCTGGTCCACATGTGTCTACTTCTCTCCTCCCATGTTCTTCTTCTTGGTTCCAGCAAGGCCCCTTTCTGACTGGTTCACTACATGTTCCTCCTCCTGCTCTTCTCTGTCCCTGGTCCTCACATGTTCTTGAATCTTGGTCAGGCCCTTCCTCCATGGGCATGTGTGACTTCCTCCTTCCTTCTCTCCTTTCTCCACAACTGTGGGCAAATTCTCATTATGTTGAGAGGTCTGCAGAATGGCCCACTTATTAAAGCAAGAACTGTTTATTCACAAAGGATTCAATTTGTCATCCACATTCACAGATAAACTGAAGAGTAATTAAGGCTTCTTCAGTGAAACCCACAGGCTTAATCTTGATGGTTTCTTTGTCCTTATTGGGACATTTTTAAGAAGTTATGCTTATCTCAAACTGAATTTTAGCCCCAGTGGAAACATTAGAACACTTCCATTTTCTCCAATTCTAGTCACTCCATTCTTGCAGCAAGATTTGTAATTTATTGTTACTCCCTCTGGCAATATGCTGCTTTCCAAAATGACTTATGAAGATAGGGAAAGGTATGCATCAATGATCAACTGAATTATGTTGCTGGAATTGGCAGTGAGTATTTGAATTGCTGTCTTTGGGACTGAATTTTTCAGTTCCTTATAAATAGTGTGAGACCTCTACAACTACAAAAATTGTCTGGTTATTTTCAGTTTGATGAGTTTCTGGACAAGATGAGCAATAGAGGGATGATTATATGGAGGACTCATTGTGTACCCCTTATTTTCTAGGTGGCATTGTCCTTCATTTGGAAAAAGAATTCCACCAAGTCTACTGTCTTTGGCAAAGTGAAACTCAACATCAGTGGAAAAAACAAATAGTTCTGTTATATTTCTCCAGTCTCCCACACCTTAGATGACTGTGTCAAACCCACTTTTTGGTGAGTTTTTGGAGAATCCAGAGGACCAATAATGTGCTTCTTCCTATAAGCTCATCAAACACTTCCCCTTTATTAGACTGAGCACATTTCTAAAGCTAAGGGTCTGGTGCAGTTTTGGTCACACGAAGTGCAAGAATTCCTGAATTTAACTGTTGTACAATTAGAAAGTATCATCCTTTCCCAAACGAACCAAATTCAATTTGGAAATCTGAGGTGATTCTATTCATTTTGTTCACTAGATATTGTTCCAAGACTTCTCACATATTCCAGCCATCCTTCAAAGAGTATGAGAGAGCCATAAGATACTAGAGTCCATGGGATTAGTCTTCATCTCTCCCAAATTTTAAAGTAAATATCTCTGGTTCTTTTGAACAGAATTGCTGTGGCTGGATCTGGGTAACAGATTTGGCTGTTACTTCAGGCTGAAGCTTCTCTACTCTTTCCTTACTATGATTTGTTACCTTTTCTTTCCATATCACCACATGGTATGGGGGGCGGGTAGAAATAGGCATTTCTTTGTTTGGAAATAATGAACCCATGAACCATTTAGAGAGTGACCCTGTTTGGATACATTCCCCATATAACTTTTCATTTACTTCTACATAATCATTTCCATCCATCTGGTCAAATACTTGACAGCTTGACCAACTGACCAGTCCAAACAGAAAAGTATAGACAGTTTTCACTTTACATTAAGTAAATTATCCCTCAGACCTCTACATAAATTGATTTTTTTCCATTATTCAAATTTGACAACAAATATGGGCAATGGAGGGAGAGAGATAGGGAGGAAGTTATGCTGTCTTGGAGGGATGGAGGGAGGGGGCTAACATAGGGGTTCAAGGACATGTGGAATTCAGGACAGAGAAAGGAGAACAGGAGGAGGAATTATGAGGGTTCTGGGTTAGCTATGTAGAGACCTGACCAAACTGAGAGGAAGAAGGTGGATAGGGGCAAGACAGACATAGAAAGAAGAAGACTGGCCACATACAGAGGTGGGGGACAGACACTTGGTACTCCAGAGTAGACCCATGGAAGACAGACACACTGGGTGGGCACATGAGCAGGTGAACATAGCTGAGCAAATCTAGAGATTCGAAGCCCAGATTCCAACTTGTAGTGGTAGTAATGATGAGTCTCGGTACTCATTCATCTATTTTCATTTGGAGGGCTTTTTTTTTAGATCTTTAAATTTTTTTAACAGTTTATTTTAACAGTTTCCAATTTCCAGCAACTTTCTGATAGATTAGGTTAGTATAAGAAATTAAATGGGAATTTTTGAGGAGTTTTGCAGAAGCCTCAGATGACATATAAAGGTCAGCAGATGACACAGAAAAAGTTAGAAACTCAGAAATGCATAAAACATATATGTATATATAGTACTATGTAATAACATATTTTATCTTTTTATACCATAGTAATTCAGACTCTTTCTCTGGTTACAAAGGAAGGGCCAGACCTGCTCAATGTGTAAGGGATAGCGATATTTTTGGGGAGGCAGTTGGGAGCCCTTGGCATACTGGGGGAGAAGCAGAAGCAGAGAGAGAGAGAGAGAGAGAGAGAGAGAGAGAGAGAGAGAGAGAGAGATAACAGTACCATACAATACAGTTAATATAGGGTTTTTTGCATAATGATTTCTTTCTGAATTCTTATAAAGTCAAATTTGTGTGAATATGAATTTATGTGACGGGAAAACTGTAGTTGTAAATTCATCTCTGTGTGGGACAGCTGTAAGGCTGATTGGGGCAGGTTCACTGGTTCATTGACTGAAGGCTTCTTCCTGCTTTAGACTGGTTTCCTCAGTGGTTTGTAGTCCAAGTTGTAGCAGTTCTTGTTCTCCTTAAGATTAGTCCTCCAGGAGCTGTCTGCCTCTCATTTCCCTTCATATATTCTTCATTTCTTACTGCCCAATAATAATATTCTGTGATATTCAAGTACCACAGTTTGTTCAGCCATTCCCTAATCACCGGGCACGTCCCTACTTCTTTCCTACAATAAAAAGTGTTACTCTAGGGGAAATGGTTGAACAAAATGTGGTACTTGGATGTCATAGAATATCACTAACTTAGCGGTAAGCAATGATGATTATAAATATAGAGAAGCATGGAAAGACAATGGGAAGAGATTACACTTATTCTGTTTGGTTCTGGGGGCAGAGATAGGAAGAGTGGTTCTAAATTGCAATGAGGCAATTTTAGGTTGAACTCTCAGAGCTTAACACAATACCTAATAGGAAGAGGAAATGTTTAAGCTATGCGTGTTCATTCTCTGATGTAGTTAGTTCTGGCCTAGGCTTAATCCACTGCCCCCAGTGAATCAAGTGGCACTTGTAAAAGCCTAATAGGCTTTACTTTTCTCTTGCCAAGAGAATATATATCTTTGCATGTCCTTGTGGATGGTTGAATTTTGTGAGTTAGTGTTTCTACATGTGTGGAACAGACTTGATTCCCCCTTCAGGTGGAGGCAGTCATATGAAGTAATTATGAATGAAGAGATGGTCCTTTGTTTATAAGGTTTTAACACTCATTCCTTGGCAAAAATTTCTGTCTCCTTTCTGATATTGTAGATGGGGAAGCACTGAACAGAGCATTGGACTTGAAGTCAGAAAAATCTAAATTAAAATCCTGCCTTGGGCGATTATTAGTTGTATGATCCTGAGTAAGTCTCTCAGTGGATCCTTGCCTGAGTTTCCTTATCTATAAAATGGGAATAATAAGATCACCTACCTCCCAGAGTTTTTGAGAGGATAAAATGAGATATTTATCAAAAGATTTGCCATGGGATGGCTAGGTGGTGCAGTGGATAGAGCACCGGCCCTGGAGTCAGGAGTACCTGAGTTCAAATCTGGCCTGAAACACTCAATAATTGCCTAGCTGTGTGGCCTTGGGCAAGCCACTTAACCCCATTGCATTGCAAAAACCTAAAAAACAAGTAAACGAACAAAAAATTTGCCAGCCATCAATATATATAAATGCTAGCTATTTATATAAGATATACATATACAGATGTATCTCTATATATATGACATACATTTTCCCACATGATTGTTGATAGCTTCCATTTCTTCCTATACATATCTTTTGATCATTTATTTATTAGCTCAGAGAACTGGCTCTCCCTTTCATGCCTTGATTTCTTTATATTCTTAAGATGACTCTTAAGATGAAGCTCCAGTTTCGATTTTTTTTTTAGGTTTTTTCAAGGCAAATGGTGTTAAGCGGCTTGCCCAAGGCCACACAGCTAGGTAATTATGAAGTGTCTGAGACCGGATTTGAACCCAGGTACTCCTGACTCCAAGGCCGGTGCTCTATCCACTACACCACCTAGCTGCCCCTTCCAGTTTCGATTTTTACCCCAAGCTTCAGTCTTCAACTTTCTATTGGACATATGTAAATAGATTCATCTATTGATTAATTTAATAATGTCCATAATTTCAATTTAATATAACCAAAACCTGAACTCATATCTCCTATTTCTCTTTATTTCTCATCCCTCCATAGGTGTTGTTGATTCTACTGCTATTGCCTGCAGATTTGCCTCCTCCATTCCACTACTACAGCCACCACCATGATTCAGGTCACCATTAATTCTCTTATCTGGGCTATAAATTGCAGGAGACTCATAGGTGGTCCCCCTAACCCCAGTCTGAAGTAGCTAGATGGCTCAGTGGATAGAAGGCTGAACCTGGAATCAAGAAGCCCTGAATTCAAATTCAGTTTCAGGTTCTTACTAGCTATGTTACCTTGGGAAAGTCATTTAGCCTCTGTCTACCTTAGTTTCCTCAATTGTAAAATGATAAATTATCATTCTCTTTCCTTCCCCCTCCAGGCTTTCCCTTCTTCGTTCATCCTGTCCATTCATATTTCTGCCCAAATCACCTTTCAGCTCTCACATCATCAGTAATTCTATTGCCTACAGTAAAACATATAAACTCCATCATCTAGGTTCACAGGTCTTTATGTTCTGGTGCTGTCCTATGTTTCTAGCTTTATTTCACTTATTTCACCCTTTATTTCCATCCAGCCAAACTAGACTACCTGCTTCCCTGTCCTTGTCCAACTTATCTGTAAGTCTAAAATAGAATCCTCCCAATTCTCTGCCTTATAGAATTCTTCCCTCCCTTTAAGGGCTATCCCCAGGACCTCTTCCTCCATGAAGGCTATAACTAGCGGTAAACTAACCTTTCTCTAGCTGTTTTATGTCCTCTAGTAAATGTAAGTTTATTTCATTGTAAGTTATTTTTTTGTGTTCATGCCTCATCTTCCCACTGTGCTCCTTGAAGTCTTCCTGACTCTAGGTCCAGCACATACTTAGTTGCTCTGATATATGGAACACTACACAATGTGATTAGGTATGGTGGCTATAAATAAACAAACAAATAAATAAATAAATATAGAAAGTCTTTATGAAATTATTTGAAATGAAAAGCTAGAATCATGAATATATGAAAGCAAAACATAAGATCTTCCAGGAATAGGCAGGTAATAGTTCAACTGTTCACCCATGTCAAATCTCATCTGGAGTTCTGTGACATTATGGTTTAAGATGAACTTTGAATGGCTGGAAAATGTCTTGAAAAGAACATCTAGAAAGGTAAAGAGCCTCGATTACCTGACATATAAAGATCAAATGAAGGAAGTAGGAATGTAGATCCTAGATGTGATGGATTTCTTTGCTAATATTTGAAAGACTAATTTCATTCTCTTTGGTTCTAGAAGGTAGCAAGAGATAGAAGTTACAAAGGAGCCAAATTTATGTTAGATGTGGTGGCAGCAAGAGCTTCTCCAAATTAAAGCTGTCTCAAAGTTGAATGAGCTCCTTCTCCTTGGAAGTCTAGGCAGGACTTGTTGGGTATATTATGGTAGGATATGGGTTGGTGTATGCTTTAGATTACATGATCGCACAGGTATCTTCTAATTCTCAAATTCTATGATTCTTGTTTGTTTTTGTTTTTTGAAAGGCAGTGGAGTTAAGTGACTTGTCCAAGGTCACACAGCTAGGTAATCATGAAGTGTCTGAGGCTGTATTTGAACTCAGGTCCTCTTGACTCCACAGCCGGTGCTCTATCCACTGTACCACCTAGTTGCCCCCAATTCTGTGATTCTGTAGTACTTTGCTTAGTAAATAAATTATGTACATAATTTCACTAGTCATTTTGCTAATATGGAATGTTGTAATGTACAGTGTCCAAAAACCCAATTTGCCATAAATTATATTAATTAGTACAACAGAAACATTAATTAGATATATACTTCTCAATGCCAGTAATAAAATTTTTATTAATCTAATTCATGAAAATGTTAGTTTATCTTATCTATCACTAACCTTATTAGGAACCACCAACCTTATTTCCTAGGGCTTTCCAGAATGTCTCTTACTGGTAATCAGTGAGAAACTTCCCTCTCTGCCCCTCTGGGGGTATTTCTGACTTCAGGTGGAGAGCTCTATGGACTCTACTACCTAGTTGCCTCTGATAAGATAGACTACTACGCATTGTGATTATGTATGGAAGCTATCAAGAAGTCCAAAAGATCTTTATAAAATTATTTGGAGTGAAAAATTGGAATATACTAGCCTTGGATATATAAAAGAAGCATTTATAGGGATGCCTGATGAAAATACATTTCAACATATCTGAATGCTGGAAATCCTCTTGAATTAAAGCTTATTATAGTTAGTCGTCGCAATAGGGTCTGACTTTTCATGACCCCATTTGAAGTTTTCTTGGCAAAGATGCTAGACTGTCATTTCCTTCTCTAGTTCATTGGACAAATGAGGAAACTGAAGCAAGTAGGGCTAAGTGACTTGGCCAGGGTCATACAGCTAGTAAGTGTCTGAGGCCAGGTTTGAACTCACAAAAGTTGTATCTTCCTGACTGCAGGCCCAATGCTCTATCCACTGTACTATCAAAGGGGTTTCAATCCAACTGAACAAAACTGCCTTACAAATAAAACTACCATTATCCATGCATTAGGAATTGGAAGTCTTTGAGTAGAAACTAAATCACCTATCAGTTAGGAAGAGTATTGTGGATACATCCCAAATAGAAAATTAAAAGATATTTCAGAGGCAGTGATTAACAAATTTTTAAAGAATCTAATGCAATTTATTTGTTCAATTAGAAAAAAACTTTACAGTAAGTTTATTATACATCATTTACTTAAAGGGAAAATAGTATCTCAAGTAAGAGATTTCCTCTTTATATCCTTACATTTTTCATTCAGATTTAGAAAATGACAGATGTCTGAAGGTGCATAGAACAGATGGGCATTCTTAAGTATAAACTTTTAAAAAAAATAACTGATTTATTTTTCATTTCCAAGTTTGTAAAGTTCTTTTGCACATATGAGCACATTTAGGCCTCATAATAACCCTATGAAGGAGGTACTATTGCATTAATAATAATAATTAGCATTTATTTAGTCTCTTGGTTTCCAAAACACTTTACAAATAATATCTCATTTTATCCTTTCAACAATTCTAGTTGGGTAAGTACTATTATGATTTCCATTTTACTGATGAGAAAACTGAAAAAGAGAAAACTGAAACTCAGAGAGATTAAGTAACTTGCTCAGGGACACATAGCTTGTAGGTGTCCAAGGCAGAAATCCAGCACAGATTTACTTGACTCCATAGCCAGCACTCTACCCAGTCCTAATCCAGGCAGCTTCTCCTCTACATACAAATTGTTTTCAGGTGCCAGTATTATATGGCAGCGTTTACCAGCCTCACACATAGCAGATGACTCATTTCTGAGACAGGAATTATTCATTTTGTACTAAATGGTCTTAGAGAAATCAACATCATAGACCACAGGAATATACTGATCCTCTTTTAGCCCCACTAGACTAATAAACTACTCTTACAAATTCTGAAAAAAGAAGAGAAGGAATATTGCCAGATATGGCCCCTATATCCAAAGGGTCAAAGGGGACTTCTTTTCCTATTACAAGAGGAGGGCAGCTACTTCACTTTCAATTCCCAAAGTCTTCAAATTCTTGAAGGCTGAAAATTCTTCTGAGTTCTAATTTAGGAGGATATCAAAGAGGGTTCAAATAAGAAAGCTAACATGCAAATAAAGTCACCAGTATTGGTGGACATTGAACATTGGAACACTTTGTAAAGAGATGAGATTATCCACTGGTTAATGAGAGTATTGCTCATATACCCCAAAGTTCTGACCTAGACCTTCTTCCAATTTTCTCTCTTACCTGATGACTTATCAGGGGCAGGAAGGGAGTGCACAAGCATTTATTAAGTGCCTACCATGTGTGAAGATCGTGTGCTATGTAATTTTATAAATTTCTCTTTTGACCTTCACAACAACACTGTGAGGTAAGGGTAAGTGATTGGCTCAAGGTCACATAGTTTAATAAGTGTCTAAGGATGGATTTGAACTCAGGTTTTTAAAATCTATACCTGGGGTCCACCTAGCTCCCTTCCAATCCCTCTATCCAACCCTAGCTTTGAGATTCATTCCTGATTCATCAATTGTCTACAGTTTAATTTGAACTGTGTGTGTATTGGTATCTCAAATATAACATGTCCAAAACAAAACTCATTATTTTCTCCCTGCCCCAAATCTATCCCTTTTTTCAAGGTCTTCATTACTGTTGAGGACACTATCATCTTTCCAGTTGTTCACATTTCTAACTGCAGTTTTCACTATTCATTCTCTTTTAACCTACATATCTAATCATGTCTAAACCATTCTTGGCCAAATCTTGTTTCCTCCAGCCTTGACTCCCTTGACCACCTGTTCTATTACATTCACTTCACATTAATTCTCAGGTCTGAATCATTGTCTTCCTTCTCTGCATCTTCTCATGTGCTTCTGATTGTATCAAATACAAATTCTATGTTTGGAGATCATCTGTCTCTCACCCTATTAACAGGATGTCACTCAAGGTCATCTAATTTCCACTTGATCTTTGCTGTGGTATGGTAAAACTTTTATATCCTTATCTCTGTAACTGTTCCAGACTTTATCTCTGTCTCCCAATGCCTCCCCTTTCCCTCTCAGTAAATGTCTTCAATTTCTACTTTCTTGAGAAAAATTGAAGCCATATATCTTGAGTACCCTCTTCATCTTCATCCATTCTTTCCTACTGTAGATCTTTTCCTTGCCAAAAATCATTCCTTTGCCTGTGTCTGTGTCCTCCATCCTCTCCTATTTTCTCTAGCAATTATTCCCTCATCTTCATCTTCAACCTCTTATATCAGCTGGCTATTTTCTATAACCCCTAGTCATGCTCAGGTCTATCCTCATCCTTTAAAAGAACCCCTCCATTTGACTCTAATAATTATTCAGTCTATCACTGAGTTTTTTCCAATTCACTGCCATATCCTAAAAGCCCTCATCTATTCTGCCTGCCTCCAGGACCACCCCACTCACTTCCCTTGAACTGATTCCTTCAAGGTTACTAACACTCTCTTTAACTGTTTAATCAATGATATCTTCTAAATGCTCATCCTCCTCAACCTCCTTGAAGTTTCGGGTACTATGACCCACTCCCTCCCTCCAGGTGTGTACACTCCCCTTCCTTAGCTTTTGCAACACCACTTTCTTCTGGTAGTCTTGACTGTCCTCATGTATTTCCTAGAATCTTCCCCAAGGTTTTGTCCTGGGTCCTCTCCTATTCATCTACACTCTCAACTTGATGATCTCATCTGTTCACATACATGTTCAAGAATCATCTCAATGCAGATGACTCCCAGATACCCAGTCCTAATCAGTCTTCTGAAATTCAGTCATTCATAGTCAATGTCCTATTGTATATTATCTGGATTTTTTTTTGTTTGTTTGTGATACAGTGGGTGGATTACTAGACCTGGATTTAGGAAGACCTGAGTTCAAATTTGACCTCAGATCTTAGGTATTTGACCTTGAGCAAGTCATTTAAATTCTCTCTCCACCTCAGTTTCCTGAACTGTAAAATAGAGATCTTAATAGAGTCTATTTTCCAAGGTTGTTATGAGGATAAAATGAGATAATATTTGTAAAGTGCTTTCAGTCTTTAAAGTGTTATATAAAAGAAAGGGAAGGAAGCAAGCATTTCCTAAGTACCTACAATGGACAAGACATCATAAGTACTACTAGCTATTAGTAAGCTCTCCATGACTAAAATGGAACTCATCACTACCCCTCCTAAAACTATCCTTCCTCTAAACTTCCCTAGTTGAGATTAATGATTTGCCCTTTTAAACCCTCTATATTTGCCTATTAATCTTTCCCATGGACAAGCTCACCTAATATAGGAAACACTGAGCAAAAGTGAATGTTAACATGTTTACTGCATCTAGATAGCTTGCTTAATACAGGTTTATCATATTGAATAGTTAGATCTCCCTGCCAATAAACTGAAGACTCTGCCTTTGTTGACAGCAGGCTTAGATAAAATAAGTTTATAGAGACTTAAGGTAGAGTGAATATAAATGTACACACATATATTTATATATATATAATACCTGCTTTACACAGTCAACTAGTATTTATGAAATGTCCATTAAGTGTTAGACACATAATACTACTATGTGCTAAGTAACATAGAGGACTCTTGGCCTAGTTTCTTTAGCTCTTTAGCTATATTTCTTTTCAATATCCTTATACTGCTTTCAAAGGGAATCTCATCATGTTAAAAAACATGATAAATGCATCCATTCAGAAAAACTCAGCTCCACACACCTCTGATGCCCCTTTGTCCACTCATGAAAAACTGCTTTATTCTTATAGGTTCCTTGAAATCCTTGGACAGAAGTCAGAATACTGGAGCTTTCATGGATAATGAGGCAGCTGTGGATCTGCAGTGGATGGAATCTTGGTCTGCTTAGTGGCTAATAAAAGGTAGCTCAGAGCAGTCAATGTGACTTATGCAAATAAAAATGAGGGTAACATAAGTCTGGACAAATTAGTGATAAAAGACTACAAAGAAAGCCTTATGAGGGATGAGAAAGGGCAAGAGTCCCAAACTGATACAGAGCTTTGGTACCAAAAGATCTAGATTGTGCTGGCATAGCACTTTTAACATTTATCTACATAAAGACCACTATACTGGGGCGGCTAGGTGGTGCAGTGGATAAAGTATCGGCTCTGGAGTCAGGAGTACCTGGGTTCAAATCCGACCTCAGACACTTAATAATCACCTAGCCATGTGGCCTTGGGCAAGCCACTTAACCCCATTTGCCTTGCAGAAATCTAAAAAAAAAAAAAGACCACTATACTAGCTCTGTGACTGACAGGGATTGGATTCTACCAAGTAGGTCCTCGAACAAAAGATTTCAAAGAAAACTGGGGAAATGATAGCCCCAACAGATAACAACCCTGATAATAATAATAATAATAATAATAATAATAAATAACCCAACCCTGATAACATATAATTGGGGTGCCTAGGATACAACCATTTCTTTGAGGTTCACAAATTGGAATAAAGACTGAACATCTCCCAGTGGCCCATAAGTGGGCTCTCTCACAATACCATGAAATTTAAAAAAATCTTCAACGAAACCCTAATACAATTTACGTGCGTCTGTCTGGCCCAGGGAAAGAGACAAAAACTACTCTACTGAGACAGTCTCAAGAGATGTTTGGAAGACATATGAGTAATTGGGGGCCAACATTCTCTTCTTCGTTTCAAGTCAAGAAGGCAATAAATCCATCTCTTTCAATCCTATTATTTTGCTCTGATATTTACCATTTCTTCTTGTGCTTATCCATTGAAATTCCCCCAGGACCAAGGGCTACCACCAAGAGAAGACCTCCCATTACTGACAAATTATGGAAAAAGTCATATTTCATAAAATCGTGGAGGGGTCTATTAGTGGGGATGGTCCAAAATGGATTTTCTAAGAGGTTGATAAGAAGCAGCCAAATCACAAGAATGAGAGCAGCAAGTTTTGTTTTGAACCCAATGGCCACTGGGATGATGAGAACCATGTTGAAGACATCTTGGAAGATCTAAACATAAAAGTAGGAACAGAAAGGAGGGGACATGAAAGGAACATAATTAGCCTGATGATTTGTTAGGTGTATTACTCTTCACCCCTCCCCAAAGCTAAGCCTACTTAAAAGATGGTATTGCATTTGGATTTATTTCTCAAATGTACAGAGGACAGTGGAGCCTATAAAGAAATTGTGGATTGACTAAACTAGAGAAGAGAAATAGATTCATAGGATACTACTCTGACTGATTGACTAATTGCTTGATTTTAGACTATATTATTAGTTCTAGGACAGATCAGCTCCATGGGGTAAAGAGAAGCCCTATAACAGCAAAAATTCAATAGGTCTTATTATAGTGTTAAATAACCTCTTGGTTATTTCAGGCCCAAAATAACCAAGACCAGAGTACATAAGGCCTCAAGCCTTAATGGTCAGTAGTGTGATCTCTGGAACACATGAAGGTTATAACATAACTTGTATTAAGTTGGCAGTTGGGTTAATTTAAGTATGGGTGAGCTACTAGGCAAGCTCCCTTAGCAGGGAGAAGGGCATTGATCATAAAGGGAACAGGAGACAAATCCTTCTGATCAGTCTTCTGAAAAGGATGCTCCAAAAATCTTATAGCCCTAATGGATTTTTCTATATGACTGCTTTGCTGATCTATAGACAGACAAAAGGGATGAATGGAACTAAAGAATGAAATAGATAATAGCAATGTGTCAAAAGAAAGGAATAAGGATGAAACAGAAGCCTTTGACTACTATGGGGTAGGGGAAGACTTTGAAATGTTGAAAAAGAAAGTGAAAAAATGGTCTAGGGAAGGGGAAGGAAGGAGAAGTCTGCAGGTCACTTACAGTGAACATGCTCACATCAAAGTGTAGCAGTGATATGAACATGAAGAGGAGAAGAATTCTTCCTCCCAGCTGAATGTACTGGTGAGGGGAGGTACAATCCAAGATGGGAACTCCAGCAAACATGGACTTCCCTTCTGCCCGGCTCTCTGCTAAAAGGAAAAGAAGGCCACCACCCAAAGCGGCATTCCTAAGAAACCATGGAGGGAGCGGGGGAAGAAGAGCAAGATGTCATGAAACTCAAATATAGCAAAGCAAAAATGTTAACAAATGAAAACTAACAAAATTAAGCAAATCCCTTGTAGAAAGATCCACACCAGTCTCATTCCTGATCTTAGACAGGAAGACAGCCGAGTGGATGCATTTTTTTGGCCACCCAAGTGCCTTCAAATTAAGAGTGTGTATATGCTGGGAAAAAATATATCTCTTTATTTTCATTGTTCAGGAAGGAGGAAAAGAGCCTCAATTTCCTTATCTGTGAAATAAGTCGATTGGACTAATGGCTGAGATTTCTTTTTGTGGTTGTTAGGAGCTATTACAAGTTGTTTGATTGAATTTGAAAACTGGTTTCCTGAGGCCCTCCTGAAATTGTGATGGCAGAGACAGGAAAGGCCTTTATGACCTTTATGACCAAACCCCAACTTGTTCTTGTATAGTTGGGGAAGTTGGACAAAATATAGCTTTGCAATGATCTCTAGGAAAAATCTACTGTGCATCCATACACATGGACATCTTCTGGTGAAGGAGTATCATATTGGGTGCCCAGGCTCAGGGTACCCGTACATGCTTCCCCCTCCTTTCTGGCTCCAGTCCCCACTCCTTCTGCTCTTCTGTGACTGGTTCATCTATGATTGGACTAAGCATGTTAGACAATTCCAACAGTCAATCTCACTCACCTCATCAGGAATCTGAGGTTCCATAAAAGTCCATAGGTCATGACCTACAAAAATGGGGAAAAAATTCAGTCAAGAACAGATTCCTACTTGTCACTGGCTACATGTGACTATCTTTTACAAGAATTCTCTAATAAAGCAAGGATTTTAAAAACAAAGCAAAACAAAAAGAGCATCTGTTCACAATTTCTCATTCACACGCTACTTGTGAGGGACTATGGGAAACTGAGGGGTTTTTATTCCATTGATGTCAAATGGAAATCTGTCCAACAATACAATTCATTTTCACCCTTAATACAATCACTTTGACAAATACTTGTTAAGCAACAGGGAAGAAAAATTAAGAGCCGTGTAAGAAAAATAAGAAAAGGGGAACTCCTCCCCTTTCATTGATAGGAAAGGGTCCTTTGAGATCAGCCAGACCATCCCAATTTGGCCTTATGGCCTTGCAGCAGGAAGAAAAGAAGTCTCTTTTATGCAGGGGAGCTCCAAACATTTCACATGCTTCTGTTTACCATCGTAACAACATGATTTTACTTTAGATGCTGCCTTTCTTCTGAAGATACCAAGGGCTCCAAAGTAAAAGAGGGTAACCAAATAAATTCTCTGCCACTTAATTGATGACATGTGATGTTCTATGAACTGGGAAAAGGAGGTATAATATTGGAGAATCAGCTATTTCTGCAATGTAAAGATGAGATTTGGAGGCTGTTTTTGATTGGTCACAAAGCATAGATTTTCTTTTTCTGATTGGACACAAAGAATTCGTTATCCTTTTTGGATTGGACACAAAATATCAGTTTTCTTTCCTTAAAAAATGTTTTTATTGATGCTTAAAAAATATACCGTCACTTCCCAGTGTCCCTGTGCCCTTAGCAGAACCTTTTCTGAAATGAATAAGAAAAATAAGCAGGCACTGCACCTGCTGTTCATCCTTTTTTTTCCCCTTTTGTTATGGGGACAGGGGATCAGTATATTTCATTAGCAAGTATCTGTGTTGTTCTTAAGTCTAGGCAATGGATTACTAAAATAGGATGTGAATGGAGAAGGGGAGATTCTGTTATTACCTTGGCAAGAGCAAAGAAGACACAGGAAAAGGAACTCTTCTGTTTTCTTTGGTTCAGGGATGGTATTTTACTCACCTAATCCTTATTGCTTTTTAAAAAAATTAAATATTTTATTGGCAATCTTTTTTTTTAAACATCACAGTAATTTCCAGTTATGCCAACATCTTCCTCATGCCCAACTCTGGCCTTGCAAAAGAAAAATGTTTAAACAAAACAAATTGACACAATGACTACATCTGACTGTAAATGCAATGTTTTGAACCTCTAGAAGGGAAGGAGATATATTTCCTCATCTTTCTTCCAGAGTCAAGATTGGTTATTACAATTATGTTGCATTTGACTTCATATTAGTGAGACATTTGTTTATTTATGTCCTTGTGGTCATTGTATATATTATTTTCCTGGTTTTACTTACTTTGTTCTATAATAATCATGTAAATCTTCCCATGAAAAATCTTTCCAAACGTTTGAATTCCTCAAAATGATAATTTTTGAGGATCATATTGACATCCTTCAATTTGTTTAACCATTTCCCAGTTAATGGACTTATATTTTGTTCTAAATATTTTGCTTTCATGAAAAGTGCTTCTGGGAATCTAATGGAAACTCCATCTTTGACTTCCTTAGAATATATGCCTAGCAATGGATTTGTGGATCAAAAAGGTGCTGGACTGCTCATTTTTTCACAAAGAATCTCTACAATTGTTTTTTTGAATAGTCAGATCAATTCCCAGCTCCATCAGCTGTGCTTGATGATGATGATGATGATGATGATGATGATAATAATAACAATAATAATGATAGCTTATATTTATATAGAATTTTAAGGTTTGTAAAGTATTTTATAAATATCATTTCATTTTATCCTTACAACATACATGGATGCTATTATTGTCTTTATTTTAAAGATGAGGAAATTGAGGCAGACCTAGGTATGTAAATTGTTCAAAGTCACACAGCTAATAAGTGTCAGAGGCCAGATTTAAACTCAGACCTTCCTGACTCTAGCACTCTAGCCACTGGTTCTCCTAGCTTCCTCATGAGTAAAATTCTCATGAATTTTCCATTCATGGCAGACATAGTTTAAAGTGACTTGCTGGGTCAAATGTGGAAGCCCTTGCAGCTAAGAAGCATCTAATGGATGGATTTGAATTCAAGTCTTCCTGACTCTAGTTCCAGTGGATGTATCAGAGAATCTATCATCTCACAGCCCTCTAACATTATTTTTACCTTTTATCATCTTTGTCAGTTTTTCTGAGTGTGAAATGAAACTTTAGAGATGTTTTGATTCACATTTCTTTTAGTGATTTGGAGTATTCTTTCTTTGTAGATGTTAATAATTTGTGATTCTTCTTTTGAAAATTGTTCATCTCCTTTGGCCACTTCTCATTTGAGCTAGTATCCTTATTGCTTGTGATGCTCTGAATAAGCCAGAATGGGCATCGATACCTTTGATGGCTTGAGGAGGGAGTTCCACAACCAAGCACAGAAAGAGCTGGAGGGGAATCCCGAGTTCCTGTTTTTCCTGGTCCTTATTCTTCTAGAATCTTCAGTTATGATGCCTTTGGGATGAAAGGCAGCTTTGGAACATGACTCTTTTCTCACTTCAATTCACTGATATTTATAAATCCAGAAAGGAAAAGAGGAATACTTTGTATATTCATGAGCTTCAGGATCTCAGTTTGGAAGAGTCCTTATAAGCCAACTAATTTGAAGTCCTCATTTTACAGATGAGGAAACTGAGGTCTAAATGGGGCAGAGGGACTTTCCTAAATTATAGTAAATGGAAAAATAGACAGCCAAACTTTTCTGATTCATAGTTCAGTATTCTTTCAATTAAACCTGAAAGAATGGAGGGTTCTACTGGTGACCTTTGAGATATAGGAAGAAAGTCCTGGATGCAGCTCAAGAGATCTGCCAGTTTCTATGCTAAGAATATGTTGGTGTCAGGGAAGTCAATATTTGTAATGCAAATATTCTGGAAGTAGAAAGGTCAGGCAATCACAGTATGACTGCAAAGTACATTGCTAAGCAAAGGTCAGTATCTCAGAGATTGCAAGGGAGGTCTGCTTAGGTGATATTTTTGGCAGCATCATAGGTTTCATGGGATTTTAAACTGGTGGGCATAGAGTCTCAGTCCAAAGAAACCAAGACCCAGAGAATGGAAATGACTTGATCAAAGTCATAAAGAGTGTGGTAAGTGGCAAAACTAGGACCTGAATCCAGATTATTTTTATTCAAAGTACCTCAATCTCCTTGGGGATCAGCATCTTTACTGAGTCACTTACCTGCATGAAAATAATTCCAAACAGCACAAAACAGGCACAAGGAACACACTTCTGAACTAAAATCAACATACATCCTACTGAAATGGAAAGAATGAAGAGCCAGTTTTAGGAGTGATAGTATTAATTCTCCTGCTTCCATTCCTTAGCCCCTTTCCCCTCCTCCCCAAGCTGTGTCTATTTAGACTTTGACTTTCTGTCTCTAATCTCCATAGTCTTTCTCCACTGAGATGAGCTCTAGATTAGTCAGAAGTCTTACCTAATTGCCCAAATGTATTGATCACCCCAAAAATTGATGCCAGGAAAGGGCTGCTGCTCCAAGACATCTGAATGGATTCCTTCTGTTCATCCCACTGCCACCAGGTGTGAATGCCATCCTCTAGGAAGGTGCTGATCAGACAGAGGCGAGCCAGATGAGGTAGGAATCTCTTTGTTAGGCGAAGGAACTAGCAAGTGCAAGAGTCAGAAAGAAAATGAGGAGGCAAGAACTCAGTAGAGAATGGGGATACCAGTATCAGGGGAAGACATCTGCCTTCAAAAGTAGCTTCTTTGATTAATTCATAGACCACTTTGAGGAATAGGAGATGAGAGGGTTTTTTTTTTTTTTTTGCCTTTTTCAAGGCAAATGGGGTTAAGTGGCTTGCCCAAGGCCACACAGCTAGGGAATTATCAAGTTTCTGAGCCCGGATTTGAACCCAGGTACTCCTGACTCCAGGGCCGGTGCTTTATCCACTGCACCACCTAGCTGCCCCGAGGAATAGGAGATGCATCTCTCTAGATTTTTAGAACTTTTTGTACACTCCTTTCCTGGCATGCTGGTTTAGCCCCTGGTTTACTCAAAGGTAAACTGAGGGATGATGACTAATTTAAAGATACCATAGCCAAGCAGCTACAGACCTAGGGACATCACCTCTGAATTTGAGGCAGCTGGTGGATCATTTGGATTGAGCCATGGGCCTAAAGTCAAGGAAGACCTGAGTTCAAATCCTACCTCAGACTAGTTGGGTGGCCTTGGACAAATCATGTAAACTCTGTGAAGTCATGTAAACTCATCTATAAAATGAGAATAATAGCATTGCTTTCCAGGGTTGTTGTGAGAATCAGATGAGATAAGTTTTTTTGTTTTTATTTTTCAAGGCAATGGGTTAAATGACTTATCCAAAGTCACAAAGCTAAGTATTAAGTGTTTGAGACCAGATTTGAACTCAGATCCTTCTGACTCCAGGGCCACTGTTCTATCCACTGTACCACCTAGCTGCCTCATGAGATAATTTGAAGGGCTTAGCACAATGCCATAGTAAGCACCATATAAATGTTTGCTGCCACCATAGTCATCAGCATCATTATTATTCTTAAGACTCCTTAGGGAACAGAACCCTGGAATTTCTGCTTTGGATTCTGTTCTTCTGAAATTTCTATAGACTAGGTCTTTAAAAGGACTCTTAACGAGAGGTTGATGCTAAAGAACAGCAATAAGATAAAATAATTAGCATTTATTTGGCTTTAAGTTTGGAAAAATAACCATAAAATACCTTATTTGAACCTAAAAACAACCCCAAAGGAATAGGAAGTACTATTTTCTCCATTTTACAGATGAGGACACCATGACAAATGTAGGTTAAGTGATTTTCCCAGCTAGTTTTGTCTGAACTCAGCTATTATAAAACAAGGTAATTGGCTAAGTGACTTTCCCAAGGTCACAGATGTAATTATTAAGAATCTGAGACCAGGTCTCAGGTCCTCTTGTCTCTAGGGCTGGTGGCTCTATCCATTGTGTCCCCTAGCTGACCCTATTGTAAAACTTCTTCAGTGAACATCATCATCCTCATATAATAACTTATGGTCCAGATCTCTCTCCTTAGAATCTCTCCATCACTACCTGTCAAAATCCTTCAAGTCCTGCTGGCTCTGCTCAAATCTTCCTTCATTTATGATGCCTTCCCCAATCACAACTCATTGTGATGGCCCCCAGTGATAAATCTCTGTGGTATTTTCTTGTTCTCTCATAGTACTCATTATATTCTGCTTTGCATTCTCCTTGATGCAGCTAGCATCAAGTACAATGGATAGAATGCAAGAAGCCTCAGAAACTGGTTATCTATGTGACCCTAGGCCAACAGCTTAACCAGTATCTCTCATCTATAAAAGGGGGTAGCACCTACTAATTCCCAAGATTGTTGTGAGGGTCAAATGAGGTAACATAGGTAAAGAGCTTTTTCTGAACCTTATGGTATTTTTTAAAAAAGATTTTATTTATTTTGAGTTCTACAATTTTCCCCCTGATCTTACTTCCCTCTCCCCACCCCCCACAGAAGGCAATTTGTCAGTCTATACATTGTTTCATGGTAAACATTGATCCAAATTGAATGTGATGAGAGAGAAATCATATCCTTAAGGATATGTATAGGATAAGGATAAAGTTTAAGAGATAGCAAGATCAGACAATAAGATATCAGTTTTTTTTTTTTTCTAAATTAAAGGTAATAGTCCTTGGTCTTTGTTCAAACTCCACAGTTGTTTCTCTGGATACAGATGGTATTCTCCATCGAAGATAGCCCCAAATTGTCCCTGATTGTTGCACTGATGGAATGAGTGTGTCCATCAAGGTTGATCATCAACTCCATGTTGCTGTTAGTGTGTACAGTATTTTTCTGGTTCTGCTCATCTCACTCAGCATCAGTTCATGGAAATCCCTCCAGGCTTCCCTGAATTTCCATCCCTCCTGGTTTCTAATAGAACAATAGTGTTCCATGGCATACATATACCACAGTTTGCTAAGCCATTCCCCAATTGAAGGACATTTACTTGATTTCCAATTCTTTGCCACCACAAACAGGGCTGCTACAAATATTTTTGTACAAGTGATGTTTTTACCCTTTTTCATCATCTCTTCAGGGTATAGACCCAGAAGTGGTATTGCTAGATCAAAGAGTATGCACATTTTTGTTGCCCTTTGGGCATATGAACCTTAAGATATTATATAAGTGCTAGCTAACTCCAAATAGGGTCATGAAGAGTCAGACATGACTGAATAGCAACAACTGGATTTTTCAAGCCGAGAAGGAAATGGCAAACCCTTTCAGTATCTGCCAAGAACCCCAACTGGGGTCATAAAATGTCTATCATGACTGCAAAACTGAATGAGAAAATTGAAATACAAAGATTGTTAGTTGTCTTACCTTTCCTAAGAAGGTATAAGCATCTTAAAGGCAAGAATGACATAGAATTCATTTCTGTATCACTGGTAGTACTTAGCACAGGACACTGCACACTGCATAATACTCAGTAAATATTTGACTAAATTAGTGAATTTAAATGAGTCTTTTTTTTTTCTTTGCTAGATTCCACTGTCATTTATTAAGAGGATTCAAAGAATTGTTGGCACTGGGAGAGGCACAAAGATAATTAAATCAAGGCCCCTTTTTTTCATAACCCTTATGATCTAGCAAAGGAAATAGGGCATATCTATCATATGAATATGCAAATTGTTCCATGACTTCAAGACAGAAAAAGACATGATAAAGAATAATAAGTATTATGTAAAATCCAAGGAAGAAATGTTCATTTTCAATGGTGGTTGGGAAGCAGTGGAAGAAAATAGAGGAAAGTTTTCAAGTAGGGTGATTTCTTTTTGGGGGGCAAAAAAGAAAGTTTATTTAAGTATTGTTGTGGCCAGTAGAATCTAAGGGGGAGAGAGGATAGAAGATTAGCAAAAGCAGCAACAGCAGCCACCATGAGGGGATAAGCACTAAAGAAGGATATGGGGCATGAGCATTATTCTGGGGATCATACTCTCCAAGAGCAGGCTGGCCTCCCAAAGGAAGTTGAGCTGAATAGGTAACTTCTAAACTGCCTCGAAGGACAGGTGGCAAAGAAATCTCATGTGACGTAAACTGTGGAAGTTTCCAATTCATTTAACATGGTGATGCCAGCCAAACTACAAATCCTGTTCCTCCACTCCCCCTTCCATATATTGACTATGAAATATATCATCAGGGTGTCTTGTGTTTAAACACCATAATTCCCTGCAAACAAGCTCCTGCTGTTGCTGTTTTCACCACCACCCTAATTTACTTGTTAGAGTTAGGATTAATGAGTACAGCTGAGTGGTAACAATAGTTTGAGAAGAGCCACTACTGAAGGAAGTATTTGTGGGGCCAGCATCAAGGGCTGGAGGCAAGAGCCAAGAAATGGTATCCAGAAGTGAAACTCTATGAGACTAGACAAGCAATGCAGCTAACCCTTTGGCAAAGACTTAGAGACTGTCACAGCTGGATGAGATGGCCCTAGAAGATTACCTAGTCCAGTTCCTTAATTTTATGGAGAGAGAATTCCATTTTACATATGTTATCTCATTTGATTCTCAGAACAACCCTAAGACATGGAGGGTGCTATTACCTCCATTAGGGTAGTAAGGTGGCACCATGGTTGGAGCTCTAAACCTGGAATCAGGAATACAGAATTCAAATCAGCCATAGACAACCTAACAGCTGTGTGACATTGAGAAAGTCACTTAACCCTGTTTGCCTCAGATGCCTTGACTGGAGAAGAAAATGGCAAATCTCTCAAGTTATCTTTGCTAGGAAAATCTCAGTTGGGGTCACAAAGAGGCAGACAAACCTGAACACAACAAATTTCCTTTTTACAGATGACAGAGGTTATATGGTTGAAGCCACAAGATAATGAAAGGACTGCTCCAGGATTACACAGTGGCCCAGTAGGATCAGGATCCAGGTCTTTGACTCCCATATCCAGATAAAGAACTGATGGAATCTGAATGCAAATTGAAGTATATTTTCTTCAACTACTTTATTCTTTCTTTTGATTAATTTTTCCTTATGAACTTCTTCCACAACTGAGGCAAATATGGAAACATGTTATACATAACAGCACATGTATAAACTATCAAATTACCTACCATTTTCGTAAGAGGGGAGGTGAAAGAGGAAGAGAGAAAAATATAGAACTCAAAGTCTTGTAAAAATGAATACAAAAATTTTTACAATATGTAATTGGGGAAAAATAAAACACTGGATTTGAGTGTATGTTACTTAACAACTGTGTGATTCTGGACTCTGAATAACTGGAGAATTGAAAATCTTGTGATCTTCAGTTTCATCTTTTTTTTTCAATTTTATTTAAGGCAATGGGGTTAATTGATTTGCCCAAGGTCACACAGCTAGGCAATTATTAAGTGTCTGAGGCTGTATTTGAACTCAGGTCTTCCTGACTCCAGGGCTGGTGCTCTATACACTTTGCCACCTAGCTGCCCTAGTTTCATCTTTAATGGGAATAATTATGTTTGTTCTATCTGCCTCACAGGCTTATTATGAGGAAAATACTTTGTAATTTTTAAACTACTGTAGAAATAAGAGCTAAGTAATAAAGTACATCAAACCCTTTGGAATTAGCATGTTGGATCATAAAGTTTTGATCTAAAAAAGAACCTTGGATAGTATTTAATCCAAGTCTCATTTTATAAATGAGAAAACAAAGTTTTTGTGACTTGTCCCAAATCATATGGATAGTAAATAGTAATGAAGGGATATATTTCAAGGTGGAGACATACCTCCATTTTTAAGTCTCATCATCTCTATCTTTGTTGTAAAATGAAGAATTATATATGTGACTCAGTGTTAATAAGGGGATACTTGTGTGCACTACTCAAAATAGCCTATATTGCAGTTGATAGATAAATAAAACAAAACTACTGTTTTCTTTAATGTCAGTCAACAAGCATTATTAAGCTTTTACTATGTGTGAGGTATTGTGCTAAACGCCTGACATGCAAAGAAAGATAAATGCAAGTTGCTAAGAATAGCAGAAATCCCAAAAGTTAGGTAGTGGAAGTACTATATTGCAGATATTTAAGAAGATATTGAAAAATTTCTTAGCTTCACTTGAAAATACCGGGAAATGAAGACAAAATGGGATGCTTGTTTTGGCTCTTGCTATTTTTAGATGATTGATTTTAGAATTGGAAAGGAACCTTGGGGATCTTGTTCCTTTCCCTCCCCCCTTACTCCCCCCCCTCCTCCTCCCACAGTCCAGACCAAAAAAAAAAGGAAACCTAAAAAAAAAAAAAAGGAGGCCTAGGATTAAAAAATTAATTCCCTGAGCTCAAATTCCTAGTAAGTGGAGGGATCAGTATTCTGCCAGGACTTTGGCCTCAAAATCTAGTGCCAAAGTAAAACTCAAATTGCGGGGCGGCTAGGTGGCGCAGTGGATAGAGCACCAGCCCTGGAGTCAGGAGTACTTGGGTTCAAATCCAACCTCAGACATTTAATAATTACCTAGCTGTGTGGCCTTGGGCAAGCCACTTAACCCCATTGCCTTGCAAAAACCTAAAAAGAAAAAAAAAACCCCAAACCTCAAATTGCATAGATCCCAAAATGCAATTCTATGTGTGTATCCTTCAGTTGGATTCCATACGCCCTTCGAAGGGGCATTTCCTACGTTTCTACCTGTGTAAAGGCGGGCAAGATCATTTGATCCTCGATTTCACCCTCTATTTGCTTGCTTGCTTTGTCTAGACTTGTTTGCGTGTTATTTCGGTTGTCAGCTCCTTGAGGACAGGGATTGTCTTTTGCCTCCTTTGTCCCCCCATTGCGTGGAGAAGGTGCTCAAGGACGGTTATTGAATGACAGGCATCTAAGGAAGGGATGGGACTAGGTGATTCCTTCCAACTTCAAATCCAGAAAGTTTGTTTACAGTTTCTCTAGAAAGTCCCCGGAGGCGCAGGTGGCAGTCCCTTTAGTCTTTCCAGTCCCAGCTCCACCCCTCCACCGGCCTGGCGACCCTCAAACACAACCTAGCGGACCAGAGCAAACCATAGCCAGAGCACCCATCCTTTCAGTGCAGAAAAGTCTTCCCGTTCCCATCGCCGCCCAAACGTCCCTTAAGCTGCCCCCCAAAGATATGAGAACAACCCCAGTCCCGCCCTCCCGGCACTCCCCCCAGGGGTGCGCGGGTGTAATCCAGCCCTCTCTCGGGGCGGGCGCCTGGCATCCCTTCCCTGGCCGAGCCCTAGAAATAGGGGCCACCTGAGTGGGAATGGGAACCCCGCTCACCTGGTCTGAGAGATCCTCCGCGACTTCCATCAAATTGGAGTTGGGGGGCCCCATGATCCGAATTCCAATGACTTGCCGCCTGCTCTCTTCTCTCCCTCGGTCTGAGCCGTAGGGGCCCCCCGGTAGGCTTCCCCATCACCCTATAAAGACCAGAGGAAGGCACGCGGGAACTGGATGCTTTGCTCATACCGGGAGGAGGGCATGGGGTGCCAGAGCTTGGGAGGGGTCAGGGTTCCTCGTCAACAAACCAGGAGACTGCGTTAAAAGCCACAGTTCTCGGGATATGAAGAATGGCAAAAGACTATCCCTTGCCTGCAAGAAGTTCGCAGTCTAAAGGAGAGACGATATGCAAACAGCTGTAAATAAATAAACTTTATAAAGGACAAATTGGATGTAATCAGTAGGCAGAGTCTGCTTCAGGTGCTGGGGGAGGTGCACTCTAGATAAAATGCCTGCATCCGAATTGATCATCTCTTTTGGGGAAGACAAAAATACAAATTAAATCCCTCAAATTCATGGTTACTATGTGTGTATATTTCATGTTTGATGATGATGATGATGTTTGTCCTTTGTTCTGGAAGAGGACCATGACACCAGGGAGGTGATGCCATGACAAGCACATGAATTGGATTTGAGGGAGGGGGTGCTGTCCTAAGTCACCAGGCTCACTTTTTCTCCCAGAGCCATCCTGAGTCCAGTGACCAGATATGAATCAGGACAGCTGGAGATGGAGATTGCCTCCCATGCAGGCAATCGGAGATAAGTGACTGGCCCAAGATCACACAACTAGTAAGTGTCAAGTATCTGAGGTTGGATTTGAACTCTCATCTTCCAATCTCCAAGGTCAGCATTCTATCCACTGTACCACCTTGGGCAGCCAGATGACACAGGGTGGAGCAATGAAGCTGAAGTGGGGAGGACCTGAGTTCAAATTTGACCTCAGACACTTACTAGCTGTGTGACCTTAGGCAAATCACTTAACCCTTATTGCCTCACATCCAGGGTTATCTCCAGTCCCCCCATTCATATCTGGTTCTTGGACCCAGAAGGCCAGGAGAAAGAGAAGCTGGTAACTTGGCACGGTACCCACTCATTGAAATTCAATTCACAGGCTTGTCATGATATCATCTTCCTGATGTCATGGTCTTCTTTGAAAATGAAGGACAAAACATTATTGTGTTCATCATGTTTGTTAATGCTTTGTTAACCATAATTTTCTTAAACCAAAAATGAAATAACAAAAAGTTTTATTCTCTAACATCTTACTGAATCCAGGGGTGGGTGACATCATTAAAGATATCAACCAAGAGCTTAATGAGGAAGCAATATTTATAGAAATCTCACAAAGGACTGTCAAATTTTGACAGCCAACCAAGCAGATTATACATTAATATATAAAGGTATCATTGATTCCTTTATGATTCACTAACCCATCCATAAGGTCTGTTCTATGTCAGACCTGATAAAGATCCAATTTAGCAACAGGATTACTGTCTCTTCTTCTGACTTGATATTTTATGTTATCAGATATAATATAGACATATAAAGCAATGGGATTTCTCTCCTTCCAAAGTGTCGTAAGTATAAGAATTTATTCTTATAGAGATAACCAGACCAGTTTCCTGCCTTCTCAGGATGATCTTTATTCTGTTTATCTAACTGTGAAAGCTAAAACTTGCTGAAGCAATTAGAGAGAGACTAGGCTGTTTCATACAGACAGAACCAGCCTTCAGATTTATAACTGGAGAGACACAAAGCTTGAAGAAGGCAGAGACTAACATTTAGACTTACAAACCCCAATTAGAGACCGATAAACCAATTTTTTGATCAGAAATATAGAATTAAAGAATGTAAGGCTTAGATAACTTCAATTACATCATCTGTAATCTCTAGATCCCAAGATATAGGATATACCAGGACAATCATCACTCCCCTTGATGATGAACCAGAATTTCTGAGGACAGGGCTCTTAAGTATCTCCTCTCCCCTTCCCTTCCCTGTTGTCAGGTTTCCTAGTTGAATTCCTTGGTTGTTGGCAGTGGAGAAAATCCCCAGTGAGAGGTGTCCCTCAGGACCTTCTGACTTTGCTCAAAATCAGACCAAGACCCCAGACCAAACCAAGTGGTGTTGCTAGAGTGAGCCTGTCTTAACTTTCTGGACCTTTTTGGTTCATTAGCAGTGGTGGCCTAGGCAGGGGGAGAAGCCTTGAGGAACCCCCTAAAGGACAGGAAAAGAAGAATTCAGGGAGAGGGAGGAGCCAGAGATAGGGAACTCTGAAACTATATGTACTGGTACATATGAAATACTGAAAATACCAGAGGGAAGCCTATAGCTTCTGGAAAGAATTATGAAAATATGGACATTAAAAAAGAAAAAAAAGAATGAGAAGCTCAAATGGATTATGATCGGCACCCACATTCATGGGAACAAAAATATTTAAATTCAGAAATAACTGGAAGAAGCTTGGAGATAAATTAGTAATAACATCATTATACAGTTGAGAAATCTGGAATTCAGGAAAGGAAAATGATTTTAAATCACTTAGCAGAGTTGCCCTACTGACTTCCAGGCTAGAGTCTTCCTACTTAATTTCATTGCTTCCTTAGGGAAAATGGTATGTGGGATAAAAATCCATTAAAAAAAAGAGACTCCTCTGAGCAAAAAGGAAAGTTTATTTTGGCTCTTTTTTTTTAGATTTTTCAAGGCAATGGGGTTAAGTGGCTTGCCCAAGGCCGCACAGCTAGGTAATTATTAAGTGTCTGAGACTGGATTTGCACCCAGGTACTCCTGACTCCAGGGCCAGTGCTCTATCCACTTCACCACCTAGCCGCCCCTATTTTGGCTTTTCTTGAGAAAAGGGCACACTCCAAGTCTCACAAAGGTAGTGAAGCTCAAGGAGCTGCCCCAAGGTGACAGCTAAGCAAGATTATATGGTCTAGCACATTTCCCCCCTCCCTAGCCCCCTCTCTTCCAATCTGATTGGTTAAGGTTTTGAGTTACTATGTTTACTTGAAAAATCTACCCAGCAACAAAGAGAAGAATAAACTGTTTTCATAAAATAGTACCTCAGGGCAGCTAGGTGGCACAGGGGATAGAGCAACGGCTCTGGAGTCAGGAGAACCTGAGTTCAAATCCAGCCTCAGACACCTAGCTGTGTGGCCTTTGGGCAAGCCACTTAACCCCACTGCCTTGCAAAAGAAACCCTCAAAATGGTCCATAAAATATTACTTCACCATCCAGATGGTGAGGGTATCAAAGAAGATTTCTAATGACCTTTTGTTGTCTATCTAAATGAATTACTGTCTGAGTATAACAGGGTTTTCTAAGGAACTCCACTATCTTCTTAGTTTAGTACTTATCAAAAAAGAGAAGGCAGGCTACTGTTCTCACAATCCATTACCAAATAGGTGGCTAACTAAGACTGCAAGGTCTCTTCTCTGGAAGTATTCCACTATTTCCCTCCCTAACAGAATCAATGCAAGGTCTTCCTGGAAATAGTCCACTGTTTCACTCCCTAGCAGAATTGGGAGGGTGTCAGACTGGGAATGCAAGGCCTCTCTCCCTCTTCTAAGAATAGTCTAAGGGTAATAGTCTGTCTTTATTTTAATGATTTTTAACCCTGAGAGTACTTCACCAGGAATATTAACTCTATTATTATTTATTATTTTTTTTAGGTTTTTGCAAGGCAAATGGGGTTAGGTAGCTTGCCCAAGGCCACACAGCTAGGTAATTATTAAGTGTCTAAGGCCGGATTTGAACCCAGGTACTCCTGACTCCAGGGCTGGTGCTCTATCCGCTGCACCACCAAGACACCCAGAAATATTAACTCTTAAGAGGGAATATTCCACTCATTGGGAATTTTCTTTCTCAGCTAAGGTTTCATCAAAAGTCTTCTCTGACAAGCAGAAAAGTGAGCAGCAAAGACAAGTCTAGTCTGGGAACTGCCCACCACAATAATTCTTGAAGTATGTCATCTTCAATGTATAATATCTCATAATATTTGAGAGAAATAGAATGAGAGTGGGTTCAATTTTTTTCTGCACTGTTGAATTTCCTTTCTCACCAATTCCCCTGATTTACTCAAAGAGGAAGAGAAAATAAGGAAAGGAAGAAAATGAGGAGTTAAGATGGGAAGGGCAACTATTGAGTCTATTTGGTAATTTTTAATTTGTTCAGAAGGAATAAAATAAAGCCTTCTAAGAAAGAATATGTAATCCCTTTTTGCCAGGGTAGAATTAGGTTATAAGGAAAACCTTGCCAACTCAAAGTGAAATGAGATTAGTCAGGAAGGCCCCTTTCACTGGAAGGCTTCAGAAAGGGCTGGTTAACAAGCTTGTCAGCTTAAGTGAGGATTCTTCTGAGGTACAAGTTGAACTATATAGCTACTGAAATTCTTTCCAACTCTGATATATTGTGCTTCTGTGGGGATTACTTTTCTTTTTTATTGTTTTTTTATTAAAGATATTATTTGAGTTTTACAATGTTCCCCCAATCTTCCCTCCCCCGCCCTCCACGGAAAGCACTCTGTCAGTCTTTACTTTGTTTCCATGTTGTACATTGATCCAAATTGAGTGATGAGAAAGAAATCATATCCTTAAGGAAGAGACAAGAAGTCTAAGAGGTAACAAGATCAGACAATAAGATATCTGTTTTTTTTCCTAAATTAAAGGGAATAGTCCTTGAACTTTGTTCAAACTCCACAGCTCATTATCTGGATACAGATGACACTCTCCTTTGCAGACAGCCCAAATTGTTCCCTATTGTTGCACTGATGGAATGAGCGAGTCTTTCAAGGTTGAACATCACCCCCATGTTGATGTTAGGGTGTACAGGAGATTACTTTTCTGCTTAAACTAGCTCTCACCCTCACCTAAAACCTTGTGAGAAAAACAAAACTCAAAGTATACAAAATAGCTTTAAAGACTGAAATCCACTGTACCTCTGAAAACTCATTTTGATAGGATCATTCATTCCCTAGCTTAAAGGAACCTTAAAGTTCACTTAGTCTAACCCTGACATTTTCACAGGTGAAGAAACTGAGGCCTAGAGAAGTTAAGTGATTTCTCTAGGGCTATACAGGTTGTAAGTAATAAAGCCAGGTAGAACAACAATAGAAAATAAAACCACCTGCTGCCTACACTTCATATGTAGACAGCTCCTCTGGCAGCTGTTTTTTCTGTTCTCTTGTCTTTATATTGGATGTCACTCCTTGCCCTCCCTATGGATGGGTCATATATTTAATCTGTATTATTAACCTCTTCCCCATGACATTCTTAATTCTAGACAATCATCAAAACTGATTTGTAATTTGCCTAATATCTGAGGCATGAGTGCTTACACTGAAATCTTTATAAAGAACTCTGACCAGTTTGTTGGAGCTAGCTACAGCAAGACCTCTGGTTGTTGCCCTGTTTCCTTGTTGGGACTTTTGGCACCTTGTTATGATTAATTTAGGAACAAAATTTTGAGGTTTTTCTTTTGGGAACACTCTATGTAAATTGAGCTTATGACAACCTTGTGTGGTTGTGCAGTTGTTTTTAATCTTGTCTGACTCTTTGGGATTTTCTTGGCCAAGATACTGGAGTGATTTGCTATTTTCTTCCCCAACTCATTTTACAGATGAAGAAACTGAGGCAAACAGGATTAAGTGACTTGTCTAGGGTCACATAGCTTTTGAAGTTGGATCTGAACTCAGGTCTTCTTGACATCAGGGCTTGCACTCTATCCATTGTGCCACCTAGCTGCCCTCTGCAACAACATAGAGGTGTTTTATGATTTTCAGGTTAGTCTACCTTTTGTCACTTCATTTTATGACAAACTGCCAGGACTGTATATAAATATTATTGACTCTGTGGTAAGACTGGGACCTTGAACTTCTCTAGCCCCTCAGTGACCACAAAATACCATTTAATTTATAAACCTTCAACCCACTGACTGTGGATCTGTTGGCTTTTCCTATATATTTCATACCTTCTTCATAGCCCTGCAGGTTACTGCTCATGTCATATAGCTACAGAATGAAAGAACTAAATAATTATTCACTAATTCAGTAAGCATTTATTGACTGCTTATGACACTCAAAACTCTATGACAGTCTGTGAGGGAAACAATAATTGCCCAGAGGATTATTTTAGAACAAGTCCTTATTCTCCCAGGTCCTTAGCCATACTGGCAGCTTGGATACTCAGGATAAATAGAGGTGGTGGTGGTGGTGGGGGTTTCTAGTACCATACTTCATAAACTCCCCTCCTTGTGATGGTTATCAATTAATACCAATTAGTCAGTCAGACTTCATTAGCTTTTAGAAATGGATCTTTACTAAGGTGGTGGAGTAATAACAGTTGGTATAAAACATCTTTCTAAAAGCTGTGATGGAATATCAAGCCCTGCCTCCCCATCTTTACCCCACCTCTGCCAAGCATGCATAGAGTTTAAGGTGAAATGGTCTCAATCTTAGAACATATGATAGTTGACTCCTTAAGATCTTTTATAGGAAAATCCATTTCTTTGATTCATGTTGTCCTTATGAAGTTTCCCATAATATGGGGTAGTTTTCTGCTGGGATCCTTGTAGAGATCTGAGGCTTAATTTATCCTGATCATGTTGCAGACACTTCTACAAGTCACACAGTTGAAGAGAAGTCCAAATCCTCTAATGGAGAACAGAATGGGAAAGGAGACAGTGGTTTTTCTCTTTTATACTTCAAACAATTCTTTCTCAGGAGCATGAAGATGCTGGTCAGACATCGGGATTCCAGGTTCCAATTTGCTTTGTTATTTGGTTTGTTAAATATACTCTACAAGTAATTTTTTGGTTACTCCTCATTCCATTGTATGTGAATAAGTCTCTTCAGTCAATCTCAATAAACCTTGTACAGAACAACCTTATTTCAGATAGTTTCTTTCCAAATTATTCAAGGACTTCTTCCAGCTAGATTTTTTGCCATTGATGAATTCAGGAGAGATATTCTCTCCTGAATAAGGTATCAAGGCTTATTTTGTAATTAAATCAACTGAGATAGGAGTAACAAAGTCAATTTACCAATACTTTAAATTAAGACATCTTGGTGTCATAGTGGATAAAGCTTGCTTTGTATAATTTTGCTTGCATATTATGTTCATTTGATTGTAAGTTCCTTGAAGATAGGGATTGGTTTTTTGTTTTTGTTTTTTGATATCTCAGAACCTAGCACAGTGCTTGGCAAAGATTAGGTGTTTAATACATATCTTTTAATTGATTGATTTGCCCCAAGAGTTCGAATCTTTGATAATTTAGAATATCTTTTGGAATCATCTTGATAAATGTGCTGTCTTTGTTTTTATCCAAGACACTGATAAAAAACGTTAAGCTTCATAGGTGCAAGCATAGACCCTGGGCTATCTAATCTGTTTGGACTAATATTTTTTCATTTTTCCCATCAGAAAATTTTGCTCACTTCTGCAGATTAGATGGTAGCTTCCAATCCAATCCAATAAATAGTTATAAAAGGACAGAAAAATGGCTTAATGGATAGGGCCCTGGACCTATCAAGAGTTCAAATCCAGTCTCAGACACCTAATAGCTGTTTGACCCAGACAGTTACCCTCTGTTAGCTTCAGTTTCCCCATCTATAACATGAGGATAATAATAGCACATATTTTCCCGAGTTGCTATGAGGATCAATATTTGTGTAAAGTATTTTGCAAACCTTAAAGCAGCTACATAAATGCAAATTATTATTATTATTATTTTGAATAGTATTTTATTTTTTCTAATTACATGTGAAGGCCATTTTAACATTCTTTTTTTCAAATTTTGAGTTCCAAATTCTCTCCCTTCCTCATCCCCCCTGGCCCCACATGAAAAAGCAATTTGATATAGGTTTTATATATAAAGATGTTATAATTATAAAGGACTTATTATATGTAAAATACAAAGCATTCTGTATCCTTAAAGGGTTTACATTCCATTGAGATTCAATAATTGAACAAATAAGTCTTACCATTAGGGGGAGTACCAGTCAGTGAATTCAGAAACTCTTAGTCATCAGGTTTCTATGGTAGCATCACTATGGTGACCACACATGCCCAATTGATGCTTTGCAGCTAGGCTACTATCTGCTCCACTCTTACTCTTCAATGTTCTCTAGAGGTTATTCTTTTGGAAAGAAGAGGAAAACTGGGCTGCTTCAAGCCTTAAGGCTGAAGCAGTAGTTGCCTCTCTTTTCCCTATAGCTTCCTGATTCTGGACCCTTTTTTTTTTCCTTAAGGAAAAGTAAATAGATGCAGAAGTCTATCTTTTGGGTACTTTTGCAAGATTTGTGGAAGATAACATGTCTCTGTCTCAATGATTCAGCTCCATGGCTGATATTACTGGACAGAAATGTACTTTTCATCTGTTGTTGGTCAACAAATTTTGTTTCAGGGTTAACAACTTAATAAAGAAAGTAATCATTTGGGAGAAAAACAGAATTTCAACTGCCTCTCCAACAGCCTCATCAGGTTAAATGAAAAGAGGGAGTCTAGTTGGTGTCCTTTATGCTTGAAGAATATCAAAATGATGTAACTATGTAGGGGTCAAGGTACAGTGTGTCTGACTGTGGCTGATTCAATCAATATGAGCTTGGAGGGCTCTTACCACCGGTCAGACACAAATAGTCCATATGAACATTTAGAGTGGAGATGTCTCTCTAAATTGACAGAGCATGCAATGGGCCATGTCTATTAACTTGTGCACAAATTGGATTTAAGTGAAGCAGAGTTGTACAAAGTCTCTCTTCCAGATTCATTGGAGTTCAGTGGCAAGAGAGAAGTTAGGATGATTGATGATAGCTTGGGATGCAGTGGATGACCTTGGTGTCTTTGATGTCTTACCAAACTCTGAACACTCCACAGAGCTTGCTTCAGCTGCCTTCTTGGCTTTTGGAACAAAATGTTCTCATCCAACTTTTCACCTGGGGAAAACATATGCTTAGGATAGACTCCCCGCTCCCCCCAATTCACCAATGATTTGAGACATCTCAATTACCCTGAACCTGGTTTAGCCCATCTGCTGAGATACCTTACCAGGGTGTGCCTACTATGATGCTACAGCTTCTTGGAGTCACATGTGAAAGTTGGGTGAATTAGGTGAACAACAAAAGTGAAAAGCTGTCCTGCTAAGGGCTCAGCAGTCCTCACCCTAGAGGTACTAGTCTTCCCAGAGCATCCACACACTCCAAAGAGGAAGTAAGAGAGAGTGACTAGCACACATAGATATTCAATTTTTTCCCTGGAGAGGGAGAAAGCAACAAAGATTCAGTCCACACATTCCAAAGGTCTCCAGTGCCTCTCCACCCTCATCCCCCATAGTTCTGTAAAATGGGAAGGAAATGGCAATGTCTTTGCCAAGAAAACCCCAAATGGAATCATAAGCCTGAAATGCCATAACAGCAACAAAAAAATCTGTTATCTTCCCTTTATTTTCTGTGATTACATCAAGTAGACTGGGTGTGTGTGGAAAGAATGAATTCCCCATATTACAGTTGGTCTCCTTTGAGGAAGCAATTTCACTTAAGTGGTGAAGATGGGTTGAGAAGTGAATGGAGGGGCGGTTAGATGGCGCAGTAGATAGAGCACCGGCCCTGGAGTCAGGAGTACCTGAGTTCAAATCAGATGCAGATACTTAATAATTACCTAGCTGTATGGACTTGGGCAAGCCACTTAACCCCATTTGCCTTGCATAAAACCTTAAAAAAAAAGAAGTGACTGGAGAAGGAGGAAAGGAAATGTAGGCAAGGAATATAGAAAGATTTTTCTGGGAGTTTGGCTTAGGGAAAAAATATGAAGATAGGTTCCTATTTTAACTAATTATTCTCATTAGTGATGGTTAGGTTATGCCTGATTAGGGAGCAGGATGAAAGGCATGGGTGTAGATGATGCAAATGTGTCCAGTTATAGGGCAATCCTGACGCTGGAGTCAGGAGGACCTGAGTTCAAGTCCAGCCTCAGACATTCTACAGGGTATGTGACCTTGGGCAAGTCTCTTAACCCCGATTACCTCACATCTGGGGCCATCTCCAGTCATCCTGATTTATATCTGGACACTGGATCTAGATGGCTCTGGAGAAAAAAGTGAGGTCGGTGACTTTAGCACAGAAACCTCCCACTCAAATCTAATTCACATGCTTCAGTTGGTATAACCTCCCCTGATGTTACCATCTTCTTCCAGAATGAAGGACAAACATCAGTTTTGTCCAGTTGTATATAGTGGCCGGTTTAGATCTTTTTTTTTGCTTTGTCACATGCCATCTACATTATAGTAGATATAGATTTGTGCTTATAGAAATTTTATTTGTATAGTTTCATGTTAAATGATTCTCAAAAATAAATTACTTGTGATTGTTTTTCTATGTCAAGTATTAAATGGTTCTTTAAAAATGTAATTTTAAATAAGTGGGAAAGATCTGATAAGGCTTCAGTAATCTACTTGCTCTTCCTCTCTCCTCAGATCATGTTTTTTAATAGTATTTTATTCTTTTCCAATTTCCTTTCAATCTTTACCATTCATTTTTTTTTTTTTTTGCAAGGTAGTGGGGTTAAGTGATTTGTTCAAGGTTACACAGTTAAATAAGTATTAAGTGTCTGAGGCTGGATTTGAACTCAAGTCCTCCTGACTCCAGGGCTGGTACTCTATCTTCTGCGCCACCTAACTGCCCCTAACACTCAGTTGAGTTTTTATATTTTTATAAAATTTGAGTTCCTAATTTTATGCCTTTCTTTTTTCCCTCCCCTCCCTAAGATGGTAAGCAATTCAATAGGTTATACATGTTCGATCATGTGAAACATATTTCCATATTAGTCACATCATTTCTGTTTAGTCCTCAGCAGTGTGTAGCAAGGACCAAGACCCTCCAAAGAGCTGGCAGAGACTTTCAGAAGCCATCTAGTCAGATGGCTTCTACAGATAAGGAAACTGAGAACCAAGGGGGATGAGTGACTTGTCTAAGATCACATAGATTATCAGAGATGGAGCCTCGATCTCAGTCTTCTGATTTCAAAGTCAGTGCTCTTTCCACTGTATAAGTGAGTGAATAAAAAAAAAATTTGTTAAGGGCTTACTATATTCCAGGCATCTTGTTTAGTGCTGTGGATATAAACAGAAAAAGAGGACAATACTCATATTCTTTGTAATAAACTGCATTTAACCACTAGAACTTTAGGTAATCGTGCTTTTGATTTTTAAGGATTGTGCAGATGAAGATGGTGATGATAAGGTAGGGGGGTTGATATGTTGCAGGTAGGATGGAAGTCTCTGTCTCCAGGTTTCATTGGAAAATGTGCTGAATTCCATGGAAATCACACCCATAAAGAAAGAAATAGAAGGCTGAGAACTGAAGAAAAAGGAAGATGAGAAAAAAATGAGAACTTGTTACGGTTCATGAGAGAGTCCAAGAGCTGGAGGGGGCTTGGTTTCCTCTAAAGGGAGGGCAGGCTTCCACCACAACTTGAGAGGTTGCAGAAATTTAAAGAAAAACAACCCAATGAGTCACTGGGACAATGGTTGCTTAGGGTGTGGTCCATGGGGCCAATGCTGACCTCTTCCTTTCAAAGATTTTTTAGACTGGGCATTTTACAGATTTACTTTTGTGAAGTCTGCTGAATCAGTTAGAAACCTTGAATGAGAAAAGTTCTTTCTCTCTTCTTTGGTGACCAAGAGGTTAATTGTGCCAGCTTCACCCCATGAAGACCAGTTGGGTAGAGCACCAGATTTGGAGTCAGGAAACCTTGGGTTTGATTTCTGCTTCAGACACTTTCTAGTTGTATTACACTGGGCAAGTCACTTAACCCCTTCATGCCTCAATTTCTTCATCTGTAAAAAAAAAAAGGGGGGGATAATATTAACTTTTACCTCAGGGTAATAACCTAGGGAGAATAATAATATATGTGAAGATCTTTGCAAATATTAAAGTGGTATATAAATACTAGCTTATTATTGTGAAAACTAATTGCAATAAATTTATCTTTAATAATAATAATAATAGGGGCGGCTAGGTGGCACAGTGGATAAAGCACTGGCCCTGGAGTCAGGAGTACCTGGGTTCAAATCCGGTCTCAGACACTTAATAATTACCTAGCTGTGTGGCCTTGGGCAAGCCACTTAACCCTATTTGCCTTGCAAAAAAAAAAAACTAAAAAAAATAATAATAGTTCCTGTTGCTCCTGTACAATGAATTGGGAGGTTCATGGTATTATCCCTCATACTATTCTCATTGTATGAAATGCACTTTTTCAGGGAATTTTTATATTATGTTCTTTCTATCCATCTATCCATCTATCATAATTGCACTGAGGTCTTCCAATACTACCTGTTCTAGGTTTTTTTACATCCCTGAGGTCACCAAAAAGATTTTTGGAAACTTGACACCAATGAATGGGATGTGGTGGGAATACCATCTGTTTTCCATAGACTGGACTGTTTTCAGTTTAAGGGACCAAGAACTTGATTGGCCTCTGAAGAGACTAGGGTTGGAAACTTTGGTGAGACTTTCTGGTTGCAGAAAGCATAAAATGCCCTACTTTGGGGAAATTGAGGTTGTTTAGGCTTGATAAAATTTCCCCATTGCTGGCCAGTTGATATAATTTTCTGAAGGAGTGCAGTTGCTGTTACAAATGCAGGTGGAAGGGAACTGTGGGTATCTGAGTCCTATAAACCTTTTTGATTAAGTAAATTCCTTTTCACTGAATTTTCTATGTATATCTCATAGCATTCCATTCCTGAGTCTTAAGAGATAGACTTACTTGAGTAGGCCTGGTCCATAACAATTTCCCATTCCCATAACCTCTTCCTGACCTTCACTTGAGTGGAAGATGCCCAAGTCTTTGGAGCCATGAGAAGTGGAGACTTACATTTCCTGGCATCATAATAGCTGAGATGTGATGGACAAATTGTATTCTCCAGAGAAAGACTTCTGGGATTCTGTGTTTTCTCCCTTAAGGCTAATTTTTCCTTCCTCAAAAATTTAATCTTTTCACAATTGCAAAACTTCCCAAAAATCTTCTTCACAATTTCTTCTTTTTTTTCTCCTTTGTACTTAATATTAACTATTTTATAGAAGAGAAAATTTATAAAAAGCTAAGCAACCTATTACTAGCTATGAAGTCTAAACACATTTCCTGAAAGAAATGTGTCATATTCTTGATGGCTAGGATCTACATACAAAATTGAACTGCTGTTTTGATTTCAATCTTCTTGATGACCACATGATGGCATAACAATTCTAGAAACACTACCGTTAGAGAATCCTACAATTTTAAATTTTAGAGAGACTTCTAGTTCAATGACTCCTTGAAAAAAGAATCCCTCCTTGAGCACACTTAGCAAAATGGTCATCCAACCTTTGCTTGAAGGCCTCTAGTGAGGGAGCAACCCATTGTCTCCAAGGCAACCCACTCCAGTATCTGACTGTTCTCATTGTTGAGATTTTTATTACTTGGAAATCTAAATTTCCATCTTTCCAACTTCTATCCATTGTTCCTAATTCTAATATTTGGAACTCAGTAGAACATGAAATCTTTCCTCATGATAGCCTTTCAAAGACTTGATGACAATTATAATATGTATCTTTTCCACTGTACCCTACTTCAATCAATTCTGTTTTATGTGATATAGACTTGAGGTCTTTCATCATTCTGGTTACCAGCCTTTGATACCCTTTTGAAGACTGAGGACTCTGAAGTGTCAGAGAAGAGAGAAACTATCACTTTCTTATTCTTGGCTGCTATGTCTCTCAAAGCAGACCAGGATTTGATTACTTTTTTTTTTTTTGCCTACCATATCACACAACTGAGGGAAGCTAGGATAGATGCTGGAAGCTAAGATAGAAGCATGGGATAGATGCTGGACCTAAAGTCAGGAAAATTCATTTCCTTGAGTTCAATCTGGTAGCTGATACTTATCAGCTGTGGCAAGTCACTTAACCCTGTTTGCCTTAGTTTCTTTATTTGTAAAATGATCTGTAGAAGGAAATGGCAAACCACTCCATTATCTTTACCAAGAAAACCCCAAATGTAGTCATAGAGAGTAGAACTTGATTAAATGATTGAATGACAACAACAGAACAACATCACACTACTGACTCATTGAGCTTTCTGTTCATTAAAAGGCAATATTTTTTATTTTAGACAAATTTTTGTCTAAATATGACTCTCTTAACTTTTACTTGTGAAATTGATTTTTTTAACTTATGTACCACTTTAAATTTATCCTTTTAAAAGACTCAGGCCAATTAGACTAAAGATTCTTTTGTATCCTCAGACAATATTAGATGTTCCTTCAAATTTTGTGCCATCTGAAAATTTGATAAAGATATCATCTATTCTTTTGTAGAGATATATGGTATATTTGTTTATGAAGGTTATGGGTGTCTCCATGGATGTTTAGATGTGAGTAGAAGAATAGGCAAGAATAGATATCTCTAAAGTCTCCCCCCCCCACTCTTCTTCAAGGGAGGTTTTGGGTTTTTTAAAATTTTTTTAATTACATGAAAATTTAATTTGTTTTCCAATTGTATACAATAGTAGTTTCTACCTATCATTTTTTTGGTAAGATTTTGAATTTTACACTTTTCCCCCCTCTCCCCCCCAACAGAAGGCAATTTGATAATCTTTACATTATTTCCATGCTGTGCATTGATCAAAATTGAATGTGTTGAGAGAAAAAAACATATCTCAAGGGAGACTTCGATTCCTGCTCAGAGGGAAAGCAGAAGTTTGGGACCAAGGCTGGCCTCAGTGCTCTCCTCAGAGGTCTAGAATTATATCTATTTGTTCCTTTTAATATCGTTAGCTTGAAAAATGATTTTTAGATTTAAGTTGAGTTTCTTATCAATGTCCTTTAATAGAAAAGGAGTGACTTAGGCTATAAAGTCTAGGCTTTACTTCCCTTCTACCAAATGACAGCTCCACAAAGAACATTTGTAGTAAAAAGTGAATAAACTTATTTATCTAAATATATAACAAAACAGAAAGTAGATTAACAAAAAAAAGTAGGTTAAATATACATAGGAGAGTATATACTAGACAACAATCCACAGAATAATGAGTTTCCACTGGGAGCAAGCTAACTTGGTTCACTAAAAGTGTCTCAGATATCTTCTAGGTAGAAAATTCTCCAAGTCTCCAGTGCAACCAGCTGGGGAGAGGAAGACATTTGAGATTGCCAGCTCCTCTGATGTTGATTTCTTCTCAGAATCCTTTCCCTTCAGGGACTTGAAGAGAATGTGAAACCATGTGTCTTCTCTCTCAAAGCTGGAAGTCAGACAACCAAGATTTCTCTTCAAGAATCTCTCACTAGTTCTTCCTCTCATGCAAATGCAGTTTCCACCAAGGAGAATTATTCCAACAAATGATCCTTTAAACCAAATCTTTATCCAATTCAGTGATAAAAATGTTAAATAGCACAGGATCAAACATGCTCTACTTGGTGGAAATTGTACCTTCTTGGACTAATTTAGCCAGTAACTTATACTGTCAACCACACTAATCTGATTTATTTAATAATAAGGATGAAGAGCTTGGACTCCCTCTTGATGGTCATGGTCTTCATCCCATTGCTCCTCAGAGGGTGGGCTACCTTCTATTCCCAGTTTCATTTTTCATTGAAGACTCAGGAATTCTGAACTGGGGTCTCTGTTCCTTCTCAAGGTGGAAGGAATAGGGACTTAGGGCTTGGTGTGTCCTGTAGTATCTGGCAACAGTATTTTATTGCTGACAGGGCCCTCTGATTGCAGGTCATCTGTAGTTGATCCATCTTGAGGAATGGAGAATGGGTTCCAAACTAGGGCCTGTTAAAGAGAAATTGATTTCCAGTGTTTTATTTTAGTATCTTTAACCTAGAGGCCTTCCATTCAAGTTTACAGTGGGATGAGAGGTATGTTATACTCGCTTTGACCCTCTGAGTGTTGGATTCCTTGTCTCATCATTTCCATGTTCAAACTTCCTTCTTGCTCCTTGCCAGTTTACCAAAACCCAGTGGTAGTTGAGGTATATGGGTCACAGACTGAGAGGGCTGCTGTATTAGCAAAGAGGCAACCTGGTGAAGTGTCCTTGTGTAAATGTTGGGGGTATTTCCAAAAATCTTTTCAGAAGGCTTTGTAGGAGGATCCCTTTGATGAAATATTTGACTGTTAAAATTTAAATTCAGATCTTGGAGATACATCCTTGAAAATTTCAATAGGGCAGAACAAAAGTAGAAGTTCTTTTTGTGCTTTTGCTAGAAAATCTATATATACTGACTCCTAAGTTGCTTGAGTTAACATTAAAAGAAGAATAGAGTTTTAGAATGCTTTTGATTTGAAATTTTAAGTTAAAAATTCAACCTGTTGGCTTGGCATTTAGAACTCTCAGGAATCTACCTTTAAACTACTTTTAAAAAAATTAAATTTTCTTTTTGACCCTGAATTGAATCATCAACAAACATGGACATTTCTATGAACCAAAAAAACCTGAACCAAACTAAACAACCAAAAGAGAAGATTGTTTAAGAAACTCTAAACTTCTTCTATGTATAATTTTATTTTATTTTTTAAAAAACTATGCATCCTTTTTATTGTTAAGTCATAAAGAGGTATCAAAATTAAAAGAGCAAAATTACAGGAGACTTAATATAACTACTAGGAGAATTGAAGGAAATGGGAAAGGGCCTAGGTGCAAGGCAGAATTAATGAACATGGGAAGGATAAAGTTGGATACAACAGTGAACATTGCTGGAAGATACTAAGGGAGAGGATCTGGCGAAAAGTTTGATCATAGACAAGCACCTAGGTAAAGAAATAATGAGACGAGAGTTCTAAAACTCCAACATGTGCTTAAGAGTCGTCTTCGCCATTAGCACTATCTCTGTCATCCTCTCCTTCTTCAGCTTCTTTTTCATCATCCTTGATCAACTTCAGCTAGTCATCCCCTATCTTCATTATCATCATCATCATCATCATCCAGTAGGGCCCCCTTCTCAGTAGAGTCATCTGCACCCCTCCTCAGACTCCATTTTCACATTAGTCTCATTTTTCTTCAGGGAGCTGCTGCTCTGCTCCACTTCTGACTATCATTCTTCATCTCTGTTTGCTTGCTTTGTTCTTTCTCAATCTTTTCCAGGCTCTCCCATAAAGAATCCACTTTATGTTTTATCTAGGTTAATTCCTTCTTAATTGTCTGAAGATCATCACCTTTCAATTTGCCAGATTTGGCTGAAGAGCCCCATTGCCCACTCTTGGAATTAAAGCCACTTTTACCTCTGCATGAAGTGTTTCCTGACACACGCTGGCATTTTGAGGGCACTACTGCACGAGCAATAGGAGTAGGAGGTGGTGGTATATGTACTGGGTAGCTATACATCCTGTCATAATAATCTCATTGAAAATCATAATCCAGGTCAAAGGAAGAGCCATACATCTCTGCTGCAGAACTCTTCACATCTGTTTTTTCTAGGTTCACTTTTGGCTCTGTGGCCAGATTAATATCTAGTACCTGGTCAGCAATCATTCTGCCATCCTCTCCTGCCACAGCAGCTCGGGCATTTTGCTCATTATGAACAGAGCAGCCCACGATCTTGCCATACTTCGAGAAGATGGCCTCAACATCAGTCTTCTTAACAACCAGAGTGTTGAGATTCCCAATGAAGACATGGGAGTTCATGGAATGAGGGACAGTTTTGTTGGTGACATTGCTGGCCATGGTGTTTGATGGAAAGGTCAAACAGCCACAAGTATAGCTGAAGATCAAAAAAATCTTTCCAGGGCGGCTAGGTGGTGCTCTGGATAGATCACCAGCCCTGGAGTCAAGAGTACCTGAGTTCAAATCCAACCTCAGACACTTAATAATTACCTAGCTGTGTGGCCTTGGGCAAGCCACTTAACCCCATTGCCTTGCAAAAAAAAAAACCCCAAACAAACCTAAAAAAAAAATCTTTCCAGTGGGGAGAGGGAGAAAAGGCTGGATTCTGAATCTCCAACTACCTGATTTGAAAGCAGGAAAGAAATGGACTACTGCTCCAGATCATCTCTTCAACCACTACTACTACTTCTCTGTCTCCTCACAAAAATGCCTATGTATAATTTTAAGAAAAAAAAATAATTTTTTTTAATTTAAGAAAGTAGTAACCCAAATCCTCTATTCATTTGTGTCCCCTTCTTTTCCCCCTTGTGTGTAAAATATTTTGTTGATGCTTTTCCCCTTTTTCTTATCTACTTCCTAACTTGCTTGCTCCCTTCCCAAAAGAAAGCATCTCTTGTAACATATATGTACAGTCAAGAAAAACAAACCAACCCAATGACTGTGCCAGAATTCTTGCTTCATTTTGCCTCTTTAGTTAATCACCTCTCCACTAAGGGCTGGGAGGTTTGGTTCATCTGTTTCTTTTACTCTCCAGCAGTTCATATAAGTCTTTCCATGTCTCTTTGAATAGCTCATGTTCCTCATTTCCTCATTACAATAATATTCCATTACATTCATATACCACAATTTGTTCCAGCATTCTTCAAATCATCTTTCCAATTTTATCTCTCACTATTCTCCAGCAGAAATCTTTGGCTTCATCCAGATCTCTTCAGAACCATTGCTAGGAATTTAGTCCTGCAGGCAAATTCATCTAGGAGAGGGTGGTGCTGGAGAGAGACCACCACAAAACAGGAATTGCCCCTGTACTTCAAAATTGATTCTTTGGGTGGAGACTCTGGGACATGCTGTTGGGGAAGTGGTGACACAGAAAGAGAGAACTGGATAGAATAGGTCCAGAGAAAGTGGAGTGTAGTAGGTAGGGCTCAGGCTCACACTCTGTCTGGCTAACCATGCTTTACTTACACTAACCATGTGTGAGCTATGCATAGTTGCTTGCCATCATAATGGTAGGGGAATGCTACAGGATGGAACTCTTTTTGTGGAGGCCTGGAGGTATCCAAAGGAGCAGGGGTGGTTGCACTCAGGCTGGTAGGTGATAGGGCTGCTTCTGGAAGGGAATTTCCTCTTTATCTCCACCATGATAGTGTTCTGGGGCAATGCCCTAATTACCCTTCTCTAGTTATGGCTGTGTCTTTATACTTTCCTCTGAAAATACCATTCTCATAAATAGGAGTACAAATTTGGAGTGAGAGCATTAGTACCTGCTTGTCTTTATTTATGTCATTTCCCCCATCTACCATGTTTTGCCCTGACTTTCTTCTCACTCTTCATTCTTCAAGTCTCAGATTCTTTCATGAGTATTTTTTTTAAGGTTTTTTTTGCAAGGCATTGGGGTTAAGTGGCTTGCCCAAGGCCACATAGCTAGGTAATTATTAAGTGTCTGAGGTCGGATTTGAACCCAGGTACTCCTGACTCCAAGGCCGGTGCTTTATCCAGTGCGCCACCTAGCCACCCCTTTCATGAATCTTTGACTGCCCTAGTACTCAGAGATGTTTTATCATTAGAATTTATTACTGCATTGACTGCTATGCCATCTTTTATTATTATTGAAATTTTTCATCATTCACCAAACAAAAAATTTAATAAAAAAGGAGCAAAGCATGAGCAGTTTTGTTGTACTGAATTGAAGTGAATGCTTACCATATGAAAAACATATTTCTTGTTTCTCCAGTAATCACTGATTGCCAATAATTATTATTAATAATTATTAATATTATTATTGGCCA